>NC_053393.1:543206542-544406542 GCF_905171765.1 Bufo bufo | reverse complement strand
TCATACAGAAAGCATAGTATTCCAAGCTCATGGTCAGTACTGTAAGCAATATGGCTGGCACTGGAGACACTGTACATGCTCTTTTCAATATGGGCTGGCTGGTGAAGAAGCCTTAGTCTCTGAAGGTTTCATGGGAGCCCTTCTGGACATTTGAGAGTGCATACCCTATAAAGAGTCTGGCAGTTAGGATGAATGGGAGAGGGGCACAAAGTGCAAATTCATCCCCGGTTCTACAGGCGTCTCCATTATTTAAAGGGATCTATTATCGTGACAGGGTCTCTTTAAATAAATGTAATCCTCCATAGAAAAGGCAATATAATATATTCTAATAAAATCGGTGGTCACTTTCTTTAACAACCTAAAATACTTCCCTAAGATTAAACAGATCTGGAAGACGTAACCGCCAGAGGGCGAAGTTAACTGTCTCCATAAATTCTGAAGACAAAGAGCTGGAAAAATCCAGGAGGTAATTTAGTTAATGCATGACGTATACATTTCCATCCACAGCTTGTAATAATGGGACTTGTAGAGTCAGTAAAATACCTAAGGACGGTGTGCGTCTCCCTGCGGTGAGGACAGGCTTAAATTTACGACTCGGTTAAGTGTCCAGATTTCATAGAGCTAGTCATAATCAGTTGCATATAGAAGTTCAATTGTATAAAGAGCCTTTCTGGTTCCAACCTATGGTATTTTCCCCTTTCGAGTCTTTACTCTGTAGCTGTAGAGTAAACTTTCTTGACCTTCCCGTTGAGTAAGTGGGAGGGACTTGAAACAAATCTGTGCAGGATGAAGAGGTAGTCCATTGTATGGCTGTAAAAATGTCATGGAAAGGGCTAGAAGGCTGCAAATGGCTTAAAAATGTGGTTAAGAGCATGGCAAGGGCTCTGCAAACAAATGTGGATAGGGAAATGACTTTAAATAACATAAAATAGGTAAAAATAAAAAAATTATAATCTTGATCTAGGAGGACGAGGTCCATATGGAGTAGGAGGTTGAGGAGGCGGTGGATGTGGCGGTGTAGGTGGAAGCGGCGGTAGAGGAGGTAGTCTACACTGCTTTTTGGTTTTAAATTTTATTTTTAAAATTAGGGTACACGCCAAAACATTGGGAAATATAACCTGTGATAACCCCCTGCAGTCGTGCTAAACACACGTTCAGACAATACACCGGCTGCAGGGCAGGCGGGCACCTCCAAGGGGTAAAGGGCAAGCTCAGGCCATGTGCCCAATCTGGAGACCCATAAGTTGCAGGGGCTGACCCCTGTCAGTCAGTTTGTGTAGGCGTGTGCTCACATACTGTCCCAACATGTCGCACGTCCCCGTGATGTTCACGATCCAATTTGATATCTGCTCTATCACCTTTCGATGTTCTTTTATGCACCTACAATGGTGATCATGGGTGGCGGGGAATCAGGGTTCCACGCCGGAGAGGGAGCGTGAGAAAGAGAGACCACATCCAAGGGGGGATTCATTTTTTCAAATTTAAAATTACACTGCGTACAGAATTATTAGGCAAATGAGTATTTTGACCACATCATCCTCTTTATGCATGTTGTCTTACTCCAAGCTGTATAGGCTCGAAAGCCTACTACCAATTAAGCATATTAGGTGATGTGCATCTCTGTAATGAGAAGGGGTGTGGTCTAATGACATCAACACCCTATGTTAGGTGTGCATAATTATTAGGCAACTTCCTTTCCTTTGGCAAAATGGGTCAAAAGAAGGACTTGACAGGCTCAGAAAAGTCAAAAATAGTGAGATATCTTGCAGAGGGATGCAGCACTCTTAAAATTGCAAAGCTTCTGAAGCGTGATCATCGAACAATCAAGCGTTTCATTCAAAATAGTCAACAGGGTCGCAAGAAGCGTGTGGAAAAACCAAGGCGCAAAATAACTGCCCATGAACTGAGAAAAGTCAAGCGTGCAGCTGCCAAGATGCCACTTGCCACCAGTTTGGCCATATTTCAGAGCTGCAACATCACTGGAGTGCCCAAAAGCACAAGGTGTGCAATACTCAGAGACATGGCCAAGGTAAGAAAGGCTGAAAGACGACCACCACTGAACAAGACACACAAGCTGAAACGTCAAGACTGGGCCAAGAAATATCTCAAGACTGATTTTTCTAAGGTTTAATGGACTGATGAAATGAGAGTGAGTCTTGATGGGCCAGATGGATGGGCCCGTGGCTGGATTGGTAAAGGGCAGAGAGCTCCAGTCTGACTCAGACGCCAGAAAGGTGGAGGTGGAGTACTGGTTTGGGCTGGTATCATCAAAGATGAGCTTGTGGGGCCTTTTCAGGTTGAGGATGGAGTCAAGCTCAACTCCCAGTCCTACTGCCAGTTTCTGGAAGACACCTTCTTCAAGCAGTGGTACAGGAAGAAGTCTGCATCCTTCAAGAAAAACATGATTTTCATGCAGGACAATGCTCCATCAGACGCGTCCAAGTACTCCACAGCGTGGCTGGCAAGAAAGGGTATAAAAGAAGAAAATCTAATGACATGGCCTCCTTGTTCACCTGATCTGAACCCCATTGAGAACCTGTGGTCCATCATCAAATGTGAGATTTACAAGGAGGGAAAACAGTACACCTCTCTGAACAGTGTCTGGGAGGCTGTGGTTGCTGCTGCACGCAATGTTGATGGTGAACAGATCAAAACACTGACAGAATCCATGGATGGCAGGCTTTTGAGTGTCCTTGCAAAGAAAGGTGGCTATATTGGTCACTGATTTGTTTTTGTTTTGTTTTTGAATGTCAGAAATGTATATTTGTGAATGTTGAGATGTTATATTGGTTTCACTGGTAAAAATAAATAATTGAAATGGGTATATATTTGTTTTTTGTTAAGTTGCCTAATAATTATGCACAGTAATAGTCACCTGCACACACAGATATCCCCCTAAAATAGCTAAAATTAAAAACAAACTAAAAACTACTTCCAAAAATATTCAGCTTTGATATTAATGAGTTTTTTGGGTTCATTGAGAACATGGTTGTTGTTCAATAATAAAATTAATCCTCAAAAATACAACTTGCCTAATAATTCTGCACTCCCTGTATAGAGTTGAAATATGGGAGAAATTATTAAAGCGTAAAAGTGTGACAACTTTTCAAAGTTTAAGCATTGAATGAAAGGATGTGGTGCGCATTAATTACTGAAGAATTTATTACATTTTATTCCCTGTCACCTATGCATAGCAAGTGTTTATTCACGTTTAAAATTGTATATTGTCACCCAAGAATGTAACAGAAAAATTATTGAAATTTATTAAGCTGTCAACTAGGTAGAGGAGGGGTATATTACACCCAAAAATTGGTGAATTTCACCCAAAAATTTAACTGACAAACTTTTTTTTTTTAAACCTGTCTACTAGGTATAGCAGTGGTACATCACACCCAAAAATTTGTGAATTTCACCAGAAAATGTAACTGACAAATTTTTTATTTATTTTTTCAGTCTACTAGGTATAGCAGTGGTACTATACACCCAAAAATTGGTGAATTTCACCAGAATATATAACTGACAATTTTTTTATTTTTTTTTAACGGCCTATTAGGTATAGCAGTGGTACTATACACACCAAAATTGGTGAATTTCACGCGAAAATGTAAATGACAATTTATTTATTTTTTTAACCGGCCTACTAGATATAGCAGTGGTACTTTACACCCAAAAATTGGTGAATTTCACCCGAAAATGTAAATGACAATTTTTTTTTTCTTTCCCGGCCTACTAGGTATAGCAGTGGTACTATTCAGAAATGGTTTGGACGGCACTCCGTGAATAAATTCCGGTGCTCAGCGGTAATGTCAGTCAGTATGTAATATATATAAGACCGCGACATTCGAGTTGAAAGTAAATAGTTGTTTATTTATCCATCCAGAAAATTAAGGCCAACGTTTCGGTCTCATCCCGAGACCTTGTTCACGGCCTAAGGTAAGATAATAAATTGAAGTACATATATTATACATAGGGTTGTACATAATCCTGGATTTTAGAGATATATATCAGGGTTGTATTGCTGTACAAATCCATAAAGTATGTAGTAATGTAGCAACATTAGAGATCGTGGGGTAAGGATACAAGATGCACAAAAAAAAACATGTCATAATATTTGAATATCATATACCAGAGGAGACCATAAGCAACCATTAGAAACAGCAGTCAGGTGCAGAGTAGCACAAAGGGTCAGAAGATTCCTAGTAAACAATTAGAACCTGTAAAAAGAATTAATGATTTTATATTAGTATGGGTTAGTGTTAGGGGGGACACTATATCTATGTGTGGAAGCCCGGATGTATCAATATTCACATGCTAGTTATACATTGATATGGAACTAGAGCATTGTCAATCTTAACATTGTCCAAATGGTGCCAATATTTACCTATGGCGGGATAGCAATAGGCGGTGCAAGTCTACTATAAAGACTAATACAGAAGAAGGGACCAAAATAAGGAAAAGAATACAGCTGCATTTGCGGTAACCAACCTGGGTGAAAAAGAACATCTGGTGTGGAGGATGGCATGTAGCGAATGAGCCGCAGCCTGTGAAGTCAAATAGCCGCGCTCGGCGGGGATCGCCGCGCGTCCGACGTCATCGCGCAGATGCGCGTGACGTCACGGGACATATTGCATCATCGCGCATGCGCGATAGCGCTAATGAAGCGATTCAGGGCATGGGCATTCGAATTTATGCTAGATTAGCTACATTAGAGAAAGAGGGGATCGGACATATACAAACCGATCGCCCCATATGGTAATGAGCATAGGGGAACTGGTATAAGTAGTTAGGCACTGTATGGAACCAAAAAAATAAAAAAAATAAAAAAATTAGAATAAGCAATGTAAATATATGGCAACCGGACAGTAAGGAAAATGAGGAAGTGAATATGGATATATCCACGCAAGGCTAATATAAAGGGCATGTAGACACTTGAAAGATACGTCAAACACTATACTACGCTATGTGAGAACACATACCACCCGTAGATGTGCTGTGGAGATCATTTAGTCTGAAAAAAGTGAAAGAAAAAGAAAGAAAGTTATTATCATTGAATATTACATCAGGATGTTACTTATAACGTTATATATACTCGAGACTTCGACAGTAATTTCACATCAGTCAAGGTAACATATTCAAGGTCTAAATCTATAGAACATATGAAAAGGCCTTTATTTCATGTTCCATATACAAAAATTCTTTCCGCCCGTTTAATGTTTTTCATATGTTCTATAGATTTAGACCTTGAATATGTTACCTTGACTGATGTGAAATTACTGTCGAAGTCTCGAGTATATATAACGTTATAAGTAACATCCTGATGTAATATTCAATGATAATAACTTTCTTTCTCTTTCCTTCACTTTTTTCAGACTAAATGGTCTCCACAGCACATCTACGGGTGGTATGTGTTCTCACATAGCATAGTATAGTGTTTGACGTATCTTTCTAGTGTCTACATGCCCTTTATATTAGCCTTGCGTGGATATATCCATATTCACTTCCTCATTTTCCTTACTGTCCGGTTGCCATATATTTACATTGCTTATTCAAATAACACTTTCGAAACCCCCAGCAGTTGGCACCTGTGTTTCGTCATCATCCGAGACGTGCTGCGATGGTCCTTCCATGTACTCATCTTGAAAGATAAGTGGTTGGGCATCGGTGCACTCAATCTCTTCCACTTCTGGGGCAGGGCTAGGTGGATGGCCCTGGGAAACCCTGCTAACAGAGTCATCAAAAAGCAGAAGAGACTGCTGCATGACTTGGGGCTCGGACTGCTTGGCTGATTTGCAAGGGGGTGAGGTGAAAGACTGATGGACATCGGCTGCAGGTGCCAACTGTGGTCTTTCTGCAGGAGACTGGGTGGGAGACAATGTGAAGGAACTGGAGCCACTGTCAGCAACCCAATCTACTATCGCCTGTACTTGTTCAGACCTCACCATTCGTAGAGCAGCATTAGGCCCGACCAAATACCGCTGCAGGTTCTGTCGCCTACTCGCACCTGAGGAAGGGGTTTCACTTGTTCGTGTAGCTGGCACAGATCGACCACGTCCTCTCCCTGCAACAGGAGCTCCACCAGCAGCACCACGACCTGGGCCACATCCCTTATTTGACGCTCTCCTCATATTTTTCGAATTTAGGATCTTGCCCTAAATGGGTGTTTAATTAATAGTAGAATAGAACGACAGTATGTAAAGGGTGTATCTCACATGGCCTGAACCAGTGTAGGCCTAAATTAAAGATTTCTTTGCCCAAAAAGGCTGTATTTCAAATGCCTGAATCAAACCCCTGTATGTAGAGGGTGTATCTCACACGGCCTGAACCACTGTAGGCTTGAATTAAATATTGGTGCACCAAATGGCGGTATTTTAAATCTCTGAATGTAACCCAAATGTATTAAGGGTGTATCTCACAATGACATCTGCATCAAAGGCTGTCAACTAATTTTTTTTTGCCCAAACGAGTGTTTGTTTAACAACTGAATTTGACAGCAGTATATAAGCCTGTAATTTCACACGTGCTGATGCTGCAAGGCCTGAAAATAGTGTTTTTTGGCAAAAAAGTATGTTTTTTAGAACCCCAGAAAATGATGGGTGTATTTCTAGCTTAAATTGCACACTAACTAATCCAGATGTTGTAGATTGCCAAAAAAGTGTTTTTTTTTGTAACAGAATATACAAGCTGTATATATTAAACAGGAATTTAACTCCTGGATCAGGAAAATAGTGTTTTTTGGCAAATAAATGTGTTTTTAAAACCCCAGAAAATAATGATGTATTTCTAGCTTAAATTGCACACTGACTAATCCAGATGTTGTAGATTACCCAAATTTTTTTTATTTTCAATGTCCCAAAAGCTCAGATGCAGTGCTGGTGCACTGAGCTTGCATAAAATGGCCCCCGCCGCCGCCCACCTAACTAACAGACGGATAAAAGTTATTTTTTGTTGGTCAATGGGCTCAGGGCAGGGTAAAACGATTGTGCCCTGCACCCACACAACTATTTCTCTGTAGATCGCTGAGTTAGATTCTCTCCTATTCTCTCCCTGAAATCACAAGTCCAGCAGCGTCCTCTCCCTACACTCGTATCAGCAGAGTGACGGGCGGCGCTACGTGACCCAAGCTTATATAGAGGCTGGGTCACATGCTGCTCTGGCCAATCACAGCCATGCCATTAGTAGGCATGGCTGTGATGGCTTCTAAGGTCAGACAGTTAACCGCTTGTTGATTGGCTGCTGTGCAGCCTTTCAAAAAGCGCAGAGAAGTCGCCGAACACCGAACCCGAACCCAAACTTTTACTGAAATGTTCGGGTTCGGTCCGGGGTCCAAAAATCCTAAAGTTCGCTCAACCCTACTGCCGAACTGATATTAATGACTTATTCTGAGAATGGGTCATCAATATAAGAACTTTGGAAAACCCCTTTAATAGAGGAAGGTTGTCAGATACCTATTTTTGGGGAAGGAGTTGATCAGAATAAGGATTTTAGCTGTTACTATTGAATTCACCCATGTGTTTGTAACACAAGACTTCTCTTGGTCATCGAACATGACTGTTGGGATTCTCACCTATAAAAACATGTTTGAGGTAAGACCTTGATGCCCAGCATTAAGATCTGACTCAGATTTGATGTTTCTATTTATAAATGATTGCTAGAGATAAGGTAAGGTTTCTAGAGAGACCAGTGAGATTCTAAACTTGGCAAATACATTTTTTTTCTCAAATGCCATGGCCACTAGAACGAAGAAACCTAAAACATGAAAAACTGCCACTGACCATTATTCCTGCTCCACTGGACATAAAGACATCGTCTCATGAAAATGTTGTCTCATGATGGCCTCATGATGTCCATGAGCACATCGATATAATAGAGGAGGTCCTTCTCGTGGGTGGACTTCAGCCATTCATGTATTACGCAGATGACCATTGATTCGAATGGCTACCATCTCTGACTGGCTACAGCTTTACCCAGCAGCTGTTTTCTAAGGTTAGGGGACTGTAAGTTAGGTTTCGTGATAAGACCTGAACCTTTAATGATACAATTTCTTGGGACCTAAAATTTGGCATAGCACATTCAGGCCATAACTGTTCAATTGGTGCCCTCCAAAACCATATATCGCTATCTGACTTCCAGATAGTAACTGATGAGTTTCCACTACTTCAGTGAAAGTGGCTTTATACCACTCCAGGAGCCTCTTGGCATTGAGCATAGCAATCTGAGCCTGCTTGGCTATTGAAAATCAAACCATGACACACACAGTAGTTCTTATTTTGATTTTGTGATGTTCCTTACAAGTTTAGAACGTAGAGTTGCCAACAAGAATCCCAGTTGATAAACGCAGCTCCATCAAGACTGCATGGCCAGTGATTAGGGGCTGCTGGTTCACTGTAATACAAGATAGCTTTCACAACATTTTCTCCTAGCAATTCATGGTAACCAATAAATTCACTCTGTTTGACAGTGAGGACATATTTACATGCCGTTCCTCTAGTTCCTCCTTTCCTTCCAGCATCTATCATCCTGAAAGCTGGAGAAATCTGCTGAGTCAGCCTTATAATAATCATCACTGTATTAAAGTATTACAGTACAGCTGATATGAGATAATTGTATCCTAGGGGGAATTTTTCCAACAAATTAAAATTTTCCATTTGGAGATGAAGAACAGGTAATAAGCAAAGATGAAATGAAATATTAAAATCAATTAAATAAAATTAAACATCTATTACAGACTCAAATTAATTGACAGTGGGCACAACGCCATCAAACCCATTACTTCATTGTATGAATATGTCAAAGCAGCGCCTATGCAATTCATAACGTGATAGGGAAAGTCCATATCTGACCCATCTTTGGTTTCTTGTTAAGATGGGTGGCAGCCAAGGCTGGGGCCATGACGTTTCTTCCGAAAAGACTTCTGAAAAGAGGGATAACCCGGTTCCCATAGAAAATGTTTTTTTTTTCCCTTGAAAAACAATTGTACCATGTAAGATCCTGGGGAAAGCAGAACATCCAGGTGGCTCGGATAGCAGCAGGATGCTTGACTATATAGCTAGAGGTATAATGAGCAAGATGAGACAGATGGTGATCCTGTTGTATGGAGCCCTGGTGAGACCACATATAGAATACTGTGTCCTGCTCTGGAGACCGCACCAACATATGAAGGGTGACTAGAGGAACTGGGGGTGTTTTTCTGCCTTCAATCTTCCATGTTTCTACACAGGGTGATTAAGGGCCCTTTATTATTGTGTAGACAGAAGGCTGTCAATCATTCTGAATGGGTGGGATTACCAGGACCCTCACTGTGGCAGCGGGTGCTGTTTTTCGCTTGCTCTGCTTAATTGCAGGAACAGCAGTCTAGATGGTGGCAAGCTAGTTCCTGCTTGTGGAGGAGAGCGGAGAGCAGGAACTAATGAACCTGTCTTGCCTTCCGTGGAGCATGAAGGCAGCTGCAGTGACCGGGTCTGCAGGGGCAACACGTGAGGCTACAGTGGACCGATGGGGGTAGTGGGCCGGCGTGCAGTGATGGGGAAGACAGCACTAAATCCTCCGGGGCACTCTCTATTGCAGGGAACACCAGCCAGATGGAAGTTGAGGTGCCCTTGATGGTAATGGGTATGCTTAAGGTGCTTTGATGGCTGGGCCCCTGTGTTTGTGACGCCAGCACCGCTAGGTGCAAATGAAGTAGGTAGAAAGAAAGGAGAGGAGTCAACTGTAGAAAACAACAGAACTTTTACTAAATCACTTGTCTTCAGGTAGTCAGTAGAGATGTCGCGAACATAAAATTTTCCGTCCGCGATCGCGAACGCGAATTTCCGCAAATGTTCGCGAGCGGGCGAACAGGGCGAACCGCCATAGACTTCAATAGGCAGGCGAATTTTAAAACCCACAGGGACTCTTTCTGGACACAATAGTGATGGAAAAGTTGTTTCAAGGGGACTAACACCTGGACTGTGGCATGCTGGAGGGGGATCCATGGCAAAACTCCCATGGAAAATTACGTAGATGACGCAGAGTCGGGTTTTAATCCATAAAGGGCATAAATCACCTAACATTCCTAAATTGTTTGGAATAACGTGCTTTAAAACATCCAGTGTGTGTATACGATCAGGTATGATGTTGTATCGATCAGGTAGTGTAAGGGTTACGCCCGCTTCACAATGACAGACCAAACTCCCCGTTTAACGCACCACAAACAACCGCAAACAGTCCATTTGCACAACCGCAAACTCCCCATTTGCACAAGGTTGGATACCAAGCTAGCCATGTCCCGTTCCTTGTCCTCACTGACGTCATTGAAGGTCTCTTCCTCCACCCAGCCACGTACAACACCAAGGGTCCCCGAAAGGTGACAACAAGCCCCCTGGGACGCCTGCTGTGGTTGGTCTTTCACCTCCTCAAAGCCACCTTCCTTCTCTGACTCCTCTTCTTCAGACTCCTCTCTCTGCGTTGCCGCAGGTCCAGCAATCGACGACGACAAGGCTGCTTCTGTTGATGATGGTGACCACAACTCTTCCTCTTCATGCTCATCTACGGCCTGATCCAGCACTCTTCGCAGGGCACGCTCCAGAAAAAGCGCATATGGGATGAGGTCGATGATGTTGCCTTGGGTTTGACTGACCAGGTTTGTCACCTCCGCAAAAGGACGCATGAGCCTACAGCCATTGTGCATGAGCGTTCAGTAACGCGGCCCAAAAAATACCCAGCTCCGCAGAGGCTGTCCTCATTTTTTTAAATAAAAAAAATCTGTTCTTACCAGTTTAATCTCTGTTTTGTCCCCCATCAGGGGCCGGTGTATGGAATAGATTTTAGGAACCGGGAGATGGAAAAAGATGGTTGGTCGGTCCTCTTACTTCCAATTTGGGGCACTGCGTGTGCGCCGTGCAATGTGCTGTGCCACCCTATATGAGTGGTGTGTTAAGTAGTACTATTCCTATCAGTTTAATCCCTGTTACGTCCCCTATCAGGGGTCGGTGTATGGAATAGATTTTAGGAACCGGGAGATGGAAAAAGATGCTTGGTCGGTCCTCTTACCTCCAATTTGGGGCACTGCGCGTGTGCCGTGCAATGTACTGTGCCACCCTACACTGCGTGCAGAATTATTAGGCAAATGAGTATTTTGACCACATCATCCTCTTTATGCATGTTGTCTTACTCCAAGCTGTATAGGCTCGAAAGCCTACTACCAATTAAGCATATTAGGTGATGTGCATCTCTGTAATGAGAAGGGGTGTGGTCTAATGACATCAACACCCTATATCAGGTGTGCATAATTATTAGGCAACTTCCTTTCCTTTGGCAAAATGGGTCAAAAGAAGGACTTGACAGGCTCAGAAAAGTCAAAAATAGTGAGATATCTTGCAGAGGGATGCAGCACTCTTAAAATTGCAAAGCTTCTGAAGCGTGATCATCGAACAATCAAGCGTTTCATTCAAAATAGTCAACAGGGTCGCAAGAAGCGTGTGGAAAAACCAAGGCGCAAAATAACTGCCCATGAACTGAGAAAAGTCAAGCGTGCAGCTGCCAAGATGCCACTTGCCACCAGTTTGGCCATATTTCAGAGCTGCAACATCACTGGAGTGCCCAAAAGCACAAGGTGTGCAATACTCAGAGACATGGCCAAGGTAAGAAAGGCTGAAAGACGACCACCACTGAACAAGACACACAAGCTGAAACGTCAAGACTGGGCCAAGAAATATCTCAAGACTGATTTTTCTAAGGTTTTATGGACTGATGAAATGAGAGTGAGTCTTGATGGGCCAGATGGATGGGCCCGTGGCTGGATTGGTAAAGGGCAGAGAGCTCCAGTCCGACTCAGACGCCAGCAAGGTGGAGGTGGAGTACTGGTTTGGGCTGGTATCATCAAAGATGAGCTTGTGGGGCCTTTTCGGGTTGAGGATGGAGTCAAGCTCAACTCCCAGTCCTACTGCCAGTTTCTGGAAGACACCTTCTTCAAGCAGTGGTACAGGAAGAAGTCTGCATCCTTCAAGAAAAACATGATTTTCATGCAGGACAATGCTCCATCACACGCGTCCAAGTACTGCACAGCGTGGCTGGCAAGAAAGGGTATAAAAGAAGAAAATCTAATGACATGGCCTCCTTGTTCACCTGATCTGAACCCCATTGAGAACCTGTGGTCCATCATCAAATGTGAGATTTACAAGGAGGGAAAACAGTACACCTCTCTGAACAGTGTCTGGGAGGCTGTGGTTGCTGCTGCACGCAATGTTGATGGTGAACAGATCAAAACACTGACAGAATCCATGGATGGCAGGCTTTTGAGTGTCCTTGCAAAGAAAGGTGGCTATATTGGTCACTGATTTGTTTTTGTTTTGTTTTTGAATGTCAGAAATGTATATTTGTGAATGTTGAGATGTTATATTGGTTTCACTGGTAAAAATAAATAATTGAAATGGGTATATATTTGTTTTTTGTTAAGTTGCCTAATAATTATGCACAGTAATAGTCACCTACACACACAGATATCCCCCTAAAATAGCTAAAACTAAAAACAAACTAAAAACTACTTCCAAAAATATTCAGCTTTGATATTAATGAGTTTTTTGGGTTCATTGAGAACATGGTTGTTGTTCAATAATAAAATTAATCCTCAAAAATACAACTTGCCTAATAATTCTGCACTCCCTGTATATGAGTGGTGTGTTAAGTAGTACTATTCTTATCAGTTTAATTCCTGTTACGTCTTCTATCAGGGGACGTGTATCGAATAGATTTTAGACAACCGCAAAGAGTTGTCAATAGTTGACACACTCATGACATAAATTTTATTCCTCTATGCGTCAATCTTGGTATAGTGATGACTGTGCTCGTGCGCACGTTTGGGAGATTGCAGGCGATGGCGGTTTTTCAAAGCCTATAGTCGTGCTGAGGTAGTTCAGTGACAGTTAAGTGACCCAGAAAACAATGATTCTGCAGTGTGGGCCCATTGTTGGCCTAGTAGGCTTTAATGATCACCTTAGATGATCACAAAGAAAATTAATGTTTTTTCTATGCAAAATTATCCAGTCGATCGCTTTTGGTCTGTTCACAATGAAGCAACCACCTTATCATCTGGGGTGTGCCAACATTAAAAGACAAAAACATGCAATGCGACAACTCACTGCAATATAGAGTACAAAATTGCATAATAATTACAAGTGCTACACTATAAGTGAGAGATACTTGGCAAATCGTTTTGTACAAAATTATTTGAGCCCGTCTGCCGCACGTCAAGGCGATCTCTGTTAGACGGGTTCCTACACTAAATTCTACCTGTTAGGTGCCATGACGGCACAGTTATTGAAGCAGACCCAGCATGCATGTGGAACCTACACTCCCTAAAGTGTATGGTAGCCGTCATGGCACCTAACAGGTAGAATTTAGTGTAGGATCCCGTCTAACAGAGATCGCCTTGACGTGCGGCAGACGGGCTCAAATAATTTTGTACAAAAACGATTTGCCAAGTATCTCTCACTTATAGTGTAGCACTTGTAATTATTATGCAATTTTGTACTCTATATTGCAGTGAGTTGTCGCATTGGATGTTTTTGTTTTTTAATGTTGTTCCCTGCCATAGCAATGTGCTCCTGCGGTTTGGTATGTGCTGACTGACCCCCTTTTTTATCTCTCGGTGTGACAACATTGCCAACACACTCATAGAGGTGATCGCTTTATTGTGATACGCAAGCCCCTTCACCACAACAAGGTAACGATCACGAAGGGGAATTGACACATGTATGTGCCTTTTTTTTTGTTTTATTTTTGCAGCCACAGTGCAGCACCAGAGGCCAGAAAAATTTGGCATGTACACATGATGTTTTCCAGGCAGAAAGTGGCGGAGAAGTCACGCAAGTCATCCGGCATGCAGAGATTAAATACAGCAGCATGTGGACCATTTTTAGCCCAAGGCATCTCATCAGGCCTTTTTTAGTCAAATACATTCCCCACTGTCAGTCCCTTCGGGATCCATGCCTCATTCATCTTAATAAAGGTGAGGTAATCTAGACTTTTTTGACCTAGGCAACTTCTCTTCTCAGTGACAATACCTCCTGCTGCACTGAAGGTCCTTTCTGACAGGACACTTGAAGCGGGGCAGGCCAGAAGTTCTATCGCAAATTGGGATAGCTCAGGCCACAGGTCAAGCCTGCACACCCAGTAGTCATAGGGTTCATCGCTCCTCAGAGTGTCGATATCTGCAGTTAAGGCGAGGTAGTCTGCTACCTGTCGGTCGAGTTGTTCTCTGAGGGTGGACCCCGAAGGGCTGTGGCGATGCGTAGGACTTAAAAAGCTCTGCATGTCCTCCATCAACAACACGTCTGTAAAGCGTCCTGTCCTTGCCGGCGTGGTAGGAGGAGGATTACTTTCATCTCTTTCTCTGTTAGATTCCAGTTGTGCTGTTACATCACCCTTATACGCTGTGTAAAACATACTTTTTAACTTGTTTTGGAACTGCTGCATCCTTTCCGACTTGCGGTAATTCGGTAACATTTCAGGCACTTTCTGCTTATACCGGGGGTCTAGTAGCGTGGCCACCCAGTACAGGTCGTTCTCCTTCAGCCTTTTTATACGAGGGTCCCTCAACAGGCATGACAGCATGAAAGACCCCATTTGCACAAGGTTGGATGCCGAGCTACTCATGTCCCGTTCCTCATCCTCACTGATCTCATTGAAGGTCTGTTCTTCCCCCCAGCCACGTACAACACCACGGGTACCAGATAAGTGACAACGAGCACACTGGGATGCCTACTGTGGTTGGTCTTCCTCCTCCTCGAAGCCACATTCCTCCTTTGACTCCTCTTTCTCAGACTCCTCTTCCAGCGTTGCCGCAGGTCCAGCAAGCGATGATAATAAGGCTGTTTCTGGTGGTGATGGTGACCACAACTCTTCCTCTTCACGCTCATCTACGTCCTGATCCAGCACTCTTCGCAGGGCACGCTCCAGGAAGAAAACAAATGTGATGATGTCGCTGATGGTGCCTTCGGTGCGACTGACTAGGTTTGTCACCTCCTCAAAAGGAGGCATGAGCCTACAGGCATTGCGCATGAGTGTCCAGTAACGTGGCAAAAAAATACCCAGCTCTGCAGAGGCTGTCCTAGCACCCCGGTCATACAAATACTCGTTGACGGCTTTTTCTTGTTGGAGCAGGCAGTCGAACATTAGGAGTGTTGAATTCCAATGTGTCGGGCTGTCGCAAATCAAGCGCCTCACTGGCATGTTGTTTCGCCGCTGAATATCGGAAAAGTGCGCCATAGCCGTGTAGGAACTCCTGAAATGGCCACACACCTTCCTGGCCTGCTTGAGGATGTCCTGTAAGCCTGGGTACTTATGCACAAGCGTTGTACGATCAAATTCAACACATGTGCCATGCACGGCACATGTGTCAACTTGCCCAAATTCAATGCCGCCAACAAATTGCTTCCGTTGTCACACACCACGCAGCAGCAGAAGAGGACTCAGCCGAGGAGGTTAGCAAAGAGGATGGAGTAGGAGGAGTAGAGGAGGTGGCAGCAGGCCTGCCTGCAAGTCGTGGCGGTGTCAACAACTCCTCTGCAGAGCCACGCATTCCATGCTTGGCAGCCATCAGCAGGTTTACCCAATGCGCAGTGTACGTGATATACCTGCCCTGACCATGCTTTGCAGACCAGGTATCAGTGGTCAGATGGACCCTTGCCCCAACACTGTGTGCCAGACATGCCATGACTTCGTTTTCCACAATAGAGTACAGGTTGAGGATTGCCTTTTGTGAAAAAAAAATTCGGCCGGGTACCTTCCACTGAGGTGTCCCAATAGCTAAAATTTTTTTGAAAGCCTCAGACTCCACCAGCTTGTATGGTAAAAGCTGGCGGGCTAAGAGTTCCGACAAGCCAGCTGTCAGACGCTGGGCAAGGAGGTGACTCTGTGACATTGGCTTCTTACGGTCAAACATTTCCTTGACAGACACCTGACTGTGGGCAGATGAGCAGGAACTGCTGAAGGTGAGAGCTGGAGTGGCGGGTGGTTGAGAGGGGGCAAGGAGGACAGCAGTTGTTGACGTGGCTGAAGATGCTGGACCAGGAGGAGGATTGTGGCTTTGAGTTTGTGTGCTGCTCATCATGTGTTGATCCCATAGGCGTTTGTGATGTAAGATCATGTCCCTTCGCAAAGCAGTTGTACCTAGGTGGGTGTTGGACTTCCCAAGACTCCGTTTCTTTTGGCACAGGTTGCAAATGGCATCGCTGTTATCAGAGGCAGACACACAAAAAAAAATCCACACTGCTGAGCTTTGCAATGACGGCATTCTGGTGGTGGCAACAGCATGCGTTGATTGGCGTGCTGTCTGGCTGACCCCGGGTGCCGATACATGCTGTCTGACTGCCACTAGCTCCTTGCGATGACCTCCCCCTGCTTCCAACTCGTCTCCTCCTCCTCTCTGTCTCCCCATATGAACTTTCCCCCTGTTCTTCTTCTCTTCGAGCGGGCACCCACATGACATCCGTGGACACATCGTCATCATCAACCGCTTCACTTTTATCTGACAACTCAGCAAAGGAAGCAGCAGCGGGTACAACATCATCATCATCATCACACTGTACGTCCATGTGTGTAATGCTGCCTGACTGAGACATATCCCTGTTATCTACATCCTCTGGCAATAATGGTTGCGCATCACTCATTTCTTCCAACTGATGTGTAAATAACTCCTCTGACAGATCAAGTGAAGCGGCTGTGGTGCTAGTGTTGGTGGTGGCGGCGGGCGGGCGAGTGGTAACTTGAGAGGTGCCCGAATCTGAGCTGGAGGAGGATGGTGCGTCAAGGTTCCGAGCGGAAGCTGTAGAAGATTGGGTGTCCTGTGTAAGCCGGTCAACTATGTCCTCAGAATTTTTTGAGTTCAGGGTACGTGGCCTCTAAACACTGGGCATTATTCTAGGGCCAAAGGAAATCACAGCACCACGACCACGACGGCCCCTGCAGGGTGGCCTGCCTCTGCCTGTCATTTTTTTTTAGATTAGTGGTACTATGCGTGCAAGGTACTGTACCACCCTATATGAGTGGTGGGCAGTGGGCACAGTACAGACTGTGGGCCTGACACACACTGGCAGGCAACTGCAATTATATTACAGAGAAAAAATTAAATGACTTTTTTATCTGCAAGGTACTGTGCCACCCGATATGAGTGGTGGGCACTGGCAGTGGGCACAGTACAGTCAGTGGGCCTGACACACACTGGCAGGCAACTGCAATTATATTACAGAGAAAAAAATGTAATGACTTTTTTATCTGAAAGGTACTGTGCCACCCGATATGAGTGGTGGGCACTGGCAGTGGGCACAGTACAGTCAGTGGGCCTGACACACACTGGCAGGCAACTGCAATTATATTAAAGGGTAAAAATTTAATGACTTTTTTATCTGCAAGGTACTGTGCCACCCGATATGAGTGGTGGGCACTGGCAGTGGGCACAGTACAGTCTGAGGGCCTGACACATACTGGCATGCAACTGCAATTATATTAAAGGGTAAAAATATGCAGCATCACCATAAAGTGGCCTGGGAGAACTGTGGTCCAACCTTCCGCACCAACCGCTGCATCACCCAGTGGCACGCAGCCGATTTCAGGCAGTCAAGGCTCCACCACCTCAGCCGGAGGGAGCTGTCTGTCCTTCCCATCATCTGCTGGTCCTGATGCTCCTGCTCCTCGTCAGTGATTCCGTCAGCAATCGATCACCAAAACGATTGCCAAGAGACAACTGTATGGTTGCACTCATTCAATGGCGCAGAAGCTGAACGTGCTCATGTCCAAGTTGCTGGTGCTGCAGTCCCTCCCTTTCCAAGTGGTGGACTCTGCACCTTTCAGAGAAGTGATGGCTTGTGCCGAGCCGAGGTGGAGAGTGCCAATCAGTCATTTCTTTGCCAAAAAAGGTAGTACCAGCCCTGTACACACATGTAGAACTGAAGGTGGGCCAGTCCTTGAGCCTGTCGGTGTCTTCCAAAGTGCACAGCAGCGCCAACGTGTGAAGCTGTAACTACGGTCAGGGACAATACATGTCCTTTACGGCCCACTGGATGAATGTGTTTCCTGCACAGCCACACCAGTAACTTGGCCAGGTGGCGCCGCTTCCGCCTCCACTTTGTCACGCCGTTGGTCCTGCAACAATGTCCACCTCTGCCTCCTTATCCTCCACCGTGTCCTCAGCCTCCACTACAGGGGCAATTCACAGTGCCCCTCCAGCATACCACATATGCAGGGCACGGTGGTGTCACGCTGTTCTGCACCTCATTTACTTGAGCGAACGGATTCACACAGGGGAGGAACTGCTCCGTGTCCTTCATCAAGAAATCGAATCCTGGCTTTCTCCGCGACAACTCAAAATTTGATCCATGGTGACCGACAATGGGAAGAAAATGTTGTTGGTGCTGCATCAAGGAGGGCTGAGCCATGTGCCCTGCATGGGCGCATGTGTTCAATCTGGTTGTCAAGCAGTTCCTGAAGTCTTCCACCCATCTGCAAGACATCCTAAAATTGGTCAGGAAACTTTGCATGCACTTCAGCCACTCATACACTGCAAAGCACACCCTCCTTGAGCTGCAGCGGCAGTACAGCATCCCCCAACAAAGGCTTATATACGCTGTTTCCACTCGATGAAATTCCACACTCCATATGTTGGACCGACTATACGAACAGAGAAAGGCCATAAACGATTTATTGATGATCCAAGCTGACCTGAGTTCTCCCCTGTGTAACTTCGATGTCCGCCAGTGGCAGCTCATGCGTGACACCTGCCGTTTGCTCAGGCCCTTTGAGGAGGCCACGTTATTTGTCATTCGCCAGGACTATGGTATGAATGATGTCATTCCACTGCTTCATGTTCTGGAACAGATGCTGGTACAGTAAATATGGCTAGTCAGGTGACTGGAGAGGTGGAGCCTAGATCTCACGGCCACATGAGCCCTGTGGGGGCTGATTTGGAGGAGGAGGACATTGGAGCACAAGCAATGTGTAGCGAAATGGGTGGTTTTTCTACACAGTTGACAGGAAAGGAGGAGCAAGAGCAGCCAGAGGAGCTACAGGGCGATGAGGAAGAGAAGGCAGAGGACCCGGACACACCGTGGCAGTATGCAGTGGAGATGGAGGCAGGGAGTCCCTCCGAGCCACTTGCACAAATGGACCGATGCATGCTCACTTGCTTGAGTAGTGACAGCCGAATTGTCACCATTCGGCAGAGGGATGACTTCTGGCTCTCCACCTTGTTGGACCCTCGCTACCGGTCCAAAATGGGCGTCTTTTTTACACCCGCTGAGAGGGAGGACAAACTGAACTACTATAGAGACATCCTATCTAGTCAGTTGGCCGCTGCCTATCTGCGCCATCGTCAATTCTCTCGCAGGTCTGACCTGGGGGGACCTATGCACTCACGTTCCACTGCCATGGCTGCTGGGGGGTGGCAGGAGCAGTACCAGCTCCATCAGCAGCAGCCTGAGTCTAGAGTCACTGATGAGCAGCTTCTTAACCCGCATAGTGAAGAAACTACTCTCCAGCAGTGTTTGGCGCAAATATCGCCACTTCGAGAATATATATATTCGTATTTGCAAATATTCTCGATTTTTTTTCATCTGAACCCATGATCCCTCCCTGCTTCTTGCTTGTGGGCCAATGAGAAGGCTGCAATGTCTTTGTCTGAGTTTAGCAACATCCCTAGCAACCAATAGGAAAGTTGCCTACCCCTTAATATATAAGAACCTCCCCAGCAGCCATTTTATGCACGTATTACGCCAAAATATGAGCATCATTATTGCCGATTTGCGCAATCGCGAATATATTGAAGCACTCTATCGGCATATAAAGCTATTGTAATGTTTTGCCGTGCCAACCATTCTCTCCAGTCTCAGGAAACTTCTAGCAGCTTGAAAAATGTAGCAAAAGTGACCCACACCTGTATTGCGCGTGCAGTAAGCGCATCAGGGGGGAACTAACTCTCTTTAGGGAGAGAGCACCTTAATCAGTGTGAGGAGACTTATAGGTCATACATCCTCCCCTGGAATTCTAGGAGGGAAGGGATGCAAATGAGCTCTTTACAAGCTCTGCCTCTAATGCCACCAGATAAGTCAATGTTCAGCTCTTAAAATAAGCTTTGAGACATGACTTGGATATTAAGGTTATATTGTGGTTAAGAGTATGGCAAGTGCTCTGAAAACAAATACGGATAGGGAAATGACTTTAAATAACATAAAATACTTAAAAATAAAAAATAATAATCTTGATCTAGGAGGACGAGGTCCATATGGAGTAGGAGGTTGAGGAGGCGGTGGATGTGGCGGTGTAGGTGGAAGCGGCGGTGGAGGAGGAGGTAGCCTACACTGCTTTTTTGTTTTAAATTTATTTATATTTTTTTAAATTAGGGTACACCCTAAGACATTTGGAAATATAACCTGTGATAACCCCCTCCAGTCGTGCTAAACAAACGTTCAGACAATACACTGGCTGCAGGGCAGGCCAGCACCTCCAAGGGGTAAAGGGCAAGATCAGGCCATGCGCCCAATTTGGAGACCCAGAAGTTGCAGGGGCTGACCCCTGTCAGTCAGTTCGTGTAGGTGTGCGCAAACTTACTACCCCACCATGTCGCACGTCCCCGTGATGTTCACGATCCAATTTACAATCTGCTCTATCAAATTTCGATGTTCTTTTCTGCGCCTACCATGGTGATCACAGGTGGCGGGGAATCATGGTTCCAGGCCGGAGAGGGAGCGTGAGAAAGAGAGACCACATCCAAGGGAGGATTCATTTTTTCAAATTTAAAGTTAAAGAGTTGAATTATGGGACAAATTATTAATGCATAAAAGTGTGACAACTTTTTAAAGTTTAAGCATTGAATGAAAGGATGTGGTGCACATTAATTACTGAAGAATTTATTTAATTTTATTTCCTGTCAACTATGCAGAGCAGGGGTTTCTATCCGGCAAAATTTGAAAAATGTCACCTGACAATGTAATTGACGATTTTTTTTATGTATGTTCCTGTCACCTATGTAGAGGTGCCACAGTGACATCCACCTTTCATTTGGATATCTTCTCTATCAACTTTCGATGTTCTCTTCTGAGCCTACCATGTTGATCATGGTTATCGGCGAATCAGGGTTCCACGCCGGAGAGGGAGCGTGAGAAAAAGAGACCAAATTTAAGGGAGATAAATATATAATTCTTTGGGGGGATCGAGCGGAAATGTGGGAAAAGCTGTTAAATTGCAAATGTGGGACAAATTACAGAAGCCCAAATGTGGGCCAGAAGAGTAAAGCGGAATTATGGGAAAAATTATTGAGGCGAAAATTTTGGACAAATTACAGAAGCCTAAATGTGGGCCAGAAGAGTAAAGTGGATTTATGGGAAAAATTATTGAGGCGAAAATTTTGGACAAATTACAGAAGCCCAAATGTTGGCCAAAAGAGTAAAGCGGAAATGTGGGACAAATTATTGAAGCGCAAATGTGGTACAACTTGTTAAAGTTTAAGCATTGAATCAAAGGAGGTGGGGCGCATCAATTAAAGAAGAATTTCCGAAATGTTATTCCCTCTCACCTATGCAGGGCAGGGGTTTATTCACGTCAAAAATTGTATAATGTCAACCCAAGAATGTAACAGAAAAATTTGTAAAATTTATTAAGCTGTCTACTTGGTAGAGCAGGGGTCTATGACAGAAAAAAATCGTTAATTTCTAACGATAATTTGTTTTCCCTTAGTCCTAACAGCAGCACAGATGGGGTTAACTGCCCCCTGTGGACTGGTAGGACCGGCGGAATTTTTAATGAGCCCAAGAACCAATAAGCGATCTTCAGCTCCCTGAAAGGGAGGAGATCGCCCCCCCAGCCCACCGTGTCTTTAACAAGCATAATGTACCTAGGGTGGGAAATTTGTGTGCTGCTGTTAGGACTAAGGGAAAACAAATTATCGTTAGAAATTAACGATTCCCTTACGTCCTACCAGCAGCACAGATGGGGAGATAGCAAGAAGAATCCCCTAGGGAGGGTCCTCATGCCTGGCAGAAGTAAGAACTGTCTGCCCAAAAGCCGAAAACTCTGCCACCCTAGCATCTATCCTATAATGGGAGATGAAGGTTGACTCAGAGCTCCAGGAAGCCGCCTTACAGATCAACTCTAAGGGGAGAAGTCTTCTCTCCGCAACGGAGGTGGAGACAGCCCTAGTAGAATGGGCCCTCACAAACTCCGGAGGATCTAGAGATTGGGAGACGAAAGCCTCCCTAATGGCTTGTCACGGAACCATGAACCAGACGTACAACAAGAGATAAGTGAAAATAAGAAGGCTTTATTGAAAATAAAGCTGTAAAGCAAAAGTCCAAACGGATGGTGAAACCGAGCAGTGTCTTTGCGAAGCCAGAGGTCAGGAACCAGAAGGGTAGTCAGATGAAGCCAGGATCAGGAACCAGCAGGGTAGTCAGACGAAGCCAGGATCAGGAACCAGCAGGGTAGTCAGACGAAGCCAGGATCAGGAACCAGCAGGGTAGTCAGACGAAGCCAGGATCAGGAACCAGAAGCAGCAGCAGTCTTAGAAGCATGTGAACACAAGAGGACCAAGCAAGGAACTGAAGCCACAGACCTCCTATATATATGAGCTAGGCATCCAGCTCCTCCCAGGGGAAGGAGGAGCCGCAGGGTGGAAGGCTACAAGAAACCCAGGACCCAAGATGGCCGCCAGCACATGTCAAACGAAGGAGAGCAGCAAGCAGGTAAGACCATGACAGTACCTCCCCCTCAAGGGCCCCTCCTCCGCGGAGCACAAAACGGTTTCTGAGGGAAGCGTGCGTGGAAGGCTCGGAGCAAGGCAGGAGCATGGACATCTGCGGAGGGAACCCAGGAACGCTCCTCTGGACCATAACCACGCCAATGGACCAAAAACTGCAACCGACCGCGGACCAGGCGTGAGTCCAGGATATTGCTCACCTCATATTCCTCACGATTGCCCACTTGGACCGGACGAGGCCGAGGAACCGAGGAAGTGAAACGATTACACACCAGTGGCTTCAACAGGGAGACATGAAACACGTTGGAGATCCGCATGCCAGGAGGAAGCGCAAGGGCATAGGCTACCGGGTTTACCCTGCGAAGCACTCGGAAGGGACCAACAAAGCGAGGCGCCAGCTTGGGAGTGGGCACTCGAAGGTTGAGGTTGCGGGTGGACAACCATACACGGTCTCCGACCTGGTAGGAAGGAGCAGGCGCTCGTCTGCGATCAGCCTGGAATCTCTGGCGCTGCGCAGAGACCTCAAGGGACTTCTGGATCTGTACCCAAGAAGCACGTAGGACGGAAAGGTGATCCTCCACAGCCGGAATATCCTGGGGAGAGAATACCTCCGGTAACACGGCAGGTTGGAACCCATAATTGGCCATGAAGGGAGACGTCCCAGAAGAAGAGTTCACCGCCGTGTTCCTGGCAAACTCAGCCCAAGGCAGGAGGTCAACCCAATTGTCTTGGTGATCGGAGACATAGCAACGAAGGAATTGCTCCAAGGCCTGATTGGATCGTTCAGCGGCCCCATTGGACTGAGGGTGGTAGGCCGAGGAGAAGGAGAGATGAATCCCCAACTGGGAGCAAAAGGCGCGCCAGAACCTGGACACAAACTGACTCCCCCGATCCGACACAATCTCCTTAGGCAAACCGTGCAACCGGAAGACCTCCCTGGCAAAAATCGTGGCCAACTCTTGTGCAGAGGGTAACTTCTTGAGAGGAACACAGTGGCACATTTTGGAAAACCGATCCACAATCATGAGAATGACCGTATGGCCTCGGGATGCAGGGAGGTCCACAATGAAATCCATCCCCAGGTGTGACCATGGGCGCTCCCCGGTGGCTATGGGTTGCAGAAGGCCCAACGGAAGGTGCCGAGGGGACTTACTCTGGGCACAAACGGAGCATGCCGCTACATATGCGGCGATGTCGGAACGTAGGGAAGGCCACCAGAACAGACGTGAAACAGCCCAGGACAGCTGATTCTTTCCAGGATGCCCCGCGGTCTTGGAGTTATGGTAGGTTCGCAACAACCGAGTGCGCAACTCCTCAGGCACAAAACATCTGCCGTTGGGTCTCCCAGAGGGAGCACCAGATTGAGCCGCCAAAATCTGCTCACCCAGGGGAGAGGTCAGGCTGGTGCGAATGGCGGCCAGGATCTGATTCGGAGGTATGACCGAAGTCGGAATCGACTCCTCCCTGGACAGCACGGAGTACTGCCGTGATAAGGCATCCGCCCTGATGTTCTTGGAACCGGGTAGGTAGGAGACCACGTAATTAAAACGTGACAAGAACAGAGCCCATCTGGCCTGACGTGGTGTCAATCTCTTGGCCTCAGAAAGGTAGGTCAGATTCTTGTGGTCCGTCAGGATGAGAACCGGAACCACCGAACCCTCGAGCAAGTGCCTCCATTCTTTAAGGACCTGCACGATGGCCAATAACTCCCTGTCACCAATCTGATAGTTGCACTCCGCGGAAGACAGTTTCCGGGAGTAAAACCCACAAGGAAGCAGAGGACCCTCTGGTGTTCTACGCTGAGACAGAAGGGCGCCTACTCCCGTCTCAGACGCGTCCACCTCGAGGACAAAGGGCAACCCAGGGTTGGGATGCGACAGAATCGGAGCCGACACAAAGGCGGACTTTAGGGCCTCAAAAGCTCGGATGGCCTCGAGCGGCCAGACCTGGGAATTACTGCCCTTCCTGGTCAGATCCGTGAGAGGCTTGGCCAGCATGGAAAAGTCCCTGATGAGCTTCCGATAATAATTGGCGAAGCCCAAAAAGCGCTGCAGGGAACGAAGACCACTGGGCTGGGGCCACTGTAAGACAGCCGAAACCTTCTCAGGATCCATGGAGAACCCCTCAGCGGAAATGATGTAACCTAAGAAGGTTACCTGGGATCGGTGAAATTCGCATTTCTCAAGCTTACCGAACAGCTTGTTCTCTCGTAACCGTTGCAACACTCGTCTGACATCCAGAATGTGGGCCTCCATGGATTCAGAATATACCAAGATGTCATCCAAATAGACTACCACACACTGCTGCAACAGGTCACGGAAAACATCGTTGATGAATTCCTGAAAGACTGCGGGCGCATTGCACAACCCAAAGGGCATAACCAAGGATTCGTAATGACCGGTCCTGGTGTTAAACGCGGTCTTCCACTCATCGCCCGCCTTGATCCTTACCAGGTTATATGCCGCCCTCAGGTCGAGTTTGGTAAAGACCGTGGCCCCTTTAAGGCGATCGAACAGCTCGGAAATCAAGGGTATCGGGTAAGCGTTCTTGATCGTGATGCGATTGAGACCCCTGTAATCGATGCAAGGCCTCAACTCACCGCCCTTCTTTTTCACAAAGAAAAATCCAGCCCCTGCCGGGGACGAAGATTTGCGAATGTGTCCGCGTGAAAGCGCCTCCCTCACGTACTCCTCCATGGCCTCATTCTCCGCTACCGACAGTGGATAGACTTTGCCACGAGGAGGAACGGCACCAGATTGTAACTCTATGGCACAATCGTATGGGCGGTGCGGAGGTAGGGCAACCGCGCGCACCTTATCGAATACATCCCGGTACTCCTCGTATTCAGGAGGCAACAGAGAGTCCGAGGAAGTACACAGCAACTTGACAGACCCATGGATGCAACTAGCCCCACACTGCGGTGACCACGAGAGGATCTCGACCGATCTCCAATCGAAAGTCGGATTATGCTTCTGGAGCCAGGGGTACCCCAAGACCACCGAGTAGTGTGGAGACGAAATAACCTGGAGGCAGACCGACTCTCTGTGAACGGCACCAATGGCTATCCCCACTGGAAGGGTCTCATGAGTCACGTGTGGCGGCAGAAGGGGTCTGCCGTCTATCGCCTCAAGAGCCAGTGGGGAACCTCGAGCCTGCAGAGGAATGGAATTGGCGGCAGCGAACACACTATCAATGAACAAACCACCAGCACCAGAGTCCACCAACGCCTGGGTCGTCACCGAGCCCCCGACCCAGGAGAGGACAACAGTGATCAGTGGTTTGTCAACACGGGAAACCGGGGACGAGGAGACTCCACCCAAGATCTGCCCCCGACAGGATCTCAGGGTACGAGCGTTTCCCGGACGGTTCGGACATGCCAACCGAAAATGCCCACCGAGACCACAGTACATGCATCGGCCCTCGCGTCTCCGGAGTGCCCTCTCCCCCTCGGACAGGCGAGCAAACCCTGCATGGGTTCACCTCCAGACAAGTCATCCCCAGGAGGCGTGGGAGGAGAGGGAGGCACGGGTGGGACAGCAAACGTAGGCACCAATCTGTTAGAAGACCTCCGCAGGTTCTCCTTAAAGGTAGGTCTCTCCCTGAGTCTGGTGTCAATCAAAATCAGGAAAGAAATAAGAGACTCGAGCTCAACTGGTAGGTCCTTAGCTGCAACCTCATCCTTCAAGGCATCCGAGAGACCATGAGAGAAAGCAGCGACCAGAGCCTCATTATTCCAGCCCACCTCTGCTGCCAGGGTACGAAACTCAATGGCGTATTCAGCTACGGATCGTGAACCCTGTCTGATGGACATAAGGAGCTTCGCAGCAGAGGCAGCACGAGCCGGCACATCGAATACCTTCCGAAGAGAAGCAACAAAACCGGAAAACTCGGCAACCACCGGATTGTTGTTCTCCCATAAAGGGCTGGCCCAGGCCAAGGCCTTGTCCGAGAGCAGCGAGATCAAGAAGCCCACCTTTGATCTCTCAGTAGGAAAGGCATGTGGCAGCAACTCGAAATAAATGCCCACCTGGTTAAGGAAACCTCGGCACTGAGTTGGCTCTCCCCCAAAGCGCTGTGGAAGAGGGACAGAACCGGTCAAACCCCGAAACACCGCAGGCGCAACAACAGGTGTCGGGGTAGACTCTGGCGCAACAACCGGAGTGGCAGTAGGAGCGAGCCCAGGAGCGACAACCGACCCATCGGCAACGGGAGCGAAATGAGCCGTGCGTTCAAGCAGGGTTTGCAACGCCACAGCGAACCGACCCAACAGGTGATCCTGCTGATCAAGTCTGGCAACCAGCGTGGGTAGCGAGGATGGCCCTGTACCGTCAGAATTCATGGCTTGGTCCTAATGTCACGGAACCATGAACCAGACGTACAACAAGAGATAAGTGAAAATAAGAAGGCTTTATTGAAAATAAAGCTGTAAAGCAAAAGTCCAAACGGATGGTGAAACCGAGCAGTGTCTTTGCGAAAGCCAGAGGTCAGGAACCAGAAGGGTAGTCAGATGAAGCCAGGATCAGGAACCAGCAGGGTAGTCAGACGAAGCCAGGATCAGGAACCAGCAGGGTAGTCAGACGAAGCCAGGATCAGGAACCAGCAGGGTAGTCAGACGAAGCCAGGATCAGGAACCAGAAGCAGCAGCAGTCTTAGAAGCATGTGAACACAAGAGGACCAAGCAAGGAACTGAAGCCACAGACCTCCTATATATATGAGCTAGGCATCCAGCTCCTCCCAGGGGAAGGAGGAGCCGCAGGGTGGAAGGCTACAAGAAACCCAGGACCCAAGATGGCCGCCAGCACATGTCAAACGAAGGAGAGCAGCAAGCAGGTAAGACCATGACATGGCTTCCTTGATCCAGCGACTAATGGTAGCTTTAGACGCTTTACGGCCTTTAGACTTACCGGCAAACAGGATTAGAAGATTCTCATCTATCCTGAACTCTCTGGATCTATCCACATAGACCTGGAGGCACCTCGAAATATCCAGCGGGTGTCTGGCTGGAGTATCAGAGGAGGAGGCTGAAAACAAAACTGGTAAAGAGATTACCTGGTTAATATTTTGGAAGGTTGGAACCTTAGGCCTAAAGTAGGGTAAAAACTTCAGGAGTACTCTGTCCTGCAAGAAGATGATGTAAGGGTGAATTGCAGAAAAAGCCTGTAGTTCAGAGATCCTTTTGGCTGAAGCTACAGCCAAAAGAAAAACCACCTTTAAGGTCAAAAATCTTAAATCCACCTCCTCCAATGGCTCAAATGGGGGAGATGCTAACCCCCTGAGCACTACTGAAAGATCCCACTGGGGAATAGGTTTCAGTATAGTAGGCTTTAGTCTTTCAGCTCCCTTCAGGAAGCGTTTGATGAGTGGGTCCCGAGAATGTGGCCTGTTAAGGCAGGCCGAGATGGCACATATCTGTACTCTCAAGGTAGCTGGAGAAAGACCTTTATCTAATCCATCTTGAAGGAATTGCAGTATCGCAGGAAGGGGCGGATCTGCAGACGCCACCTGTTTGGAATCACACCATGACACGAAGATTCTCATGATTCTGGAGTAGGCCTTCTTCGTAGACTCTGCTCTGGAATGAGACAAAGTTCTCAGGATCGACTCAGAGAGCCCCTCTATGTTGGGAAGGGACTGATCAATCTCCAGGCTATCAGGTTGAATCTGTGCAGATCTGGGCAGAGGTGAGTGTCCCACGACACCAGGGTCTGCTCCGGGGGGAGTCTCCAATATTGTCCCCGACTCATCTGAATGAGCTGGGTAAACCAGGATCTCCTGGGCCAGAATGGTATGATGGCTATTACCGAGGCCTGATCCTGCCGGATTTTCGTCAATCACCAGGGAGTTGTCTTCCCTGTACAGGGAACAGAACCTCAGCACCTTGGCGTTGAACCTGGTCGCCATGAGATCCACCTCTGGCATACCCCATCTGTGAACTAACTGCCTGAAGATCTCCGGATGCAGAGACCACTCCATGGTTGGTAATCCTCGACTTAAGCGGTCCGCAATCATATTGAGGGAGCCTCGAATATGAGTGGCAGATAGATGGGAAAGGTTCATCTCTGCCCACCGAAGAATTACCCCGATCTCTGACAGAAGGGGCAATGATCTTGTGCCTCCCTGCTTGTTTATGTAGAGAACCGCAGTCATATTGTCTGACTGGACTTTCACTGCTCTGCCCCGGATCAGAGGGGCGAAGTGAAGGAGGGATAGCCGGATAGCTCGCATCTCGCGAAGATTGGAAGAGAGACGCCGCTCCAGAGGAGACCAAGATCCCTGCACTGGGGATCCGTCTAGGTGAGCGCCCCAGCCTACAAGGGACGCGTCTGTAGTCAATATGAGCCAAACTGGTTGGGTCATAGACTTCCCTGCTGGCAGATGGAACTACCATCTGAGGGAATTGCGGGTTTGACTGGACAGGGAGCACAGGGAATCTAGCCCCGCAGGGCTGCCGTTCCATAAGTCTAAGACCTCCGTCTGAAGAGGATGGAGGTGCCATAGCACCCAAGGGACTGCGTCCTCAGCCGCTAACATGAGCCCCAGCATCTTCATGAGAGTCCGGATAGAGACTCGACGAGGGACGTAAAGGACCCTTGCCAGGTCCTGAATCCGCGCTCTCCTTTCTAGAGTCAACTGGAGGGACATCTCCACAGAGTCGACCACGAATCCTAAATAATGGATTGAAGTCGATGGGCTCACATTCGACTTCTGCCAGTTGATAATCCAGCCCAGGCGGAGGAGAAAGGAGATTGCGATCTGAAGATGGTGGGTAAGGATCGGAACTGAAGAGGCTATGAAAAGCCAATCGTCCAGATAAGGAATAATAGTCAGTCCTTGAAGTCTCAAAGCTGCCACCACCGACACCACCACCTTGGTGAAGATAAGAGGGGCAGAAGAGATTCCGAAGGGAAGAGCGGCGAACTGAAAATGCCTGCGAACCCCTGAAATCTGGACCGCGATCCTGAGGAACTTCCGGGAGGCGGAATGGATCAGGATGTCGAGGTAAGCATCCCTGAGGTCCAGAGTAGCCATGACGTCCCCCGGGTTGAGGATGTGGCTGACTGACCTTATGGTTTCCATCCGAAACCTGGTTTTCCTTACAAATCGATTGAGAAATCTCAAGTCGATGATCATCCGGAGATCTCCCGTCTTCTTGGGAACCAGGAATACTGGAGAATAAATCCCTAGGCCTCTCTCCCCTGCCGGCACCTCCTCCAGAGCTCCCTTGGAGATATAGTCCTGAATGTAGGACTCTAGGATCCTCTGTTTGGCAGACCCGAAGTTTCGCGTGGCAATGAATCTTTCTGGGGGGGGAAGGATGAGATCTACCCGGTAACTGGCAGAAACTATACCTTGAACCCAGGGGTCTGCAATCTGCTGGGCCCAAATGTGTTTGAAGTGGGAGAGACGGCCCCCCACGGGAATCTGGGGGAGGGGTACGGGAAATTCTAGAGGAGATACGGCAGGGGCAGCAGGGCTTAACCAAGAGCCTCGGGGAGGCCCATAGTCAGGAGGGTTTCGCCTCCCTGGTGGGTTTGCGGGGGCGTCTCGAGGATCTACGAGACGGCCCCCCCCCAATCTCTATGCCTAGCCTGCTGCCCTGAACGACCTCCGCCTTTTTGATCCTGTCTGGTGCGTCCCCGAAAGGGCTGCTGGGGGAGACTCTTCCCTTTCTTGTCGGAGAGTCCCTCCATAATTTTATCCAACTCGGATCCGAACAGCCTATCCGGCTCGAAGGGGAGCCCACATAAATTAAACTTGGACGCGTTGTCCGCATTCCAAGGCTTCAGCCATAGTAGTCTATGGGCGGCTGAGACCAGAGCCATTGTTTTGGCTGCCAGTTTTAACTGCATCTGGGTGGAATCACACAGAAAATCCATAGCCAGATTGACTGACTTGAAGGCGGTCAAGATGTCATCCCGGGAGACGCACTGGTCAACGTCTGTCTGAATTTGATTCAGCTTGGAACGTAGGAAGGAGGCTACTTCAGTGGCCGCAATAGATGTCGATGCGGAGGCAGCGGCCGCCGCGTAACCCCTTCTTAGGGTGCACTCTGCCCTCCGATCTAGAGGGTCCTGCAGACTAGACCCATCGTCTGCAGGGACTAGAGTGCGCCTGGACAACTTGGCTATCGCCATGTCCACCTTGGGAATGGAACCCCACGATTCCACCAAGGGTTTAGCCATCGGGTACATAAGCTTGAACTTCCTGGTGAGGACTGGACCTTTTTCAGGCTTTCTCCACTCTGTGCGCATCACAGAGAGAAGGGTCTCATCCGCCCTCAAGACACGCTGTGTCCGGCCGGCGGGATCGGAGGACTCCCCCATGTCAACATCATGGTCCCCTGACCTGATGGACTTCAGCAGCTTCTGTGTTTTCTCTGGTGGAAAAAAACAAGAAGTTAGTTCTTCTTCCTCAGAAGATGACCCCACCGAACAGGGGTTGGGTCTCTCGACTGGTGCAGCCACTTCCATACGAGTCTGGGAGGATCCTGGTAGCCTCTCATTAAGTAGGCGCACTACTCCCTTTATGGAATCGTCCACATAGGTTTTGGTCCACTGGAACATCTCCTGCATCGTGGGTTCTGTGGTTGCCTGTGTACGACAACTTTCACACCTTGAGTAAGGGCAGTTGTCGTCCAAGGGTGTGTTACAGTCGTAACAGGCCAAATGCTTTCTTTTGGCCCCGGACTTCCGCTGTTGATCCGAGGGGGCCCCCCCCCCCCCCCCCCCCCGAGGTATCACTGTTTAAAATATAGCCGCAATAAGCCTAGAAAGCAAAGGCAAAGGCGAAAGGAAAAAAGGGGGCGATTTCTTAGAAAAAAACAAGAGAGCCCCCTTCAGCACTCTTCAGCTCCCCGAAGGGGGAAGCCTCACGCCAGTCCACGGTGGGCTGGGGGGCGATCTCCTCCCTTTCAGGGGGGGGGGCGATCTCCTCCCTTTTAGGGAGCTGAAGATCGCTTATTGGTTCTTGGGCTCATTAAAATTTCCGCCGGTCCTACCAGTACACAGGGGGCAGTTAACCCCATCTGTGCTGCTGGTAGGATGTAAGGGAATTGTTTATTGTCACCCGAAAATGTTAAAGAAAAATTATAGAAATTTATTAAGCTGTCAACTAGATATAGCAGTGGTACATCACACCCAAAAATTTGTGCATTTCACCAGAAAATGTAGCTGACAATTTTTTTTTAAACCTGTCTACTAGGTATAGCAGTGGTACATCACACACAAAAATTGGTGAATTTCACTGGAAAATGTAACTGACTATTTTTTTTTTTAACCTGTCTACTAGGTATAGCAGTGGTACTTCACACCCAAAAATTTGAGAATTTCACCAGAAAATGTAAATGAATATTTTTTTCTTTTTAACGGTCTACTAGGTATAGCAGTGGTACATCACACCCAAAGATTTGTGAATTTCACCCGAAAATGTAACTGACAAAGTAGTGAAATGATCAATTGCGCTGCAGTATAACAATGGCTGCTTAGAGCTGGTATACATATCTATTCTGCACAAGGTACGGACAAGTCCTGAGGGATCCAAGCCTGGTTCATTTTAATGAACGTGAGCTTGTCCACATTGGCTGTGGACAGGCGGCTGCGCTTGTCTGTGATGATGCCCCCTGCGGTGCTAAACACACACCTCCAAGGCGTAAAGGGCAAGCTCAGGCCATGTGCCCAATTTGGAGACCCAGAAGTTGAAGGGGGCAGACCCGTCATTCAGTACGTGTAGGCGTGTGCACACATACTGCTCCACCATGTTGGTGAAATGCTGCCTCCTGCTAAGACGTTCCATATAAGCTGGTGGTGCTGGTTGTTGTGGCATGCTGACAAAGCTTTTCCACATTTCGGCCATGCTAACCCTGCCTTCTGAGGTGCTGGCGGTGCCCCAGCTGTGTTGGCGACCTCTTCCTCGTCCTCTGCCTTCGCCTTGTGCTTCCACTGTGCCCCCGCTGTCAGATGGGAATGCCACCAGTAGTGATGAGCCATATTCGATTTCGACAAAATTCCCAAATATTCGCTAGAATATTCGTCTCATATTTCTAGTTATCGCGATTAATATGCGATTTAAATAATCGCGTATTGCGATTTTAACTTAAGGAAACTATCCTATTGGTTTGATATCTAGAATTAGCGAAGATGACGAATATGACGAATGTATTCGTCATATACCTCAAAACGAAGATAACGAAGTATTCTCCATCTTCGCTTTTGCTCCATATTCGTCAACTTCGATAATTCTAGCAGTCATATAGGAAGGTTGACTATAGAGACAGCTGTGTTTAATTCGCTATGCGATAATATTACTTTGCTTTTTTTATAAATAGAATAGTTATAATACTTGATTATTATAATGATTCTATTTATTAAAAAAAAAAGCAAAGTAATATAATCGCATAGCGAATTAAACACAGCTGTCTCTATAGTCAACCTTCCTATATGATTGCTAGAATTATCGAAGTTGACGAATATGGAGCAAAAGCGAAGATGGAGAATACTTCGTTATCTTCGTTTTGAGTAATATGACGAATACATTCGTCATCTTCGCTAATTCTACTAAGCCAACCATAGTAAACCAGGTCTAAGTTGAAATCGCAATGCGATTAATTCAAGTTATATTAATTGCATTGCGATTACAACTTAGCACTGCTATATTCCATATTAGGCTAGAATTAACGAATATGGAATATAGCAGTGCTAAGTTGAAATCGTAATGCGATTACTTCAAGTTATATTAATCGCATTGCGATTACAACGTAATTCTCAAATCCGACAGTACATTCTAGTATGGAGACGTTCCCATGGTGATGGGGACGCTCCATGAGCACGGAAGTCGGCAGAAGCGGCAACGGGCACTGACTGGAGCAGCCAGGAAGCCAGAAATCCTAAGGACAGGTAAGAACTACTTTTGGGAAGTGGGAAAGAAAAAAATATAACAACTCTATATTCGAAATATTCGCGAATTAGCGAAGTGCCGATATTCGCTAAAAAAATCGATATTCGAATATTCGAGCTCAACACTAGCCACCAGCAGCGCATCTACCAGTGTGCGCTTGTGCTCGCGCATCTTACGATCACGCTCCAGTGACGGAATTAAGGGCGGTACGTTGTCCTTATAACGAGGATCCAGTAGCATGGCCACCCAGTAATCAGCACAAGTTAGAATGTGGGCGACTCGGCGGTCGTTGCGGAGACACTGCAGCATGTAATCGCTCATTTGTGCCAGGCTGCCCAGAGGCAACGAAAAGCTGTCCTCTGTGGGAGGTGTATCGTCTTTGTCCTCTGTATCCCCCCAGCCACGCACCAGTGATGGCCATGAGCTGGTCTGGGTGCCACCCTGCTGTGAACATGGTTCCTCCTCCTCCTCAATCTCCTCCTCCTCATCCTCCACCTCGTCATCCTCCAGAACTGTGCCCTGGCTGGACAATTGTGTACCTGGCGTTTGTATGTGCAGGAACCCACCCTCAGAGCCACTTGTGAATGACTGGCCGGAAACCCTACGAAATGATCCCTCTTCATCCTCTTCCATCATAGTAACGCTAAGAACGGCGTTATCGGCACTGGCCATGTTGGTGGAGTACTGGAAACAGTGCAACAAGGAACACAGGTCTCGCATGGAGGCCCAGTCATTGGTGGTGAAGTGGTGCTGTTCCGCAGAGCGACTCACCCGTGCGTGCTGCAGCTGAAACTCCACTATGGCCTGCTGCTGCTCGCACAGTCTGGCCAGCATGTGCAAGGTGGAGTTCCATCTTGTGGGCACGTCGCATATGAGGCGGTGAGCGGGAAAGCTGAAGTCACACTGCAGCGCTGACAGGTGAGCAGCAGCAGAGTGAGAACACCGAAAGCGCGCACAGACGGCCCGCACTTTATGCAGCAGCTCTGACATATCGGGGTAAGTTTTAAGGAATCTCTGCAACACCAAATTCAGCACATGCGCCAGGCAAGAGATGTGCATCAAACCGGCTAGTCCCAGAGCTGCTACGGGATTTCGCCCAATATTGTACACCACCAGGCTGGGCTTGAGGCTGACTGGCACCAACCACTCATCGGTCTGTTGTTCAAGGCCCGTCCACAGCTCCTGCGCGGTGTGGGGTTTTGTCCCCCAAACAAATACGTTTTAAAACTGCCTGCTGTAGTTTACCCCTGGCTGTGCTGAAGTTGGTGGTGAAGGTGTTATTCTGACCGGATGAGGAGGTTGTAGAGGAGGAAGCGGAGTAGGAGGAGGAAGCAACAGGAGGCAAACTGAAGCGCCCTGCAATCCTCGGTGGTGGAAGAACTTGCGCCAAACTTCTATCCGCCTCAGGCCCAGCCGCCACTGCATTTACCCAGTGTGCTGTTATGGAGATATAATGGCCCTGACCGTGCTTACTGGTCCACGTATCCGTAGTCAGGTGCACCTTTTGTCCCCCACTTGGTTTTGCAGGGAAGGGATGGCACGCCTGGAAAAGTAGTGGCGGCTGGGCACGACGTACTGTGGGACAGCCACTGCCATAAGGCCTTTAAAAGTCTCTGTCTCCACCAGACGGAATGACAGCATTTCAAATGCCAGTAATTTAGAAATGCTGGCATTCAGGGCTAGGGATCGCAGGTGGGTAGGGGGGTACTTCCTCTTCCTCTCCAGCTTTGGGAGATGGAGAGCTGAACACTTCCGTGGGACATTGTGGAGATGCTTGGTGACCCAGGTGGTGGTGTTGCTGGAAGATCCTCTGTTTGCGGGGTGGCAGGTGGCACTGTCACTCCAGAGGTGGATGAAGAGGCCGAGACTGCAGCAGAAGAGGAAGCAGGAGGAACCAGAGACCTTTCTTGGTTTTTGAGGTGTCTACTCCACTGCAGCTCGTGCTTTGCTCTTAATATTATTGTATAATGTGAAGCAGGCAGTGCAGCCAGGACAGGCCTCCCCTCTCCGTATGATGTGTAGAGACAGGCCCAACTATAGAATGTCAGCTGTACAGTGTTTGTTGGGAGTGGCCTATTATATGTAGGAGGGGCTTTTAATAATGGTCGGGGCTAAAATTGGCCACTTGACTGGATTTTCCCCCCAGGACTAAGGCTGCCAGCCCTCCCCTGCTGATGGACATCAGCTGCAGGTGCCAACTGTGGTCTTTCAGCAGGAGACTGGGTGGGAGACAATGTGAAGGAACTGGAGCCACTGTCAGCCACCCAATCTACTATCGCCTGTACTTGTTCAGGCCTCACCATTCGTAGAGCAGCATTAGGCCCGACCAAATACCGCTGCAGGTTTTGTCGCCTACTCGCACCTGAGGAAGGGGTTTCACTTGTTCGTGTAGCTGGCACAGATCGACCACGTCCTCTCCCTGCAACAGGAGCTCCACCAGCAGCACCACGACCTGGGCCATGTCCCTTATTTAACGCTCTCCTCATATTTCTCAAATTTAGGATCTTGCCCTAAATGGGTGTTTAATTAATAGTAGAATAGAATGACAGTATGTACAGGGTGTATCTCACACGCCCTGAACCAGACTAGGCCTCAATTAAATTTGTTTGCCAAAAAATGCCTGTATTTCAAATACCTGAATAAAACCACTGTATTTAAAGGGAATTTCAAACGTCTTGATGATGTAAGGGCGCAACAATTGTGTATTTTGCCCCAAAAAGGGTGTTTTATTAATATAAGAATATAAGCCCTGTATATACAGGGTGTATCTCACACGGCCTGACCCACACTAGGCCGCAATTAAAGATATGTGCACAAGATGGTGGTATTTCAAATACCTGAATAGAACCACACTATGTAAAGGCTGTATCTCACAATAACATATGCAGCAAAGGCTGCAAAATAAACTTTTTTCCCCCCAAACGGGTGTTATTTTAATAACTGAATATGACAGCAGTATATAACCCTGGAATTTCAAACGTGCTGATGCTGCAACGGCGCAACAATTGTGTATTTTGCCACAAAATGGGTGTTTTATTAATAGAAGAATATAAGCCCTGTATATACAGGGTGTATCTCACACGGCCTGACCCACAGTAGGCCTCAATTAAAGATTTGTGCACCAAATGGCGGTATTTCAAATACCTGAATAGAACCCCTGTATTTACAGGGTGTATCTCACAATGAAATATGCAGCAAAGGCTGCAAATTTTTATTTTTTTTGCCCAAACGGGTGTTAGTTTAATAACTGAATATGACAGCAGTATATAACCCTGGAATTTCAAACGTGCTGATGCTGCAAGGCCTGAAAAATTGTGTATTTTGCACAAAAAAGGTGTTTCATTAATAAAAGAATCAAACCCCTGTATTAAAAGGGTGTATCTCACACGCAGGGCTGGCCTTAGGTGTTCAGGCGCCCTGTGCGAGCTAATCTTGTGGCGCCCCCCCCGGGTTCACCTAAACATACACAAAGAGGAAAACAATCTTTGTAACAAACATTTTTTTTTTATTACAGATAATTTAAGTGCAGGTGCAAACAAGTACAATCATACCCAGTGTCACCCATAGCCAGTCTCCTGCCACCCCTAATCATACCCTCTCACCTTTACCCAGTCCCCTGCCCTTCTTAATCATACCCAGTGTCAACCTTACCCAGTCCCCTGCCCCCTCAATTAGACCCTGCCCCCTTTAAATTAAGGGTGACAGACAATGGGTATGATTAAGGGGGCAGGGGACTGGATAAGGGTGACAGAGTATGATTAAGGGGGGGGCAGGGGACTGGCTCTGGGTGACACTGGGTATGATTAAGGGGGGCAGGGGACTGGGCAAAGGTGAGAGGGTATGATCAAAAAGAGACTGCGCTACCAAGAGAATATTACTTTTCTTTTCCTCTCTTTAACAAACTTCTCTCCTCGGACTTAAAGGAAAAAACTGGGTTTTCACCAGGTTCACAAGATGTAACAAAATCCTCCTCGGAATCTACAAGTGCCTGCAGGGTGCAAATAGAAACTCCATATGGTGAAGTACTGCCTCTGTGTTTTACAACCGCAAGGAGAATATATACTCACAAGATTCCATTCACAGTGTGCGTATTCATCACCACAGCTCCATAGGCTTCAGAAAACACCTTCTTTGGTATTCCTTGATCTTCTCATAGATCCTTGTTTTCTCATAAGACAGAGAAAAGCAGAGGATAGTGAAGCACTTTAGGGGAGCGATTATAAAAATTCATTTATTATACTCACAAAATTAAAAATATAACAAGCATTCAGATCAGCCTGCACAGACACCCGACCCGGGTTTCGCCACAACACTTCTTCAGGAGCTCCTGAAATGACAAAAACCCACGTCACTATTTGCGGCTTGCAGCGCTGAGGATTCACCGTAAGATAACATTTTCTTTTGCATTTTGGACTATGATTAAGGGGAGCAGGAGACTGGCTATGGGTGACACTGGGTATGATTAAGGGGGGCAGGAGGCTGGCTATGGGTGACACTGGGTATGATTAAGGGGGGCAGGGTCTAATTGAGGGGGCAGGGGACTGGATAAGGTGGGTGACAGACACTGGGTATGATTAAGGGGGCAAGGGACTAGATAAGGGTGACACTGGGTATGATTAAGGGGAAGGGGACTGGCTTTGGTTGACACTGGGTATGATTAAGAAGGGCAGGGGACTGGGTAAAGGTGACAGGGTATGATTAAGGGGGGCAGGGGACTGGGTAAAGGTGACAGGGTATGATTAAGGGGGGCAGGGGACTGGCTCTGGGTGACACCGGGTATGATTAAGGGGGGCAGGGGACTTGGTAAAGGTGACAGGGTATGATTAAGGGGGGCAGGGGCCCTGCCCCCCTTAATCGACCCTGTCACATTTACCAAGTCCCCTGCCCCTTAATCATACCCAGTGTCACCCTTAGGCCTTATCCAGTCCCCTGCCTACTTAATCATACCCAGTGACTGTCACCCTTATCCAGTAGTCCCCTGCCCGGCTGCCCCCCTTAATTAGACCCTACCCCCAGGCCCCATTTAATGAAAGATATTTGGTAAAAAAAACAAAAAAAAAAACACAATAAGAACAGCCAGGTAGGTACTCACCTGTCCGCAGAGGCGCACCGCCGGTCCGGCCGCAGTCACACATTGAGCAGCGGATCCTTCCGCGGCTAGTCTCTGTGAAGGCGCAGGCTGCAGCACTTGGACGCTGCGCCTGCGCCCCTAAGCTACTCCTCCACGCTCCGGAACCAGAGGCTCAGCCCCTCAGCTCGCCACTCGCCATGCCCAGGCTTGACTAGTCGCCTCGCCGCTAACACAATCTCGGGTCGGGCGGGCCGGCCGGCTGCTGTAGCCTGTGTAAGAGAGAGTAGAGAGTGACCGACTGCGAGCTGTATCGGCCGCCGGGCGCCCCTGTTGCCCGCACAGCTCGCACACCCCAAAGGCCGGCCCTGCTCACATGCCCTGATCCACACTTTAATTTGTTTGCTTAAAATGGCTGTATTTCAAATACCTGAATACAGTAGAAGCCCTGCATTTAAAGGGTGTATTTCACACGCCCTGACCCACACTAATACGCTATCAAAGAATTGTGCCCAAAATGGCTTTATTTTAAATAACTGAATAGAAAGACAGTATGTAAAGGCGGTATCTCACAATGACATCTGCAGCAAAGGCTGCCAACTATTTTTTTTTTGCCCAAACGGGTGTTTGTTTAATAACTGAATTTGACAGCAGTATAGAAGCCTGTAATCTCACACGTGCTGATGCTGCAAGGCCAGAAAATAGTGGAATCTGGCAAAAAAGTGTGTTTTTAAAAATCCTGAAAATTATGGCTGTATTGCACACTGACTAATCCAGATATTGTAGATTGCCAAAAAAGTGTTTTTTTGGGAACAGAATATGAAAGCTGTATATATTAAACTTGAATTTAACACTTGCAGATCTGGAAAATAGTGTTTTTTAAAAACCCAGAAAATTATGGCTGTATTTCTAGCTTAAATTGCACACTGACTAAGCCTGCAAATGCACCAGATGTTGTAAATTGCCCCAAATTTTTTTTACAAACAGATTATTTGTGCTGTTTTTAAAGCTTGGATTTCAATGTCCCAAAAGCTCAGATGCAGTGCTGGTGCACTGAGTTGCATAAAATGGCCGCCCACCTAACTGACTTATAAAAGTTTTTTTTTTCGGTCACTGGGCTTAGGGCAGGATAAAAAAAATTTGCCCTGCACCCACAAAACACAATGTATGTAGATCGCTGAGTTAGATTCAGGTTTTGAGCTAAGATTCTCTCCTATTCTCTCCCTGAAATCACCAGCAGCATCCTCTCCCTACATTAAGCACAGCAGAGTGACGTGCAGCGCTACGTGACTCCAGCTTATATAGAGCCTGGGTCACATGCTGCTCTAGCCTATCACAGCTATGCCATTAGTAGGCATGGCTGTGATGGCTTCTAAGGGCACAGAGTTAAACGCTTGTTGATTGGCTGCTGTGCAGCCTTTCAAAAAGCGCCAAGAAAGCGCTGAACATCGAACCCGAACCTGAACTTTTACTGAAATGTTCGGGTCCGGGGTACAAAAATCCTAAAGTTCGGGTTCGCTCAACCCTAGTCTCAAGGCTTATTTTAGGAGCTGAACATTGACTTATAGGATGGCTGCCTTACATCTGGTGGCATTAGAGGCAGAGCGAGCTCATTTGCATTTCTTCCCTCCCAGAATTCCAGAAGAGCATGTATGGCCTATAAGTCTCCTCACACATCTGTCAGAAGGAAGGAAAAATTAGACGCTCAACAGATCCTGTCTGTGTAGCGGCTGTAAGGCCTGTATGGTCCCATCAGAATTGGTTTATGATTTGGTAGCCAAAAGCAGGAGTGGGTACAAAACACAGAAGACATGCAAATATTCCGTTCACGTGTCATCTCTTATTTGGATCCACTCCTGTTTTTTTTTTGGCCCTAGCAATACTGATGGATTACTGACCAAATGCTGACCGAGTGAAGGCGGATACTCAACAGACAGGATCCGTTTTTTGTGGGTTATTGTTCTGATGGATCAGAGGAAGGGCAAAATAATCAGTGACGTCAACACAAACTTACTGCTGACACCCTGTCCACTCTGTCGGGGGGCTCTACTTGTATAAGCGTTTAAAAACACAGGGTCTGTAGACATCTATGTGGAATTAGCTGACGAGGGAGTAAATGGAGTGAGCTTCTTCTTGGCGCTAACATCGACCTGTAAGGCTGAGTTCATACTTGCAGTGTGCAGTGATTTTAGAGCGACGTCTGTCATCTGCATGTCATACGGACTCACAGTATTATTTCACTACCACAGCAGACTCCCTATGCGTGTTACTGCAAGGCACAGTGTTCTACACCCCTATAAAGGCTCTCTGCAGCCAGGAAATAGCAGTTTTTTAACGCGATTCGTTGCAAAGTTAGTCTGAAAATAAGACGAACAGGCAGAATCTAATTTTTAAAAAATTCGCTCATCTCTAGAAACAATGTATCACAATCATTTGAGTAAACAATGTATCATTACCGAAATGACCGTCAGGCCATGACAACTTTTTCCAATGATCACACTTAGAGTCCAAGAAAAATCCATATAGCAAAAACCCCAGGGGAGTAAAATTGAGTGTTTGACCTTAAACTGGCTGAAAAGATCAATCATATAGGCAGAAATGTCAGCAAGGGCACCCCCCCCCCCCCCCCCTCCGGCACTCATGTTCCAGTTCTCATGTGTTCATTAATGTAAATACATTTATATGAATGGTAGATGCAATCTGTCTACAATCACTTACCTGTTTGGGTCGACAGATGGTGTGACAGCAGGGGTGGTTTGGGGGAATTGGGGTCTCATATTTTCTATACCAATTTCTGTTACAGGAGATAATGAAAGTTACAAATCAGATTATTGGAATGCATCTGTTTATCCAGATCTGATTAGCCGGAATAACAGAGCGAATGGTAATTTATATTACACAGGACCCCTATGGACACCAACAGTAATTACACATCAAGAAAAAGTTCTGCATGATTCAAAGTCACACAGTGTGTTCTTCAGAACTTCTTATGAAGATAGACAATAAGTGATTTGACCCGCGGATGTTATGCTGCAGCGGCTAATGACCTGGTGCATTATGGTGGAAAGTCACCCTGGGGACTGGGCTTTCTTTCCTGCATTATTCCTGCTATATACATCTTCCAGCCTGCAGAGGGCGTGTCAGGACAGAGCGAAGGAGGGGCTGGGGGAAGAGAAAGAGGCGGGAAGTCTTGCCAGGACTACTAAAAGAGGAGGAGCACTGGTGCCCTGTTAGAAGGGAAGGTAGCCGGCAACATTTTGTAATAAAGAAATTTTCCATTGAAATATATTTATTTTTAAATAAGCAACTTTATAAATAGCCTTTATTAAGAACATCCTACCTTTTTCCTTCTGTAGAGTACATGTAAGTCCTTCACCTAGCTGATGGTGCTGCTGAATCTGACATCAATTCCTAATATCGCAATGATGTTGCAGGGAGTTCAGCACGAAAGTGTGATCACGCGCGTTTCGCCTCGCTTCTTCAGGGGGCGTTACGCGTACGCCCCCTGAAGAAGCGAGGCGAAACGTGCGTCGGGCTAGGAGCCATCATCTCCAATTCCTCTCTTGGTTAGTATGGGCTGCTCCACTGTCTGTTGTTGTATCTTTGTATCACTTGTTGCGGTTGGGTCGGCACTTAGTCACAGCGCTGTGATCACACTTTCGTGCTGACCTCCCTGCAACATCATTGCGATATTTGTATTGGTTCTGTGACATGTGGTGTTTAACATAGTTGCTTTTCTCCTGTGTGGTTACTCATATTGTTACTATTCATCACATCAGTATAGACATGCAACTTCTCTATTTCAGCCCTTATGTACTATCTGTATTTACTTTTTGAGGATTGATGGTGGCTCTGTGTACTTGTCACATTATCCTCCTGCATTTTTACCACTATATGTAATCGCATTTTTGTACTACGTTATATATTAATCTTTTAATTAATAAAGATTGATTTACTATTTATGTGTGAGACTTTATAGGTTTTCTATTTATCAACACACATATTGCTTCACTTGCTAGCTTCTATATTTTTGGTTGGTTATGCATCCCAAATAGCTGTGACATTCCCTGTAATATTTTATTAGCAGCTGGTGACAGCAGCGACATTACCTGCGCTACATCTCCTGTATAACGTTTTCACATCCTAAATATCAGTGACATTTAATTTATTTGCGCATACACTTACAAAACCTGCGCTACTGTACGTGTGACATACTTGCAAGCATATATATAACATTTAATATGCATAAGGCGAACAGTAAGGGATGGGGAAGTGGCTGTGCTGCTGATGGTGCCGTGGCCGTGAAACTGTGCCTGCTGCCAGAGCACAAAAAAACACTCATCCACGTTACCTAGCGCCATGTCCCAGTTTGCAGGGCGGCGAAGGACACCACTCTCAAAGTCACACCATTGAGACAAGGTGGTCAGTTGGATTGCAGCAGATAATGCTTCCGGTCGGTTAAGCACCACCCTGTCTTCCACAAAGTCCAGTCTCAGTAGCCAAGAGTCTGGTCAACAGAATCCTCACCCTGATCCTCCTTCCTCCCACCATGGAGAGTCTTGCCAAACAAGTGATCCCACACTTGGATATTCAGAGGAGCTCTTTTCATCGCCATTCATTGATTTGGGCCTCTCGCCAAGTCCACTTGAAGAGGGACATGTGGAGATCGAGTGTGCTGATGTCCAAACTCTTGAGCATCCACAGTCACAAGAAGAGGACAGTGGGGAACGGCAATTGGTGTTTCACGAGGTGGATGATGATGATGAGACACAGTTAACAATTAGTGTCTCAAGAGGTTGATGATGAGGATGAGACACAGTTGTCAATAGGTGAGGTTGTTGTTAGGTCAACAAGTCAGGATGATGACCAGAGTGAGGAAGTGGAAGAGGAGGTGGTGGACGATGAAATCACTGACCCAACCTGGGAAGGTGGTAAGCCGAGTGAGGACAGCAGTACAGAGGGGGAGGGATCCGCAGCACTGCAACAGGCTGGAAGAGGCAGTGGGGTGGCAAAAGGGAAAAGGCAGGCCACACCAAACAGGCCCGCAACTGTTCCCCGTAGCACCCCCTTGCGGCAATCTCCCTTGCCAAGGGATAGGTGTTCAGCAGTCTGGCGCTTTTTTGATGAAATAGCGGACAATAAAATAATTGTCATTTGCAACCTGTGCCGTACCAGAATGAGCAGAGGCGTGACCACTAGCAACCTCACCACTACCAGCATAATCCGCAACATGGCATCAAAGCACCCAAATTGGTGGGCCGAATGCCTGGGTCCACAATCTGTGTCTGCGGGTCACATCACTGCCTCCTCTTCCCATGTGTTACGTGCTGGCCAATCCCCTGTCCAAGACGTAGGCCCGGATGCCTCCTGCCCTGTACCTGGACCTTCACAAGCACCATCAGCTAGCACATCCACTTCTGTGTCCCAGCGCAGCGTACAGATGTCCATACCCCAGGCCTTTGAACGAAAGCGCAAATACCCAGCCACCCACCCACATGCCATAGCACTAAATGCGCACCTTTCCAAATTATTGGCCCTGGAAATGTTGCCATTTACGCTTGTGGACACTGAGGCTTTCCACAGCCTGATGGCGGCGGCGGTCCCTCGTTACTCAGTCCCCAGCCGACACTATTTTTCCTGGTGTGCCGTCCCCGCCTTACATCAGTATGTGTCCCGTAACATCACCCATGCCCTGACCAACGCAGTTATTGGGAAGGTCCACTTAACGACTGACACATGGACAAGTGCTTGTGGCCAGAGACGCTACATTTCCCTGACGGCATACTGGGTGAACATTGTGGAGGCCGGTAGCGAGTACCCTGGGATAACACAGGTGCCACCGACGCCAAGGATTGCAGGCCCTACTTCCATCAGGATTTCCGCCACCACCTACATTAGTGTCTGCAACCCCCCCTTCTCCTCCCCCACCTTCTTCTCCACTTCCACCTCTGAATTTTCATCTTGCAGCACCAGTCAGCCATCAGTCAGTAGCTGGAAGCAGTGTAGCACTGCAGTGGGGAAGCGACAACAGGCCGTGCTTAAACTAATATGTTTAGGTGACAAACAGCACACCGCCGCAGAGCTGTGGCAGGAGATAAGGGACCAGACTGAGCTGTGGCTCTCGCCACTTAACCTCGAACCAGGCATGGTTGTGTCTGCTAATGGGAGTAACTTGGTGGCGGCTTTGGAGCTCGGCAAGCTCACACACATACCATGCCTAGCCCACGTGTTCAACTTAGTGGTTCAGCGGTTTCTCCAAACCTACCCCAATTTGCCTGAGCTACTGGTGAAGGTGCGCTGTGTGTGCGCCCATTTCCGAAAGTCATCTACAGCTGCCACCGGTCTGGCAACGCTGCAGCAGCGCTTGCAATTGCCAGCTCACCGACTGTTGTGCAACGTGAGCGCTGGAACTCCATGTACCACATGTTGGCCAGGCTTTGTGAGCAGCAGAAGGCAGTAGTGGAATACCAGCTACAACATGGTCGTTGCCTTTCCAGTCAGCTTCTGCTCTTCACAAGCGACGAGTGGTCATGGATGTCTGACCTCTGTGAGGTTTTACGCAACTTTGAGGAATCAGCACAGATGGTGATCGGTGATGCCGCTATTATCAGCGTAACCATCCCACTTCTGTGTCTACTGAAACACTCGCTGCTCACAATGAAGGATGGCGCTTTGTATGTGGAAGAGGTGGAAATGGGGGAAGGCAGTACACAGGGTGATAGCCAGACCACCCTCAGTTCGTCTTCTCAGCGCAAATTGGATGATGATGAGGAGGAGCAGAAGGAGACGGTTGCCTCCGCTACAGAGGGTAGTACCCACAGCAGGTCTATTCCATCTGTTCAGAGTGGATGGGCCGAAGAGGAGGAAAAGGATGAGGAGATTGAGAGTCATCCTCCTGATGAGGACAGCGAAGTCTTGTCTGTTGGGACTCTGGCACACATGGCTGACTTTATGTTATGCTGCCTTTCCCGTGACCCTTGTGTTATACTTATTTTGGCCAACACCGATTACTGGCTGTTCACCCTTCTCGATCCCCCCTACAAAGAGAACTTCTCATCTCCTTTTCCTGTGGTGGAGGGGGGGGACTAGCAAAATGGTGCAATACCAGAAGGTCGTTGTGGAAAAATTGCTCCAAAAATTTCCAGTTGACAACACTGGCAGCAGAGTACGGAGTTCCTTGGGCAACCGAGGAGGGGAGGGGAACACACAGAAGTTCCAACAGAGGCAGGGCAACACTCTCCAAGGCCTGGGAGAGTTTCATGACATCCCGCCAGCAACCGCACCCTGATGCGCGGCCTAGTGTCGCAAGGAGAGAAAAGTTTTGGAAGATGGTGAAGGAGTACATAGCAGACAGTGTCAGCGTCCTCAGTGATCCCTCTGTGCCTTATTGGGTGTCCAAGCTGGACAAGTGGCACGAACTGGCGCTCTATGCCTTGGAGGTGCTGGCCTGCCCTGCCGCCAGCGTTTTGTCAGAGTGGGTATTTAGTGCTGCTGGTGGCATAATAACCGATAAGCGCATCCGACTGTCAACTGAAAATGCTGACAGGTTGACTCTTATCAAAATGAACAAGGCCTGGATTGCCCCTGACTTCTCTACTCCACCAGAGGAAAGCGACTGAACATAAAGGCACTTTAAATGTGGCTTTTATGGTGTATTTAATACACTGTATTCCCATGCACCACTTTCACCACAAAAAAGGGTATATGGTTCAATCTTTCTTTTCTTGTCCTCCTCCTCCATCATATCAACATGCTCATTAGGCTGCCCTCGCTCCTGATGTTTTAGAGGGTCAGCTCAGCAGCAGGCCCTAAACCATCATTTTTTCGATAGTCAGCTCAGCAGCAGGCCCTCGTCCATAATTTTTTCCATGGTCAGATTAGCAGCAGGCCCTCCCCCCGAAATGTTTTAGAGAGTCAGCTTACCAGCAGACCCTCAACCATAATTTTTTCGATGGTAAGCTCAGCAGCAGGCCCTCATCCCTAATTTTTTAGATGGTCAGATCAGCATCAGGCTCTCGCCCTTAATGTTTTAGAGGGTCACCAGCAGGCCCTTGCTCCTAATGTTTTAGGGGGTCACCAGCAGGCCATCAATCATAATTTTTCAAGGGTGTATGATTCCCTCTTTTATGTGTAATAAAGGGTGAATTGGAGTGCCGATTCCTTTTTGGCAGCCCTTTCACTTAGTGCATAGGAGTCCCACTACCTGAACACATGTTACATGACACAGTCATTCTCTCTATAAATTACCATGAAATGCAAAACCAAATAATACAAAAGTCTAAAGAATGCAGGCAATGTATGATTCATGAGGGCAATTCAGAAAATAATGGTATGACTTCTCCATTCTATATATTGTCTTATTGTCCATGACAGTGTTTATCTGGGCAAAGAGAGCCACTATCTGGACGCTGGGCTCGGCTTCGGTTCTGACTGGTACCTCTGTTACTGATTGGTACGGATCTCCGTACAGCATTAATCGGAAGTTTTGAGAGAAGCGACTTCAGATCTAGGATCCAAAACTCGCTTCACTCATCGCTAGTAGTGGCTCTGGCAGTCACAGTCAATCACAGTGGCTTTCTTCTCACTGTTGCTTACTAGGCCGTGTAGTGAAAGGAAGGCGCACACTTTCTTCCTTCGGGGCACACCTGAAGGGTTGTCTTAACAGTATTCCCCTCACGGCAGTAAAGTCTAAATAGCTTAGGTAGCAGGGTACCTTACTGACTCCAATGCTCAGCCATTTCTGATTTCTGAACCTTATTGTCTATTTCTCTCTTTCTGTAGATCATCCAGAGATATATGAGTCTCTGTAGATTTAGTCCAGTCCTATGTTGAATAGAACCTGCACTTTCTGAATTATATGGTAGCCGTCATAGCACATAACAGGTAAAATTTTGTGTTAGGAACCCGTCTAACTAGAGATCGCCTTGACGTGCGGCAGACAGGCTCAAATAATATTGTACAAAACGATTTGCCAAACATCTCTAACTTATTAGTATAGCATTTGCAATTATGATGCAATTTTGTACTTTATTTGGTTTGCAGTGAGCTGTTGCATTGCACGTTTTGTTTAAGAGTCTTGTTCTCAGCCATAGCAACGTGCCCCTGCGCTTTGGGATGTGCTGACTGACCCCTTTTTTTTTTGCAGCTTGTGCTGGAGGTTTGGCTGCCTCCTTAGTCGTGCACTCCTGACCAGCTCGTCTGCCCCATTGGCTGATTTTAACTAGTGTTTATATATAGCTTGGCCTGCTCCCCCTCACTCACTGAAGCCATCTGGCACCAGGAGAGAGATAGTGTGTGGACTCTCATTGCAGTCCCTGGTGACCATGTGGCGCCGGGGGTGGTGTGGAGTGGGCCCGGCATGCATGCTGGTAACTGCTTTCTGTGGATATAATGGAGGCCATTTTGGCACCAAAAATGACAGAAATTCAGGCGGATCCAGCATGCATGTGGAACCTGCACTTTCTGAATTATATGCTAGCCGTCATGGCACATAACAGGTAAAATTTAGTGTTAGGAACCCGTCTAACTAGAGATCGCCTTGACGTGCGGCAGACGGGCTCAAATAATTTTGTACAAAACGATTTTCCAAGTATCTCTAACTTATTAGTATAGTATTTGCAATTATGATGCAATTTTGTACTTTATTTGGTTTGCAGTGAGCTGTTGCATTGCACGCTTTGTTTAACACTATGTTGAATAGAACACATGGAGTTTCTTCCTCTCCTTGTTAACATGACAATCATTAACCAGAAAACTATTTGCAAGTACCCCCTGGGCTACTGCACATTTATGGCACATCCTCTTAATACTGGATAACCCCTTAAACCAAATTAGAGTTAAGGTAAGAGTGGACTACTCTGTATGTGCTAAGGAGTTCCTGTAGGAACCATATGTACATTCCATGATGGCATGGGCCCACAGGCTTCTATGGATGATGGAGGTTGTACGAAGTTGTAGTACGGCCACATGCATGAGCACATGAGGTGAAAGTGGTGCATTTTAGTGTTATTACATTAGTGAAAGTCTTGATTATACTATTGTATGGTATGAGCGGAGCATCACCAAACGCATCAGCTATAATTTGTTAATCTCCGGGTGTCACCTTCATGTCTGATTCGCGCTCGTTTACATTGATGCATTTTTCGTTGTAGAACAGAGATGTTTGGAACAAGCAAATAGAGAGCTGAGAATAAATGAGGGAGGTTAATTAAAATGACAGCCGCGACAATCAATTCCTCCACTCTTTCTTGCCAATTCAAGAGACAAACTGGTGGCTGCAAATAAAGGGAGGTGTGTGATAATTAACTCATTTCACATCTAACTGGGCTGTCTGCTAATCAATGTAGTCGCTCTACGGAGAGATGGAAATCTACACCCGACTGCTGCTGTCCTTATTATGCACTGATTATTATTGATAGAGCCATACAGATGGAGATTTTTTACTTTTTATTCCAAAATACGGTTACTTGGCCTTCTCTGTAACCATGGATACTGCATTGTTAGTGATAATTGGTCTGCAATGGTCGTACATTTGGTTTGTGAATAAAATGGAAGAGCTGCAGTAAAGAGAGAGGGGTAAGTAGGGGATATAAATACCATTCAAATTTAGACTAGCTAATTCTAAAAAAGCCTGTCCGGACTTGGAAAATCAATGAAAAAATGGAATCCAGCACTATGTCCCATAAAACGTAAATCCTTTATTGATCACATTAAAAAGTCCATAAAGTACTAGCTTAGCAGCTACGCATCACGGAAAAATGCCTGTCGTCCTTCACCATGAAGGACAACAGGCGTTTATCCCAGATTAGTTAAATACAGATAAGTAGGCTGTCCCAAGAGTGCTGGCAATCCATATAATGCTTATGTGGACTATACATGAGAGGAAATAGGATGTGTAAGTGCTAAACCTGAGCTGGTGACTTGGATTTTCCAAGAAGGTTGACAATGTCTGTAATCAGGACCATCTCAAATTAACTCCAGAGGGAGAGCTCATGCAACTGAACATGAGAAGCAGAAGAAACTTAGACCAGGTGTAGGCAGCCCTAAGAGAGCTGGCATTCAGAGGATTGGTCAAATGGCCTGGCCAAAGATGAGGAGGTGCTAAGTCAGAGCTGAAGACTTTAGTGATTATCAAGAAGGTTGACAAAGTCTGTGACCATGACCTTCCCAAACTAAAAACATAAAGAGAGCCAATGGCAGCAGGATGTTGGAAGCAGAAGACCAGGTAAAGACAGACCAGCTGCTGGTTCTTCTCAGAGCCAGCATTCAGGATGTCAATTTGATACCTCAAGAACATAGAACAAGCTGAGGAGGGTCCTATGCATGTGCTTGTGAGTTGGATCCTCCAAGATGTTTGACTAGATCTGTCACAATGACCTTCCCAATAAAAATTTCCATAGGAAAGCCTATGGTAACTATGGACCAACTAGATGCAAGCAAGTGATTGGTCGAAGAGAGCTAGAATTCTGAAGAATGGTGAATTGGACCACCTAGTAAGATTAAACTGCTTAGGAGGATACTTTATATGTGCTATGACCAGAAGGAAGGTTCTATACATGTGCCAGTGAATTAAAAGCTCTAAGACAATTGTAAAACTTTGACCAGAATCATCCCAAGCCAATGAAAGGTGCAGAGCTCAGGGCAGCAGAATGCTGAAAGCGGGAGTGTCCTGGACCAATTTAATATAGACAAGTGGTCAGTCCAAAAAAAAGCTGCCATTCCGATGAATGGTCAATTAAAATGCCTAGAGAGAGACAATAGGCTGAAAAAGGCCCTATAAGATTGACAGGGTCTTTGACCTAGTCAGTACCATTCTGTTGGAAATAGAAAGTCTTGGAGATGAGAATGTAAAGAGGAACCCGACAGAGGAGAAAACAAGGTCATCTTCGGAGCTGAGATTGTATCTGGGCTCTTATCCAGAGACTAATGAAGAGATGTATGGAGGAGCCAGGTCGTAAGTGAGTGTTAAGACATTTAACTATGTTCATTACATAATTGGTAGCCAGTGGTGCCAACCTGTCTAATGGTCTTCTAAAAAAGAGAGAGCTTTTCAACTAAGGATGTGATCAGGGCATCTTCTAAGATCATATTAGTGGCAGGGGTAAGAAAGTGGTGGATAAGCTGGTGGGATCGAGCAGAGGCATAAGAAGGATTTATTGGCATTAAAAGTGATTGTTATTTTGGGCAAGGAACTGATGGAGATGGTGGAAAGATGATGAGCTTCAGATGTTATACTGAGGGGTGGGGGCCAGGAGGAGGGTTTTTTGAGCGACAATAACATATTTTAATGCCAAGGTTAGATGACACCTCCATAAAATAAATTCATGACTGCGTAATGTCTGTATTTGAGCATCATGCTGGATGAACTTACATTGGAACCAATAAGAAGAACATGTCTATTGTCCCACGTGTAAGAAGGAATAAAATGCAGATGACTCAGGAAGCTTTCCCATGTGTGAATACTCTTCATTTCCCATCATAAAATGATGTGACATAGTATTTCTAGGATATTGCATGTCATAATATTGATTATCGGGGTTCAAATCAAAGAAGAAATCATATGTGTACACATATTGAGAAAACTGGTACAGTCAAGATGCTGTAAAGCAGTGATCTGAATTTATTAGGTTACAGACAAATCTTTATATTAGAATTTTGCTGGCAGACATCCAGCAGCTGTGGGCGTTACATAACTTGAGCAAAAAAAAAACACAAAGCACAGGGAAACAAAACCGCTACACAGAAACGAGACATCTTCTTATCAAGAGAGGATGTGAAACTAAACAGTAAGAATTTCCATTTCTGAGAATAGAGAAGGTGGGGGGGGGGGGGGGAACTGCACCCCCGCACCTGCAAAAAAGCTTACATATTACTAAACTCTTACTGACCTCTGGTTCAGATATAACAAACATGGATTTACTGTATATGTCCTACAATTCCCCCATTTTGAGAAATGTGTGAACTGTTATCGCCCAAAGGTACTTCAGAACAAGCTAACCTTATTCTGCCTTGACAGGATTCCCTTCATGGTGGAACAGTATCACAGATCCTCTTAATAATCTCGATATTGTTTTCCCTTCTTACAAACTTTATTAATAAACATATGCATAAACTTGATTACAATGTAAATAACTAGTATCACCACATGTTCTCGTTCCAGGGGATAGAGCTGTAATCAACTGGTGGCCCTGATCTGTTTACCATAAGCCAGTGCTTCCCTGTCTCTAGTTTTAGACTTAACCTGCTTCATGCCTGAGAAAAAGATAATAGAGTTGGCCAGTTCAGTCAATTCAGAAAAACTGAGGGGCACGGCGAAATAGGGCATACTGGCTGAACTCACAGGACTGAGTACAGATCCAACAGTCTCTCAATTTTTCATTGTCATTCATTCCTTCAAACAGTTTCCTGATAGTGCCGTATCAAAGCATTGTCCCATTCATCATTCAGTGGACGAAACACTGCTGACACGCTCAGGGTCAGAGCCACTGTCAGCAGAAGGACCTTTATCCTGTGGTTCCAAGACTTTCTTGCAGTGAGAAGCGTGTATCCAGTTGGGTTTTCCTTCAACCTTTACAGTGGTGTGGGTGGTCAACAGTACTTGAAAGGGACCATCGAATCTTGGATCTAGTCCTTTTCTCACTTGTCTCTTTATCACCACCCAGTCTCTGGGCTGCAAGCTGTGAGTTCCTTCTACTGAGTCAGGATCTGGAAGTGAAGAAAACACCTGTTTATGCGTGTGTTCTAGCCTTTTTGTGAGGGCCCGCATGTAACTGGTCAGACTGTCATTATTCATCTGCAGCTGCTAAGGAAAGTATAACTCTAACCTAGGGGCACTTCCAAACAGGATCTCAAATGGGGACAACCCTGTCTTTTTGTTTGGGGTGGTCCTTACTGAATACAGGGCCAGAGGTAAGCACTCTGTCCAGGGCCTATGGATCTCCCGCATGGCCTTTTGTATTTTCAGTTTCCATGTGCCATTCAAGCGCTCAACTCGACTGCTGCTTTGGGGATGGTAGGTCGTATGGAAAGCTTGGATCACCCCTAATGCTTGTATAACTTCCCTCATCACTCCACCTGTGAAATGAGAACCCTTTATCTGATTCGATAACCTCAGGAACACCATACCTGCATATCAGTTCACTGACCAGTTTCTTTGCCGTACTCTTGGCATTGGCTTTAGCTACTGGGAAGGCTTCCGGCCAACCTGAAAAGAGATCAACACACACAGGAACAAAGTCATACACTCCTACCTTTGGTAATTGTATGTAGTCTATCTGCAGTCTCTGAAATGGGTAAAGTGGCCTGGGGGTGTGCTTGCTTGGAGTCTTCACCACTTGATTGGGGTTATTCAATGCACAGACCATACAGCCTTGTGTGAATCGAGCAGATACTGTAGAAAACCCTGAAGCAATCCACCCTGCATTAACCACACTTACCATGGCACCTTTTGATAGGTGAGTGGGCCCGTGGGCCTCCTGAGCCATAGCTGGGTACAGAGGGCGTGGTAGACAAATTTTGTCCTTATTTTTCCATACTCCTTGGTCATCTGGCCTAGCCCCTTGTTTAGTCCATAGTTTTTTCTCTTCAGGTGGGGCCTGTTAAAACAACTAAATTAAAACGTCTTTAGATATATCCACAGGCTTTAAGGCTCTTACTGGGGTGGCATCAGAATTTAGTGGCTGGAGCGCAGCTTGTTTGGCTGCCTTGTCAGCTCTGTCATTGCCTTTTGCCTTTGCCGTGGTACACCTTGTGTGAGCCTTTACCTTTACAATAGCAACTTCTTCTGGCAACAGTAAAGAGTTCATCAGTTCAAGCACAGAGTCTTTGTTTTTAATGGGCTGACCTGCAGAAGTTAGAAAGTCTCTAGCCCGCCATATGGGTCCATAGTCATGTGCAATACCAAAACCATACCTTGAATCCGTATAGATGCTCACCCTCTTCCCCTCAGCCAATTTACATGCCTCAGTGAGTGCCTTCAGCTCTGCCTCCTGCTCAGACATGTGCGGAGGGAGTGGTTCAGCAACGGCTACCTCATGCTGTGTGACCACTGCATATCCAGTGTGGAACCAGCCGCCCTCTCCCATAAACCTGCTTCCATTTACAAAATACTCAAAATCAGGGTTATCAAGAGGTTTTTCTTGCACATGAGAAAATCCAGAAGTTTCTTGTTACATCAACTGTATACAATCATGAGGATTGTTTTCAGCTAAATCTGACAAAAGGTTACCTGTGCTACCCTCCCCCATTGATGAATCTGTGATTGGTAACAAAGTAGCAGGATTCAGAGTAGTACACCTTGTGAAAGAAATATTGTCTGGCATGAGGAGTGCACATTGGAGTCTGAATTGTCTAGCCATATAAATATGTTTTGGTTGCACCTGTGTGAGAATGCCCTGTATGTCATGAGGTGTTTGCACAACTGCTGGGCAGTCTAACACTATTTCTGAGGCTTTTTCAATCATTGCCTGCACTGCTGGAGGGGGGTGCCGCGAGCAACAGGGTCTAATCTGGCTTTAAAGTACGCCACTGGACGCTGGTGGTCTCCATGTTTCTGAGTAACCACAGCAGTACTGTGACCCTGCTTTTTAGAACAGAACAGGTTAAATTCCTCATCATACTTTGGATTGCCTAATGCAGGGGCTGACAGGATGCAAAGTTTGATTGTATGAAAATTATTTACAGCTTCTTCTGTAAGACAGAATGGATCAGAGGGTAAGCAATCATACAAAGGTTGCATCAACATAGAGGCATGTTTGATCCATGGGCGACAATATGACACAAGTCATAAGAAAACCCTAAGGGACTGCACCCCTATGGGGACTTGTATTTTCTCCACTGCCTCTTTCCTTTCAGGGGTCAGGTGCCTAACACCATGTGACAAGCAATGTCCCAGGAAGTTTACTCTATCCTTGCAGAATTGTAATTAGTCCTTAGAGACTTTACAGCCATTTTGATCAAGAAAAATTAACAATGACCATGAAGCTTCCTTGCAGATATCTGGACCCTCTGCGCACATGAGCAGATCATCCACGTACTGAAGGAGAATCACTGATTCAGGAGGTGTCCAATTAGTGAGAACAGATTGTAAAGCCTGTGTGTACATGGTAGGTGAATTCTGTGCACCTAGGGGGCAAAACAGTCCAGGTGTATTGATTACCCCTAAATGTAAACGCAAATAAATACTGACATTCAGGATGTAATGGGACACTAAAAAAGGCATTTGCCAGATCAATCACCTTGAAACATACAGCTGTAGATGGGACTTGTGATAACAAAGTGTGTGGATTTTGGACTATGGGGGTCTGCAAAACTGTTACTTTGCTCACTTCCCGGAGGTCATGAACCATTCTATAGCTAGTGGATTGTCCCTTTACTGGCTTTTTTACTGGAAACAAAGGGGTATTTGCAGTGGATACAATTTTTATCAATAACCCTGCCCGAAGAAAAGCATCTATCTGACTAGCCCCGGCCATCTCCTGTGCATGACTAGGAGGATACTGTTTAACCCGGCGAGGCTGGCAACCAGGCTTAAGATGGACTACTACTGGGGTCACTGGTATCCTCCCTATATCTGTTTTAGAAGTTGTCCATAACTCCTGAGGGACTGCCTGGAGTGCCTCCAGGTCTGGGGCATCATGCTTAGGAATCTGGGAGTCTTGTAAGAACACAGAAGCTATTAATGGACACAGGGTCTCTTCAGGAGTGTCAAAATCTACCCTAGTAGTACCATGAGGATAGAAGTGTATGTGTGCCCCCAGGGCTTGTAGGACATCAGTCCCTAGGAGAGATTTGGGTAAATTCTCTTTCACCAGGAGTTGTGTAACCACTGTACTGTCTTTAGTTTTTTATTTTACAGGTTCAGATACACAAACGTATATATGGTTTCCCTGGTGAATCCCGCTGCCGGTACATGCCAGGGGGACAATTGATGGGGTTGAAGGAAGGATTGGTCTTTTACCGTCTTGGCTGCCCCCATGTCGACTAAAAAGGGTACTGCTTTCTTATTACCTATGGACACGGGTACATGCAGTTGAATCCCCACCTCCTTAGTTTTAGTGAGCAGTACGGTACGGGGTTGCCTGTTTCCTAGCAGGTGTTCCCTTGCAAAACAGACTGGTCTGCCTGACCACTGGTCTGTCCTGCGCTATTGTTCTGTTGCCGCCTTAGGGCATGGCAATTTCTTATGACATGTCCTGGCTTCCCACAGTTATAACACTTAAAGTCCTTAACGGACTTGGGGCCAGCTCCTTGACATAAAAATTTTACTGTGAACTTTTTCATGTCTAATTCCAGACCTTTGGCAGCAGCAATAAGCTGGGGTAGTGGTGTAACTCGCCATTCAGGTTTATATGCCTTTAACTTGGCTTGGAGGGCTGGTCTAAGTCCCTCCAAGAAGGCAGAAGTTAGCAACTTTTCCCCCATTTGGCCAGCCTGATCCCACCCCATGTCAGTCCATACAGTTCTAAGTCCGGCTGAATAAGTCTCCACTCTTTCCTGTGGTCCCTGAACTATATCTTTCAGGCTCCTTGCACTCTCATTTTCCTTGTTCTGTGACCACTCTGTTAAGAAAGTGTGGACTAACTGATATTGGGATTCCCCTAACTTTAATAACATAAGATCTTTTAAGTCTGCCCAAGTGGCTCTGTAGGTGGACTGAATCTTTTGCAACATCCTAGCAGTCGGCATAGGTCTTATCATGGGGTCAGGCAGTCTGGCCAAAAGTCCCAATTGGTCTTTGGGACTCCAAGGTCGATACTCAGTCATGACATCCAGTCCCTGGAGAATCGGTGCCTGTACAACAGGCTGTCCCTCGTCTGGGGAAACTGGTCCCTGTTCTGCGGCAGGTCCAGCCGCAGCGGGAACCGCCTGTTGTTGCCTTTGGTATTGACTATGGGTCAAAACAAGATATATTCCTGCTGGTCTGATTTTGAGTGCTCCACAGACCCTACAAGTCCCTGTCCAGTGAGGGTTCTGTGTTCCACAGACCCTACACGTCCACCCAAACATGTGTTCTCTGTGTAGCAAAGGAGGTGCTTTGGGGTAAGGAGGCGGTCTGTGGTTACTGTCAATCTTTTTCTCCATGTAGTCAGTCTCCTGTTTTAATTTATATAAGTCTTCCTTTGATCACTTCTTCTCTCCATCCCTCTGTCTTTACCTAACGTGCGACCTTAATCCAGACATCAACAGTTTCTTCACATCCATTATCTTTAATCCATCCACCAAAAGTTCTCTTGAGCCTTTCCCACACCTCCAAATCCAAGTTTCTATGTTTCATACCTGCCTTTTGCAACACCTTATCAACATTCTTTAATCCATCTTTTCCTCCCCTTTCTTCAACTAAGGTTTTTACTGTCTTGTAACCCTCTGGGACACTAAAATTATTTCCCATGGCTATTATATCCTGTTATTTTCACTACAGTATATACCAATAAAATATACAAATCCAGACGTCTATTGTTCCTCCAGTCTATTTCCTTAAGAACTTCCTCACTATTCGTTAGTGTATTCTTATTGTAGACTGATAATTTTTTCCAGGACTTACCACCCATTCATAGGGTTTCGCGGGTCCTGATTTCCTTCTATGGCATTAACAGTGATTCTCCACAAGACCTACACTCACCTAAAGAATTATTAGGAACACCATACTAATACGGTGTTGGACCCCCTTTTGCCTTCAGAACTGCCTTAATTCTACGTGGCATTGATTCAACAAGGTTCTGATAGCATTCTTTAGAAATGTTGGCCCTTATTGATAGGATAGCATCTTGCAGTTGATGGAGATTTGAGGGATGCACATCCAGGGCACGAAGCTCCCGTTCCACCACATCCCAAAGATGCTCTATTGGGTTGAGATCTGGTGACTGTGGGGCCATTTTAGTACAGTGAACTCATTGTCATGTTCAAGAAACCAATTTGAAATGATTCGAGCTTTGGGACATGGTGCATTATCCTGCTGGAAGTAGCCATCAGAGGATGGATACATGTTCTCATTCTGTTTACGCCAAATTCGGACTCTACCACTTGAATGTCTCAACAGAAATCGAGGACTCATCGGACCAGGCAACATTTTTCCAGTCTTCAACAGTCCAATTTTGGTGAGCTCGTGCAAATTGTAGCCTCTTTTTCCTATTTGTAGTGGAGATGAGTGGTACCCGGTGGGGTCTTCTGCTGTTGTAGCCCATCCGCCTCAAGGTTGTGCGTGTTGTGGCTTCACAAATGCTTTGCTGCATACCTCGGTTGTAACGAGTGGTTATTTCAGTTAACGTTGCTCTTCTATCAGCTTGAATCAGTCGGCCCATTCTCCTCTGACCTCTAGCATCCACAAGGCATTTTCGCCCACAGGACTGCCGCATACTGGATGTTTTTCCCTTTTCACACCATTCTTTGTAAACCCTAGAAATGGTTGTGCGTGAAAATCCCAGTAACTGAGCAGATTGTGAAATGCTCAGACCGGCCCGTCTGGCACCAACAACCATGCAACGCTCAAAATTGCTTAAATCCCCTTTCTTTCCCATTCTGACATTCAGTTTGGAGTTCAGGAGATTGTCTTGACCAGGACCACCCCCCTAAATGCATTAAAGCAACTGCCATGTGATTGGTTGACTAGATAATTGCATTAATGAGAAATAGAACAGGTGTTCCTAATAATTCTTTAGGTGAGTGTATACCACACACTTCAAATAAATCAATATTCCTACAGCTAATCCAAATGTGTCCCAGTCAAAAGTTACCATCATCAGTCATTTTTGTCCTTACCCAATAATCATAGGAATATAATCTCTTTAGAGTTCTTTACCAAAACTAGGCTAGACTATGAATCAGCTTTTTAAGACTCCAACTCCACACCGATTTGGACAGGACATGAGGTACAGATTTTAGTAAGATCAAGTCTCTTACCTTGCAGCTGCTTTGAGTAGATCTGTACGTCCTCTGACCGTCTGACCGTGGTTATTGGGGTGTCGAGGGAGAGCCAGTTAGTCCAGCCCCATGTTGGGCACCAAGAATTTGTTGGGGAAATTACCCCTGCGTCTATGATTATCACGGTTCAAATCAAAGAAGAAATCATATTTGTACACATATTGAGAAAACTGGTACAGTCAAGATGCTGTAAACTAGTGATCTGAGTTTATTAGGTTACAGACAAATCTTAATATTAGAATTTTGCTGGCAGACATCCAGCAGCTATGGGCGTTACATAACTTGAGAAAAAAAAAACCCCACAAAGCACAGTGAAACAAAACCGCTACACAGAAACGAGACATCTTCTTATCAGAAAGAGGATGTGATATTAAACAGTAAGAATTTCCATTTCTGAGAATAGAGAAGGTGGGGGGGGGGGGGTCAACTGCACCCCCGCACCTGCAAAAAAGCTGACATATCACTAAACTCTTACTGACCTCTGGTTCAGATATAACAAACATGGATTTATATCTCCTACAATAGCCTGTGTCACATGGCCTGTTATAGGTGGGGCTTGCAGCCCTATACCTTCTCCCACTGCATGAGTGATATCACTCTGGAGGTATGTGGGAGCTTGACTGTGAGTTAGATCTTAGCACCATTCAGACCCTGTTCACACACCATAGGTAGTATAGTGGTAAGACCCATGCCACACTGAGATACCTTGACGGTGGTGCAAAAGGGCATAGTTTTGTTCCTGACTGGAATACATTGGCTAAAGTCTCAGTTTTTAACATCAGCCTGAGGGATTAGCTAGTATTGTCAGTTGCATATCATTGTGGTGCACCTTTTGCAGTGATTCATGTATTTGTATATTTTCATTCACACACTACTCCATCTTGTGTAGGATGCCTTTGTGGTGCATGTGGTCCACTGCCGACATCCTCCATTCTATGCATTTTTTGCTGGGGATTTCCGCTAGCAACGTGTCACATGCAAAGGAATTGCTCCCCCGGTTTAAACACGCTACAGTGTTTGTGGTTTTTGAGCATTTTCTCCGATTTAGGCCACTTTATTTTAGTAATTTTTGGTCATGTAGTACCCAAGAGCAGGCACTACCATTCCTACAACCTGCTACTGCCTTAATTACCTAACTAATGTGTGACAACAACATGCCTTCTGTTTCCAGGCGTGTTCATTAGGTTCTATGTAGCTGTTATGTGTTGTATTTCATGCACTGTGCCTGGTTTACCAGCAGGTCGCAGTGTACCTGGTAGAGATCTTTCGTTAGAATAGAATTTACCATTCTATTCTCCCCCCTTTTGGGCAGTAGTGGGCTACTCCCGCATCCTACCAAGGGAGGGGTTGCAAGAAGCTATAGTTGAGCTGGGTTGGAGTTGAGAGTGGAGTTGAGAGTTGGAGCGAAAGAGTGAAGCAGCATGGTGTGGTGAGAGAGCGTTTTCCCCTCACTGCTACAGGAGCTTTGGGAAAGTAGCTCAGAGAGCAGCACATTCCTGATATATATAAAATGACTTAGTACCTCAGAGTGAGGTACCAAAGACACCCTACTCAGCAAAATGGTTCACAGCATACCTTACTCTCATAAGAAACATTAACTGAAGCTGATAGGAATGAGACTAAATCCAGATTACCACAGCAGCAGAGATATAAAGCAAAATATTCAAGTTTACGTACCTGTCAGTTTACCCTTAGCCTGCTGGAGCCAAGAGACAGATCAAGTATTGTTTGGAGGACCAAGTTTATTGCAAGATTATTCAAGTAAAAACCGTTGAACTTTAACAAGTCTGGACTCCTGCCGACAGGACTAATTTTTCCGTAATAAATAACGGAAACAAATACGGAACCATTATTTGGCCCCATAGACATGTATTAGGATGGAGCAAAGTGGAATGCCTCTTAAAGGCTTCCATTTTGCATTCCGTCCTAGAATTCCGTTATAACTGTTATAACTGAACCTATAATGGAGTTCAATAACGCCAATGCGAATCCGCCCTTACTCCACCAATTACAACTCCTATGTTGCTACGGAGCTTAACCCCAGGGAGCGACAGTATCCAGGTAGGAGCACTGCGACAGAAACTATTACGGCCATGACATACCATTCGGCATTCCTAAACACTGGGCGACGATCACCCATTAGGGGCAGCCCGTTGCAGTCAGACTTCCGGGCTGACCTAAAGAAAGACCCTTTTGGCTTTTTTTTTGATGCACAGCCTGTCTCCTGGCACAGAGCTGCAACCCAGGAGGAACAGCACAAAAATTGGGTTTCATTCTCTTCATTCTGAGGATTGCTGGGGGTTCTGGTCAACAAGTTTTTTCTCAGGAGGTGATCATGAAATGGAACTAAGAGAGGTCCAAGGAAGGGGAAAAGAAGCCCAGAGCTAGAGTGAAGTGGTTCCCAAGGTGGAGGTCAAAAGATAAAATACTTGTGCAACTGATTGCAACAGTGAGTGGCCCAACCAAGGTTATTAGCGAACCCATGCCTTAAGCCCCCTCAAGTGCTATGATACATTATATATTGTGTTCTATTTGTGTTCCTCTTTCCGAGGACCTTCCCATCCCACTTCTTTCTGTCCTCCCCTTCACTGCTCCATTAAGATTAATACACAAGAGAATGCACCATCGAAACCAGTTCACATCACATCTCCTATCTGAATGGTTTGAATTGAAGAGCACAGCAGGAGGACATCTTGGGAAATCAGGTTATTAGAGAAATGTTTGCAGGGGATGACATTCGTGCGCACTGATACATTGTGACAAACTGTCGCCTTCCTCCATAACCCGGAGACATGAATGGTTGGAAGATATGGTGCTAGGTTTATTCACAGGCTACAGAGATGCAGAACTGTTTGGGGGTCACGAGATGGAATTTTTATGGCCAATGATGCAATGGGAGTGGACGGTTGGTCCATTGTTTTCATTCCTGTTGACAGCTGAAGCTGCACATCCACAATGGATTATTCAAGCAAATAAGTGAAAATCAAAAAACGACACTAAGAACCTCAATTTTTATTTTATTTTGCTCAGCAGCAATAAATCACTGTATTAATGATATACTGTATATTCTGTTTCACATGCAGGTGCTGTTTTTCAGGAGCAATAGTTGATTTGCAGCTCTGCACCTCATCATAAAATGGAAAACAGACTTCCACCAAGATATGGGCTAAGAACCTCATGTTCATAATTTGGCATTTTTTTCATCTTCTTGTACACAGCTCCTAATAAGGCCAGAATGGGACTGAAATTCAGCCCTGGCATTTTAAAACAGACATCCACTAGTGTCTGTGCACCCTCCTCCCCCCTGCACAAGAGTTTATGGCATATTTGGATGCAGATTACATTCAAAGCTACCAATCATACAGTAAAATATGGCACTACAAATCTATTACATCCAGCGATGACTCCTCGTTGCAATTGTTCCCTTTCCTTATCTTCTCCATTAGACCATGATCAGCCGCGTCTCATCTCTGCAGAGCTTGGCATACAAACATCTTAGTTTCCTCACTTGTTCATTATCCACATCCTCCTGGTGCCCCAACAGTGCTATCCTGCTGTCCCCCCAATACTGTACCTGCTGTGCTCCCCAGTGTGCACAAATACTATACTGCAGAAATAACAGTGCCAAACACATAGGGGGGGGGGGGGGGCATTTAATAGACCGGCGTTTTAGGCATATTTCTGTTAGATAAATGACCCCCATAGTTCCCCCGTAGTTATAATGCTCCTACTAGTCCCACCAAAAGTAATTCTCTCCCAGAGTGCACTCATTACCAATAGAGCCTCTACAGTGATAATGCTCCCTGGGAGTGCCCTCATTAGTAGTAGTGCACAATAATAATTATGTCCCTACAGATCCTCCAGTAGTAATAATGCGTTATAGTGCCTTCAGTAAAGATAAGTGAACCAGTTCAGACCGAACCAAGCAAATTTTCGCCATTGTAGTGCATGTGTGTCACAGACACTCTTGTGACAGGTGCCAGGAGATCAGAGAGATTGGCAACACGTGGGTTAATCTGACTTGTTACTTGTGGATCATTTGTGTCTGTGTTGTTTTGGCAAGGACCACACCTCTTGCAGGTGTTGTTGGTTTGGTCATTTAGCTTCCCCTATTTATTACTGCTTACCCCTTCTGGGGGTGCGGTTTATAGCTTCAGTTTCTGGACTCTGGCCTGCTGGTTTTTGGATCTCGATTGAGCTCCTGGCGCTGCCTTTGCCCCACGTGAAGTTAAGTGTCGTCTTCCCTATTTGTATTTATGTATGTAGTTCCCTGTCTTTTGGATCTAGGCCTGAGGGAGACTCCTGTTCATCCTTCTGGTGGAGGAATTGGTTGTCTCAAGTCCTGTCACTATACCAGGGCCCTACAGGGTGTGTTAGGGCTCTAGGTTATTGTGTAAGAACTTTCCTACCATTGAGGTCAGTTCATACTGATAGGTAGTCAGGACTTGGATTAGGGTTGTTCTAGGAGGTGACCTTCTCCTTTACCCTAGTTTCCAGGCCTAGTTCCTGTCCCCTTTCCTCCTGTGCTCGGTGTGGAGTTTTCCACCCACACCGCATCTGTGACAACGTTTCAGCAGGAAAAAAGCACTAGGGAGGAAGAACAAGGGGTCTCAATTGCCCTGATTAGCTCCCAGGCTGACAAACAGCTTGAATGAGCCAATTAATGCTGCAGCAGGCAAGGAGGTGCCATAGCAGAACGCTATTCTGTGTTGGGCTGTGAATGAAGAGGGATGGGTCTTACAGTTTCTACCAAGAAAACCATCAGGGACAGTCAGAAATCAATCAAATTTATTGCCAGAGAGAGTGAGGGGAAAGGCTAGGATTCCAAAGAAGAATTGTGTGTGTTGTGTACAAAAGAGAGAAGCAGGGCAGCTGACAGACAGGGAGAAAGGAGACAGGACCTGTGACTGTGCTGCTATCAGAAATGCAGGTGTGCCTCAAAAGCAGCTACCTGCAAGCAAATACTTAAATTTTTTCCCCCTATTTTCAAAGAAATCCTTTTTCTGTGGAGGTCAGTTTAATTAAGCAGCATATATATGCATGATTACTGCAGCAATAGCCATGGTATGGCAACAATCTACCTGTGTGTATTAATGTGAAATTGAGGGCCAAACCTCAGTCGTCCATTTGCATAAATTCAATTTACACATGGTCACAATTTTTTTAAATTTTTTTGGGGGGGTGGGGGGTTCAATTTAATTAAGCAGCATATATGCATATATACACACTATTACTGCAGCAATACTTATGGTCTGGCAGCAATCTACCTGTGTGTATTAAGGTGAAATTGAGCATCAGGCCTCAGTTTAAGTATACTCAGTTTCCACACGGTTGCAATTTCTTTTTTTGGGTGGGGGAATGACAGGTTCAATTTAATTAAGCAGCATATGTACAACTTTACCACACCGATACACAGGGTAGTGCACAACATTATCTGAGAGGCACAAAAATGTCCAGGCTATAGAAGGGTTCCAAACAAAAGACCCAGGATGAGATTGTAGATTAAATGGCTCACTCCTCTCAGTCGCAGCAGAATGATGTGGAGGTGACTTCAGAGTCTGACACCGTACCTTGGAGTCATGGGTCACAGCATTCCTTCTGCTCCTCCTCCTTGTAACCCATAGGAAGGCTTTTAGTGGAGTCCTCTCAGTCTTCACTGCCCCTTCCTAGAGAGGTGTCTTCCTTTTTTCTAAGAACTGGCAAGAAAACCCCACCATGCCCTACGGCAGATAGTCAAGAAAGTCTCCCTCTATAGGGAGGGAGGGGAGGAGGCTGCAGACCTCAGGCATAGCCATGTTGGTGGTGGTAATAGTGGCTCCTGTAGCTGGGCTATTGGTGTTGGGGACAGCGACAGTGAAAAACCCACCATAATATTTCACAGTCTAATAACGATTGTGCGCTAGACAGGACCTGGAAGCCGGAACAGGATGCTCAGGAGGAGGCAACATCAGAGGAGGAGCGTGATGGCGGCAGCAACAAAGAACAGAGGCCATGTACCTCCCATAAAACAGCCAGGGCCACTTCTGCTTCAGGATATAGTGATACTGCTGACGCAAAGGGTATGTCAGGCCCAAAACGTGCCAAAGCTAAATCCAACTCGGCTGCCTTTACCTCTGCTGTGCGAGTATCATCCATCTGGAATCTTTTCTCAATGCTGCCAGAAGATAAAAGCATTGCCTTGTTCAAACTGTGCAAGAGCAAAATAAGATGTGGGCAGGCAAACACAAACATAAGCACCACAGCGATACTGAACCACATGAAGTGGCATCATCCCATCCCGTGGGAAAACACAGGTGGCAGCCAGCCACCGCAGACAGAGTTTCCTCTTTCTCATGGTCAGGGCGTATCTACAAGCAGTACGGTGTCTTTCACATCGTCATCATCCCTTTCCGCTTCTCCTGCTCAGACTCCTCCTCACTTCTATCGCCAACCATTTCGAACGAAATGCGTGTCCAGGAAACTCTATACGCCCAGCAATGCAATGGTGTGCAAGTTTAATTCCCACCTGGCAAAGTTGCTGGTGGTGCCGTTGCTGCCATACCATTTAGTAGAGTCTGCTGCCTTTAGGGAGCTTATTGCATGCACTCAGCCTAACTGGAAGATCCCAGCCGGCATTATTTCTCCCAAAAAGCCATCCCTGCTTATACTCTCACAGGGCAGACAACATGGACTGCTCACTGTGATTCTTGCTGTCGACACCTGGAGCAGTAGCTCAAGTATATCAAATCATATATCAATCCCATTGGCTGTCATCCTGCCAACTTCAACTGGGCAAGGTGGTCAGTAGAGATGGCCTTGCGGTTGGCCTGGCGGTCATTTTGCAGCAAACTTTGCGTGTTTGCGATTCGCCAAACATGAGAACATATGGAGATATTCGCGCCCGCCATATTCTTTTACATTGTGAAGAACTTTGACCCATGACACATCCATCAGGTGGTACAGGACTGCCAATTGAGACGTTTCAGCACATGGACATACCCCCTACCTTATAAATAAACCTGATCTGGCCGCCATTTTACATTCAGTCTTTTTCCAGTGTAGGGAGAGGTTGCTGTGTGGAGCAGGGACAGGCTGTTAGGGACACCAAACGCTAGCTAATAGGGCCACAAAAGTATTTAGTAAATAGCACCCCCCCTGTAGGGCAATATCAGGGACAGTTTTTTGCCCACCCTGTCCTTTAATACCACATCAGTATCTAGCCCAGGGATAGATGGTGTTTGCTTTCCCTCCGGAATTCATGGATGTGCACTGGAACCCCCCGGATTGTGGTAGGACATATGGCCGCCAAGCACTTGTTATTGCCTACCACATCTATGCTTTTTGCTTACTTTAATAATTTAATTTATTTTCATTTTGAGTGATATCTTTTCCATTCACACGTCCGCAAAATGGGTCTGCATCCGTTCCGCAATTTTGCGGAACCGGTGCAGACCCTTTCATTTTCAATGGGGCCGGAATGTGCTGTCCGCATCCACAATTGCAGACAAGATTAGGCATTGTAGTGCCGGCGATGTGCAGTCTGCAAATTGCCGAATGCACATTGCCGGTGTCCGTGTTTTGAGGATCCGCAAAACACTTACGGACGTGTGAATGGATCCTTATAGTAACATTATTAAAGGTTAAGTTGTATCTTTATGTATATTCTAATGGATTGCCTTCCTTGTACAATGTTATAATATACTTTCTATGTTAGACAGTGTATTATAGTGCATTTGTATTGTGCGGCAGTTGTGCGCGGTTCTGCTGCGATACTGCAGGTATATAGAGGGACAAGTGTTATTGGAGCAAATCATTTCTACTGGCGTGATATACCAGTCGCCCCCCCTGATTGAAGCGGGGTGTTATATACCAATATACTTTCTTTATAGCGCATTTGGGTACTGTATAGTGCATTTGCGCATGCGCGTACGCGAAAATTATATTGCCGATATTTTGCATTGAAAAAAATAATTAATGGAGATCGCAAATTTAAATAATACATCTAGTATGTCACTGTCCATGTTGTGGGACTATTTGTGCACTTCTAGTAATTATTTATTGGCTGCAAATATGAGCTGAAGGTTTTTCAGGTTCGCCTGGCATTAAAATGAATGGGACCTGCGGCGAACTTGTGGTTCGCGAACCGTCCCGGCAGAAGTTCGTCCATCACTAGTGGTCATCAACAATGGGCGCAACATTTTGGCTGCCCTGAACCTGGGTGAAATAACTCATGCACCCTGCATGAAGCATGTCATCAACCTAGAGATGCAGCACTTTTTAAATAAGTACACTGGCTTGAGCAAGGTGCTGGCAAAGTCCAGGAGACTGTCCAAGCACTTCAGCCTCTCTTACGTGGTGAGGAAAGCTCCTCCTGGACCTGCAGCGTTAGAACTGCCTGCTGGCAACTTGCTGGAATTCAACATTTAACATGCTCGAGAATCTGTACGAGCAGCGGAAAGCTGTGAACATTTTTGTCATGCACCAAACAGCTTCAGCAGCAGGAAGCATGTGTTGCTTCAAGGTCAGGCAGTGGCAGCTCATCTGAGATGCCTCTTGGGTGCTGAGACCCTTCGAGGAGGCCACAAAGTTTGTCAGTGGAGCAACTGCGGCATGAACAACATCATCCCTCTTATATTTATCTTAGAACAGACACTGATTCTCATGCAGCAGGGGACCACAGAGGAAGAAGAGCAGCTGACACATCTTGCTGTCCGCCCTATAGCTGTTGGGAACACACAAAGAGAATCTGCCATGGAGGAGGAGGATGAGGAAGATGAGGATCTTCTATCTTCTTTCTTGCCCAGCCTCCAGTGTCATCTCAGAGAGGATTTTCAGCACCATGGGGGCATGGTAACACCCAAACTGACCAAGTTGTCCCCCGACAATCTCCAAAACATTGCTTTTGTCAAAATGAACCAAGCCTGGATTCAGGAGGATTTTCACACTCCTCTAACTGATTCTCATGAAAAGACCTTGTCTTGCTGGCGGTGCCCTATCTTGTCACTGTTGCTGTCTTTTTGCCTACCATCAAATTCTGTACAGCTGTTGTGGCCTACATCATGTGGAGTGGCCGGGTTTGGGGTGGCCCCAACGCTGCGCTGGGTCCCGTGGACACTGTTGAGGTGTCACCACATGTTGCTGCTCTCCGAAAGGAATGGTAAGGTGTGGTGCACACCAATGGGAAATAAGTCCATACAGGCAGGGTCTGCAGTAAACCAATGTGCTTCTTTACTGGAGGAATTCAGGTACAAAACAATACAGGCGAAGCGTAGGGCTGACTTCTCCAGTCTCCTCCCTGGCAGAAGAAGGCCTGATTTAGCTGTCTCTCTCTCTCAGAAGGCTGGTATCCTGGTCAAAGGCTGGTGATCCAGGGTCTGTGGCAGAGTATCCCCATTTCAGCGTTTCCATCTGGTCACTCAATAGTCTGGCAGTGCCTCCTTCTCTAAGCACTGTTTCCTAACTGCAGAACACTAGGGGCTCTGACTGCGCTCCTTATATACAGTTTCTGGATAAACTAGACCCTTCTAGCAGGAGGGTTGAAGTGGAGAAACTCAGCACAAACAGATACAAAGTTGCAACTCCTGTCTGTCATAGACCAATATTAGAGCTTCAATGATATTCAATGGAAATGACACAGCAGTTTTTCAGACATAACAACAGAGCTTAACCAGACATTCAAAAGGTTAGTCTGTTTGGTTTTGGTGGTAAACAATGTCTGGATTTTTCCCTCCAAAACATGCTGTTCTTTAACCCTTTTCCCCCCCCCCCCCCCGTACATGTACGACGCTGCGGGACAGGATTTAAGCCCCAGCGCCATTCAGCTATGGCGCGCTGATTGAGCAGCTGCAGGAGCTGCGCCCGCCAGATCAGCAGCAGGGGCCTGGCAGTCACTGACAGCCAAGCTCCTGCTACATACCCCTGCATTGATGAAAACACAGATGCGGGCATTTAACCCTTCCTATGCCGCAGTCAGCACTGACCGTGGCATGTACGGGGTTAATGGAGGGAGGGAGCTCCCTCTCCGTCCCCATTGGGTTCTCACACTGCAGGGACGGGGAACTAATGGCTGGGAAGGCAGCCCGATGCCTTCAATAGGCATAATCACTGCCTTCTACGGATGCCTGTGAGACCCAGCTCCCTGGGTCTCACAGGCAAGCAGACTGTCAATGAATTACTATGGTAATACACTGACAGCCAATGCATTACAATACACATTTATTGTAATGCATTGCAGAGGGGATCAGACCCCTAAAATTTGAAGTCCCACAGTGGGACAAAAAAAAGTAAAAAAAAAAAAAAGAAGGTAAAAAAATAAAGTTTTACATAATAAAAAAGAAAAATTCCAAGTAAAAAGAAAAAAAGTACAGTTTTCCTATAATTTAAGTTATATAAAATAAAAATTAAAATAAAAGTAGACATACAGTATTAGGTATCACTGCATCCATATCAATTGGCTCTATAAAAATATCACATGATCCCATCAGGTGAACGCCATAAAAAAACTAAATAAAAACAGTGTCAAAACAGCCATTTTTTGGTCACCTTGCCTCACAAAAAGTGTAATATGAAGCGATCAAAGAGTCGTATGTAGCCAAAAATGGTACCAATCAAACCGTCATTTCATCCCCCCAAAAATGAGCCCCAACCTAAGACAATCGCCTGAAAAATAAACAAAAAATATGGCTCTCAGAAAATGGCAAAAAACATAAAATAAAAATCTTTTACTGTGTAAAATTTAACACAAATAGACATATTAGGTATTGCCGCATCCATAACAACCGACTCTATAAAAATATCACATGATCTACCCTGTCAGGTGAACGCTGCAAAAAGAAATAAATAAAGTCAATAATTTTTTGACACCTTGCCTTACAAAATGTGTAATATTGAGTGATCAAAATGTCATATATACCCTAAAATGGTACCAATGAAAACATCACCTCATCCCGCAAAAAAATGAACCCCCACATAGGACAATTGCTCAAAAAATAAAAACCATTGGCACCCATGAACCAATCCTTCCCTTCTGAGTCCTGCCATGTGCCCCTACAGTCTCCATCATGCTGCTGCCGCAATCATGCCACTGCTGCGACCTGCCGACCATCATCTTCCATAAGGCTGCTGCTGCCTCCATTATGCTGCTGCCTCCCTCCCAACATGTACCATATGGCTGCTGCTGCCTCTCACTGGTAATCCCCTACTGCCACCACTATCTGCCACTACTATTACTACTTCTACTACTAGAATTGCCACTACTACCCATAGACAGCCTTGTATGTTCCATGCTTTACTGGTCCTGCTGCTTCTACTATTGTGGCCTCATTCCGCTATATCCGTACCTTAATCTTTCCACACCCACACTGCACTGCTTCTATTCCCAATTAAAAGGGAGAAATATTTTAGGCTTGTTCACAACAAGACACGTTTTCTTCTGACAATCAACACTTGTGTGTGTCGTACAGCAAGCACCATGACCCTGTCAAGGCATCATTTTTAAACGCTTGGTCCCACGAACCACATTTTTTATTATTTTATTTTTATTTCATAACACTGTATGTGTTTAAACATCTTCTGCCCCCGATAAGGGACAATTTTTGGAAGATTTGAAAAATGAAAAGGCAGAATACATTTGCCGGCCCGGTGTGATGTTAACGCCATCAAATGCGTGTTTCCCCACAGCTATGTATGTCAGTGTCACTCAGACATCATTTACTATTGCTGTCATTGCACTCAAGAGCTTGGGGAAGGAGGGGGAAATTCATAAAAAAATAAACAAAAAGAGATAATACGTTTTCCTAAAAATTATGAGTTCTAGGAGGCTAGAGAGGGTTAGATACCAACTTTCATGGCGATTGGAGCAACTTCGGTTTAGCCCAAATAGATTTGAGTCCAAACTAAACTTTCTCCAAAATTTTGTGAACCGGACCACAAATGAATCTCGAGTGGTTCAGTAGCCGTCAGTAATAATAAAGCGCCCCAATGTGCCCCAGAAGTAAAAAAGCCCCCTAAAGTGCTTCCTGTAGAGCCTCCATTAGTACTAAGGCCCCCTATAGTGCCCCCAGTATTTAAATGCCCCCTATGCAGTGGTCCCAGTGGTTATAATGCCCCCATGTAGTGTTTACAGTGGCTATAATGTCCACATGCAGTGCTCCCAGTAGTAGTAATGTCCCCCAGTAGTGCTCCCAGTAGTGATAGTGTCCCCTGTAGAGCCCCCAGTAGTTATAATGTCACCCTGTTGTGCCCCAAGAACTGTCCTTGACTAGCTACCCAAAATGCACCACTCTTCACCTTATACCCATGTTGCATCACATGGGTTGATTCAGATTTCCCACAGTTCTGAAATATACCTATTTGATATTATTTCCAAACAGAAAAGTGGAAGAGTGCCAACAATTTTTCAAATTGTTATAGATGGGCATTGGAGAGGGAATATTTAAGCAGTTCCTTGATATACAGTGCATTCTGAAAGTCTTCAGATCCTTTCACTTTTTCACAATTTGTTATGTTGTTCCTTGAGCTAAAATAAAATAATAAAAAAACTAGTTCCCCCCTAAATCAGCACTGAATCCCAAATTATGACAAAGTGAGAACAGAATTTTAGATGTTTTTACAATCTTATTAAAAAAAACTAAAATTTGGCATGGCCCTTTGCCATGACACTTGACATTTAGGGCCTCCCATTTCTCTTTATAATCTCTTTTATGTTTCTATACTCTATTTGGAGTCATCAGATTCTGTGGTGAATTCAGGTGACTGGACATGATTTGGAAAGACACAGCCCTGTCTATATAAGCTCTGATAATTGACAATGCATATCACAGCAAAAACCAAACCATGAGGAGGAAAGAACTGCCTGTAGAGCTCAGATTGTGTGAAGGCACAGATTTGGAGAAGGGGACAAAAAATTCTGCTGCAATGAAAATTCCCAAGAGCATAGTGGTCTCCATAATTCTTAAATGGAGGCAGTTTGAAACAATCAAGACTAGTGTTGAGCGAACAGTTCGAGCATAGTTCGGGTCCGTACCGAATTTTGGGGTGTTCGTGACATGGACCCGAACCCGAACTTTTTCGTAAAAGTTCGGGTTCGGGTTCGTCGTTCGGCATGTATTTTGGCGCATTTTGAAAGGCTGCAAAGCAGCCAATCAACATGCATCATACTACTTGCCCTAAGATGCCATCGCAGCCATGCCTACTATTGGCAAGGCTGTGATTGGCCAAGTGCAGCATGTGACTCAGCCTCTTTATAAGCTTGTGCGCACGTCGGGACGTGCTCACTCCCGATGTGAATAGAACAGGGATAGACGCAGCTGATGCTAGGGCGAGAATAGGCAGGGATAATTGAATAACTGGAAGCAAATTTCTCTCCTCCACCTGTGATTCATCTGAACAACTGCAGCTGAGCTGCTTTTTTGATAGGGATTGGCTATTTTTAGAGTGGCCAGAGTGATTTTTCCATCCACATGTACCTGGGCTGACCGCCGGCCGCCATTTTGCGACTTGTAGTGCTGCAGCAGAAGCTGCCACAGTGTGCATTCCAAAGCTCCAAACAAGTCAGACATCTACACCTGGGATTCAGACCAATAGCGATTTAGCAGCACAGTCCAAGGCTATTTTTTTTAAAGGTTGTGCAGACCATTTTGTGGCACATGTTACTGGGCTGATAGGCGGCGGCCATCTTGGGACTAGTGCTGCAGCACAATCTCTCCCAACGTCCATTAATCACTTGTAATAGTGGTCTGTGCCATAGAAATCCTACATCAGGGACTTGGGTGTGCTTGTGTCACCCCTACTAATACCAGTCCACCTGTAATCCATACAGTGAAAAGCCATAAAGTATTCCAGTGAGGGAATTTTTATTTTATTTAAAAAAGGCCAAGTTAGTTTATCTGGCGTTCAATATACTAGATACAGTTAGGCCTGCGTTTCATACATCTGGAATTAGCAAACTAATGTGCTGGGGTTGGGAAAACATATATGTACCCATACTAGAATCTGTCAAAGAAAGCGGTACTCACATATAACAGTCATTCCATCTGTAATCCATACAGTCAAAAGACTGAAAGTATTCCAGTGAGGGGATTTTGCTTATAAAAAATAATATATTTCATTGTGGTGCGAGTTGAATCGCAACAATGAAGAAAAATACTATTAAGGGACGAGGACGCGGTCGTGGTGGTGTCCGTGGAGCCTCTGTTGCTGATAGAGGACGTGGCCGTTCGGCCCCAGGTGCACACAGTAGGGAACGAACTCCCTCAACTAGCCGGCAGAATGTACCGCAATATCTCGTGGGGCCCAATGCCGCTCTTAGGATGGTAAGGCCTGAGCAGGTACAGGCATTAATCGATTGGGTGGCCGACAGTGCTTCCAGCACGTTCACCACATGGTCTTCCACCCAGTCTTCTGCGGAAAGCGCACAGGTGGCACCTGAAAACCAAGCCCATCAGTCTGTCACATCACCCCCAAGCATATCAGGGAAACGGTCTGAGCCACAAGTTATGCAGCAGTCTCTTCTTCTGTTTGAAGACTCTGCTTCCAGGGTTTCCCAGGGGCGTCCACCTAGCCCTTCCCCAGTGGAGGAAGACATACCATGCACTGACGCACAACCACTTATGTCTCCAGATGAAGAGGACATGGGAATACCACCACAGCAGAGTCACCGACTCTCTGATGATGACGAAACACAGGTGCCCACTGCCGCGTCTTTTTGCAGTGTGCAGACTGAACAGGAGGAGGTCAGGGAGGGAGACTGGGTGGAAGACGATGCAGAGGACGATGAGGTCTTAGACCCCACATGGACTGAAGGTCGTGGCGATGACTTTCACAGTTCAGAGGAAGAGGTAGTGGTGAGACCGAGACAACAGCGAAGCCAAAGAGGGAGCAGGGGGCCAAAGCAGACGAGCCGCCGCCCCCAGAGTTCGCCTGCTACTGGACATCGCCAACAGGGACCCAGCCCCACAAAGGCAGCTTCAAAGAGTTCCCTGGCATGGCACTTCTTTAAACAATGTCCTACCGACAAGACCCGAGTGACTTGCACGCTCTGCCATCAGAGCCTGAGGCGAGGCATTAACGTTCTGAACCTCAGCACAACCTGCATGACCAGGCATCTACATGCAAAGCATGAACTGCAGTGGGGTACACACCTTAAAAACCAGGCACTCGCTGAGGCTCCCCCTGCTCCCTCTACCGCTGCTGCCTCGGCTTCCGCCTCGAGAGGAATGTTGCCACCTGCCGAGCAGCAAACAGAGGATGTGCCACCGACACCAGCACCACCGCCACCGTCAACTAGCGTCTCCACTATATCACACAGCAGCGTTCAGCTCTCAATATCTCAAACCTTAGAGAGGAAGCGCAAATTCCCCCCGAGTCACCCTCGAGCCCTTGGCCTGAACGCCAGCATTTCTAAACTGCTGGCCTTTGAAATGCTGTCATTCCGGCTGGTGGACACAGACAGCTTCAAACAGCTGATGGCCATGGCTGTCCCGCAGTATGTGGTTCCCAGCCGCCACTACTTCTCCAAGACAGCCGTGCCTTCCCTGCACATGCAAGTGTCCGATAAAATCAAGTGTGCACTGCGCAACGCCATTTGTGGCAAGGTCCACCTAACCACAGATACGTGGACCAGTAAGCACGGCCAGGGACGCTATATCTCACTAACTGCACACTGGATGAATGTAGTGGCGGCTGGGCCCCCGGCGGACAGTTCCTTGGCGCACGTCCTTCCGCCCCCTAGGATAGCAGGGCATCATTCTCTGCCTCCTGTAGCCTCCTCCTCCTACTCGGCTTCCTCCTCCACTGCTTCCACCAGCTCATCCGGTCAGCCACACACCTTCACCACCAACTTCAGCACAGCCCGGGGTAAACGTCAGCAGGCCATTCTGAAACTCATATGTTTGGGGGACAGGCCCCACACCGCACAGGAGTTGTGGCGGGGTATTGAACAACAGACCGACGAGTGGTTTCTGCCGGTGGGCCTCAAGCCAGGCCTGGTGGTATGCGATAATGGGCGAAATCTCGTGGCAGCTCTGGGACTAGCCGGTTTGACGCACATCCCTTGCCTGGCGCATGTGCTGAACTTGGTGGTGCAGAGGTTCATTCACCACTACCCCAACATGTCAGAGCTGCTGCATAAAGTGCGGGCCGTCTGTGCGCGCTTCCGCCGTTCACATCCTGCCGCTGCTCGCCTGTCTGCGCTACAGCGGAACTTCGGCCTTCCCGCTCACCGCCTCATATGCGACGTGCCCACCCGGTGGAACTCCACCTTGCACATGCTGGAGAGACTGTGCGAGCAGCAGCAGGCCATAGTGGAGTTTCAGCTGCAGCACGCTCGCGTCAGTCGTACTGCCGAACAGCACCACTTCACCACCAATGATTGGGCCTCCATGCGAGACCTGTGTGCCCTGCTGCGCTGTTTCGAGTACTCCACCAACATGGCCAGTGGCGATGACACTGTTATCAGCGTTACAATACCACTTCTATGTCTCCTTGAGAAAACACTTAGGGCAATGATGTTAGAGGAGGTGGCCCAGGTGGAGGAGGAGGAGGAGGATGAGGGCTCGTTTCTAACACTTTCGGGCCAGTCTGTTCGAAGTGGCTCAGAGGGAGGTTTGTTTAAGCAGCAGAGGACAGGTTCACAAGTCGCCAGCCAAGGCACTGTACTGGAGGACGAGGAGGATGAGGAGGAGGAGGGGGACGAGGATGACGCAAGTTCACAGCGGGGTGGCAGCCCAGGCCCATCACTGGTGCGTGGCTGGGGGGATACGGTGGACGATGACGATACGCCTCCCACAGAGGACAGCTTGTCCTTACCCATGGGTAGCCTGGCCCACATGAGCGAATATATGCTCCAATGCCTGCGCAACGACAGCAGAGTTGCCCACGTTTTAACGTGTGCAGACTACTGGGTGGCCACCCTGCTGGATCCCCGGTATAAAGACAATGTGCCCACTTTAATTCCTGAACTGGAGCGCGACCGTAAGATGCGCGAGTACAAGCGCACGCTGATAGAGGCGCTCTTGAGAGCATTCCCACATGTCACAGGGGAACAGGTGGAAGGTGAAGGCAGAGGAGGAGCAAGAGGTCGCCAACGCAGCTGTGTCACGGCCAGCTCATCTGAGGGCAGGGTTAGCATGGCAGAAATGTGGAAAAGTTTTGTCTCCACGCCACAGCTATCTGCACCGACACCTGATACGGAACGTGTTAGCAGGAGGCAGCATTTCACTAACATGGTTGAACAGTATGTCTGCACACCCCTCCACATCCTGACGGATGGTTCGGCCCCATTCAACTACTGGGTTTCGAAATTGTCCACGTGGCCAGAGTTAGCATGTTATGCCTTGGAGGTGCTTTCCTGCCCGGCGGCCAGCGTTTTATCTGAACGCGTATTCAGCACAGCAGGGGGCGTCATTACTGACAAGCGCAGCCGCCTGTCCACAGCCAACGTGGACAAGCTGACCTTCATAAAGATGAACCAGGCATGGATCCCACAGGACCTGTCCCTCCCTTGTGCAGAGTAGTCCTTATTAACTGCCTAAAACATGTCTTGTTGTGCTACGGGCCACTTCTTTATTTGATACAAATTTTATGAAACCCACAGTTGAATGAAACTCTTCTCTGTCTGGGCGCCGGGGCCTAACCAGATGAAAGTGGCCGGTTAAACTAACGGGTGACATGAAGCCATAACCTCTGCCATGCTACCTCTGTCTTCTGTCTGGGTGCTGAGGCCTAAGTCAAATAAAGCGGTCTTCTGCTGTGCTGGGGGATATGAAGCTAATCTCTGACCTCTCTCCTCTGTCTGGGTCCAAAGGCCTAAATCACTGAAAGAGGCCTTCTCCTGTGGTGTGTGATATGATGCCAGAATATGTGCTGTGGGGCCTCTCTCCTCTTCCTGGGTGCAGGGGTCAAATAAACTAAATTGTGGCCTACTCCTGTGGTGGTTGATATGATGCCTGATTCTCTGATGTGGAACCTCTCTCCTCTGTTTGGGTGAAGGGGTCAAAGTAACTAAATGGTGGCTTCTCCTGTGGTGGCTGATATGATGCCAGAATATGTGCTGTGGTGCCTCTCTCCTCTTCCTGGGTGCAGGGGTCAAAGTAACTAAATGGTGGCTTCTCCTGTGGTGGCTGATATGATGCCAGAATATGTGCTGTGGGGCCTCTCTCCTCTTCCTGGGTGCAGGGGTCAAAGTAACTCAATGGTGGCTTCTCCTGTGGTGGCTGATATGATGCCAGAATATGTGCTGTGGTGCCTCTCTCCTCTGTCTGGGTCCAAAGGCCTAAATCACTGAAAGAGGCCTTCTCCTGTGGTGTGTGATATGATGCCTGAATATGTGCTGTGGTGCCTCTCTCCTCTTCCTGGGTGCGGGGGTCAAAGTAACTCAATGGTGGCTTCTCCTGTGGTGGCTGATATGATGCCAGAATATGTGCTGTGGTGCCTCTCTCCTCTTCCTGGGTGCGGGGGTCAAAGTAACTCAATGGTGGCTTCTCCTGTGGTGGCTGATATGATGCCAGAATATGTGCTGTGGGGCCTCTCTCCTCTTCCTGGGTGCAGGGGTCAAAGTAACTCAATGGTGGCTTCTCCTGTGGTGGTTAGTATGATGCCAGAATATGTGCTGTGGGGCCTCTCTCCTCTTCCTGGGTGCAGGGGTCAAAGTAACTCAATGGTGGCTTCTCCTGTGGTGGCTGATATGATGCCAGAATATGTGCTGTGGTGCCTCTCTCCTCTTCCTGGGTGCGGGGGTCAAAGTAACTCAATGGTGGCTTCTCCTGTGGTGGCTGATATGATGCCAGAATATGTGCTGTGGGGCCTCTCTCCTCTTCCTGGGTGCAGGGGTCAAAGTAACTCAATGGTGGCTTCTCCTGTGGTGGTTAGTATGATGCCAGAATATGTGCTGTGGGGCCTCTCTCCTCTTCCTGGGTGCAGGGGTCAAAGTAACTCAATGGTGGCTTCTCCTGTGGTGGCTGATATGATGCCAGAATATGTTCTGTGGTGCCTCTCTCCTCTTCCTGGGTGCGGGGGTCAAAGTAACTCAATGGTGGCTTCTCCTGTGGTGGCTGATATGATGCCAGAATATGTGCTGTGGGGCCTCTCTCCTCTTCCTGGGTGCAGGGGTCAAAGTAACTCAATGGTGGCTTCTCCTGTGCTGATTGATATAAAGCTGATGGTTGTGCCATCTGACATGGTTGCCAGGGTCTGATTCAATGGGGGCCTACTCCTGTGGTGGGTGATCTAAATGCCTGATTCTCTGCTGTGAAACCTCTCTCCTCCGTCTGGGTGTAGGGGTCAAAGTCTTTCAAAGTCGCCTTCTCCTGTGCTGATTGATATGAAGCTGATGGTTGTGCCATCTGACATGGTTGCCGGGGTCCCATTAAATTGTGGCCTACTCCTGTGGTGGTTGATATGATGCCTGATTCTCTGATGTGGAACCTCTCTCCTCTGTTTGGGTGAAGGGGTCAAAGTAACTAAATGGTGGCTTCTCCTGTGGTGGCTGATATGATGCCAGAATATGTGCTGTGGGGCCTCTCTCCTCTTCCTGGGTGCAGGGGTCAAAGTAACTCAATGGTGGCTTCTCCTGTGGTGGCTGATATGATGCCAGAATATGTGCTGTGGTGCCTCTCTCCTCTTCCTGGGTGCGGGGGTCAAAGTAACTCAATGGTGGCTTCTCCTGTGGTGGCTGATATGATGCCAGAATATGTGCTGTGGTGCCTCTCTCCTCTTCCTGGGTGCGGGGGTCAAAGTAACTCAATGGTGGCTTCTCCTGTGGTGGCTGATATGATGCCAGAATATGTGCTGTGGTGCCTCTCTCCTCTTCCTGGGTGCAGGGGTCAAAGTAACTAAATGGTGGCTTCTCCTGTGGTGGTTGATATGATGCCTGATTCTCTGCTGTGAAACCTCTCTCCTCCATCTGGGTGTAGGGGTCAAAGTCTTTCAAAGTCGCCTTCTCCTGTGCTGATTGATATAAAGCTGATGGTTGTGCCATCTGACATGGTTGCCAGGGTCTGATTCAATGGGGGCCTACTCCTGTGGTGGGTGATCTAAATGCCTGATTCTCTGCTGTGAAACCTCTCTCCTCCGTCTGGGTGTAGGGGTCAAAGTCTTTCAAAGTCGCCTTCTCCTGTGCTGATTGATATGAAGCTGATGGTTGTGCCATCTGACATGGTTGCCGGGGTCCCATTAAATTGTGGCCTACTCCTGTGGTGGTTGATATGATGCCTGATTCTCTGATGTGGAACCTCTCTCCTCTGTTTGGGTGAAGGGGTCAAAGTAACTAAATGGTGGCTTCTCCTGTGGTGGCTGATATGATGCCAGAATATGTGCTGTGGGGCCTCTCTCCTCTTCCTGGGTGCAGGGGTCAAAGTAACTCAATGGTGGCTTCTCCTGTGGTGGCTGATATGATGCCAGAATATGTGCTGTGGTGCCTCTCTCCTCTTCCTGGGTGCGGGGGTCAAAGTAACTCAATGGTGGCTTCTCCTGTGGTGGCTGATATGATGCTAGAATATGTGCTGTGGTGCCTCTCTCCTCTTCCTGGGTGCGGGGGTCAAAGTAACTCAATGGTGGCTTCTCCTGTGGTGGCTGATATGATGCCAGAATATGTGCTGTGGTGCCTCTCTCCTCTTCCTGGGTGCAGGGGTCAAAGTAACTAAATTGTGGCTTCTCCTGTGGTGGTTGATATGATGCCTGATTCTCTGCTGTGAAACCTCTCTCCTCCATCTGGGTGTAGGGGTCAAAGTCTTTCAAAGTCGCCTTCTCCTGTGCTGATTGATATAAAGCTGATGGTTGTGCCATCTGACATGGTTGCCAGGGTCTGATTCAATGGGGGCCTACTCCTGTGGTGGGTGATCTAAATGCCTGATTCTCTGCTGTGAAACCTCTCTCCTCCGTCTGGGTGTAGGGGTCAAAGTCTTTCAAAGTCGCCTTCTCCTGTGCTGATTGATATGAAGCTGATGGTTGTGCCATCTGACATGGTTGCCGGGGTCCCATTAAATTGTGGCCTACTCCTGTGGTGGTTGATATGATGCCTGATTCTCTGATGTGGAACCTCTCTCCTCTGTTTGGGTGAAGGGGTCAAAGTAACTAAATGGTGGCTTCTACTGTGGTGGCTGATATGATGCCAGAATATGTGCTGTGGGGCCTCTCTCCTCTTCCTGGGTGCAGGGGTCAAAGTAACTCAATGGTGGCTTCTCCTGTGGTGGCTGATATGATGCCAGAATATGTGCTGTGGTGCCTCTCTCCTCTTCCTGGGTGCGGGGGTCAAAGTAACTCAATGGTGGCTTCTCCTGTGGTGGCTGATATGATGCCAGAATATGTGCTGTGGTGCCTCTCTCCTCTTCCTGGGTGCGGGGGTCAAAGTAACTCAATGGTGGCTTCTCCTGTGGTGGCTGATATGATGCCAGAATATGTGCTGTGGTGCCTCTCTCCTCTTCCTGGGTGCAGGGGTCAAAGTAACTAAATGGTGGCTTCTCCTGTGGTGGTTGATATGATGCCTGATTCTCTGCTGTGAAACCTCTCTCCTCCATCTGGGTGTAGGGGTCAAAGTCTTTCAAAGTCGCCTTCTCCTGTGCTGATTGATATAAAGCTGATGGTTGTGCCATCTGACATGGTTGCCAGGGTCTGATTCAATGGGGGCCTACTCCTGTGGTGGGTGATCTAAATGCCTGATTCTCTGCTGTGAAACCTCTCTCCTCCGTCTGGGTGTAGGGGTCAAAGTCTTTCAAAGTCGCCTTCTCCTGTGCTGATTGATATGAAGCTGATGGTTGTGCCATCTGACATGGTTGCCGGGGTCCCATTAAATTGTGGCCTACTCCTGTGGTGGTTGATATGATGCCTGATTCTCTGATGTGGAACCTCTCTCCTCTGTTTGGGTGAAGGGGTCAAAGTAACTAAATGGTGGCTTCTACTGTGGTGGCTGATATGATGCCAGAATATGTGCTGTGGGGCCTCTCTCCTCTTCCTGGGTGCAGGGGTCAAAGTAACTCAATGGTGGCTTCTCCTGTGGTGGCTGATATGATGCCAGAATATGTGCTGTGGTGCCTCTCTCCTCTTCCTGGGTGCGGGGGTCAAAGTAACTCAATGGTGGCTTCTCCTGTGGTGGCTGATATGATGCCAGAATATGTGCTGTGGTGCCTCTCTCCTCTTCCTGGGTGCGGGGGTCAAAGTAACTCAATGGTGGCTTCTCCTGTGGTGGCTGATATGATGCCAGAATATGTGCTGTGGTGCCTCTCTCCTCTTCCTGGGTGCAGGGGTCAAAGTAACTAAATGGTGGCTTCTCCTGTGGTGGTTGATATGATGCCTGATTCTCTGCTGTGAAACCTCTCTCCTCCATCTGGGTGTAGGGGTCAAAGTCTTTCAAAGTCGCCTTCTCCTGTGCTGATTGATATAAAGCTGATGGTTGTGCCATCTGACATGGTTGCCAGGGTCTGATTCAATGGGGGCCTACTCCTGTGGTGGGTGATCTAAATGCCTGATTCTCTGCTGTGAAACCTCTCTCCTCCGTCTGGGTGTAGGGGTCAAAGTCTTTCAAAGTCGCCTTCTCCTGTGCTGATTGATATGAAGCTGATGGTTGTGCCATCTGACATGGTTGCCGGGGTCCCATTAAATTGGGGCCTACTCCTGTGGTGGGTGATCTAAATGCCTGATTCTCTGCTTTGAAAACTTCTCTCCTCCGTCCGGGTGTAGGGGTCAAAGTCTGTCAAAGTCGCCTTCTCCTGTGCTGATTGATATAAAGCTTATGCTTGTGCCATCTGACATGGTTGCCGGGGTCTGATTCAATGGTGGCCTACTCCTGTGGTGGGTGATCTAAATGCCTGATTCTCTGCTGTGTAACCTCTCTCCTCTGTCTGGGTGTAGGGGTCAAAGTAACTAAATGGTGGCCTACTCCTGTGGTGGGTGATATGATGCCTGGTTCTCTGCTGTGGGACCTCTCTCCTTTGTCTGGGTGCTGTGGTCAAAATAATAGTAAGTGACCTTCTCCATTGGTGGGTGACTTGAAGCCTGATTCTGTGCTATGGGACCTCACTCCAATTAATATTGTTTAATTTTTATTTATTTTATGTTAACTCATCATTTCCCTATCTACATTTGTTTGCAGGGGATTTAACTACATTTTGCTGCCTTTTGCAGCCCTCTAGCCCTTTCCGGGTGTGTTTTACAGCCTTTTTAGTGCCCAAAAGTTCGGGTCCCCATTGACTTCTATGGGGTTCGGGTTCGGGATGAAGTTCGGGTCGAGTTCGGATCCCGAACCCGAACATTTTTCGAAAGTTCGGCCGAACTCGTCGAACCCGAACATCCAGGTGTTCGCTCAACTCTAATCAAGACTCTTCCTAGAGCTGGCCACCCCAACAATAACCCGATGGTCACTGTGGCTGAGTTTCAAAGATCCTGTGTGTAGATGGGAGAAACTTCCAGAAGGTCGATCTTCACTGCAATCTCCACCAATGTGGGCTTTATAGCAGAGTGACCAGAAATTAGACTCTCCTCAGTAAAAGCCTCCAAGAGTTTGTAAAAAAAAATTCACCTAAAGGACTCTCAGACTGTGAGAAACAAGATTCTCAGGTCTGATGAAACCAAGATTGAACATTTTGGCCTCAATTCTAAGCATCATGTCTGGAGGTAACCAGGCCCTGCTCATCACCTGCCCAATACCATCCCTACAGTGAAGTATGGTGGTGGCAACATCATGCTGGGGGAAGGCAAGGAGATTGATCAGGGTGGAAGGAAAGCTGCATGGAGCAAAGTACAGACATATTCCTAATGAAAACCAGATCCAGAGCGCTTTGGATCTCAGATTGGGCCAAAGGTTTACCTTCCAACAAGACAATGACCCTAAGCACAGATGCAACGTGCCGCCCCCCAGGGCCCTATCATGTCCCAGGCTTAGTGGAATGCCAAGTGGTGTGATGTGGCCTATATGTGTCACGGTGCTCCTACATGGATACAGCGGGACCCCAGGCTTAGGCTCCGACGCAAATAAAACTTGAGTCCAGACTTTGATAAACTTTAACAGCAGCTTTACTTGGGTAAACTTGAGTCCAGACAATATGCAGGCTATTCTTACATTCAGGCTTTCTTTTGGTTCCAGCAGGCTTTGGCATAAACTGGCAGGCAAACTTGGTAACTGTGTTTCTCTCTTTCTCTGCTGGGCTGACAGGCTTGATTAATAACTCTGCTTTCTTTCTCTCTGCTGTGCTAAACTCTGCTTGAGTCTGGTTACTAGACTTTCAATCGGTTCTGGTATCCTTGCATTGGGGTGCATTCGACTGTTATCCCCCACCTGACAGTCAGTAAAGTAAATTAGCATGGAGCCCTGGTGCTCTACAAGCTACTTCCCTTTTGTGGCTCCTGCTCAAGCCGAAGAACACTTTCCTCTGGCTGCTATATCTTCTGGCTACCGAAGAACACTTTCCTCTGGTTGCTATATCTTCCATACATCTGATTCCAGGCAAGCCTAGTTTAGCCTACACTGGCTGATATAGGCACGTCTGGCTATGACCATGCCCAGGCTTACACTTCACTGTCTAGCGTAGACCAGAACTCTCTAGAACTGCTGCCTCTAGCTTTTGTAAGAAACAGGACTGGCACACTTCTGCCCAAAGGGGGGAGAATGGAATGGTGAGTTCCATTCTATCTAAGTATCTGTCACTCTGCCATATACGCTGCTACCTGCTGGTGAACCAGGAATATTACATGAACATAACAGTTGCATAACAATATTATCAATGCACGAGGTGAACCACCTGGAAATAAATACAAAGATGACATTTATGTTAACTCATTAGAGACAATAGCAGGGTGAAGAAATGGTAATGCCACTCTGGGGTGTTACACACAGCCAAGACAACACAGGAGTGTCTTTAGGACAACTCTGTGAATGTCTTTGAGTGGCCCAGCCAGAGCTCTGAACCCAACAGAACATCTCTGGAGAGACCTGAAAACGACCCCACCCAACCTGACAGAGCTGGAGAAGATCTGCAGAGAAGAATGGCTGAAAATCCCCAAATCCATGTGTAAGCCTTGTGGTATCATCTCCAAGAAGACTGGAGACTGATATCACTGCCAAAGGGGCTTCAACTGAGTAAAGGGGCTGAATACTAATGTCCTGAGTAAAGGGGAGTAAAGGGGCATTTTAGGGATTGGATAACCCCTTTAACTTGCTGATTCTATGTGCACATAGCCCCCAATCATATTTCCCCCCAGCACATCAGTCACCTTTGGGGGGCGGGGAAATATGATTGGTGGCTATGTGCACACTCAGCATAAGCAGCACGGAGTTAAAGGGGTTATCCAATTCCTATAATGCCCCCCTGCCAACCCCTCCCGTCACGCAGATTAAAACATTCAGCGACATCGGGGGCAGCCAATAGCAGGCCACGATGGGAACCAGCCTCCCTAGCATTGCGGGTGATGCTAGGGAGGCTCATTTCTAACGCGGCCTGCTATTGGCTGCACCCCCCCACTGGGCATAAGTATTATCTGTATGTGGTGCCCGGAATTTTGGGGTTAGATAGCCCCTTTACCCTTAGGATACCAGAGTTTTTTTGATTTTTGCATTTTCTTTTTTCTTCCCTAGTTTCCTTGAGCTTTTTTTGATTTTTCCGTTCACATGGATGTATGAGGGCTTATTTTTTGCGGGAGAAGTCGTACTTTAATAGGGCATACAATGTAGTGGGAAGCGGGCAAAAATATTCCAAATGGGGCAGAATAAAAAAAATTAAAAAAAATAACAAACCACAATTTCTCCACAGTTTTTTACAGGTTTTGTTCTTACGGCATTCCCTTTGTGGCAAAACTGACCTGTGCCCTTCATTCTCTGGGTCAGTACGATTACAATGATTAGGGTGCCCAATTCAGATTCTTGCTATGGGGCTAAGTGATTTCTATGTACGCCCCTGCCCCCTCTACATACAGGGGTTTTATTCAGGGATTTGAAATAGAGCCATTTTGGGCAAATAAATATTTAATTTAGGCCTACACTGGTTCAGACCGTGTGAGATACACCCTTTACATACTGTCGTTCTATTCTACTATTAATTAAACACCCATTTAGGGCAAGATCCTAAATTTGAAAAATATGAGGAGAGCGTCAAATAAGGGACGTGGCCCAGGTCGTGGTGCTGCTGGTGGAGCTCCTGTTGCAGGGAGAGAACGTGGTCGATCTGTGCCAGCTACACGCACAAGTGAAACCCCTTCCTCAGGTGCGAGTAGGCGACAGAACCTGCAGCGGTATTTGGTCGGGCCTAATGCTGCTCTACGAATGGTGAGGCCTGAACAAGTACAGGCGATAGTAGATTGGGTTGCTGACAGTGGATCCAGTTCCTTCACATTGTCTCCCACCCAGTCTCATGCTTAAAGATCAGAGTTGGTACCTGCAGCCGATGTCCATCAGTCTTTCACCTCACCCCCTTGCAAATCAGCCAAGCAGTCTGAGCCCCAAGTCATGCAGCAGTCTCTTCTGCTTTTTGATGACTCTGTTAGCAGGGTTTCCCAGGGCCATCCACATACCCCTGCCCCAGAAGTGGAAGAGATTGAGTGCACCAATGCCTAACCACTTATCTTTCAAAATGAGTACATGGGAGGACCATCGCAGCACGTCTCGGATGATGACGAAACACAGGTGCCAACTGCTGGGGCTTTCGAAAGTGTGCAGACCGACAAGGAAATCAGGGGTGAAGACTGGGTGGAAGATTATGTGGAGGACGAGGAGGTCCTCGACCCCACATGGAATCAAGGTCATGCGAGTGACCTATGTAGTTCGGAGGAAGAGGCGGTGGTCGCACAGAGCCACCAGCACAGCAGAAGAGGGAGCAGGGTGCAAAAGCGGAGCGGCCATCCTCTAGACAGTACGCCTGCTACTGCCCATTGCAGCAAGGGACTGAGCAGACCAAGGCCAGCTCCAAGGAGTTCCCTGGCGTGGCAGTTCTTCAGACAATGTGCTGACGACAAGACACGAGTGGTTTGCACGCTGTGCAATCAGAACCTGAAGCGAGGCATAAACGTTCTCCACCTGACCAGGCATTTAAGTGCAAAGCACGAGCTGCAGTGGAGTAGACACCTCAAAAACCAAGAAAGGTCTCTGGCTCCTCCTGCTTCCTATTCTGCTGCAGTCGCTGCCTCTTCATCCACCTCTGGAGTGACAGTGCCACCTGGCACCCCGCAAATAGAGGATCTGCCAGCAACACCAACACCCGGGTCACCAAGCATCTCCACAATGTCCCACGGAAGCGTTCAGCTCTCCATATCCCAAACGCTGGAGAGGAATAGGAAGTACCCCCCTACCCACCCGCGATCCCTGGCCCCTGAATGCCAGCATTTCTAAATTACTGGCCTTTGAAATGCTGTCATTCCGTCTGGTGGAGACGGATAGTTTTAAAGGCCTTATGGCGGTGGCTGTCCCACAGTACGTCGTGCCCAGCCACCACTACTTTTCAAGGCGAGCCATCCCTTCCCTTCACAACCAAGTAGGGGACAAAATCAGGTGTGCACTGCGCAACGCCATCTGTGGCAAGGTCCACCTGACTCCGTATACGTGGACCAGTAAGCACGGCCAGGGCCGTTATATCTCCATAACAGCACACTTGGTAAATGCAGTGGCGGCCTGGCCTGAGGCGGATAGCAGTTTGGCGCATGTCCTTCGACCACCGAGGATTGCAGGGCGCTTCAGTTTGCCTCCTGTTCCTTCCTCCTCCTACTCTGCTTCATCTTCTACCAGCTCCTCATCCGGTCAGCGTAACACCTTCACCACCAACTTAAGCACAGCCAAGGGTAAACGACAGCAGGCAGTTTTAAAACTTATCTGTTTGGGGGACAAAACCCCACACCGGAGTTGTGGACGGGCCTTGAACAACAGACCGATGAGTGGTTTGTGCCAGTCAGCCTCAAGCCCGGCCTGGTGGTGTGCAATAATAGGCGAAATCTCGTAGCAGCTCTGGGACTAGGCGGTTTGATGCACATCCCTTGCCTGGCGCATGTATTGAATTTGGTGGTGCAGAGATTCCCTAAAACTTACCCCGATATGTCAGAGCTGCTGCATAAAGTGCGGGCCGTCTGTGCGCGCTTTCGGCGTTCTCACCCTGCTGCTGCTCGCCTGTCAGCGTTGCAGCGTAACTTTGGCCTTCCCGCTCACCGCCTCATATGCGACGTGCCCACAAGGTGGAACTCCACCTTGCACATGCTGGCCAGACTGTGCGAGCAGCAGCAGGCGATAGTGGAGTTTCAGCTGCAGCACGCACGGGTCAGTCGCTCTGCGGAACAGCACCACTTCACCACCAATGACTGGGCCTCCATGCGAGACCTGTGTTCCTTGTTGCGCTGTTTCGAGTACTCCACCAACATGGCCAGTGCCGATAACGCCGTTCTCAGCGTTACTATCCCACTTCTATGCCTCCTTGAAAAAACGCTCCTGGCGATGATGGAGGAGGATGTGGCACAGGAGGAGGAGGAGGAAGAGAGATCATTTCATAGGGTTTACGGCCAGTTATTCCCAAGTGGCTCCGAGGTTGGGTGCCTGCACCCAAAAAACCCAAGGTACACAATTGTCCAGCCAGGGCACAGTTCTGGAGGATGAGGAGGTGGAGGATGAGGAGGAGGAGATGCAGGAGGAGGAACCATGTTCACAGCAGGGTGGCACCCAGACCAGCTCATGGCCATCACTGGTGCGTGGATGGGGGGATACAGAGGACACAGACGATACACCTCCCACAGAGGACAGCTTTTCGTTGCCTCTGGGCAGCCTGGCACACATGAGCCATTACATGCTGCAGTGTCTCCGCAACGACCGCCGAGTTGCCCACATTCTAACTTGTGCTGATTACTGGGTGGCCACGCTGCTGGATCCCCGTTACAAGGACAACATACCGTCCTTAATTCCGTCACTGGAGCGTGATCGTAAGATGCGCGAGTACAAGCGCACGCTGGTAGACGCGCTGCTGGTGGCATTCCCACCTGACAGCGGGGGCACAGTGGAAGCACAAGGCGAAGGCAGAGGACGAGGAAGAGGTGGCCAACGCAGCTGGGGCACCGCCAGCACCTCAGAAGGCAGGGTTAGCATGGCCGAAATGTGGAAAAGCTTTGTCAGCACGCCACAACAACCAGAACCACCAGCTGTTATGGAACGTCTTAGCAGGAGGCAGCATTTCACCAACATGGTGGAGCAGTATGTGTGCACACGCCTACACGTACTGAATGACGGGTCTGCCCCCTTCAACTTCTGGGTCTCCAAATTGGGCACATGGCCTGAGCTTGCCCTTTACGCCTTGGAGGTGCTGGCCTGCCCTGCAGCCAGTGCATTATCTGAATGTGTGTTTAGCACCGCAGGGGGCGTCATCACAGACAAGCGCAGCCGCCTTTCCACAGCCGGTTAAAAAAAAACTAATAAAAAATTGTCATTAACATTTTCTGGTGAAATTAACCAATTTTTGGGTGTATAGTACCACTGCTATACCTAGTAGGCCGGTTAAAAAAATAAAAATAAATTGTCATTAACATTTTCGGGTGAAATTCACCAATTTTTGGGTGTTTAGTACCACTGCTATACCTAGTATGCCGGTTAACAAAAAAAATATTTTTGTCAGTTACATTTTCAGTTGAAATTCAAAAATTTTTGGGTGTGAAGTACCACTGCTATACCTAGTAGACAGGTTAAACAATAAAAAAAATTGTCTGTTACATTTTCTGGTCAAATTCACTAATTTTTGGGTGTGATGCACCACTGCTTTTACCTATTAGACCGGTAAAAAAAAAAAAAACATTTGTTAGTTACATTTTAGGGTCAAATTCATAAATTTTTGGGTGTAATATTCTTCTCCTCTACCTAGTTGACAGCTTAATAAATTTCAATAATTTTTATTTTACATTTTCGGGTGACAATAAACAATTGTTTTCTGTCATAGACCCCTGCTCTACCAAGTAGACAGGTTAATTAATTTCTGTAATTTTTCTGTTACATTCTTGGGTTGACATTATACAATTTTAGGCTCTGCATAGGTGACAGGGAATAACATTTCTGAAATGCTTCTTTAATTGATGCGCGCCACCTCCTTTGATTCAATGCTTAAACTTAAACAAGTTGTACCACATTTAAGCTTCAATACTTTGTCCCACATTTCCGCTATACTCTTTTGGCCCACATTTGGGCTTCTGTAATTTGTCCCACCTTTGCGCCTCAATAGCTTTTCCCACATTTCTTCTCGATCCCAATTTTTTATTTTTTTATTTATCTCCCTTAAATTTGGTCTCTTTTTCTCCCTTAAATTTGGCCTGGAACCCTGATTTCCCGCCACCCGTAATCACCATGGTAGGCGCATAAAAGAACATCGAAATTTGATAGAGCAGATATCAAATTTGATCGTGAACATCACGGGGACGTGTGACATGGTGGGGCAGTAAGTGTGCACACGCCTAAACAACCTGACTGACAGGGGTCAGCCCCTGCAACTTCTGGGTCTCCAAATTGGGCACATGGCCTGAGCTTGCTCTTTACCCCTTGGAGGTGCTGGCCTGCCCTGCAGCCGGTGTATTGTCTGAACGTGTGTTTACACGACTGGAGGGTTATATTTCCCAATGTTTTGGGGTGTACCCTAATTTAAAAAAATTTAAATACATTTTAAAACAAAAAAGCAATGTAGGCTACCTCCTCCTCCTCCGCCACCGCCACTTCCACCTACGCCGCCACATCCACCGCCTCCTCAACCTCCTAATCCATATGGACCTTGTCCTCCTAGATCAAGATTATTACTTTTTATTTTTACGTATTTTATGTTATTTAAAGTCATTTCCCTATCCACATTTGTTTGCAGAGCCCTTGCCATGCTCTTAACCACATTTTGACGACATTTGCAGCCCTCTAGCCCTTTCCATGACATTTTTACAGCCATTTTAGTGCTCAAAAGTTCGGGTCCCGATTGACTTCAATGGGGTTCGAGGTCAAGTTCGGGTCAAGTTCGGGTACCGAACTCGAACTTTTTTCCGAAGTTTGGCCGAACCCGTTGAACCCGAACATCCAGGTGTCCGCTCAACTCTAGTCCTGAGTAAAAGGGCTGACTATTTATGTTAGCGCAAGATTCTAGTTTTTTCTTTTCATTAAATTATCAAAGACTTCTAACATTTTGGGGGTCATTTATTAAACAGAAATACGCCTCGCTCAGATTGAGTCGCAAAGGACCTTTCTGTGACTTTTCCCTGCTCACACCAGGTCTAAAAAAGTGGGCGGCGAAGGAGACGGGCCAGCAGGCTTGTCTCATATACCATTTTCTTTGCTTGTTCTAGGCGTAGAAAATGGTCTAACTGTAAGACAGCGAGGAAGCTGTCTTACATTTAGAAGCGACGGTGGATCTGCCGATGTTATGTAGAGGCCGGCGCCTCTTCATAACTGCGGCAGATCCACCGCCAGTGCATGGCTTTATTAAGACTGGCGTCTAAAACGCTGGTCTTAATAAATGTGCCTCTTTGTTCTCACTTTCTCATTATGGGGAACCCAGGGCAGAATGATGGAGAAATTTTGAACTTTTTTTAAATTTAAGCACAAGGAGCAACATGTGAAAAAAATGATAGGGTCTGAAGACGTTTTGAATGCCTTGTATGTGTTGACTCCCCAAAAGTGTAGTTACCCTTGAAAACAGCCAGTTTTCAGCTGCTTGAGATACATTTAAGTATTATACAAAATGGATTTTCATATAGTTTTAATGATTGTTGCACTGTAATTATGGCAGAGAATAACCATCTACAAAGCCATTGTCATTGTGTCCAGACTCATTTCCCGTCCATTAATGATCTGACTCTGAAAGATGTCAAACAAACATATCAATACAGCAGACATGAGGGCCAGGTTTAGCTGATCGATGTCATCTGTGCACGACAACGTTTGTTCAATAGGTGATATTTCTATTTAATTGCTGCATTTGTTATTTTCCATGCTCTTCCATATCCATTATATGAATAGTGACTCATTGATTTTGTCAAAATGACCTTTTATTTTAAATACTTTTTCAACGGGGCAACACCAAATTTTTCTTCTTTTCCTTTTACACTCCTATCAGTGCAGTCCATCATGGCTTTTCTTCGTGTTCTAAGATTTGGATTCTGATAGATCAACAGCTTGCGGTGTGCTGCTCCCTCTACCATTTTGCAGCATGACTGTCAGACGCAGAGTGCAGCTTCCGTACCTTCTGTTTCGGCATTGGGTGTGGAACCACTTTGGGCTAAACCTAGGGGCGTTATCCTGACAGTCCTCTGATATTCACACTTTTAACCCTGTAAAGGGTTTGGACTTTGCTGCAGAGGAACCACCAGACCACCACCTATTGAAGCAGTTCTGGTGTGGATGACAGCTGAACCACAGAAACACCGAAGGATCAGGCAATACAGTAGTCAGGGATAGGACAAGGTAAAGATAGGCAGAGTACAAGCAATCACATGAACAGTCCGAAGTCTAGTCAGACAGTGAAGGGTCAGTATAGAGGTCAGGCCTAGGTCAGGTCAAGCAGCAGAGCGTCGGAATCCGGGAAACCAGTAGCAGTCAGTATATGGGCAGACAAATGAATACATCACACCTTTGCAGGGAACTTGCAACAAGACAGCAGGAGGAAGGGCGCACGTGAGCTATAGGCAAGGCGGAGAGGCCTTGCTGGCTAGAAGTAGCAGACGACTCTAGCGGCCTGACCTGCCAAAAGGAAGCAGAGAGGAGCAGCGGGCATGGGCCACTGATGTAACACCCTTCTCTCTGCTTTGTTTCCTTTTTCCTTTGTCTGAAATTGCCATGTTATTGAGGGCAAATGTTATTTATAAGGGAGTTTTGTTCCTAATTACGGAGAGCCTGAAAGGCAGGAGAAGGGAAATGACTGACTTCTGAAGGATGAGAAAGAAGACATTCTAACCAGTCCAAATCCCATGTTATCCACATCATGACTAGCCTGGGAACCTGTATAGAAAATGACTTCTCCAGCATGCATGTGCACTTTCTAGTCACTGCCAGGTCACTCCCAGATTCCCATAGATTCCCAATCAGTGCCACCACATAGATGAGACTTTGGAGCATGGGTGTCAGCCTTCACATTAGACAATAGCTGCATTTAATCTTTTGCCAGTTGTATCCCTTTATTTTTATTGTCCTTCATAACGTTTTTTGGTCTAAATTATGTGCTGATTAATTTCATAATAGATCTTGGCAGAGGAGCTCGCCGCTGTATCTGTCACCATATATCTGCTTGTCTTATTTGACAAATGATAAAACTCTGGCTGGTTGCAGCCACCAGTAGGGGGAGCTCACTAAATATGGATATGTACAGATGGTATAAATAAAAGAGTTGAATATAGTGAGCTCTCCCTAGTGGCATCTTCAGGTAGCCACTATAATATTATCAGATCAAGCAGGAGAAGTTGGTTTCCTTACCACCATGAACCCCACAGCAGTCGAGAGGTCTTCTTCTATGGTAGATAAGTATGGATCTGTATGGAAGATTTAGTTGCACCTTCATGACTAGGATATTAGTATTCAGTATTCAGTATTGGATGGGCAGGTTCCCTTTAAGACAATCCCTCCATATTCTCAATGTCTCACATCAATTCAGACTTATTTCTTACTTGCGTTTCCTTCATTTCTGATTTGTTACATTCAGGGGTGAGATTCTCAGGTGTAGAGCTCTGTCTGAGAGACCTCAGCATTTTCTAATAAAAATTTCAACAACCACGAAATCCCATATCAACATCCTGACTGCAGATTGTGTATAAAATATTGTTTACAATGATTAAAAGGCAGTTTATTAGGTGCCTGTAAAATTTGTCCTTGTATACTTGCCAGCGCTGATAGCTGCAGCCCTACTCTTCTCTGTCTATATCTTCCCTATCTTTCCTAACATATTAAGAAATGGAGCTGTTGGGGGGCGGAGCTTGCGCCTGAGCTGAATGGCCGCGCTTTGCTGAGCTCCGTTCATTACCTTGCTACGGGACCCGCATACGCTAACCTGGAGACCTAAAAATGGCGAAAATCGGAGGACAAAGGTCCACTGACCCTGCCGCAATCCCCAAGGGACCCAATCCGGGAGCTCGTATGGAGAAATTCTTAAAAAAACAAGCTGGAGCGGCTGCGGCCAAAGATTCCAAGATGGTGCCGGCAGAGAAGCGCGCTGCTGGAGACACGGTGTAAGGTTTGTCTGAGGGAGATAGCGATGGGGGAGAATCTGTGAGCTCTTTCTCCTTACCTGTGTCCATGCGATTCATTAAGTAAGCCTTAGCAGAAGCCTTATCCCCCCCTCAAGTAAGAACTTTCTGTGCTGACTCAAGAAATCCAGCATATAGGCCACAGAGTAGAATCTCTGGAGGCCACACAGACTGCCTCCCTTGAACATAGTTCTGCGGTATCGCGTTCCTTCTCCTCCTGCCAACAACATATTAACCCCCTATATTCAGCGATGGAAGATCAGGAGAACTGAAGTCAGAGGAACAATCTCCGCTTTAGGAGAGTACCTGAAACCGTGACAAATCAGGAGATCATGGCCACCATCAAACAAATTGCAGATTCTCTCCTGGGGAGCAATGAATCAACCTCCATTATCATAGAAAGGGCCCATAGAGCGATCAGGCGGAAGCCAAATGACTCTGAGTCACCCAGAGACATAATATGTCGTTTTTTGAATTTCCTGGATAAAGAGAGAATTCTTACAGCAGCCAGAGCCTCACACAATATTACATTTGTAGACTCCTCCATATCAATATTCCAGGACTTATCTCCTATCACTTTATAAAAAAGAAGTGAGCCATCAAACCACTCACTGATCTTCTTTGCGACAAGCGTATCCCTTATAGATGGACCTTTCCTTTTGGCCTAGCCTTCATGCACTCCGGAAAAACATCAGGATATCCTCCTACACAGATCTACAAAAAGCATTCTCCACAATGGACATTGCGAACTGGGATGCTGTGACTGACATCACTTCACTACCAGAAACTTCCTACACTGATCCCTTGGGAAAGATCCTCTACTTCGAAGCAACAGCGTATGAAGCGGCTCAGTGGTGTCCTGACCCCTAAGAGGATTGCCTGGTCCACCTCCTGAATCCTCATTGTTCTTTACTTTAAGAACGTATAACTATCTCCATTGTCCTTGTACTTATACTTTCTATTATCTCACTATAGCTCCTTTCAACCTTCTCCCCTCACAGGGGTTTTCTCCACATACTGTACTCTCTCTATTTTTCACATTCCTCCCTTTTCTAAAGTCTCAGATTTTCTCCTCTTTTCGTCCCAAAAAAAAGCAAGGACCTTGATTTGGGTCAAACACTTCTTCCCCCCCCCCCCCCCCCAAGAGAAGTCCTCAGGCTTCACAATGTTATTATTATGGCATTTCACCCTAGTACAGTTGTATTATTGTTTTGGGTTTTGTTTTGTTCACCTATTGTTTTCTTATAGACATGGAATGCGTGGGTACATCCAAAAAAATCAGCTGTCAGTTAATGCTCAGGGATCTACTCTCCTTGGGGCTGCCATAAGAACCTTTACTTTTTCGAAGAAACATGTTCCCTATGTTTACGGTTTAACTCCCCTAGTACCTACATCCAAAAAAATCAGCTGTCAGTTAATGCTCAGGGATCTACTCTCCTTGGGGCTGCCATAAGAACCTTTACTTTTTCGAAGAAACATGTTCCCTATGTTTACGGTTTAACTCCCCTAGTACCTACTCCTACGATTTTCCTCCAGGAAACCCATTTCAAACATGGTAAATACCCAGACCTTTCCTTTATTAGATTCCCTAACTGGTATCACTGTGGGGCAGATGGTGCAGCCTCAAGGGGAGTAAGTATAGGCTTTCGGAAAGATGTCCCTTTTAGTTATTCAACTCATACTCAAGACCCTGAAGGCAGATATATTATCTTTAAGGGCCACATTGTCATAAGATGTATACCTTTGCCAATATTTATGCACTTAATTTTGACCAGATCTCATGGCTACTATCTGTCCTGACTAGGGATGAGTGAACCCGAACTGTATAGTTCGGGTTCGTACCGAATTTTGGGGTGTCCGTGACACGGACCCGAACCCGAACATTTTCATAAAAGTCTGGGATCGGGTTCGGTGCTTTCTTGGCGCTTTTTGAAAGGCTGCAAAGCAGCCAATCAACAAGCGTCATACTACTTGCCCCAAGAGGCCATCACAGCCATGCCTACTATTGGCATGGCTGTGATTGGCCAGTGCAGCATGTGACCCAGCCTCTATTTAAGCTGGAGTCACGTAGCGCCGCACGTCACTCTGCTCTGATCAGTGTAGGGAGAGGCTGCAGCTGCTGCTGTTAGGGCCAGATTAGACAGTGATTTACTTACTGAAGTGATCGATATACAGCTGTGTATCATACAACCTCTGCTATTCAATTGCTCGCTGTTTTAAGGCTGCCCAGAGCGTTTTTCAGTCACTTTTTTCTAGGGTGATCGGCGGCCATTTTGTGTCTTGTGGTGCGCCAGCACAAGCTACCACCAAGTCCATTTTTAACCATCAATAGTGTGTTTTTTTTTTTGCTATATCCTACATCAGGGGCTTGGCTGTGCTTGCTATTTTATTGAGGGGTAAAATACAATTGGCCAAAATAGCAGTACCCTAAATCTGGTGTTTCAGCTGTGGCTAGCCAATTGTAATACTGTCTGCTGTCTGCCGAAGCACAGTTTTTGTTCTGGGTTGAATACAATTCCCAACTTAGCAATTCCCTAAATCAGTGGTTTCTGCTGTATCAGGCCAAGGTGAAATCTATACATAAAAGGGTATATTAGATTGAAGGTGCGGATAGTGTCATTCTCAATAACTTCACACGCTACCGTGCATTTCCAAGTCTAATTCTGTCCGTAAACGTATACCTGTCATCCAGCGCCTAAATAATAGGCCTAAAATTTATATTCAGCTAAATCTGTGTTTATTGCTGAGGCTGGTCAATTCATTTAGTGTCCGCCAAAGCACAGTCTTTCTTCTGGGTTGAAATACAATTCCCAACTTAGCAATTCCCTAAATCAGTGGTTTCTGCTGTATCAGGCCTACTTTAAATCTATCCATAAAAGGGTATATTAGATTGAAGGTGTGGATAGGGTCATTCTCAATAACTTCACATGCTACCATGCATTTCCAAGTCTAATTCTGTCTGTAAAAGGGATACCTGTCATCCAGGGCCTAAATACTAGGCCTACAATTTATATTCAGCTAAATCTGTCGTTACTGCTGTGCCTGTATTAGTGTAATACGGTACCTAAATAGATAGCCAGATAGTGTTAGGTGCCTGTAAAAAAAGGCCTGAATTTGAATTCAATACATTGGGCCAAAGAATTTTTTCTTATTGTGGTGAACGGCAACAATGAGGAAAACATCTAGTAAGGGACGCGGACGCGGACATGGTCGTGGTGGTGTTAGTGGACCCTCTGGTGCTGGGAGAGGACGTGGCCGTTCTGCCACAGCCACACGTCCTAGTGAACCAACTACTTCAGGTCCCAGTAGCAGCCAGAATTTACAGCGATATTTGGTGGGGCCCAATGCCGTTCTAAGGATGGTAAGGCCTGAGCAGGTATAGGCATTAGTCAATTGGGTGGCCGACAGTGGATCCAGCACGTTCACATCATCTCCCACCCAGTCTTCTGCAGAAAGCGCACAGATGGCGCATGAAAACCAAGCCCATCAGTCTGTCACATCACCCCCATGCATATCAGGGAAACTGTCTGAGCCTCAAGTTATGCAGCAGTCTCTTATGCTGTTTGAAGACTCTGCTGGCAGGGTTTCCCAAGGGCATCTGCAGCACGCCAGACCTGCAGGGTATGCGACAGTGAGGTCACGGTATGGGCAATCGAGGGTTACTCACTTTTCTGAGGAGAACCCTGGGCAGGCATGCAACAGTGAAAGGAGAGGCAGACACTAGTTCCTCTGGGGCACACTCTGTAGATAGGGACCAGGCCTGATGGTATGTGAGGTGCCCTGGATGTTGTAGGTGTTTTGAGTGCCTTAGGTAAGGTCCCTTTAAGGATCGTGACGCCAGTGCCTGTAACGGTGGCACACCGATTTGTAGGAGGATTAAATGAGTACACAGTTGGTGAACCAAACGTTACTTTACTTGATGAAACAGTCCAACTTTGCACATGTAATTACTAGGGTTGTCCCGATACCACTTTTTTAGGACCGAGTACAAGTACCGATACTTTTTTTCAAGTAGTCACCGATACCGAATACCGATACTTTTTTTAAATGTCATGTGACCGTTTTGGGGGATCTGTGGATGACGCACTGTCATGTGGGGGATCTGTGGATGGCACTGTTATGGGGGACCTGTGGATGGCACTGTTATGGGGGATCTGTGGATGGCACTGTTATGGGGATCTGTGGATGGCACTGTTATGGGGGATCTGTGGATGGCACTGTTATGGGGGATCTGTGGATGGCACTGTTATGGGGGATCTGTGGATGGCACTGTTATGGGGGATCTGTGGATGGCACTGTTATGGGGGATCTGTGGATGGCGCTGTTATGGGGATCTGTGGATGGTGCTGTTATGGGGGATCTGTGGATGGCACTGTTATGGGGATCTGTGGATGGCACTGTTATGGGGATCTGTGGATGGCACTGTTATGGGGGATCTGTGGATGGCACTGTTATGGGGGATCTGTGGATGGCACTGTTATGGGGATCTGTGGATGGTGCTGTTATGGGGGATCTGTGGATGGCACTGTTATGGGGATCTGTGGATGGCACTGTTATGGGGGATCTGTGGATGGCACTGTTATGGGGGATCTGTGGATGGCACTGTTATGGGGGATCTGTGGATGGCACTGTTATGGGGATCTGTGGATGGTACTGCTATGGGGTGGGATATCTGTGGATGGCATTGTTATGGGGTGGGGGGATCTGAGGATGGCATTGTTATTTGGTGGGGGATCTGTGGATGGTGCTGTTATAGGGGATCTGTGGATGGAACTGTTATGGGGAGGATCTGTGGATGACACTGCTATATGTCATCCACAGATCCCCCTCATAACAGTGTCCCCCAATACACCGGGCCCCGCCGCTCACCGAAGTATTTATAAACGTGAATCCTTATCCTGTTGTTAAGTTGAACTAACGCTGCCCTCTCCCATGTTCCCCTGTATCCCCCTGTATCTCCACAGCACTTACTTAAGCTTCCATAGCAGGCAGAGCGGACGGCACCAGTAACGTCACTCACTGACGTCGCGCGCCTGCTCCGCCTGCTTCACTCATAAAGTGGGCGGAGCAGGCGCTCTACGTCAGTGAGTGACGTTACTGCTGACGTCTGCTCTGCCTGCTATGGAAGCTTAAGTAAGTGCTGTGGGGATACAGGGGGATACAGGGGAACATGGGAGAGGGCAGCGTTAGTTCAACTTAACAACAGGATAAGGATTCACGTTTATAAATACTTCGGTGAGCGGCGGGGCCCGGTGTAAGAGTACAGTGACTGCACCGGGCCCCGCCCATAGTTACGCCCATAGTATTCTATTTATGTATCGGGGCGGGGTATCGGCGGCTGAGTACCGCCGAGAAAACTCGGAATCGGTCCCGATACCGATACTAGTATCGGTATCGGGACAACCCTAGTAATTACAGTAGATGATAATGCAGTCCTTTATAGTACAAAATGCACAGCAGGTTGACTTCACAGCAGGTTTCAATCTTGCAAGATACTTGGAGGGCAAACAGTTAATGCTTTGCAGTGCAATGCTGCTCTATCCCCTCAGCTATTCTAGCTGGCTGGATCCCAAGGCCCGGATGCCTAATTGCTGGCTTAAATCCTTGGTATAAAATCCTTCCTCCAGTATTGGCACTTGCTGAAGGTTACAATACCTTCTTTTCCTAGCTGTCTTCAGTGCTGGCTTTAAAAGGTGGCTGCAGGTTTCTCCCAGGAGGTGCTGTCCTACTACTGGGGTATCTCATCTGAGCTATCCTTAGCCTCAGGAGCTTCAGGTTGACTAAGTGACTCCTCTAGTCCCCTGGAATACACTGCCTCTCCCCTGTCTGGGCCGTCCTATATATAACTAGGGCTCTCTAGCTCCCTATAACGTCTGGGAGGCTAAACTTCACCCTGACAGGCCTGACACCCAGATAACACAGGGAAATACAACACATGACAGTAAATGCAATAAACACATTAACCCTTGTGTAGTGCCCACCTTTACCTAGTGGGACACTACACATCCACCTAGCCCTTCCCCAGGGGTGGAAGAGATAGAATGCACTAACGCACAACCACTTATGTTTCCTGATGATGAGGACATGGGAATACCACCTCAGCACGTCTCTGATGATGACGAAACACAGGTGCCAACTGCTGCGTCTTTCTGCAGTGTGCAGACTGAACAGGAGGTCAGGGAGGAAGACTGGGTGGAAGACGATGCAGGGGACGATGAGGTCCTAGACCCCACATGGAATGAAGGTCGTGCCACTGACTTTCAGAGTTCGGAGGAAGAGGCAGTGGTGAGACCGAGCCAACAGCGTAGCAAAAGAGGGAGCAATGGGCAAAAGCAGAACACCCGCCGCCAAGAGAGTCCGTCTGCTACTGGCCACCGCCATCTGGGACCGAGCACCCCAAAGGCAGCTTCGAGGAGTTCCCTGGCATGGCAGTTCTTCAAACAATGTGCTGACGACAAGACCCGAGTGGTTTGCACGCTGTGCCATCAGAGCCTGAAGCGAGGCATTAACGTTCTGAACCTTAGCACAACCTGCATGACCAGGCACCTGCATGCAAAGCATGAACTGCAGTGGAGTAAACACCTTAAAAACAAGGAACTCACTCAGGCTCCCCCTGCTACCTCTTCTGCTGCTGCCGCCTCGGCCTCTTCCTCCGCCTCTGGAGGAACGTTGGCACCTGCCGCCCAGCAAACAGAGGATGTACCACCAACACCACCACCTGCGTCACCAAGCATCTCAACCATGTCACACGGCAGCGTTCAGCTCTCCATCTCACAAACATTTGAGAGAAAGCGTAAATTCCCACCTAGCCACCCTCGATCCCTGGCCCTGAATGCCAGCATTTCTAAACTACTGGCCTATGAAATGCTGTCATTCAGGCTGGTGGACACAGACAGCTTCAAACAGCTCATGTCGCTTGCTGTCCCACAGTATGTTGTTCCCAGCCGCCACTACTTCTCCAAGAGAGCTGTGCCTTCCCTGCACAACCAAGTATCCGATAAAATCAAGTGTGCACTGCGCAACGCCATCTGTGGCAAGGTCCACCTAACCACAGATACGTGGACCAGTAAGCACGGCCAGGGACGCTATATCTCCCTAACTGCACACTGGGTAAATGTAGTGGCGGCTGGGCCCCAGGCGGAAAGATGTATGGCGCACGTCCTTCCGCCGCCAAGGATCGCAGGGCAACATTCTTTGCCTCCTGTTGCCTCCTCCTCCTACTCGGTTTCCTCCTCCTCTTCTTCCACCTGCTCATCCAGTCAGCCACACACCTTCACCACCAACTTCAGCACAGCCCGGGGTAAACGTCAGCAGGCCGTTCTGAAACTCATATGTTTGGGGGACAGGCCCCACACCGCACAGGAGTTGTGGCGGGGTATAGAACAACAGACCGGCGAGTGGTTGCTGCCGGTGAGCCTCAAGCCCGGCCTGGTGGTGTGCGATAATGGGCGAAATCTCGTTGCAGCTCTGGGACTAGGCGATTTGACGCACATCCCTTGCCTGGCGCATGTGCTGAATTTAGTGGTGCAGAAGTTCATACACAACTATCTCGACATGTCAGAGCTGCTGCATAAAGTGCGGGCCGTCTGTGCGCACTTCCGGCGTTCACATCCTGCCGCTGCTCGCCTGTCTGCGCTACAGCGTAACTTCGGCCTTCCCGCTCACCGCCTCATATGCAAAGTGCCCACGTGCTGGACAGACTGTGCGAGCAGCAGCAGGCCATAGTGGAGTTTCAGCTGCAGCATGCACGGGTCAGTCGCACTGCGGAACAGCACCACTTCACCACCAATGACTGGGCCTCCATGCGAGACCTGTGTGCCCTGTTGCGCTGTTTCGAGTGCTCCACCAACATGGCCAGTGGCGATGACGCCGTTATCAGCGTTACAATACCACTTCTATGTCTCCTTGAGAAAACACTTAGGGCGATGATGGAAGAGGAGGTGGCCCAGGAGGAGGAGGAGGAGGAGAAAGAGGGGTCATTTTTAGCACTTTCAGGCCAGTCTCTTCGAAGTGACTCAGAGGGAGGTTTTTTGCAACAGCAGAGGCCAGGTACAAATGTGGCCAGACAGGGCCCACTACTGGAGGATGAGGAGGACGAGGATGAGGAGGAGGTGGAGGAGGATGAGGATGAAGCATTTTCACAGCGGGGTGGCACCCAACGCAGCTGGGGCCCATCACTGGTGCGTGGCTGGGGGGAAACGCAGGACAATGACGATACGCCTCCCACAGAGGACAGCTTGTCCTTACCTCTGGGCAGCCTAGCACACATGAGCGACTACATGCTGCAGTGCCTGCGCAACGACAGCAGAGTTGCCCACATTTTAACGTGTGTGGACTACTGGGTTGCCACCCTGCTGGAGGTGCTGGCCTGCCCGGCAGCCAGCGTTTTGTCTGAACGTGTATTCAGTACGGCAGGGGGCGTCATTACAGACAAACGCAGCCGCCTGTCTACAGCCAATGTGGACAAGCTGACGTTCATAAAAATGAACCAAGCATGGATCCCACAGGACCTGTCCATCCCTTGTGCAGATTAGACATTTATAACTACCTCCCCTTAACCATATATTATTGTACTCCAGGGCACTTCCTCATTCAATCCTTTTTTTATTTTCATTTTACCATTATATTGCGGGGCAACCCAAAGTTGAATGAACCTCTCCTCTGTCTGGGTGCCGGGGCCTAAAAATATCTGACAGTGGCCTGTTCGAGTGTTGGGTGACATGAAGCCTGATTCTCTGCTATGACATGAAGCCTGATTCTCTGCTATGGGACCTCTCTCCTCTGTCTGGGTGCCGGGGCCTAAAAATATCTGACAGTGGCCTGTTCCAGTGTTGGGTGACATGAAGCCTGATTCTCTGCTATGGGACCTCTCTCCTCTGTCTGGGTGCCGGGGCCTAAAAATATCTGACAGTGGCCTGTTCCAGTGCTGGGTGACATGAAGCCTGATTCTCTGCTATGACATGAAGCCTGATTCTCTGCTATGGGACCTCTCTCCTCTGTCTGGGTGTCGGGGCCTAAAAATATCTGACAATGGCCTGTTCCAGTGGTGGGTGACGTGAAGCCTGATTCTCTTCTATGACATGAAGCCTGATTCTCTGCTATGACTTGAAGCCTGATTCTCTGCTATGACATGAAGCCTGATTCTCTGCTATGGGACCTCTCTCTTCTGTCTGGGTGCCGGGGCCTAAATATCTGACAATGGCCTGTTCCAGTGGTGGGTGACGTGAAGCCTGATTCTCTGCTATGACATGAAGCCTGATTTTCTGCTATGACTTGAAGCCTGATTCTCAGCTATGATATGAAGCCTGATTCTCTGCTATGGGACCTCTCTCCTCTGTCTGGGTGCCGGGGCCTAAATATCTGACAATGACCTGTTCCAGTGTTGGGTGACATGAAACCTGATTCTCTGCTATGACATGAAGCCTGATTCTCTGCTATGGGACCTCTCTCCTCTGTCTGGGTGCCGGGGCCTAAAAATATCTGACAGTGGCCTGTTCCAGTGCTGGGTGACATGAAGCCTGATTCTCTGCTATGACATGAAGCCTGATTCTCTGCTATGGGACCTCTCTCCTCTGTCTGGGTGTCGGGGCCTAAAAATATCTGACAATGGCCTGTTCCAGTGGTGGGTGACGTGAAGCCTGATTCTCTTCTATGACATGAAGCCTGATTCTCTGCTATGACTTGAAGCCTGATTCTCTGCTATGACATGAAGCCTGATTCTCTGCTATGGGACCTCTCTCTTCTGTCTGGGTGCCGGGGCCTAAATATCTGACAATGGCCTGTTCCAGTGGTGGGTGACGTGAAGCCTGATTCTCTGCTATGACATGAAGCCTGATTTTCTGCTATGACTTGAAGCCTGATTCTCAGCTATGATATGAAGCCTGATTCTCTGCTATGGGACCTCTCTCCTCTGTCTGGGTGCCGGGGCCTAAATATCTGACAATGACCTGTTCCAGTGTTGGGTGACATGAAGCCTGATTCTCTGCTATGACATGAAGCCTGATTCTCTGCTATGGGACCTCTCTACTCTGTCTGGGTGCCGGGGCCTAAAAATATCTGACAGTGGCCTGTTCCAGTGCTGGGTGACATGAAGCCTGATTCTCTGCTATGACATGAAGCCTGATTCTCTGCTATGGGACCTCTCTCCTCTGTCTGGGTGTCGGGGCCTAAAAATATCTGACAATGGCCTGTTCCAGTGGTGGGTGACGTGAAGCCTGATTCTCTTCTATGACATGAAGCCTGATTCTCTGCTATGACTTGAAGCCTGATTCTCTGCTATGACATGAAGCCTGATTCTCTGCTATGGGACCTCTCTCTTCTGTCTGGGTGCCGGGGCCTAAATATCTGACAATGGCCTGTTCCAGTGGTGGGTGACGTGAAGCCTGATTCTCTGCTATGACATGAAGCCTGATTTTCTGCTATGACTTGAAGCCTGATTCTCTGCTATGATATGAAGCCTGATTCTCTGCTATGGGACCTCTCTCCTCTGTCTGGGTGCCGGGGCCTAAATATCTGACAATGACCTGTTCCAGTGGTGGGTGACGTGAAGCCTGATTCTCTGCTATGACATGAAGCCTGATTCTCTGCCATGAGACCTCTCTCCAATTGATATTAGTTAATTTAATTTATTTTATTTTTATTTTTATTCATTTCCCTATCCACATTTGCTTGCAGGGGATTTACCTACATTTTGCTGCCTTTTGTAGCCCTCTGGCCATTCCCTGGGCTATTTTACAGCCTTTTTAGTGCCAAAAAGTTCAGGTCCCCATTGACTTCAATGGGGTTCGTGTTCGGGGCGAAGTTCGGGTCGAGTTCGGATCCCGAACCCGAACATTTCCGGGAAGTTCGGCCGAACTTCTCGAACCCGAACATCCAGGTGTTCGCTCAACTCTACTCCTCGGCTGATTCCTCTTCTGCTGCGGGGTCTGGCTGCACATCAACTGAATCCCCCCAGCTCCCCAGGGGCTATTCCACATCCCGAATACGACAGTGTCACGCTGTCTTGGGGTTGACTTGCCTGAAAGCAGAGAGCCACACCGGACCAGCACTCCTGTCCGCCCTGAACGCACAGGTGGATCAGTGGCTGACCCCGCACCAACTAGAGATCGGCAAAGTGGTGTGTTTCAATGGAAGCAATTTGTTGGCGGCATTGAATTTGGGCAAGTTGTCACATGTGCCGTGCATGGCACATGTGTTGAATCTCATCGTACAACGCTTTGTGTCTAAGTACCCAGGCTTACAGGACGTCCTCAAGCAGGCCAGGAAGGTGTGTGGCCATTTCAGGCGTTCCTACACGGCCATGGCGCACTTTTCAGACATTCAGCGCCGAAAGAACATGCCAGTGAGGCGCTTAATTTGCGACAGCCCGACACGTTGGAATTCAACACTCCTAATGTTCGACCGCCTGCTCCAACAAGAAAAAGCCGTCAACGAGTATTTGTATGACCGGGGTGCTAGGACAGCCTCTGCGGAATTTTTTTGCCATGTTACTGGACGCTCATGCGCAATGCCTGTAGGCTAATGCGTCCTTTTGAGGAGGTGACAAACCTAGTCAGTCGCACTGAAGGCACCATCAGCGACCTCATCCCATTTGTTTTCTTCCTGGAGCGTACCCTGCGAAGAGTGCTGGATCAGGCTGTAGATGAGCGTGAAGAGGAAGAGTTGTGGTCACCATCACCACCAGAAACAGCCTTGTCATCATCGCTTGCCGGACCTGCGGCAACGCTGCAAGAGGAGTATGAGGAAGAGGAGTCAGAGGAGGAATGTGGCTTTGAGGAGGAGGAAGACCAACCACAGCAGGCATCCCAGGGTGCTCGTTGTTGTCACCTATCTGGGACCTATGGTGTTGTACGTGGCTGGGGTGAAGAACAGACCGTCAATGACATCAGTGAGGACGAGGAATGGGAAATGAGTAGCTCGGCATCCAACCTTGTGCAAATGGGGTCTTTCATGCTGTCATGTCTGTTGAGGGACCCTCGTATAAAAAGGATGAAGGAGAACGACCTGTACTGGGTGGCCACGCTACTAGACCCCCGGTATAAGCAGAAAGTGGCGGAAATGTTACCAACTTACTGAAAGTCGGAAAGGATGCAGCAGTTCAAAACCAAACTAAAAAATTTGCTTTACACAGCTTATAAGGGGGATGTCACAGCACAACGGGAATCTAACAGGGGAAGAGGTGAAAGTAATCCTCCTCCTCCTCCCACGACCGCGCCAGCAAGGACAGGACGTTTTACAGACGTGTTGTTGATAGAGGACATGCAGAGCTTTTTCAGTCCTACACATCGCCACAGCCCTTTGGGATCCAGCCTTAGATAACGACTCGACCGACAGGTAGCAGACTACCTCGCCTTAACTGCAGATATCGACACTCTGAGGAGCGATGAACCCCTTGACTACTGGGTGTGCAGGTGTAGTGTACGGGGACTGTAATACCCGTCACTACCAAAGTGTCACTTGGTGTGCTGTCGTCCCTCCTTAGTTATGGAGAAGTTGGTATATGTCAGTTTTATAAAATGTCATGTAATGCAATGCTATGTGTTTCCCTGTTACTATGACACTTGCATGTACAGGCCCGCTAGGGGTGTCATTCCAGCTTCTAGTCATTAGAGGGAGCTAGGGAGCCCTAGTTTATATAAGGCCCAGTCAGGGAAGTAGAAGTCAGACGGAGTCTAGTGTCTGTAATCCACAGTTGGAGATTAGACAATGTCAGAAACCAGTCCAGGCCTGAAGCCTGCTGTCCAGGAGAAGATTCCCTCCTGAATTCCCATCTGCAGAATCAGGAATATCTTAGCTAAAGAGCCTGAGGAAGCTGAGAGGGACCGAGGCAAAGATCAGGAAAGCAAGAGGTACTAAGAATAACAGAGGAGGTACTTTTATAAAGCTACAGCCAAGGATATTCCAGGATCAGACAGAAATAGAGTGCAAGCTCCTGTACTGCAAGTCCTGTGTTCAACACTCTGTAATCACCTTGCTAAAACTGTAATTGCCTGCATCAACCGTATTGCAAGATCGACTGTATGCAAAGGAACTGTGATTCCATTAATGTCCCTGTATTGATGATGACTACTAAAGTTGGAGTTTGGTTTTAATACCACGTGTTCCTCAATTTATTCCTGCATCCGCAAACGGCGTGCCACCGTTTACTTGGCACTGGCGTCACGAACCATCTATACCATCACCTGCCCTTGCAGAGAGTCAGCCGTACCAGGTTAGTGTCTATTGCACTACATCACCCAGAAACACCTACTGCACACAACTTGAGTACGCTGCACTTCTCTTTTGGCGTCACGAACAGGATACGCACGCTTTCCAGTGCAAGAAGCGTGAACTTTGTGCCTTATACAGTTGCCCTGTGACCAAAGTGACAAATTGCCTGTTTATTGAAAGTGGACTTTGTGGACTGAAAATCATACCCAAAGTGTACCCAAAACTTCTAAAAAGCGCTGTGCAGTGTTGCGCTACCCAGAGAAAGAAAATCGCCGCATTGGAGTGTGGTTTTGTGGACTTTTTACAATCCTGCTTGCTGTCAGTGAATGGACAGCGTTTTGCTAAAGATGGCCACCAGCTGCCTGGAGTAAAGTTTCCCGCGCCGCTGAGGACCTTCGTGGGCGGATCCCTGCAAAGACACAGAGAGTCCCGCCCCTCTTCATCATCGCACCGCCGCGGCCCTGCTTCTTCTACGTCATCGGGTGCTCAAGACGTCCGGAACCTCGCGAGACTTGGCCTGCGCAAGACCGGCGATACCGGTAAGCACTTGTAACCGGAGGGAAGGGGAGTGTACCGGCCCCTTTAGTCGCCAGCGGCCACCTCTCAATAGACTACCATGTCAGAGCCAGGAGTGCCTGAGCAGCCGGCCCCGGGAGAGTTTGCGGCTCCTAATCATCCTACAGCCCCCAGCATGATGCCCTTTACCATGCCTTACTATTTCGGGGCCCCATGGTTCCCTCGCTACAGGGGAGAGACCCATACCCTAAGGGACTTTAAAGAAAAGTTGCTGGCACTATTCCGATTGTACCCTATAAATGCTGACCAGCAGATGGAAATCCTGCTGGCGCAACTGGAGGGAGCTGCCCGCAGGGAAGTGTTATCCTGGCCTGCTGCTGAGCGGAGTACTCTAGAGCAGATATTCACCCGCCTCAGAGCCACTTTTGAAACTAGGACTGCCTCAGAGATAAAGATGCACTTCTTTGGCAAGAAACAGAAGTCCGGTGAGTCCCTCAGTGACTTTGCCCTATCACTTCAGGAGGCTTTAGGGGCTGTAATGCAGATAGATCCCAAAGAGGCTGATAACCAGGACCAGACCTTGAGGGAACAATTTATCAACGGGGTGTCTAGTGAACAAATAAGGACCCAATTAAAGATGCTGTCCGCCCAGCACCCTAACAGTGCCTTTCTGGACTTTAAAGAACTGGCTATAAAAATTCTGGGGTCCGCAGTATCTCCGGAGTTGAGCACCCCACCTGAGTCATCAGCCTGCAGCCCAAAACCGCTTATCACTAACCGAGCTGAGGCCGGCCAAGCTGTTCAAGTGTCAGCTACCGATACTATTGCCATGCTGACAGAGCAAGTAAATCACCTCACTAAAAGTCTAGAGAAGGTGTGCAGAAAAATAGAAGAGTGGGAAAAACCCATAATGACAGAAGAAGAATTCCTGTCACCTCCTAGGCCGTTCCCACCTCCATACCAAGAGACTCACCCCAGGGATCCTGGGAGGCGTAATAGAGGTCGCAAGAAGCCCGTGTGTACATACTGCAAAAAGCTGGGACACACAGAATCCACGTGCTGGCAGTTAAACGGGCAACCCCTAAGGCTGAGGACCACCCCTCGGGAGGTAGAACACTAGGTCCAGAGGATCCAAATTGGATGCCACGTTATGTAGGATCCCATCCTAAAATCCATATAGAGATCAACGGGGTCCCCTTTGAAGCCCTATTAGATACTGGGTCTCAGGTCACTACTATTCAGCTGCCTGCATTTGAAAAGTTCTGGGACACCAACCAGTTGACCCAGCCGCCTGAATCCTGGGTGGAAATTATCGCCAGCAATGGCAAACCAGTAAAGATTCATGGATACTGGGAACCCACCCTGCAGGTGGGAGAAGTAACCCTGCCTCAACAGGGAGTGATCGTAGTACAGGCCGGTGACAGAGGAGGACATCCTGTCATTCTAGGCACCAATGTCTTCAAAAACTGTTATTCAGAAATACTTGCTGTATTACATCAGACTTTGCCCACTGCTTCCTCTGCATCCAGGAGGGTGATTCAAAAGACTATTACTGTGTTAAGTGCCCAGCAGAGGTTTGCTAATGAGAAAGGAGAAATTTGTACTGCCAGGATTAGTGATATTAAGCCTGTGACTTTGCCTCCTAATTCTCAAACTCTTTTATGGTGTCGTGCTGTCCTGGGAGTCCAAGGCCGAGATTATCCAGCCCTGGTGGAACCAATCCAGATGGAGGATTACCCTTATGTGAGAGCTGCCAAGTGCCTGGTGACCGTCTCCCAAGGTAAAGTACCTGTCCGTCTGATTAACCTGAGTGATTATCCTGTTGCGCTTACTAAGCATTGCCGTGTTGCCCAGCTGTCCCAGGTATCCTTCCAAGACATCATTCGTCTTCCAGCGACAGAGAAGCCGCCAGCTGCAGTCAGCGGATGTTCGCCGGTGACCCAGCCACAAGTGCCCTGGTGGGAAGAGCTCCATGTAGGGGACGAGACTACCCCCCAACATCAACAAGAAGGGATTCTACAGCTTGTCAAGGAGCACCACCAGGCCTTCAGTAAGCATGCTACTGACTATGGAGAGGTTAGTGTCATACAACACACCATACCTACTGGCTCTCATCCTCCTATTAAGGAGAGATACAGACCCTTACCACCTACTTCATATTAGACTGTAAAGGAAATGATCCAAGAGATGAAAGACTCTAATGTGATCCGGGACAGCCGTAGTCCGTGGGCTGCACCCCTGGTTCTTGTAAAGAAGAAGGACGGTAGTATCCGTTTCTGTGTGGATTATAGGAAAATTAATCAAATAACCCACAAAGATGCATACCCACTGCCCCGCATTGAGGAGTCACTAACTGCTCTGGGCTCTTCTGCCTATTTCTCCACATTGGACTTGACCAGCGGCTACTGGCAAGTACCCATGGCCCCTGAGGATAGGGAAAAGACTGCTTTCACTACTCCCATGGGCCTGTTTGAATTCAATTGTATGCCGTTCGGGCTATGTAATGCCCCAGGAACTTTCCAGAGACTAATGGAACGGTGTTTGGGTCACAAAAACTTCGAAACAGTGCTGCGTTATCTAGATGACGTCATTGTGTATTCAAAAACATATGAAGACCATCTGAAACATTTGGCAGAAGTATTTGAAATCCTTATCAAATATGGCTTGAAGGTAAAGCCATCCAAGTGTCACCTGCTCAAACCTGCAGTAAGATACCTGGGGCATGTAGTAAGCGGAGAGGGAGTGCAACCTGACCCTGATAAATTAGCAGCTGTCCGTAATTGGCCGGTTCCTACTACCGTCAAAGAGGTGAGGAGTTTTCTTGGTTTTGCCGGCTACTATAGACGTTTTATCCCCCATTTTGCTCAAATAGCTGATCCTATCCAGGAACTCTTGAGGGGGCAACCCAAAAAGAGTCCTAGAACTCCTGTGCCCATTGAGTGGAATGAGAAAAGAGAGATAGCGTTCCAATTGCTAAAAAAGAAACTGACCGAGCCTCCAGTGTTAGGTTATCCAGATTATAGCAAGCCCTTCCATCTCTATACTGATGCTAGCAAGCGAGGCCTGGGAGCTGTGTTAGCCCAGATCCAAGAGGGAAAAGAGAGAGTGATAGCATATGCAAGCCGCTCCCTGAAAGGAGCTGAGAAAAATGACCAGAATTATAGTTCCTTCAAACTAGAGTTCCTGGCATTAGTGTGGGCGGTGACAGAAAAATTCAAGGATTATCTAGCCGCCACCCCGTTCATTGCATTCACTGACAATAACCCTCTGGCGCATCTAAATACAGCTAAATTGGGGGCCTTGGAGCAGAGATGGGCCTCTCGCCTTGCCAACTATAATTTCTCTGTAAAGTATCGTGCTGGACGTACTAATGATAATGCTGATGCTTTATCCAGGCTTCCCACAGAGACAGCTCCTGATGATGTGCGAGATGCTTGGGAAGATGTAGAGATGCCGGCTTTCTATAACAAATTTGCTCAACAGGATCAGGCTCGAGCTACCAATAACAGAGCTGCAGTTCCTTCACCCTCCAGTAGGCCTGATCCTAAAGAAGAAAGGTGGGTGAAACTACAGTCTGAAAGTAGAGTGCTGGGTGAGTTGTTGGACTTCATTACTAGTGGCAGAGCCCCTGAGAGGATTCGGCGTAAGAGTGCAGATCCTGAGCTCATCAAACTGTGGAGACAGCGCCATCAACTCTTCATACAAAAGGGCCTATTGCTAGACCCAGTGTCCAACGAGAGAGTTCACCAGATTCTCATACCCCGACGAGATGCAGGTATGGTGTTGGAGATGTACCACAATCAATCCGGTCACTTTGGGGTCCAAAAGACTGAAGCTACTATCCGCCAGCGGTTTTACTGGGTAGGCATGAGAGAAGACATGGAGAAGTGGTGTCGAGAGTGTGTAGCCTGTGCCTTGAAACGAAGTGAGCACCATGATCAGAGGGCACCACTGAGACCCATTGTAAGTACCCGTCCTCTTGAACTTGTCGCCATCGACCATGTAAAACTGGAGCCTAGTCGCTCAGGGTATGCTTATGCCATGACTATTATTGACCATTTCACAAAGTTTGTTGTAGCAGTGCCTGTGAGAGACCAGACAGCCAAGACTACAGCCGAAATGTTCTGGAAGCACTTCCTCCTGCCCTATGGATGTCCGGAAAAGATCCTCACCGATCAAGGACCTGCTTTTGAGTCCCATCTGTTCCATGAACTGTGCTGCTTACACAACTGTAAGAAGATCCGGACAACGGCCTACCATCCTCAAGGTAACGGATTATGTGAAAAAATGAATCAGACCTTGATAGAGATGCTGAGGGCCGTGCCTCCTGAGAGCAGAGGAGATTGGCCCAGTCTGTTGCCACAGCTCATGTTCACATACAATCATACCATACATTGTTCCACCGGGTATACCCCTTTTTACTTGATGTTTGGGCGCCAAGGGACATTGCCTGCTGATCATTCATTGGACATACATGTACCTGATTGCATTAACCCATTACCTAACACCGACTGGGTTGCTGAGCACCAAAGGCGATTGGATGCAGCCAAAGCCATTGTTCAGGAACGTATGGACTTTGCTAGAGACCGACAGCAGAGAGACTATGATCAGACAGCCCATGCAGAACCCTTGACCATAGGGGCCGTGGTATGGTTAAAGAATAACCGTCGTACCAGCAAATTGGACAGTAAGTGGGAGCGAAGTCCCTATGTTGTCACTGCAATCCCAAATGTTGGAACTCACACTTATGAGATCACCCGGGAAGACAAGGGATCCCAAATTGTACACCGAAACCGGTTGAAGCTCTGCCTGACACCAGAACCTAGTGCCGAGAGTTCCGGATCTGAATATCCTGTGTCAGAGTCAGCAATACCGCCCAAGGATCCTATGCAGGCTGTCAGTAATCTCAGGTATGACGCTGATCCCATGCATTGGCTTCTGACACCGTGGTTGAACTTGCTGGTGCCTGCTCCGGCACCTACTGTAGCTTCACCTCCAGAAGAGCTGGTTCAAGATGCACCGGATCCAGTTCCCCCTCTAGTGGATCTAATTGTTCCAGTTGTTCCAGTTGTTCCTGACCAAGATCTCCCTGTTGGAGACCCTCCTGTTGCTCCTCTCTCTTCTACCTCGTTGCTAAGGGAAGAGGAGACCCCTGTTTTGAGAAGGTCTACCCGGATGACCAGGGGACGCCCGCCAGTCCGTTTAGGAGACTTTGATTATTCTGGTGGTGTCTCCTCCCAAACAGTTGCCACGGGCAATACTTTACTTGACATTTGTGCGCAAGAATGGACTCCTCCACGTGAGCCCTTGCCTGTGATACACCCACAGGAAACTCCTGGGTAGTTCCGTTTTTATACTGTTTTATCCATTTGGCTGTTCTATTATGGACTTATTCATTGTCATGGACTATCCTGGTTATAATGTTACGCTGTGCCAGGTCAGCGCCCCCGTTCCATTCACTATCCTGAGAGAAGAGAACGACGGCCCTTGTCACTACCCTTCACCTTTGCCAATTGGACCTGATGTAAATGTAAATGCAGATGAATTACATGTATGTATGCCTGCATGTCTCTATTTTCTATTTCAGGTAGAGATTCCAGTTGGGCGACCCATGATGGAGTACGAGGTCGTACTCAGCTTAAAGCAGTGGGGTATGTAGTGTACGGGGACTGTAATACCCGTCACTACCAAAGTGTCACTTGGTGTGCTGTCGTCCCTCCTTAGTTATGGAGAAGTTGGTATATGTCAGTTTTATAAAATGTCATGTAATGCAATGCTATGTGTTTCCCTGTTACTATGACACTTGCATGTACAGGCCCGCTAGGGGTGTCATTCCAGCTTCTAGTCATTAGAGGGAGCTAGGGAGCCCTAGTTTATATAAGGCCCAGTCAGGGAAGTAGAAGTCAGACGGAGTCTAGTGTCTGTAATCCACAGTTGGAGATTAGACAATGTCAGAAACCAGTCCAGGCCTGAAGCCTGCTGTCCAGGAGAAGATTCCCTCCTGAATTCCCATCTGCAGAAACAGGAATATCTTAGCTAAAGAGCCTGAGGAAGCTGAGAGGGACCGAGGCAAAGATCAGGAAAGCAAGAGGTACTAAGAATAACAGAGGAGGTACTTTTATACAGCTACAGCCAAGGATATTCCAGGATCAGACAGAAATAGAGTGCAAGCTCCTGTACTGCAAGTCCTGTGTTCAACACTCTGTAATCACCTTGCTAAAACTGTAATTGCCTGCATCAACCGTATTGCAAGATCGACTGTATGCAAAGGAACTGTGATTCCATTAATGTCCCTGTATTGATGATGACTACTAAAGTTGGAGTTTGGTTTTAATACCACGTGTTCCTCAATTTATTCCTGCATCCGCAAACGGCGTGCCACCCTTTACTTGGCACTGGCGTCACGAACCATCTATACCATCACCTGCCCTTGCAGAGAGTCAGCCGTACCAGGTTAGTGTCTATTGCACTACATCACCCAGAAACACCTACTGCACACAACTTGAGTACGCTGCACAGGCTTGACCTGTGGCCTGAGCTATCCCAGTTTGCGATAGAACTTCTGGCCTGCCCCGCTTCAAGTGTCCTGTCAGAAAGGACCTTCAGTGCAGCAGGAGGTATTGTCACTGAGAAGAGAAGTTGCCTCGGTCAAAAAAGTGTTGATTACCTAACCTTCATTAAGATGAATGAGGCATGGATCCCGAAGGGACTGACAGTGGGGGATACGTTTGACTAACAAAAGGCCTGATGACATGCCTTGGCCTCAAAATGGTCCCCACGCTGCTGTATTTAATGTCTGCATACCGGATGACTTTCGTGAATTCTCCGCCACCAACTAGGGTTCAAGCCGCAATGTTTTAGTCACCTTTCTGCCTGGAAAACATAAATTTTTCCGGCCGCTGCTACAACAGCGGCTGCAACAATACCATTATTTTTCAGGCATGTGTACATGCCTAATTTTTCTGGCCTCTGGTGCTGCACTGTGGCTGCAAAAACAAAACAAAAAAAAAGGCACATACAAGTGTCAATTCCCCTTCGTGATCGTTACCTTGTCGTGGTGAAGGGGCTTGCGTATCACAATGAAGCAATCATCACCTCTATGAGTGTGTTGGCAATGTTGCCACACCCCAGATGATAAGGCCGTTGCTTCATTATGATCAGACCAAAAGCGATCGGCTGGATAATTTTTCATAGAAAAAACATTAATTTTCTTTTTTTTTCTTTTTTTTTTTAAGTTGTATGGGTTTTTAATACATAAAATAAAAAAATCATAATAAAGTCTCTTAATAGTTTATTAGAAATAATGCAGACAATTTAAACCTCCCCCATCAATTCCAATACAAAGCAAGTACAAAGCTCAGAACTAAATTATTTTAGGATGTCATAATGGTTCGTTAATTCGACAATGGCTAATCAATTCGACACACGTCCCCGGATAGGGGACATAACAGGGATTAAACTGATAGGAATAGTACTAGTTAAGACACCACTCATATAGGGTGTCACAGCACATTGCTCCGTGCACGCGCAGTGTCCCAACTTGGGAGTAAGAGGACCGACCAAGCTGCTTTTTCCATCTCCCGGTTCCTAAAATCAATTCAGTTAGGTGTATCAGAGTTTGGTCTGTCACTGTGAAGGCAGTCGAAGGTACCCGGCCAAAATTTTTTTTTCACAAAAGGCAATCCCACCCTGATATGGGACGTAACAGGGATTAAACTGATGAGAAGAGAACTACAGAAAATACCACTCATATCGGGTGTGAGAGTAAATTGCACGGCGCAGACGCAGTGACCGTGGATTCAAACAAAGGGGAGGGAGCCAGCGTTTTTTTAGCCATCTCCCCGTTCGAAAAATCAATTTAATAAATGGACCCCAGATTGGGGACGTAACAGGGATTAAACTGATGAGAAGAGAACTACAGAAAATACCACTCATATCGGGTGTGAGAGTAAATTGCACGGCGCAGACGCAGTGACCGTGGATTCAAACAAAGGGGAAGGAGCCAGCGTTTTTTTAACCATCTCCCCGTTCGAAAAATCAATTCAATTCACCTTTTGGGGGACCCTTGGTGTTGTACGTGGCTGAGTGGAGGAAGAAACCTTCAATAACATCAACGGGACATGGCTAGCTTGGTATCCAACCTTGTGCAAATGGGGAGTTTGCGGTTGGGCAAATGGACTGTTTGTGGTTGTTTGCGCTGCATTAAAAGGGGAGTTTGGTCTGTCAATGTCTGTGAAGCGGGCGTAACCCTTACACTACCTGATCGATACAACATCATACCTGATCGTATACACACACTGGATGTTTTAAACCACGTTGTTCAAAAAAAAAAATTGGATTGTTAGGTGATTTATGCCCTTTATGGATTAAAACCCAACTCTGCATCAACTATGTAATTTTCCATGGGAGTTTTGCCATGGATCCCCCTCCGGAATGCCACAGTCCAGGTGTTAGTCCCCTTGAAACAACTTTTCCATCACTACTGTGGCTAGAAAGAGTCCCTGTGGGTTTTAAAATTCGCCTGCCTATTGAATTCAATGGCGGTTCGCCCGGTTCGCCGGTTCGCGAACATTTGAAAAAATTAGCGTTTGCCGTTCGCGAACGAAAAATTTTATGTTCGCAACATCTCTAATAAGGACATACGTTAACAAAGTGTCCCCTTTTTCCACAGAAAAAGCAGAGTCTCTTCTTAAGCCTAAAGTTCTTATCACCAAGTCCAGGGGTAGCTCCCCCCAGCTGCATTGGTTCATCACCAGACATAAACTCAAGTGTCTCTCTACCCAAAGTGTCGGAGGAGGCCGCCACCTTATATGATAGTACGTCCTGAGAGTGAGCAACCTTAGACCTCTCCCTCAGGCGTCTATCAATACGTACAGCAAGGTACATGGCTGCCTCCAATGACTCAGGATATGCGTGAAACGCCAACATGTCCTTCAGGCTCTCGGATAACCCTTGACAGAATTGACTACGGAGGGCTGGGTCATTCCACTCAGTATCTGTAGCCTATCTCCTAAATTCAGACCAATAGGTCTCCGCAGAACGCTCTCCTTGACGTAAGCTACGCAACTTAGTCTGTGATCCGGTTAGCAGAGAAAAAGCCCAAGACTGAGCGTCACCTTTACCTAATGAAATGATTATACCCACTCTTTGACTCTCGTCCCCAGAAGAGTTAGGATGTAGTCAAAAATATAATTTGCACGACTCCCTGAACCGAATAAAGTTGTCACTTCCCCCGGAAAATCTATTCAGGAGAGTGACCTTAAGTTCAGGACAGGCCTAATTCCCGCTGCCGGGAAACCAGCCGCCTATGGTCTCTGGATCTGTGAGACGGTCATGCGGAGGTCAGCTACCTCCAAATACAGCCCCTGCAGTTGTCCAAACAGTGCAGAAATACTATCCATCGCTGCTGTGACACAAACAAAATGGCGGTTTTTTCGGAGGTTGATAATGTCACAATGTAGGGTAGGGGGAGGGGAGGAACACCAGAATGACAACAGAAGGAAAATGACCAGGAACTAGGCCTCAAGGCTAGGGAAATGGAAATGGTAACCACCTAAGAAACCATAAATCCTGTCAGTATGAATAGACCCTGAAGGTGGGAATATTCATACACCGTAAACCTAGGCCGTAGTAACTCTCAAAATCCCTAGGAGTAGTGACAGGGTCTGAGACTATTGGTTCCTTCCCAGATGAACGAGCGTCTCCCTGAGGCCTAGAAAACAATGAGCAAATGGGAACAACAAAATACAAAGAGAAGTACACTTATCTTCACTAGAAAATGGAGGAGCAGGTACTCAGTTGAGAACCACACACCAGCTCTTCCAACTCCAGGCAGATAATATCAACTGCATGGTAAGAAATGTGAGTCCAGACTAAAAAGAGGCGCAGTAATGACCAAAAGTTACATCTGAGACAAGAGGTGTGGTCATTACCAACAACAGCACTGCAACAAGTGAAAACCGAGAGGCTGTCAGATAACCTCACATGCACCCAATCTCTTAGATCTTCTAACCTCTGTCACGGGAGGGATTGTGACATCTCCTGCTGCTACCTCCACACTCTGTCGCCTTGACACTCTGTGGTCTCCTCATGCTGCTGCCACCTCCACACTATATCACCTTGCCACTCTGTGGTCTCATCATGCTGCTGCCACCTCCACACTATGTTACCTTGCCACTCTGTGGTCTCCTCATGCTGCTGCCACCTCCACACTATTTCACCTTGCCACTCTGTGGCCTCCTGATGCTGCTGCCACTTCCTTACTCTGTCACCAGGTCACTCTGTGGTCTCCTCATGCTTCTGCCACCTCCACATTATGTCACCTTGCCACTCTGTGGTATCCTCATGCTGCTTCTACCTCCACACTATGTCACCTTGCCACTCTGTGGTCTCTTGATGCTGCTGCCGCCTCCACACTATGCCACCTTGCCACTCTGTGGCCTCCTGATGCTGCTGCCACCTCCACACTGTCACCTTGCCACTCTATGGCCTCCTGATGCTGCTGCCACCTCCACACTCTGTCACCTTGCCACTCTGTGGCCTCCTGATGCTGCCACCACCCCCACACTGTCATTATGCCACTCTGTGGCCTCCTCCTGATGCTGCTGCTGCCACCTCCACACTGTCATTGTGCCACTCTGTGGCCTCCTCATGCTGTTCCCACCCTCCCCACTTCATGACTGGGCCACTATTTTGCCTTTCAGCCTGGCTGACATCATAATTTATTTGACCCTTCTTCTGATCTGTCAGAAGGAAAAAAAATAAGACGCACAACAGATCCTGTCTGTGTAGCAGCTGTAAGGCCTATATGGTCCCATCACAATTGGCTTGTGATTTGGTAGCCAAAAGCAGGAGTGGGTACAAAACAAAGAAGACATGCAAATATTCCATTCACGTGTCATCTCTGTTTTTGATCCACTCCTGTTTTTTTGGCCCTAGCAATACTGATGGAATTTTGACCAAATGCTGACTGAGTGAAGGCGGATGCTCCACAGACAGGATCAGTTTTTTGGGGGTTATTGTTCTGACGGATCAGAGGAAGGGCAAAATAAACGTTAACACAAACTTACTGCTGACACCCTCTCCACTCTGTCGGGGGGCTCTACTTGTATAAGCGTTTAATAGAGCAGGTTCTGTAGACATCTATGTGGAATTAGCTGACAACGGTGTAAAAGGAGTGCGCTTCTTCTTGATGCTAACATTGACCTGTAAGGCTAAGTTCATACTTGAGTTATTTGGTCAGTTTTGGCCCCGTGACTGCCCAAATAAGTGAAGTGTGCAGTGATTCTAAGAGCGACGTCTGTCATCTGCATGCCATACTGACTTGCAGTATTATTTAACTACCACAGCAGACTCCCTATGCGTGTTACTGCAAGGCACAGTGTTCTACACCACTATAAAGGCTCTCTGCAGCCAGGAAATAGCCGTTTTCGGATAATAAAAAAAAATATCTGAAAATTTGCCGAACCGGTTGAATTTAATTTTTTTTAAATTCACTCATCTCTAATGTTTACCCTGTGGATCAAAAGACGTCTGTGTTGTTTCTGGTACTGGCCACACCGTTAACCTCCGGGTGTTGCTATTGTGGTAATTTCACTTTCCCTATTTATAGTTGTTTCTCCCACAATGCTGTGCGGTTTATAGCTTCAGTTGGACTTGTGGATAGCTGGTATTTGGATCTCGGCTGAGTTCCTGGTGCTGCCATAGCTTCTTGGAAGCTAAGTGTTACCTTTCCCTTTGTATTTTGGCTTTTCTGTGTGTTGCATTTCCTTTTAGTTTTTTATTAGGCCTTAGGGAGACTCCCGTTCATCCTTCCTTTTGGAGGAACAGGTTGCTCATTCCTGTCATTAGTACCAGGGTCCTTTAGGGTTAGATAGGACACTGGGTATTCCTGTGTATGAACTCACCTACATCTGGGGTCTGTTCATACTGGTAGTCAGTCAGGGCTTTGTTTAGGGTTTTCACTAGAAGGTGTCCATCCAGTAGCATGCCTAGGGTGTTTGGCAACTGGGGCGGATCCTTTCTCTAGCACCCCCCCATACTTTAAAAAAAATGTACCCCCTCACAGTAGTATTGCCCTCATTGTACAACCTTCACAGTAGTTTTGTACAGATGTGTGCTCCATCACAGTAGTTATGCCGACATTGTGCCCTCTCACATTAGTTATGCCCACCTTGTGCCCCCCTCACAGTAATAATCCCCATTGTGCCCCCTTCACAGTAATAATCCTCATTGTGTCCCCTTCATAGTAATAATGCCCATTGTGCCCCCTTTATAGTAATAATGCCCACTGTACCCCTTCATAATATAATGCCCATTTTTTCCCTTCACTGTAATAATGCCTATTGTGCCCCCTTAATAGTAGTAATGCCCACTGTGCTAGTAATGCCCTCTGTGCCCCCTCCATAGTATAAATTCCCATTGTGCTCCCTTCACAGTAATAATGCCCACTGTGCCCCCTTCACAGTAATAATGCCCTATGTGCCCCCTTCATTGTAGTAATGCCCTCTGGCTCTGTGCCCCCTCCATAGTAAAAATGCCCATTGTGCACCCTTCACATTAGTAATGCACCCTCCATAGTAGTAATTCCCTCTGTGCCCCAAGCTGTTTGAAGAGAGGGCAGTGCTCATATGAGAGCTGCTTTCTCTGTTCTGTTCACCGGCTCGCCGTAGCATTTGCATTGATGAGCAGGTAAACAGAGCAGAGAAGATAGCGCTCGTACAAAAGAAAAAGCGGACAACCCCTTTAAAGACATACTTTACATACAGCGCTACAGAACATACAGGGCCATAATACAGCGCCACATACTGTAGTTCTTACATCTAGTGACTTCTCTTCTCTGATGTAGATATTCTCTTTCTTCTTCTCCAGACCACCATGATGACTTCTTTCAGCCACGTCTCGTCTCTGCAGAGTTTAACAAACAGAAATCTTACTTTCCTACTTTTCCATCATCCTCCCACTAGTGATGAGCGGCAGGGGTCATATTCGAATTCGCGATATTTCGCGAATATTTTGTAGAATATTCGTCGAAAATTCGCGATTTTTTTTTACTCAAAAAAACGGAAAGGTAATGATTGTGCAATATGCGAATTTTCGGAATTCGAATTTTCGGATTCTAATTTTTTATTGCGAATTTTTCAACTTACAACTATTAGACAAAGAAGATTATATCACTATATTAGCTAAATTGCTCTATTCGATTTTTATAGAATATTCTCTATATTGCTATAACTTCATTTTTTCGAATATTCGTAATATTCTAAAACAAGAATATATAGCAATATAGCGAATATTCAAAAAAAACGAATATAGAGCAAAATTCGCAAACAGTACTAGTCCTAAAGTCAAGTATATTTCAGCCTTCTTATTGGCCCACAAGCTAGAAGCAGTGAGGGATCATGTGTACTGATAAAAAAAAAAAAAATCGGAAAAAATTCGAATATTCGAAATTTCGAATATATATAACTAAATTCGAAATTTTTGCGAATTTTCGAAGTACCTATATTCGCGATAAAAATTCGAAATTCGAATATTCGTGATCAGCACTACCTCCCACCTTCTCAACACCCCGTCCTGCCACCCCCAATACTGTGTCCACTGTGCTCCCCGATACTTTCCTGCAGAAACAGCCCCCCTGAAAATACTGGTACCACATAGGTAGTTCGTCAGTACAAAAACACCCCTTTATTTTGTGCACTAGTAATAAAAAAAACACCTTCCTTTCAGATCCTTTTTATATGGGGGATATAAAACCTTAAATGAGATCCCCCAATCTCAGACCAAACCCCCTTTATACCTATATGTCAGACCCCATATAAGACCCCAGTTTTAAACCTCAGGTCAGACCCCCATTAGACCTCCATGTAAGACCCCGACCCAATATCAGGCCTTACTTAGATAAGCCCCCCAAATAAAACCCCATTATACCTGCAGACCCACATATCAGACCTCAGACCAGACCCCCATATGAGACCTGCAGAACCCCATTAGACCTCTTGACTCCCACTAGACCTCCAGACCCCCATTAGACCTCCAGACCCCCATATCTGACCCCCATTAGACCTCCAGACCCCCCAGTCCGACCTCCAGACCCCCAATCAGACCCCCATTAGACCTCTAGACCCCCCAGTCCGACCTCCAGACCCCTAATCAGATCCCCATTAGACCTCCAGACCCACAATCAGACCCCCATTAGACCTCCAGACCCCCAATCAGACCCCCATTAGACCTCCAGACCCCCAATCAGACCCCCATTAGACCTCCAGACCTCCAGTCAGACCTCCAGACCCCCCCAGTCAGACTTTCTGACCCCCCCAGTCAGACCTCCAGACCCTACATAGACCACTCCAGACCCCCATTAGATGTCTCCAGAGTCCAGACCCCCCATTAGACCTCCATATCAGACCTCAGATTAGACTGTAAAATAATAAAGTCACTTATCTCTCCTGCCGCCACTCTCCCTGTCCTGGCTGTCTTCTCTTCTCAGAGCCGGCGCTGCAGTCACATGACCTTCTGCAGCATCAGGTCAGAGTGCGCTCTGTACGTCCCAACGCTGCAGGCAGCCAGGACACAGCAGCGCGGGCCCTGAGAAGAGAAAGCAGGAGGAGGGTTAAGTACTGTACAGAGCTCACAGTGCTTCTCTCCCCCAACCCCCCACCCTCACAGCGCTTCTTCCCCCCCCCCCCCCCCCCCCCCCCCCCCCCCCCCCCCCCCGGCACGCCACTGTGTCCATCTTCCTTCCCTAGTTTTCAGGTTTTATTTCCTTTCCCCTTTTCCCCCTATGTTTAGTGGTGGGATTCACCTAGGGTGGCCACTTGCAGAACCCCAAAAAGAAGGACATCACACCCCGAAAAGGAGGACATCGTACCAGGGACAGTGGCGCACAATAGTTCAATACTACATTATACAAAATATCCATATCACTATATAAAAGAAGATGTATAACTTATACCAGCTGTACATATATAATTATATACAGGAGATGCCCAGGTTATACCAGCTGTACATATATAATTATATACAGGAGATACCCAGGTTATACCAGCATGGTCCACATCACTATATACAAGAAGATGTATAACTTATACCAGCTGTACGTATATCATTATACAGGAGATACCCAGGTTATACCAGCTGTACATATATAGTTATATACAGGAGATGCCCAGGTTATACCAGCATGGTCCATATCACTATATACCAGAAGATGTATAACTTATACCAGCTGTACATATATAATTATATACAGGAGATGCCCAGGTTATACCAGCATGCTCCATATCACTATATACCAGAAGATGTATAACTTATACCAGCTGCACATATATAATTATATACAGGAGATACCCAGGTTATACCAGCATGGTCCATATCACTATATACAAGAAGATGTATGACTTATACCAGCTGCACATATATAATTGTATACAGGAGATACCCAGGTTATACCAGCATGGTCCATATCACTATATACAAGAAGATGTATAACTTATACCAGCTGTACATATATAATTATATACAGGAGATACCCAGGTTATACCAGCATGCTCCATATCATTATATACAAGAAGATGTATAACTTATACCGGCTGTACATATATAATTATATACAGGAGATGCCCAGGTTATACCAGCATGCTCCATATCACTATATACAATAAGATATATAACTTATACCAGCTGTACATATATAATTATATACAGGAGATGCCCAGGTTATACCAGCTGTACATATATAATTATATACAGGAGATACCCAGGTTATACCAGCATGCTCCATATCACTATATACAAGAAGATGTTATACGGTATAACATCTTCTTGTATCACACTGATGATATGACCTGGGTATCTCCTGTATATAATTATATATGTACAGCTGGTACAACCTGGGCATCTCCTGTATATAATTATATATGTACAGCTGGTATAACCTGGGCATCTCCTGTATATAATTATATATGTACAGCAGGTAGAAGTTATACATCTTCTGGTATATAGTGATGTGGACCATGCTGGTATAACCCGGGCATCTCCTGTATATAATTATATATGTAGCGCTGCTATAAGTTATACATCTTCTGGTATATAGTGATATGGAGCATTCTGGTATAACCTGGGCATCTCCTGTATACAATTATATACTTACAGCTGGTATAAGTTATAAGTCGTCATGTATATATTGATATGGAGCATGCTGGTATAACCTGGGCATCTCCTGTATATAATAATATATGTATAGTTGGTATAAGTTATACATCTTGTGGTATTTAATATTATATAATAGAAGATGTATAACTTATATCAGCTGCTGATATACAGGTATAATATTATAGAGAAGATACCAAGTAGACCAGAATGGTATAATATAAGGTAATAACACTAGTAGTAACTTGACAGTACCTGGGCTGGGTCGTGGGCACTGAGCCTAGTGGGCTGCCTGGCAAATTAAAAAAGCCACTAATCAACTTGGAAAGAAGTGGCTAGCAGTCGCAGACAGTGTGGCAAGTTGGCAACTGGCATATAAAGACAACAAGTCTTCTGGCTGTGGGCTGGCTGTGGGCTCAGTGGGGCTGCCTTGACTGACTGAAATTGGGTGCGTGCCACTGGGTGATGCAGCAGTTGCTGTGGCAGGCTGAACCACCACATCAGAGCCACGGTTCTCCCAGGCCACTTTATGGTGACGCTGCATGTGTTGACATAGGGTCATGGTGCCAACATTAGCACCCTGGCCACGCCTCACCTTCTGCCCACAAATTCAGCAAATGGCCATGTTCACCTCCCTGGGCGGCCTAACAAAAAGTTGCCAGAAGCAGAGTATGGCATTTTCCCCCCAACACTCCATATTGACTGCCTGATACCGCTGCCTCCGTGAACCCTTGCACCGCTACTTCCCAGATAGGTAGTCTCCTGCGAAGAGGGCGGTCTACCCGGAGCACGTTTGGCTACCGACCTCCCACTGCTGCCACCCTCCTGACTCCCGGTCACGCTACTACCTTGCTGGCTCAGCCGCTGCCTCACAGGCAAGCTGACACCCTCTTCTCCCGATGATGAAGCCCCTTCTTCACCTGGCTCCCAAGTGCGATCGGCTTCATCATCATCGAGTACTGTCTGCACGTCACTGATGTCCTCCTCAATCGTCTCTGGGCCAGGAGCCTGACCGCTCATAAAATCAGCTCCCACGCAACTCTCCTCAGATCTTGGCTGGCCAGTATCTGCTGAGTGTCCTCTAGTAGCTCGTCCTCACTATATAGTGGAGCTGAGCTCACAGCATATAATACTTCTCTGGCTGAAGGAACAGAAAAGGACAGAGGCAGGTTGAGGACAGGTGAGGGCACAGGGCCTGCTCCCGGGCCATGCCAACTAAGGGTTGTGTCTGACGAACCCACCGACTCTTGGCTGCGGGTGTCTGATGTCACTTGCGATGAAGTAGTAGACCGAGTCAACCATTCAAGCACCACTAGGTTGCTGGTCAAGTCACGACCGCTAGATGACACTGGGAGCTTAGGCCTCTTGCTACGACTCCTGCTGCCACCCCCCCCACCTTCTTCTGCTGCAATGCGATTCGTTACACTTCGTCAGCTTCGATTCGCTCATCTCTAGTGGTAACCAGTTGGGGCGTGTACCTGCACAGTCTGAGAATGGAAGCACTGATTAGATAGAGTGAGTCTGTGAAGGGAAACACCCATAATGGTTACACCCATCTGTATCTTTACTGCTGACTACTAGAAATTCATTCATATACTTCTAGCAGGAATAATACAGGAACGGCGTAACACAGAGTCATAAGAATAGATGCTCCAAAATTCTTATTACATGGGGAATGCATGTAGCAAAACAGGCATCTCAGGAGAGGTGACAGGTCCTACACGATCACAAAAACCTGGCTGTGTCTTCTAGTAGGTAGTGTCAGCCATTGCAGTCCACCTCTATTGAAGTGAATGGAATTTAGCTTCCAATACCACTCACAAACTTTGGATAAATGTGGTGTTTACGGAAGTAAGCAGTGATTTTTTTTTCTAATTCTACATGATTCCTTGTTTCCTCACGAGATCAGCTATTTCTTCTGGCTGCAGCAGGATCCCCTTCCTACTGCTCTGTTGCTTTACATCTGGTGGCATCCGAGGCAGAGCTTGTAGAGCTCAGTTACATCATTGCTCTGTATGCATTTAAATAATAATAAATAATAATCAAATGTATTTATATAGCGCCACCATATTCCGCAGCGCTTTACAAGTTCATAGGGTTCATATACAAAACAAAAATAACTGGATAATATGCAACTGAAACACTAGGAGTCAGGGCCCTGCTCGCAAGAGCTTACAATCTTTGAGGAATTGGGGGTGACACATAAGGTAGTTCATTGTGATAAGTAGGATTTGAGCCATTATTGAACTGACAGGAGCGGTGCCGGCCAATCTGCTTCGGGTTTGGGACTACTAGAGGATCGAGTTTAGGCCAGAGGAGTTGGTGGGGGGAGGTTTAGTCGGGGAATAGTCAGTTTAGGTAGCTTGATAAGCCTGCCTGAAAATATGTGTTTCTAAGGCACGTTTGAAGGTGGAGAAGTTGTGGATTGACCTAGTATTCCGGGGCAGAGTATTCCAGAGAGTAGGTGCAGCTCGAGAAAAGTCTTGAAGACGGGAGTGAGAGGTACGAATTATGGAGGTTATTAATCTTAGGTCACTAACAGAATGGAGAGCACGAGTAGGGTGGTAGATGGAGATGAGGAAGGAGATGTATGGAGGTGCAGCACTGTGGAGAGCAGGAGTAGGGTGGTAGATGGAGGTGAGGGAGGAGATGTATGGAGGTGCAGCACTGTGGAGAGCAGGAGTAGGGTGGTAGATGGAGGTGAGGGAGGAGATGTATGGAGGTGCAGCACTGTGGAGAGCACGAGTAGGGTGGAAGATGGAGATGAGGGAGGAGATGTATGGAGGGGCAGCACTGTGGAGAGCAGGAGTAGGGTGGTAGATGGAGGTGAGGGAGGAGATGTATGGAGGTGCAGCACTGTGGAGAGCACGAGTAGGGTGGAAGATGGAGATGAGGGAGGAGATGTATGGAGGGGCAGCACTGTGGAGAGCAGGAGTAGGGTGGTAGATGGAGGTGAGGGAGGAGATGTATGGAGGTGCAGCACTGTGGAGAGCACGAGTAGGGTGGTAGATGGAGATGAGGGAGGAGATGTATGGAGGGGCAGCACTGTGGAGAGCAGGAGTAGGGTGGTAGATGGAGATGAGGGAGGAGATGTATGGAGGTGCAGCACTGTGGAGAGCAGGAGTAGGGTGGTAGATGGAGGTGAAGGAGGAGATGTATGGAGGTGCAGCACTGTGGAGAGCACGAGTAGGGTGGTAGATGGAGATGAGGAAGGAGATGTATGGAAGTGCAGCACTGTGGAGAGCTTTGTGGGTGAGAAGTTTGAAAAGAAAAATCAGCCCCAGCTATCAGGTTTGTGCCAGCCAAAAATGGAGGAGAACTGAATAAAAATTTTGGTGTTCTCGGCATGATTTCTTCTTAAATATTAAGACCTTCCTACAGACTAAGAATAGCTTGGAAAGAGCACGAAGGACAGTAGATGCCACAGAATGTACACATCAAATTAAAAAAGAAGATACTGTAGCTAAGAGGAGCAAATAGATGCCCACTTTGAAATATACAAAATATTTATTTAATACTGGCATAACATAAATATATAAAAATAAAACATAAATATTTATAGAAAGATATAAAACAAAGAAAGGGTAACATGCACAGGATGACCCTTTAAAAGCTGCTTTGTTAAAGGGGCATCAAGTAATTCAGTTTAAAGGGAAGCTTTCACGTTGAACACCGTGTTAGAGCTGCAGGAGGCATGTTATAGAGCAGGAGGAGCTGAGCAGATTGATATGCAGTTTAAAGGGAAAAGATTCAGTATAACTTGTAATTTATACATTTCATTCCTGCTCATTCTGGGCTTCAAAAGTCAGGGAGGCGGTCCTATCAGTGATTGACAGCCTGCCCTAGCTGTCATTAACTGATAGGACCGCCTCCTGGACTTCATGGCCCCGAATGAGCGGAGATTTAAATGAATAAAATACAAGTTATACTGAATCTTTTCCCACAAAACTATATATCAATCTGCTCAGCTCCTCCTGCTCTATAACATGCTGCCTGGAGCTTTTTATTGCATTTTTATGGTGACAGGTTCCCTTTAAAATTCCAAACAATCTCTCGTTTGCACAGTAGGTGACAGCGATCAGATAATGATATAGGAAATGTTTCTAGTGAAATTACAGAAGACATATTAAAATCACAATTATGAACTTGAAGGACACGTTTAGAAACTTGCTGTACCCATGACTAGAGTTCCGGTGGTGCTTGTTTATCTGCTGTTGTACAACCTGTATGTTTGAAGGCCACATCTAACATCTAAAACATAATTCAGAGATGACCCTTTATTGTAAGTCCTTCCATCTCCAGCTCCTCTGCAGTTACTGATGAATCATCCATTGTTGCAGCCTTTACTCTCCTTGACTTCTGGAAAAGGAGTGCCTTCTTTATCAAATTTCTCCTATCAGCTCTCAGACACCCAACTCTAACTTTTTTCCTCCTCTGTATTTGCCCACATACACAGAGTGCAGCTGAAGAAACCATTTCTAAAAGAGCAGGAGTGCGGTTGTATAATTGGTGAGCCCATGCAATGTTTATCAGCTCCTCACACTGCCTGTCAGTACTATTTGTGTGAGCTGTGTGCAGACTCTCCAGTGTATCCTATAAGATGCTGCTTCACACTGCTGCCCCCTGCCTCCTGCTTGTAACAGCTGAAAGGGAGGCACCTATTACAAGCAGGAAGCAGGGAAGACAGGTTGAAGCTGGATCACATAGGAGGGCATTTCTACCCGGATTGCAGTTGTATAATAGGTGATTCAATAATTTGGGCGCACTCTCCAGTAAATCCTATGAAATGCTGCTTCACACCGTTGTCCTCTGGTCTCCTGCTTGTAATAGGGAGACACCTATTAACAAGCAACTGGCAGGGAAGACAGGGTGAAGCTGGATCACATAGAACAGCTGTTCAACGAGAAGTGCCGTGCTATAATAGTCAAGTGCATACAATGTTTAGCTGCATTGTTATAAAACTCCCCCAAAACATACTGCTTGTTAATAGTGATGAGCGGCAGGGGCAATATTCGAATTTGCAATATTTCGCGAATATGTGGTAGAATATTCGTCATATATATATATTTGTATTCGAGATTAAATCTGCAATGTAAAAATCGCGTAAGATTATTTTCGTGATTCCGAAAAATCTGCAATGTAAAAATCGCGTAATGCGAAGTGGGTCAAAAACAAATATATAGCACTATAAAATATAGTGCTATATATTCGTTTTTTAGAATATTCGTAATTTTTTTCCATCTGAAAACATGATTCCTCCCTGCTTAAGTTGCTTGTTGGCATGTAATGAGGGGCCCGGTAATTGTAATTTTGTAACAGAACACTAATGAGCTGTGCTCCTTCTGGTATTTGGATTTGCGGGAGCGGCGTGTCATGTTCGTTAGCAGGTTTCACTCTCCAACTATGGTGGTTGGGAACCAGCGACCATTAGACAATAAAAGTAAGTGCACCCCTCACTTCCCTTTGTTTAGCTCCTGCTTCACTCTGTAAGCTAATCAGAAGCCAAATTAATTATAATTTTTTTTCCAGAAGGTGGAATGGAGGATTTGCTTATTAGGGGAATCGCTTGGATGCAGGGAACGTATTGTCTTTAATGGGTTGAGCAGTCATTTTCTGAATCGCCATGACCTTTACAGAACCCTTGAAGGTTTATATTAAATGAATCTCGCTCCTGTGGGACAAAAGTGCAACCGATAATTGAATTGTTGTGACTTCACATTCTCTGGCAATAAACCTCAGAAAGTAACTATTCACACAGACGACATTAACCCCTTAAGGACCGAGCTATTTTCCGTTTTTGCTTTACTTTTTTCTTTATTTTATTTTTCAACTCCTGGCCTTCCCATAACTTTAAAAAAAAAATTCCATTCATGTAGTCGTATGAGGGCATGTTTTTTTTTCGGGACCAGTTGCACTTTCTAAAGGCACTGTTACATATGATTTAGTGGAAAGCTAGAAAAAAAATCCAAATGGGGTGGAAGTGGAAAAAAAACCTGCAATTCCGCCATTTTAAGGCTCTCGTTTTTACGGTGTTAACTATGCGGTAAACCTGACCTGTTCCCTTCATTCGAGCGGCATGTGGGGAAACCATTTGGGTGCTGGGTAAAGTTGCCTCAGATGCTGTGGACATAATTGAGGGATTAAATATCTGCAATCAGCGTTATCGATGATCGCAGACAATAGCTCCGGGTGTCTGCTGTATAAAACAGCAGAAACAAGGTGGCTGTGGTACTCACTAAACTTTGGAACGGTAGCCAGGGGCGTTGCTAGGGTCTCAAAAGATCCAGGACCCAAGCCTCAATGCATATGGCCCAATTCTCTAAGTCGACCAACCGACCCCTAAGCCCGCTATAGCTATACAGCAGCACATACTTCTCACATCCAGTTCCTCCCAGGTGACCTCTCCTCTGATGTAGATCTTCTCTGTCATCATCTTCTCCATTCCGTCCGGACACTTCTCTCAGCCGCCTCGTCTCTACAGAGTGTGACACGCAGACATCTTCGCTTCCTCATTTTTCTGTACCCCCGAATACTATCCTGAAGAAAAATGAGTGACCCCCATAGTAATAGTGCTCCTCATAGTCCCACCAATAGTAATTCCCTTCTAGAATGCCCTCATTAGTAATACTGCCCCCAACTGTGATAATGCTCCCCAAGAGTGCCCCCATTAGTAGAAGAACTCTCCAGTATTAATAATACCCTCACAGAGCCCCCAGTAGAAATAAGGCCCCCCCTATTGTTCCCCCAGTAGTAATAAAGCTATCTACAGATCCCTCAGTAGTAATAAGACCCCCACAATGTTCTTAGTAGAAATAATGCAGATCTATAAGTCCCTCCTATAGAGCCCCCAGTAGTAATATAAACGCCTAATGTCTCCTGGATTTAAAATGCCCCCATGGTGCCCCAGTATTTATAATACCCCTACTGTTATAATTCTCACCCTGAAGTGCCCCAGTATTTATATCGCCCCCTACTGTTATAATGCTCACCCTGAAGCCCTCCTAGTATTTATAATGCCCCCTGTAGTTATATTCCTCTGTTTACTGTCCTCAAAAATTATAATTCCTCAGCCCCTCCACCATACAGTCCCATGTACATAACATTATTTCCCTTCTCCGCCATAGAGTGCCATGTAAATACCATCACACCATCTCTCTATCCCTCTCCAATATACAGGCCCATGTAAATAACATCCCTCTCTATCTACAGCACCCTCCAAAATACCCTCCACACCATCTCTCCTGCCCCCTCAATATACAGTCCCACGTAAATAACATTACCTCCTCCCCAGCCGCCTTCAACATACAGTCTCATGTAAAGAACATAACTTTCTCCCCAGCCGCCTTCAACATACAGTCCCATGTAAATAACATCACCCCCTCAATATTCAGTCCCATGTAAATAACATCACTTCCTCCCCCAGTCACTTTCAATATACAGTCCCATTTTAAATAAAATCACCCCGTCCCCAGCCACCTCCAACATGCAGTCTCATGTAAATCACATTGCCCCTCAACATTCAGTCCCATGTAAATAATATCACTCCCTCCCACAGCCGCCTTCAACATATAGTCCCATGTAAATAACATCACCCTGCCCCAGCCACCTCCAACATGCATTCCCATGTAAATAACATCACTCCCTCAACTTTCAGTCCCATGTAAATAACATCACTCCATCCCACTGTCCCATGTAAATAACTTCCCTCCCTTCAGCCCTAACATACAGTCCCAGGTAAATTACTATAACTCCCAACATTGCTCTGCCTCTCACACTGAGTAATCTTCACTTACCTCTCCTCATGTAGCAGACCTCACCACAGCTTCTTCCCAGGACTTCTCCTCCTCACTGCTGAGCCATCCTCTCCTGCACTGGTCACATGATGGTGACCTCATGTTAGGTCCTTTTCAGCTACTGCATTTAGCACTGATCACATGACTTGTGATGTCACCACAGGTCCTTCAGCTCTTGCAGTGCATTAGATTCAATTGTATTGCTGTCCTGAGGATGGCAATACAGTTGTATCTAGCAGGCAGGCAGGACATTCGGGGACTGGGACAAAACATCAGGGGCCCAGGCCCCGAATGTTTTAACCTAGAAATGGCCCTGATGGTAGCTATCTTTAAAGTGGAGACATCCACCGTGCATGTATGTCGTTTGTCCTGAAGGGGTTAAAAAGAAATTAACAGCTTGCAAAATGAAAGCTATTGAATCTTACTGCCCTCCATTGTTGCAGGTAATAATGTTATTCCATGAACTCTCTGTGGCCGTCTTACAATTGTGTTGATTTTATCGTCATTGCTAAGGCTAGTACATGAAGAGCGGTATTTGTACTCAGTGCCAGCTCCAACCGTACATGAGCCCTTGGGTTACAGCACAATGCAAGAAGCAAATTTCATCTGCAACACCTTCCATCTTTAAACCCTAATCTCCCTATTATTGAGCATTATATTGTGGTACTGATGGTATTTCAGTATATGGCAGTGTTTAGGATTATGTGAACACTATCAGAGTAAGCGAGTGTTAAGCGAGAAGTATATGTCGGTATTATGTTAGCTCCTAAGGAAAGTATTATTTGGATTCTACTGGATATATAATGGCTCTGTATGCAGGGCTAAGTGGATATTATATTGCAGTATTATGTGAGAAGTAGAGATGAGCGAATTTCTTAAAAGTTCAATTCGGCTGATTCGCCAAATTTTACAAAAAAATGTGCTTTGTGACGAATTACTTAGTCACAAAGCGCATTTTTTTGTAAGTGGCGGGTGCAAAGACACCGCCCCCCCGTCATTGAACCCCTCAGATGCCACGTTCATACATGATCGCGGCATCTGAGTGTAAAATTAACAATAAAAATAAAATTTCATGAAACTTGCCGCCTCCGTTTGCTTTGCGACGGGCCGACAGGAAACCATCCTGCTTGAAGATCTCGGCCGAAATCCTGTGCGGCTCGATATTACGTCATCACGCCGCCTGGCGTGGTGAGCTATGACATCATGTCATGTAATCTCACGCCGCATGGGATTTCAGGCGAGATCTTCAAGCAAGATAGAGGCTGGCGGCCCGTCGCGAGCAAATGGAGGAGGTAAGTTTAAATTTTTTGTTTTTTTATGCTATTTCAGGTTAAATCGATTCGCTGACATGAAACACAAGGGAATTCGGCTTCTAGGCGAGTGGAATTTATCCTGAAATTCGGATCGAGTACAATTTGGATACTACTGGATATATGACTTCTCTGTATGCAGTGCTATGTGTATATTATATAAGAGTGTATACAGTATGTGGTCTGTATATACAGTACAATGTGAGCATTGTATGCAGGTACTTTTTATATTGCAGTATTATGTAAGAAGTATATGGTAGTATGTGGGCTCTTCAAGGGAGTATTATGCAGAGGTTCTGTATGCAGTGCTATGTATGATATATAATATTTGAATATATACAGTATGCAGTATGTGGGCTGTATAAACAGTATTATGTGAGAATTGTATGGTGGTACTAATTTTTGTGGCAATATTATGTAAGAAGTACATGGAGGTGTTATGTGAGATTTTAAAGGGCATATTATTTGCATACTGCTAGATACTGTATATGGGGCAGTATAAGTAGTATTATGTGAACACTGTATGGGAGTACTCGTTAGGGATTGTCTGATAACACTAATTGGATTGCATTGTCTTATGAGAACTAGAGATGAGCGAAACAGTTAAGATTTGTTTTGTGTCCGGTTCGCCGAACTGTGTGGAAACTGAAAATGTGTTAGTGGACGATTAAAGTGTGACACTCAATTTCAACTTGAAGGGGTTCTCCGGGAATTAAGAAAATGAAAATACTTAAATATTACTTCATTATAAATATATTCCCAAATACCTTACATTAGTTATAATGGCTCATTTTGTCTGTGGAGCAATGATTAGGAGAAACAAAATGGCCGCCGTCCTATAAGTACACCCAAAACCTGTCCTAATCACACAGGAGGACAAGTGTCACAGTAGGTAAGATAAGGGAAGGAAACCGAACACAACAAGGCTAACAAAACAACTGACTAGGCCCCAAATGCTAGGGAACAAAGGGGTCACCTCCTAGCAATCCCTAAAACACTTTCCCTAAGCTGCTATGTCCATGTGCATATCTTGATGGTAGATATGCACATTACCACGTACCTAAGACTATAACACACTGAACCAAACCCTCAGCTGTAGGGAAGAGGGAAAGAAACACCCAGCTCCTTCAACAATCGAAGGAGCTAGTGTCACCCTAGAGGCCTAGTAAAAACAGACACAGAAGGAAAAAGGGAAAAGGACTTATCTAGAGATGTGTTGGAGCAGATGATCCACCAAACTTCTAGAGCTCACACACGGCAGAACTATAACCCGCAAAGGCTATAGGGAAAGGGAGGAATAAATAGCCTCACCAATTACCTAAAGAACAACACCTGGGAGGAGGTGGGATTCAGTTCAAACCTACAAAAAACAAACTGTCAGATCGAGTCACGTGCAGCAACTATGACAGATCTCCTCAGAACACCCACGGGGCAGGGCGTGACAGTACCCCTCCCCCCCCCCCCACGGGTGACCTCCGGACACCCAGGTCCAACTTTATCTGGGTGTGCCCTGTGAAAGGCATTGACAAGGCGGCTAGCATTAACATGAGTAGCCGGAACCCACATTCTTTCCTCGGGACCGTATCCCCTCCAATGCACCAGGTACTGAAGGGAACCCCGAAAAACACGTGAGTTGAGAATTCTAGAGATCTGAAACTCCAGATTACCATCAACCAATACAGGAGGAGGATGCAAAGGAGATGGTTCCACAGGTTCCACATATTTCTTCAACAAGGACCTGTGAAACACATTATGGATCTTCCAGGCCTGCAGAAGTTCCAGACTAAACGCCACCGGATTAACAATGGCCGAGATTTTGTAAGGGCCAATAAATCTTGGACCCAATTTCCAAGAGGGTACCTTCAGCTTAATGTTTTTAGTGGACAACCACACTAAATCACCCACACACAGGTCCGGACCAGTCATATGTCTCTTGTCAGCCATCTGTTTATGTCTTTCACCCATTTTTTTCAAATTAACTTGAATCTTCTGTGCGATAGATGACAAAGAGGAAGAGAATATCTCCTCTTCCGGTATCCCAGAAGATTCGGTCCCAGAAAAAGTACCAAACTGAGGGTGAAAACCATGTGCGCCAAAAAATGGTGACTTATCAGTTGACTCCTGCCTACAGTTATTCAAGGCAAACTCAGCTGAAGACAAGAACGAGGACCACTCATCCTGATTCTCAGGTCTCCAGGTTTTGGTTAGTGCGCTCAGTTTGACGATTCGACTGAGGATGAAAAGCCGAAGAGAAAGACAATCGAATATCCAGACGAGAACAAAACGTCCTCCAAAACCTGGAAACAAATTGCGTCCCCCTATCAGACACCACATCAGAGGGAATGCCATGTAATTTCACAATGTTATCAATAAAAACCTGAGCGAGAGTTTTCGCATTGGGCAAACCTGATAATGGTACAAAGTGAGCCATCTTGCTGAAGCGGTCCACTACCACCAAAATCACTGTTTTCCCAGAGCAGAGGAACTCGGCAAATGAGTAATGAAGTCCATGGACAAATGCGTCCAAGGACGAGATGGAATGGACAAAAGAAGAAGAGATCTTGAAGGCCAAGTGGGAGCCACTTTCGCATGTGCATACAGGGAGTGCAGAATTATTAGGCAAATGAGTATTTTGACCACATCATCCTCTTTATGCATGTTGTCTTACTCCAAGCTGTATAGGCTCGAAAGCCTACTACCAATTAAGCATATTAGGCGATGTGCATCTCTGTAATGAGAAGGGGTGTGGTCTAATGACATCAACACCCTATATCAGGTGTGCATAATTATTAGGCAACTTCCTTTCCTTTGGCAAAATGGGTCAAAAGAAGGACTTGACAGGCTCAGAAAAGTCAAAAATAGTGAGATATCTTGCAGAGGGATGCAGCACTCTTAAAATTGCAAAGCTTCTGAAGCGTGATCATCGAACAATCAAGCGTTTCATTCAAAATAGTCAACAGGGTCGCAAGAAGCGTGTGGAAAAACCAAGGCGCAAAATAACTGCCCATGAACTGAGAAAAGTCAAGCGTGCAGCTGCCAAGATGCCACTTGCCACCAGTTTGGCCATATTTCACAGCTGCAACATCACTGGAGTGCCCAAAAGCACAAGGTGTGCAATACTCAGAGACATGGCCAAGGTAAGAAAGGCTGAAAGACGACCACCACTGAACAAGACACACAAGCTGAAACGTCAAGACTGGGCCAAGAAATATCTCAAGACTGATTTTTCTAAGGTTTTATGGACTGATGAAATGAGAGTGAGTCTTGATGGGCCAGATGGATGGGCCCGTGGCTGGATTGGTAAAGGGCAGAGAGCTCCAGTCCGACTCAGACGCCAGCAAGGTGGAGGTGGAGTACTGGTTTGGGCTGGTATCATCAAAGATGAGCTTGTGGGGCCTTTTCGGGTTGAGGATGGAGTCAAGCTCAACTCCCAGTCCTACTGCCAGTTTCTGGAAGACACCTTCTTCAAGCAGTGGTACAGGAAGAAGTCTGCATCCTTCAAGAAAAACATGATTTTCATGCAGGACAATGCTCCATCACACCCATCCAAGTACTCCACAGTGTGGCTGGCAAGAAAGGGTATAAAAGAAGAAAATCTAATGACATGGTCTCCTTGTTCACCTGATCTGAACCCCATTGAGAACCTGTGGTCCATCATCAAATGTGAGATTTACAAGGAGGGAAAACAGTACACCTCTCTGAACAGTGTCTGGGAGGCTGTGGTTGCTGCTGCACGCAATGTTGATGGTGAACAGATCAAAACACTGACAGAATCCATGGATGGCAGGCTTTTGAGTGTCCTTGCAAAGAAAGGTGGCTATATTGGTCACTGATTTGTTTTTGTTTTGTTTTTGAATGTCAGAAATGTATATTTGTGAATGTTGAGATGTTATATTGGTTTCACTGGTAAAAATAAATAATTGAAATGGGTATATATTTGTTTTTTTGTTAAGTTGCCTAATAATTATGCACAGTAATAGTCACCTGCACACACAGATATCCCCCTAAAATAGCTAAAACTAAAAACAAACTAAAAACTACTTCCAAAAATATTCAGCTTTGATATTAATGAGTTTTTTGGGTTCATTGAGAACATGGTTGTTGTTCAATAATAAAATTAATCCTCAAAAATACAACTTGCCTAATAATTCTGCACTCCCTGTAGGTCTCACAAGCTGCTACATAACCCTTAACACTTTTACACAACCCTGGCATCCAGAATCTCCGGGAAATAAGATCTACAGTGGATCTACTTCCAGGATGTCCCGCAAGGGCAGTATCATGATGCTCCTTGAACACCTTGTATCACGGTTCAGAAGGAACAAAAAACTTGCCTGGAGGACAAGAATCAGGTGCCTCCTCTTGAGCCCCCAACATTTCCATCTCCAGCTCGGGGTAAAGAGCAGAAACCACCACCCCATCAGCCAAAATCGGAGCGGGAGCCTCCCAATCTCCCCCTCCCCCAGAAAGCTACGAGACAACGCATCTGCTTTGACGTTTTTAATCCCAGGGCGATAGGTGACCACAAAATTGAACCTGGTTAAAAACAATGACCATCTAGCCTGCCTAGGATTTAAACGCTTTGCAGATTGCAGGTAAACCAGATTCTTATGGTCAGTAAATACCATAATTGGATGGGTAGCCCCTTCTGGACTAATGACGTCACTCTTCAAAGGCCAATTTGATGGCCAACAACTCTCTATTCCCAACATCATAATTTCTTTCGGAGGCCGAGAGTTTCTTGGAGAAAAAAGCACACGGGCGCCATTTGCTAGGAGAGGGACCCTGCGACAAGACTTCTCCGACTCCCACTTCTGACGCGTCAACCTCCACAATGAAGGGTTGAGACACATCAGGTTGCATCAGAATGGGAGCAGAAGCAAAACATTTCTTAATAGCAGAAAAAGACTGTAATGCCTCATCCGACCAGACAGAGAAGTGAGCGCCCTTCCTAGTCATATCTGTCAAAGGTTTCACAATGGTGGAATATTTCAGGATGAATTTTCTGTAGTAATTAGCAAATCCTAAAAACCTCCTCAGGGCTTTCTGATTCTCCGGCCGGTCCCATTCCAGTACCGCATGAACCTTTTCGGGATCCATACGAAAACCGGAGGCAGGAAGCAAGTACCCCAAAAACGTCAGCTCCTGAACCACAAACACATATTTTTCCAACTTAGCATACAATTTATTCTCCCGAAGGATCAGTAACACTTGTCTCAAATGATCCTGATGAGTTTTCATATCGGATGAGTATATTAGTATGTCATTGAGGTAAATAACAATGAACCTCCCCACCAAATGATGAAAAATGTTATTGATAAAGCGCTGAAAGACTGCTGGAGCATTAGTTAAACCAAAGGGCATGACTCGGTTCTCGAAGTGACCCTCGGGGGTATTGAAGGCCGCTTTCCATTCATCTCCTTCCCTGATTCTGATCAGATTATTAGCTCCTCTTAAATCCAACTTAGAAAACACCTTGGCACCAACAATCTGATCAAATAGATCCAAAATCAAGGGAAGAGGATAAGGAAAGGATCACGGACAGTAATGAGATTCAGTTCCCGGAAATCTAGGCACGAACTAAGGGATCCGTCCTTCTTCTTTACGAAAAAGAAGCCAGCGGCCATAGGAGACTTAGATGGTCTAATATGTCCCTTTGACAAACTCTCGGCAATATACTCCCGCATAGCTACTCTTTTGGGTTGAGAAAGATTATATAACCGAGATTTGGGCAATTTTGCTCCGGGAAAAAGATTAACCGGACAATCATACTCTCGGTGGGGGGGGGGAAACTCCTGAGCTCCACCCTCCGAGAATACGTCCTGAAAATCGGAAAGAAACTGAGGCAACACCTTAGTGGACACCCCCGAAATAGAGGCACTAAGACAGTTGTTCATACAAAATTCACTCCAATTTGTGATTTGTCTTGTTTGCCAGTCAATGGTAGGGTTATGCTTTATCAACCATGGTAAACCCAGAACCATCGGAGCAGGCAAACCTTTCATAACAGACAATACACCGGCTGCAGGGCAGGCCAGCACCTCCAAGGCGTAAAGGGCAAGCTCAGGCCATATCTGCTCTATCAAATTTTTGGGTGTTCGATGTTCTTTTATGCGCCTACCATGGTGATCACGGGTGGCAGGGAATCAGGGTTCCAGGCCGGAGAGGGAGCGTGAGAAAAAGAGACCAAATTTAAGGGAGATAAATGTATAAAAAAAAATTGGGATCGAGCAGAATTCGCTAATATTTTGAATATAGTGCTATAAATTCGCTATTTCGAATATTCATTTTTTTTTTTTTATTCTTATATTTTTTTAGCTGTCTCTAGTCAACTTTCCTATTTGATTGCATAGAATTAGCGAAGTTGACGAATATAGAGCTAAAACGAAGATGGAGAATACTTCATTATCTTCGTTTTGAGGAATATGACGAATACATTCGTCAAATTCGTCTTCTTCGCTAATTCTAGATATCAAACCAATAGGAAAGTTACCTTAAGTTAAAATCGCAATACGCGATTATTTAAATCGCATATTAATCGCGATAACTAGAATAATGACGAATATTAGATTTTGACGAATATGAGACGAATATTCTAGCGAATATTCGCTAATTTTGTCGAAATCGAATATGGCACCTCCCGCTCATCACTACTATTGAGGAGCAAATGTTGCCCAAAAGAGTATAGCGGTAATGTGGGACAAAGTATTGAAGCTTAAATGTGGTACAACTTGTTAAAGTTTAAGCATTGAATCAAAGGAGGTGGCGCGCATCAATTAAAGAAGCATTTCAGAAATTTAATTCCCTGTCACCTATGCAGAGCAGGGGTTTATTTACATCTAAAATTGTATAATGTCAACCCAAGAATGTAACAGAAAAATTACAGAAATTTATTAACCTGTCTACTTGGTAGAGCAGGAGTCTATGACAGAAAACAATTGTATATTGTCACCCAAAAATGTAAAATAAAAATTATTGAAATTTATTAAGATGTCAACTAGGTAGAGGAGGGATATATTGCACCCAAAAATTGGTGAATTTGACCAACAAATTTTTTTTTTTTTTTTTTACTGGTCTAATAGGTATAGCAGTGCTACATCACACCAAAAAATTGCTGAATTTCACCAGAAAATGTAACTGACAATTTTTTTAATTTTTTTTAACCGGCCTACTAAGTATAGCAGTGGTACATCACACCCAAAAATTGTTGAATTTCACCATAAAATGTAACAGACAATTTTTTTTATTGTTTAACCTGTCTACTAGGTATAGCAGTGGTACTTTACACCCAAAAATTGTTGAATTTCAACTGAAAATGTAACTGAAAAATTATTTTTTTTTGTTAACCGGCCTACTAGGTATAGCAGTGGTACTCTACACTCAAAAATTGGTGAATTTCACCCGAAAATGTTAATGACAATTTATTTTTATTTTTTTACGGGCCTACTAGGTATAGCAGTGGTACTATACACTCCAAAATTGGTGAATTTCACCAAAAAATGTAACAGATAATTTTTTTTTATTTATTTTACCGGGCTAATAGGTATAGCAGTCGTACTATACACTCAGAAATTGGTGAATTTCCCCCGAAAATGTTAATGACAATTTTTTTTTTTTTTTAAACCGGCCTACTAGATATAGCAGTGGTACTATACACACAAAAATTGGTTAATTTCACCGGAAAATGTAACAGATAATTTTATTTTTTTATTTTACCGGTCTAATAGGTATAGAAGTGGTACTATACACCCAAAAATTTGTGAATTTCACCCGAAAATGTAAATGACAAATAAGTGAAAGGATATAAAATAAAATATGTAAAAAAATAAAAATATTGATTTATGAGGTGGAGTTCCATATGGAGTAGGAGTTTGAGGAGGCGGTGGACGTAGTGGAGTAGGTGGAAGCGGCGGTGGAGGAGGACGAGATAGCCAACACAGGTTTTAGGTTTTAATTTAATTTTTTAAAATTAGGGTACACTCCAAAAGAGTGTGAAATATCCAAAATACAAACATGAGCAATTGTGCTGCAGTATAACAATAGCTGGGTGCAGCCGGTTGTCACTACCAGAGCTTTGAGACGTTCTCACAGCTCTGTTTCTCCACCCCTGTGATGATGTCACTACTAGAGCTTGGAGGAGTTCTCACTGCTCTGTTTCTCCGCCCCTGGGATGAGGTCATTACTTTCTGTTTCCTTCCTCCCAGCTGTTCCTCCTATGTTTGATTTCTCTGCCTTTAAATCACCCCTCCTCCTTTGTTGGGCGTGGATTATATTTCTCATTTGAGTTGTAGCTCTTGCTTGAGTATCTTCACATGTATGTTATCATTTCACTGGACCTGTGTTCTGCTGCAGCAAGTACTCCGGATATTGCCAGCTGTCTTTGGATCCGTCTTCTCTGCTGCTGCAACCCCTTCAGCTAAGTGTGCAGACATAGTAGTGTATCTGTTTGTTTTCTGACTGGATCCGAGGCGACCACGGTTCCCTCCATATACTGAGCAGGGCACCGGTGGCCATGCCCCTTCCACTATTGTAGGGGTTACAGTTGTCATCAGTCTTAGGTACGCGGGCATGCCTTGTTCCACCATTTGGATCCAGGCATGGGCTTAGCAGCATAGGGAGAGCTTTGAGGGTCTGACAGGGGTCACCCTTTATCCTCCCTAGTTTGGGTCCGGTCTGTGGCTCTATTTACTGTGTATGCTCTAGTTGCTCACATACAGCCGTGACATTATAATCCACCAAAACCGTCCTTTTTTGACATGGATCCGCTTTCTGGCCTGGTTGACCGCATGCAGGGTCTTTCTTTGGAGGTAGCGGATCTCCGTCAATCTATGACTCAGCTTCAAGCATTGGGCTCTGCTCCGGCCCATGGAGTCTGTTGCGAGCCAAAGGTCTCACTTCCGGAAACGTTCTCCGGGGGCAGTGAGAATTTTGTTCGCTTCAGAGAGGCATGCAAACTCCATTTTTGCTTGTGTCCCCATTCCTCTGGTAATGAAGAGCAGAGGGTGAGGATTGCCATCTCCCTGCTCAGGGGTAATGCTCAGACTTGGTTTTTTTCAGTGCCATCAGGGGATCCCTCCCTTCGATCCGTGGAAAGATTTTTTGTGGCCCTGGGGCAGATATATGATGACCCGGATCGTGTTGCTCTGGCCGAATCTAACTTACGTTTTTTATGCCAGAACAAACTGTCTGCGGAGCTTTATTGTTCTGAATTTCGGAGATAGGCAGCTGATTCAGGTTGGAATGATGCGGCACTCCGGAGTCAGTTCTGTCATGGTCTCTCAGAGAGATTGAAAGATGCGTTTGCTTTCCATGAGAGACCAACGTCCTTAGAGTCTGCCATGTCATTGGCGGTACGCCTTGACAGGCGTCTAAGAGAAAGAAACGAGACCTCTCTGTCCAGCCATTGTCAGTCTAGGGGCAGTGGTGCGGACTCATTCAGTGTGCAAGGGCCTCATCCTGTCTCGGTCCCCTCTGAGGAGGAGCCCATGCAGCTAGGTCGACTTGCCCCTGATAAAAGAGGATTTAGTCCTCAGAGTATGGTGTGTTTTTGTTGTGGGGGCATAGGTCATTTGGCAAATGTTTGTCCGTCTAGGAGATTCTTGAACTGTACTAAGAGCGATAATAAGAGAAAAACCTCAAAAGGTAAATCATCAAACTCTGCTTCATCTGGGCAAAGTTGATGTAGGAATTGATGCTTTTCCTCTGACCTGCAGTTCCCGTTTTCTCCTGTCTGCCAGGGTGGCGCTAGAGAGCAAGGTCATTTCTTGTGAGATTTTTGACGATAGTGGAGCGGCCGCCAATCTTATTGACACTCAATTTGTAGCCATGCATGGTTTTCAGGTTTGCACATTAGAAAAGGATATACCTGTTTTTGCTATTGACTCTGCTCCACTCTCACAGAGATCTCTGAAGGGCATTGTTCACAATATCCGGTTGGCTGTGGGTGACACTCATGTGGAGGATATATCTTGTTTTGTCCTTAACGGATTGCCTTCTCCTCTAGTTTTGGGGTTACCCTGGCTCACTAGACATAACCCCACTATTGATTGGCAAGGAAGGCAAATAAATGAGTGGAGTGACTTTTGTAGAGAGAATTGTCTCACAGCGACTTTTGCAGAGGTGTCTACTAAAACTGTGCCATCATTTCTCTCTGATTTCTCGGACGTGTTTTGCGAGAGCGGTGTTCAGGAGCTACCTCCTCACCGGGAGTTTGACTGTCCCATTAACCTCATTCCCGGCGCCAAGCTGCCAAAAGCTCGCCTCTACAATCTCTCACAACCGGAAAGAATCGCAATGCGAACCTATATCTCCGAGAGTCTCGATAAGGGGCATATTCGTCCCTCAAAATCACCTGTTGCCGCTGTTTTTTTTTTGTTAAAAAGAAAGATGGCTCTCTGAGACCTTGCCTAGATTTTAGGGAGCTGAACCGTGTCACGATTCGCGATCCCTATCCCCTTCCTCTGATCCCGGACCTCTTCAACCAAATTGTTGGGGCCAAGGTTTTTTCTAAATTGGATTTGAGAGGCGCTTACAACCTGGTCAGGGTCAGAGAGGGGGATGAATGGAAAACGGCCTTTAATACCCCTAACGGGCATTTCGAGAATCTCGTTATGCCTTTCGGCCTGATGACTGCTCCGGCCGTCTTTCAGCATTTTGTTAACAGTATTTTCTACCATTTAATGGGGAAATTTGTATTGGTGTATCTTGATGATATTTTGATTTTTTTCCCCTGATGTTCAGACCCATCAGGATCATCTTTTTCAGGTTCTGCAGATTCTGCGGGAAAATAAATTGTACGCCAAGCTGGAGAAATGTGTTTTTATGGTATCGGAGATTCAATTTCTGGGTTTTCTCCTCTCTGCTTCTGGTTTTCGCATGGATCCCGAGAAGGTCCGTGCTGTACTTGAGTGGGAGCTTCCTGAGAATCAGAAGGCATTGATGCGCTTTCTGGGTTTTGCGAACTATTACAGAAAGTTCATTTTGAATTATTCCTCTGTTGTCAAACCCCTCACTGACATGACAAAAAAGGGGGCGGATTTTTCCTCTTGGTCGGAGGAGGCGCTTGCAGCTTTTTCTAAGATTAAAGAGAGTTTTGCGTCTGCTCCCGTCTTGGTGCATCCCGATGTTTCCTTACCTTTTATTGTTGAGGTGGATGCTTCCGAGGTGGGTGTGGGTGCGGTTTTGTCCCAGGGCCCTTCTCCTGCCAAATGGCGACCCTGTGCCTTTTTCTCTAAAAAAACTCTCCCCGGCAGAGAAAAACTATGATGTGGGAGATAGGGAGTTGTTGGCCATCAAGTTGGCTTTCGAGGAATGGCGCCATTGGTTGGAGGGGGCCAGGCACCCTATCACCGTTTTTACCGACCATAAGAATCTGGCATACTTGGAGTCGGCCAGGCGTATGAATCCGAGACAGGCCAGATGGTCTCTGTTCTTCTCCAGATTCAATTTTGTCGTTACATTTCGCCCTGGGATCAAAAATGTGAAGGCTGATGCTCTCTCTCGCTGTTTTCCGGGAGGAGGAAACTCCGAGGACCCGGGTCCCATTTTGGCGGAGGGGGTAGTTGTTTCTGCTCTATATTCTTATTTGGAGGCCGAGGTCCAGGCTGCCCAGACTGAGGCACCTGCCCGTTGTCCTTCTGGGAAGTTGTTTGTGCCTCCTGAGCTACGTCACAAACTCTTCAAGGAGCATCATGATACTGTTCTTGCTGGTCACCCCGGGAGTAGAGCCACGGTAGATCTCATTGCTCGGAGATTTTGGTGGCAGTCTCTTCGTAAGTCGGTGGAGGGTTTTGTGGCTGCTTGTGAGACGTGCGCTCGCGCTAAGGTCCCTCATTCACGGCCTTCAGGTTCCCTTCTCCCGTTACCCATACCGTCTCGTCCTTGGACACACCTGTCCATGGACTTTATCACGGATCTTCCTCGTTCCTCAGGGAAGTCGGTGATCCTGGTGGTGGTGGACCGTTTTAGCAAGATGGCTCATTTCGTACCTTTCCCTGGTTTACCCAATGCTAAAACGTTGGCGCAAGCTTTTGTCGACCATATTGTTAAATTGCATGGCATTCCCTCTGATATTGTTTCCGATAGAGGCACGCAGTTTGTGTCCAGATTCTGGAAGGCTTTCTGTTCTCGCCTGGGGGTTCGGCTGTCCTTCTCTTCTGCTTTTCACCCGCAATCAGAATCTGGAGACATATTTGCGCTGTTTTGTGGCAGAGAACCAGGAGGATTGGTGTTCATTTCTCCCTCTTGCTGAGTTTGCTCTGAACAACCGTCGTCAGGAATCTTCTGATAAGTCACCATTCTTTGGTGCATATGGGTTCCATCCGCAGTTTGGGACATTCTCGGGAGGGGCTCCTTCTGGTTTACCTGAGGAGGAGAGATTTTCCTCGTCTTTGTCTACCATTTGGCAAAAGATTCAGAGTAATCTTAGAAAGATGAGTGAGAAGTATAAGCGTGTGGCTGATAAGAGACGTGTGCCTGGTCCGGACCTGAATGTGGGTGATCTGGTGTGGTTGTCTACAAGAAATATAAAACTGAAGGTTCCCTCCTGGAAATTGGGTCCCAAGTTTATTGGGACATATAAAATCTTGTCAGTCATCAATCCTGTTGCCTCCGTCTTGATCTTCCACGGGTTTGGAAGATACATAATGTATTTCACAGATCTCTCTTAAAACCATATGCCCAGCCCACGGTACCCTCCTCTTTGCCTCCTCCTCCGATTTTGGTTGATGGCAATCTGGAGTTTGAGGTTTCCAGAATTGTGGACTCTCGCATTGTCCGCGGTTCTCTTCAGTACCTCGTTCATTGGAAGGGTTATGGTCCTGAGGAGAGGATGTGGGTTCCGGTGTCGGACATTAAAGCCACTCGCCTCATCAGGGCATTTCATAGGGCTCATCCTGAGAAGGTGGGTACTGGGTGTCCGGAGTCCACCCGTAGAGGGGGGGTACTGTCACTACCAGAGCTTTCTCCACCCCTGTGATGATGTCACTACTAGAGCTTGGAGGAGTTCTCACTGCTCTGTTTCTCCGCCCCTGGGATGAGGTCATTACTTTCTGTTTCCTTCCTCCCAGCTGTTCCTCCTATGTTTGATTTCTCTGCCTTTAAATCACCCCTCCTCCTTTGTTGGGCGTGGATTATATTTCTCATTTGAGTTGTAGCTCTTGCTTGAGTATCTTCACATGTATGTTATCATTTCACTGGACCTGTGTTATGCTGCAGCAAGCAAGTACTCCGGATATTGCCAGCTGTCTTTGGATCCGTCTTCTCTGCTGCTGCAACCCCTTCAGCTAAGTGTGCAGACATAGTAGTGTATCTGTTTGTTTTCTGACTGGATCCGAGGCGACCACGGTTCCCTCCATATACTGAGCAGGGCACCGGTGGCCGTGCCCCTTCCACTATTGTAGGGGTTACAGTTGTCATCAGTCTTAGGTACGCGGGCATGCCTCGTTCCACCATTTGGATCCAGGCATGGGCTTAGCAGCATAGGGAGAGCTTTGAGGGTCTGACAGGGGTCACCCTTTATCCTCCCTAGTTTGGGTCCGGTCTGTGGCTCTATTTACTGTGTATGCTCTAGTTGCTCACATACAGCCGTGACACCGGTATACTTGTCTATTCTGCACAAGGTACGGACAAGTCCTGAGGGATCCATGCCTGGTTCATTTTAATGAACGTGAGCTTGTCCAAATTGGCTGTGGACAGGCGGCTGCGCTTGTCTGTGATGATGCCTCCTGCCGTGCTAAACACACGTTCAGATAATAAACTGGCTGCAGGGCAGGCTAGCACCTCCAAGGTGTAAAGGGCAAGCTCAGGCCATGTGCCCAATTTTGAGACCCAGAAGTTGAAGGGTGCAGACCCGTCATTCAGTACAAGTAGGCGTGTGCACACATACTGCTCCACCATGTTGGTGAAATGCTGCCTCCTGCTAAGACGTTCCATATCAGCTGGTGGTGCTGGTTGTTGTGGCGTGCTGACAAAGCTTTTCCACATTTCGGCCATGCTAACCCTGCCTTCTGAGGTGCTGGCGCTGCCCCAGCTGCGTTGGCGACCTCTTCCTCGTCCTCTGTCTTCGCCTTGTGCTTCCACTGTGCCTCCGCTGTCAGGTGGGAATGCGACCAGCAGCGCGTCTACCAGTGTGCGCTTGTACTCGCGCATCTTATGATCACGCTCCAGTGACGGAATTAAGGAGGGTATGTTGTCCTTGTAACGGGGATCCAGCAGCGTGGCCACCCAGTAATCAGCACAAGTTAGAATGTGGGCAACTCGGCGGTCATTGCGGAGACACTGCAGCATGTAATGGCTCATGTGTGCCAGGCTGCCCAGAGGCAACGAAAAGCTGTCCTCTGTGGGAGGTGTATCATATGTGTCCTCTGTATCCCCCCATCCACGCAACATTGATGGCGATGAGCTGGTCTGGGTTGCCACCCTGCTGTGAAAATGGTTCCACCTCCTCCATCTCCTCCTCCTCATCCTCCACCTCCTCATCCTCCAGAACTGTTCCCTGGCTGGACAATTGAGTACCTATGGTTTGTGGGTGCAGAAAACCACCCTCGGAGCCACTTGGGAATGACTGGCCAGAAACCCTATGAAATGATCCCTCTTCCTCCTCCTCCTCCTGTGCCACATCCTCTTCCATCATCGCCAGGAGAGTTTTTTCAAGGAGGCAAATAAGTAGGATAGTAACGCTGAGAACGGCGTTATCGGCACTGGCCATGTTGGTGTAGTACTCGAAACAGCGCAACAAGGAACACAGGTCTCGCATGGAGGCCCAGTCATTGGTGGTGAAGCGGTGCTGTTCCGCCGAGCGACTCACCGGTGCGTGCTGCAGCTGAAACTCCACAATCGCCTGCTGCTGCTCGCACAGTCTGGCCAGCATGTGCAAGGTGGAGTTCCACCTTGTGGGCACTTTGCATATGAGGCGGTGAGCGGGAAGGCCGAAGTTACGCTGCAGCGCTGACAGGCGAGCACTTTATGCAGCAGCTCTGACATATTGGGGTAATTTCTAAGGAATATCTGCACCACCAAATTCAGCACATGCGCCAGGCAAGGGATGTGCGTCAAACCGGCTAGTGCTGAAGTTGGTGGTGAAGGTGTTACACTGACCGGATGAGGAGCTGGTAGAGGATGATTAAGCAGAGTAGAAGGAGGAAGCAACAGAAGGCAAACTGAAGCGCCCTGCAATCGTCGGTGGTGGAAGGACATGCGCCAAACTGCTATCCGCCTCAGGCCCAGCCGCCACAAAATTTACCCAGTGTGCTGTTATGGAGATATAACGGCCCTGACCGTGCTTACTGGTCCACGTATCCGTAGTCAGGTGCACCTTGCCACAGATGGCGTTGCGCAGTGCACACCTGATTTTGTTCCCTACTTGGTTGTGCAGGGAAAGGATGGCTCGCCTTGAAAAGTAGTGGCGGCTGGGCATGACATACTGTGGGACAGCCACCGCCATAAGGCCTTTAAAACTATCCGTCTCCACCAGAGGGAATGACAGCATTTCAAAGGCCAGAAATTTCGAAATGCTGGCATTTAGGGCTAGGGATCGCGGGTGGGTAGGGGGGTACTTCTTCTTCCTCTCCAGCGTTTGGGATATGGAGAGCTGAACGCTTGGTGACCCAGGTGTTGGTGTTGCTGGCAGATCCTCTGTTTGCGGGGTGACAGGTGGCACTGTCACTCCAGAGGTGGACGAAGAGGCCGTGACTGCAGAAGAAGAGGAAGCAGGAGGAGACAGAGACCTTTCTTGGTTTTTGTGGTGTCTACTCCACTGCAGCTCGTGCTTTGCACTTAAATGCCTGGTCATGCAGGTTGTGCTCAGGTTGAGAACGTTTATGCCTCGCTTCAGGCTCTGATTGCACAGCATGCAAACCACTCGTGTCTTGTCGTCAGCACATTGTCTGAAGAACTGCCACGCCAGGGAACTCTTTGAAGCTGGCTTTGGTGTGCTCGTTCCCTTGCTGTGGTGGGCAGTAGGAGGCGTACTGTCTAGAGGACGGCCGCTCCGCTTTTGCACCCTGCTCCCTCTTCTGCTGTGCTGGTGGCATTGTGCGACCACCGCCTCTTCCTCCGAACTACATAGGTCACTCGCATGACCTTGATTCCATGTGGGGTCGAGGACCTCATCGTCCTCCACATCATCTTCCACCCAGTCTTCACCCCTGCCTTCCTTGTCGGTCTGCACACTTTCGAAAGCCCCAGCAGTTGGCACCTGTGTTTCGTCATCATCCGAGACATGCTGCGATGGTCCTCCCATGTACTCATCTTGAAAGATAAGTGGTTGGGCATCGGTGCACTAAATCTCTTCCACTTCTGGGGCAGGGCTAGGTGGATGGCCCTGGGAAACCGTGCTAACAGAGTCATCAAAAAGCAGAAGAGACTGCTGCATGACTTGGGGCTCAGACTGCTTGGCTGATTTGCAAGGGGGTGAGGTGAAAGACTGATTGACATCGGCTGCAGGTGCCAACTGTGGTCTCTCAGAAGGAGACTGGGTGGGAGACAATGTGAAGGAACTGGATCCACTGTCAGCAACCCAATCTACTATCGCCTGTACTTGTTCAGGCCTCACCATTTGTAGAGCAGCATTAAGCCCGACCAAATACCGCAGCAGGTTTTGTCGCCTACTCGCACCTGAGGAAGGGGTTTCACTTGTGCGTGTAGCTGGCACAGATTGACCACGTCCTCTCCCTGCAACAGGAGCTCCACCACGACCTGGGCCACGTCCCTTATTTGACGCTCTCCTCATATTTTTCGAATTTAGGATCTTGCCCTAAATGGGTGTTTAATTAATAGTAGAATAGAACGACAGTATGTATAGGGTGTATCGCACACGGCCTGAACCAGTGTAGAACTGAATTAAAGATTTCTTTCCCCAAAATGGCTGTATTTCAAATGCCTGAATCAAACCCCTGTATGTAGAGGGGGTATCTGACAGGGCCTGAACCAGTGTAGGCCTGAATTCAATATTGGTGCACCAAATGGCGGTATTTCAAATGCCTGAATCAAACTTCTTTATGTAGAGGGTGTATCTCACACGGTCTGAACCAGTGTAGGCCTGGATAAAATATTTCTTTGCACAAAATAGCTGTATTTCAAATGCCTGAATCAAACCCCTGTATGTAGAGAGTGTATCTCACACAGTCTGAATTAGTGTAGGTCTGAATGAAATATTTATTTGCACAAAATGGATGTATTTCAAATGTCTGAATCAAACCCCTGTATGTAGAGGGTGTATCTGACAGGGCCTGAACCAGTGTAGGCCTGAATTCAATATTGGTGCACCAAATGGCGGTATTTCAAATGCCTGAATCAAACCCCTGTATGTAGAGGGTGTATCTCACACGGTCTGAACCAGTGTAGGCTTGAATGAAATATTTATTTGCACAAAATGGCTGTATTTCAAATGGCTGTATTTCAAATGCCTGAATCAAACCCCTGTATGTAGAGGGGGTATCTCACAGGGCCTGAACCAGTGTAGGCCTGAATTCAATATTGGTGCAGCTAATGGCGGTATTTAAAATCTCTGAATCTAACCCAAATGTATTAAGGGTGTATCTCACAATGACATCTGCATCAAAGGCTGCCAACTAAATTTTTTGTGCCCAAACGAGTGTTTGTTTAACAACTGAATTTGACAGCAGTATATAAGCCTGTAATTTCACACGTGCTGATGCTGCAAGGCCTGAAAATAGTGTTTTTTGTCAAAAAAGTGTGTTTTTCAAACCCCAGAAAATGATGGGAGTATTTTTAGCTTAAATTGCACACTGACTAATCAAGATGTTGTAGATTGCCAAAAAAGTGTTTTTTTGGTAACAGAATACGAAAGCTGTATATATTAAACTTGAATTTAACACTTGCTGATCTGGAAAATACAGTTTTTTGAGAAAAAAAAGTGTGTTTTTCAAAGCCCAGAAAATGATGGGTGCATTTCTAGCTTAAAGGGGTTATCCCATCATAATGTTCACTATTAAATCTGTTAATGATTTGACAGTGATTATTTTTGTAAATATATTTGATTAACCCATTCCCACCGTTTAGGAGAAAACTCATCCCCACTTACCTCATTGTTGTCATTCGGTCTCCCCTGGTTACATCCACCGCTCTTCTCCGGAATCCCGCTGGCCGCTCTTGCGCAGAAGACTGCTGGGCCGCTCGCTGTCCTGAACGCGCACACCGCTGCGCATGCGCGATGGTGACTTCTTCCTGGCCAGAATAGTACAGAGCCGCGAACGCGCATGCCGGCTCTGTACTATACTGGCCAGGAATAAGTCACCATGGCGCATGCGCGGCGGCGTGCGCGTTCAGCCCAGCGCGCGGCCCGGCCGGGAGAAGACTTCAATCAAGATGAAGCCCGCCCCCAGCCAGAATCCAGGAAGTGAACGGCGTGCTGGCAGCAGTTAAGTATGTGCAAAGTGGGATAACCCCTTTAAATTGCACACTGACTAATCCAGATGTTGTAGTTTGCCCCAAAAAAATTGTGATTTGCAATGTCCCAAAAGCTCAGATGCAGTGCTGGTGCACTGAGCTTGCATAAAATGGCCGCCGCCGCCGCCCACTTAACTAACAGAGTTATAAAAGTTATATTTTTTTGGTCAATGGCCTCAGGGCAGGGTAAAACGATTGTGCCCTGCACCCACACAACTATTTGTCTGTAGATTGCTGAGTTAGATTCTCTCCTATTCTCTCCCTGAAATCACCAGCAGCATCCTCCCCCTACACTTGTAACAGCAGAGTGACTCAGGTACTGCAGGTAGGATACGAATATGTCTGCTCTGACTCCCCATTCACACTACCAAGAGTAAGGGAGTTTTTTTTTTCCTTTGAAGGAATCCCCTATTTGTTTTTCATTACCACTTCAAGGTTTAATAAAAGGGCTCACATTAACTAAATGACCTTCTTTACCACAGAAGTAACACAGTCTATTCAGGTTCCTAAAATTCCTATTACCAGAGCAAGAAGTAACCTGACCCAATTGCATAGGCTCCTCTACAGCCTCTAATTCAAGTGTCATAGTACCCCGAGGGACAGAAAGGAATGATTCTCCACCAGACAGCACCCCCTGCCCGAAGGGAACCTTGCACCTCTCCCTAAGACACCTATCAATCTGTACGGCCAAAGACACGGCGGCCTCCAAAGAATCAGGTTTTTCATGAAATGCAAGGGCATCTTTTAATCTCTCAGATAGCCCCTGACAAAACTGACTACGGAGTGCAGGATCATTCCACTCCGAGTCAGTTGCCCATCTTCTAAATTCAGCACAATATGACTCTGCAGAACGTTCTCCCTGGCACAAGCTGCGCATAGAGACCCGGTCTGGGTCATCATAAATCAGGCCCAGGGCTCCAAAAAATGCATCCACCGACCGGAGGGACTGTGAACCGGTAAGCAGAGAAAAAGCCCAAGACTGAGCGTCACCTTTTAGTAGAGAAATAATAATCCCTACTCTTTGGTTTTCGTCTCCAGATGAAATCGGACGCAGACGAAAATACAATTTACAGGACTCCCTGAACCGAACAAAGTTATCACTTTCCCCGGAAAACCTATCAGGGAGAGCGACCTAAGGTTCCAGGTGCAATGAGCAGGACCGTGGTACGGTTACACGGACGCCAAAATATGCAGTGGGTCCGGATATGGGTATAATAGTCTATGTTTTTTGTTCGTGACACCAATTGCAGCGTGAGTAGGGTACAGTCTCAGGGCCCAAGGAAATGCCAGAGTGGTATAATGTCTCTGTGTGGTAGCAGTAATAATGTCAATGGTGTCTCCTACCTTTGTACAGCTGGACTCCTGGATCCTGGCTCACTTGCAATAAATGAGTGTGTTGCTAGTAGGAGTAATTGAGGGTTTTGGTAGCAATGAATGAGATCCAGACTTGGAATATAATTCTAACTGGTCTTTACTTGATGCAGCATTAATCCACACGAGATACAGCAATAGTCCTTGGTCCCAGCAGGTATTGGCAATGTATGGCAGGAATCTGTCTTCTGCTTCTATCATATGCCTGGAGAATATGGCAGGAATTACTATTTTCTGCTCTGTCTTCTGCTGTGTATGGGACTGACTAGCAGAGGAGGAATTTGGCTTCTCCTGGTCTCTGGATGGTACTCACAGTTGTGCTCACAGGGGATGGTTCTTCCTGGAGTTCTGGAGGTGGCTGCTTGCTTTCTACCAGCTGAGGCTGAAGGCTCAGACTGGGGAAGAAGATCTTTGGTCTCAACCGAGACAAGATCCTGGTTTGGGACCCTTATTTCTTGGAGCTCCTACCAGCACAGCCTTCCCCTAGCCGGGGTGGCTGGCACACTCACACTAACTTCATTCCCTCCCCATGAGGCAGGACATGGGCCAGCCCACTTCTGTGCATAGAGGGGGAGCTAAACTGGAATGTACTATTCCAGTCTAGATATGCTAAACTGAACTAAGGTCCTGCTGACACATTGCTGCCACCTGCTGGTGTACATGGAAATTACAGCAAATTACATGTAACAGGCTTAGAAAATGCACATTTGTGAGGAATATTACATAAAATCACATTAGATGACAAGGCACATGTTACCAACAAATAGTAGCGGGGAAAAAGAGTTTAGTAACATAACTCTGGGATGTTACACAGGCAGACCTGGTTTCCCCCGGCGGCGCCAGACGTCAAAGTACTCTGACACTGTGCAACCGAATTGCGGAGGTCAGCTACCTCCAAAGGCAATCCCTGCATGCGATCAACCAAAGCATCAATACTTTCCATTTTGCAAACAGCAAGGTAAAAAATTACGGTAGGGTGGGTTATAATGTCACGGTAGGTAAGATAAGGGAAGGACACAAAACACGACAAGGCAAACAAAACAACTGACTAGTCCCCAAATGCTAGGGAACAAAGGGGTCACCTCCTAGCAATCCCTAAAACACTTTCCCTAAGCTGCAATGCCCATGTGTATATCTTGATGGTAGATATGCACATGCCCACGTACCTAAGACTATAACACACTGAACCAAACCCTCAGCTGTAAGGAAGAGGGAAAGAGACACCCAGCTCCTTCAACAATCGAAGGAGCTAGCGTCACCCTAGAGGCCTAGTAAAAACAGACAGAAGGAAAAAGGGAAAAGGACTTATCTAGAGATGTGTTGGAGCAGACGATCCACCAAACTTCCAGAGCTCACACAAGGCAGAACTATAACCTGCAAAGGCTATAGGGAGAGGAAGGAATAAAAAGCCTCACCAATTACCTAAAGAACAACACCTGGGAGGAGGTGGGATTCAGTTTAAATCCACAACAAAACAAACTGTCAGATCGAGTCAAGTGCAGCAACTCCTCAGAACACCCACAGGGCAGGGCGTGACAAGTTACTTCACAACACAGAGCTAAAGAGCTGCCTCATCCTTCCCTCTGCTCTGCCTGTTGGTCCCAGCACTTAACCATATGTGCCTGGTGCTGACACCGGCCCTGATTATTTGGATAGTACTGGATTTTTATGGCTGTATATGCAGCACTATGTGGATACTATATGAACGTATATACAGTATGAAGCATGTGGACTGTATGTGCATGTCAATCATTACATGTATATGAAGGCTCCTGACTCTTTCCCAAGGGCTAATGTTGAGAGAGACATTGGTTGGGCATCTTGGTTTGCAACGTGCCCAGTCTTTTTTCCATAAGGAAGATGAGCACCTTCTCCCTTCTATCATTCAGAGTACATGCATCCTCAACACTCGCTTGGCTGTGATTGGATCTCCTATAGAATAGAGTTGAGCGAACACCTGGATGTTCGGGTTCGAGAAGTTCGGCCGAACTTCCCGGAAATGTTCGGGTTCGGGATCCGAACCCGACCCGAACTTCGTCCCGAACCCGAACCCCATTGAAGTCAATGTGGACCCAAACTTTTCGGCACTAAAAAGGCTGTAAAACAGCCCAGGAAAGAGCTAGAGGCCTGCAAAAGGCAGCAACATGTAGGTAAATCCCCTGCAAACAAACGTGGATAGGGAAATGAATAAAAATAAAAATAAAATAAATAAAAATTAACCAATATCAATTGGAGAGAGGTCCCATAGCAGAGAATCTGGCTTCACGTCAGCAGAGAATCAGTCTTCATGTCATAGCAGAGAATCTGGCTTCACGTCACCAACCACTGTAACAGTCCATTGTCATATATTTAGGCCCCGGCACCCAGGCAGAGGAGAGAGGTCCCGTAACAGAGAATCTGTCTTCATGTCAGCAGAGAATCAGTCTGCATGTCCTAGCAGAGAATCATGCTTTACGTCACCCACCACTGGAACAGTCCATTGTCAGATATTTAGGCTCAGGCACCCAGGCAGAGGCGAGAGGTCCCATAACAGAGAATCTGGCTTCATGTCAGCAGAGAATCAGTCTGCATGTCCTAGCAGAGAATCATGCTGTACGTCACCCAACACTGGAACAGGCCACTGTCACATATTTAGGCCCTGGCAACCAGGCAGAGGAGAGAGGTCCCGTAACAGAGATTCAGGCTTCATGTCAGCAGAGAATCAGTCTTCATGTCATAGCAGAGAATCAGGCTTTACGTCACCCAACACTGGAACAGTCCATTGTCAGATATTTAGGCCCAGGCACCCAGGCAGAGGAGAGAGGTCCCGTAACAGAGAATGTGGCTTCATGTCAGCAGAGAATCAGTCTTCATGTCATAGCAGAGAATCAGGCTTCACGTCACCCACCACTGGAACAGGCCACTGTCACATATTTAGGCCCAGGCACCCAGGCAGAGGAGAGAGGTCCAGTGTCGGACTGGGGTACATAGGGCCCTCCAGTAAAATTTATTTTGGGGGCCCACCATACAGATACATCCAAATATAATAAATAATTTAACACGTTTTTTATATGAACATAGGCTGGTTGAGGAGCTGTACATTGAATATATGTATGTAGTGCAGTAAGTCTACCGTGTTATGTGCTACTTGTGCAGGGGGTGGGAGACTAGGAGCCAACCTTGCTCAGGGGCCCACCGGGGGATTCCCCTGGACCCCTGTGGGCCAGTCCGAGCCTGGAGAGGTCCCATAACAGAGATTCAGGCTTCATGTCAGCAGAGAATCAGTCTTCATGTCATAGCAGAGAATCAGGCTTCACGTCACCCACCACTGTAACAGTCCATTGTCATATATTTAGGCCCCGGCACCCAGGCAGAGGAGAGAGGTCCCGTAACAGAGAATCTGGCTTCATGTCAGCAGAGAATCAGTCTGCATGTCCTAGCAGAGAATCATGCTTTACGTCACCCAACACTGGAACAGTCCATTGTCAGATATTTAGGCCCAGGCACCCAGGCAGAGGAGAGAGGTCCCATAACAGAGATTCAGGCTTCATGTCAGCAGAGAATCAGTCTTCATGTCATAGCAGAGAATCAGGCTTCACGTCACCCACCACTGGAACAGGCCAATGTCACATATTTAGGCCCAGGCACCCAGGCAGAGGAGAGAGGTCCCATAACAGAGATTCAGGCTCCATGTCAGCAGAGAATCAGTCTTCATGTCATAGCAGAGAATCAGGCTTCACGTCACCCACCACTGGAACAGGCCACTGTCAGATATTTTTAGGCCCCGGCACCCAGACAGAGGATTGGTTCATTCAACTTTGGGTTGCCCCGCAATATAATGGTAAAATGAAAATAAAAATAGGATTGAATGAGGAAGTGCCCTGGAGTAGAATAATATATTGTTAAGGGGAGGTAGTTAATATGTAATCTGCACAAGGGATGGACAGGTCCTGTGGGATCCATGCCTGGTTCATTTTTATGAACGTCAGCTTGTCCACATTGGCTGTAGACAGGCGGCTGCGTTTGTCTGTAATGACGCCCCCTGCCGTGCTGAATACACGTTCAGACAAAACGCTGGCCGCCGGGCAGGCCAGCACCTCCAAGGCATAAAAGGCTAGCTCTGGCCACGTGGACAATTTGGAGACCCAGAAGTTGAATGGGGCCGAACCATCAGTCAGTACGTGGAGGGGTGTGCACAGGTACTGTTCCACCATATTAGTCAAATGTTGCCTCCTGCTAACACGTTCCGTATCAGGTGGTGGTGCAGTTAGCTGTGGCGTGGTGACAAAACTTTTCCACATCTCTGCCATGCTAACCCTGCCCTCAGAGGAGCTGGCCGTGACACAGCTGCGTTGGCGACCTTTTGCTCCTCCTCTGCCTTCGCCTTGGGCTTCCACTGGTTCCCCTGTGACATTTGGGAATGCTCTCAGTAGCACGTCTACCAACGTGCGTTTGTACTCGCGCATCTTCCTATCACGCTCCAGTGTAGGAAGTAAGGTGGGCACATTGTCTTTGTACAGGGGATCCAGCAGGGTGGCAACCCAGTATTCCGCACACGTTAAAATGTGGGCAACTCTGCTGTCGTTGCGCAGGCACTGCAGTATGTAGTCACTCATGTGTGCCAGGCTGCCCAGCATGTGCAAGGTGGAGTTCCACCTGGTGGGCACGTCGCATATGAAGCGGTGAGCGGGAAGGCCGAAGTTACGATGTAGCGCAGACAGGCGAGCAGCGGCAGGGTGTGAACGCTGAAAGCGCGAACAGACGGCCCGCACTTTATGCAGCAGCTCTGACATGTCGGGGTAGTTGCGAATGAACTTCTGCACCACCAAATTCAGCACATGCGCCAGGCAAGGGATGTGCGTCAAACCGGCTAGTCCCAGAGCTGCAACGAGATTTCACCCATTATCGCACACCACCAGGCCGGGCTTGAGGCTCACCGGCAGCAACCACTCGTCGGTCTGTTGTTCTATACCCCGCCACAACTCCTGTGCGGTGTGGGGCCTGTCCCCCAAACATATGAGTTTCAGAATGGCCTGCTGACGTTTACCCCGGGCTGTGCTGAAGTTGGTGGTGAAGGTGTGTGGCTGACTGGATGAGCAGGTGGAAGAAGAGGAGGAGGAAGCTGAGTAGGAGGAGGAGGAGACAGGAGGCAAAGAATGTTGCCCTGCGATCCTTGGCGGCGGAAGGACGTGCGCCAAACAGCTCTCCGCCTGGGGCCCAGCCGCCACTACATTTACCCAGTGTGCAGTTAGGGAGATATAGCGTCCCTGGCCGTGCTTACTGGTCCACGTATCTGTGGTTAGGTGGACCTTGCCACAGATGGCGTTGCGCAGTGCACACTTGATTTTATCGGACACTTGGTTGTGCAGGGAAGGCACGGCTCTCTTGGAGAAGTAGTGTCGGCTGGGAACAACATACTGTGGGACAGCAAGTGACATGAGCTGTTTGAAGCTGTCTGTGTCCACCAGCCTGAATGACAGCATTTCATAGGCCAGTAGTTTAGAAATGCTGGCATTCAGGGCCAGGGATCGAGGGTGGCTAGGTGGGAATTTTCGCTTTCTCTCAAATGTTTGTGAGATGGAGAGCTGAACGCTGCCGTGTGACATGGTTAAGATGCTTGGTGACGTAGGTGGTGGTGTTGGTGGTACATCCCATGTTTGCTGGGCGGCAGGTGCCAACGTTCCTCCAGAGGCGGAGGAAGAGGCCGAGGCGGCGGCAGCAGCAGAAGAGGCCGAGGCTGCAGCAGCAGAAGAGGTAGCAGGGGGAGCCTGAGTGACTTCCTTGTTTTTAAGGTGTTTACTCCACTGCAGTTCATGCTTTGCATGCAGGTGCCTGGTCATGCAGGTTGTGCTAAGGTTCAGAACGTTAATGCCTCGCTTCAGGCTCTGATGGCACAGCGTGCAAACCACTCGGGTCTTGTCGTCAGCACATTGTTTGAAGAAGTGCCATGCCAGGGAACTCCTTGAAGCTGCCTTTGGGGTGCTCTGTCCCAGATGGCGGCGGTCAGTAGCAGGCGGACTCTCTTGGCGGCGGGTGTTCTGCTTTTGCCCACTGCTCCCTCTTTTGCTACGCTGTTGGCTCGGTCTCACCACTGCCTCTTCCTCTGAACTGTGAAAGTCAGTGGCACGACCTTCATTCCATGTGGGGTCTAGGACCTCATCGTCCCCTGCATCGTCTTCCACCCAGTCTTGATCCCTGACCTTCTGTTCAGTCTGCACACTGCAGAAAGACGCAGCAGTTGGCACCTGTGTTTCGTCATCATCAGAGATGTGCTGAGGTGGTATTCCCATGTCCTCATCATCAGGAAACATAAGTGGTTGTGCGTTAGTGCATTCTATCTCTTCCACCCCTGGGGAAGGGCTAGGTGGATGCCCTTGGGAAACCCTGCCAGCAGAGTCTTCAAACAGCATAAGAGACTGCTGCATAACTTGAGGCTCAGACAGTTTCCCTGATATGCATGGGGGTGATGTGACAGACCGATGGGCTTGGTTTTCATGCGCCATCTGTGCGCTTTCTGCAGAAGACTGGGTGGGAGATAATGTGAACGTGCTGGATGCACTGTCGGCCACCCAATTGACTAATGCCTGTATCTGCTCAGGCCTTACCATCCTTAGAACGGCATTGGGCCCCACCAAATATCCCTGTAAATTCTGGCGGCTACTGGGACCTGAGGTAGTTGGTTCACTAGGACGTGTGTCTGTGGCAGAACGGCCACGTCCTCTCCCAGCACCAGAGGGTCCACTAACACCACCACGACCATGTCCACGTCCGCGTCCCTTATTAGATGTTTTCCTCATTGTTACCGTTCACCACAATAAGAAAAATATTATTCGGGCCAATGTATTGAATTAAAATTCAGGCCTTTTTTTACAGACACCTAACACTATCTGGCTATCTATTTAGGTACCGTATTACACTAATACAGGCACACCAGTAATGACAGATTTAGCTGAATATAAATGTGAGGCCTATTTTTTAGGCGCTGGGTGACAGGCTCAACTTGCCCCTGATGTAGTATATGTCCAAAAAATAACCACACTATTGATGGTTAAATGCACTTGATGAAAGCTTGACCCTGATGTAGGATATAGCAAAAAATAACCACACTATTGATGGTTAAATGCACTTGGGTGACACAGGCTCAGCCTGCACCTGATGTAGTATATGGCCAAAAAATAACCACACTATTGATGGTTAAATGTACTTGGTGGCAGCTTGTGCTGGCGCACCACAAGCCACAAAATGGCCGCCGATCACCCCAGAAAAAAGTGATGTAAAAACGCTCTGGGCAGCCTAAAAACAGTGAGCAATTGAATATTAGCAGTTCAATGATCCACAGCTGCAGATCGATCACAGAATGAAGTCTTTTGGAGGAGTTAATCACTGCCTAATCTCGCCCTAACGTCGCAGCAGCAACCTCTCCCTACGCTTGTATCAGCAGAGTGACGTGCAGCGCTACGTGACCCAAGCTTATATAGAGGCTGGGTCACATGCTGCACTGGCCAATCACAGCCATGCCAATAGTAGGCATGGCTGTGATGGCCTCTTGGGGCAAGTAGTATGACGCTTGTTGATTGGCTGCTTTGCAGCCTTTCAAAAAGTGCCAAGAAAGCGCCGAACACCGAACCCGAACCCGGACTTTTACGAAAATGTTCGGGTTCGGGTCTGTGTCACGGACACCCCAAAATTCGGTACGAACCCGAACTATACAGTTCGGGTTCGCTCATCCCTACTATAGAAGCAGAGAGAACGGCGCTCATCCAAAGCTGCCTGGTCATTCACAGCAACGCTCGAAGGAGCCCCGTTCTGAAGATTAGTGTGGGTCCCAGAGGTGGCCATCCTGTGTAAATGCCATTAGCATCCATATAGGAATGTCCATTTAAGATGCTTTATTGTGCAAACTTTCTGTTTTTTCTATAAAAACTCTACAACAATCCAATAGATTTTGTGTTTTGTTTCTTTACCATTTTCAAGATCTCTGCTTGCTGTAAAAAAAAAAAAAATATATATATATCTTTTTTTTATTTTATTTTATTTTTTCCCCCCAAAAAAACTGTACAGACATAATGCTTCTCAAAGCTAAGGAATGACTATCCTTAGCTGGGAGAAGGTATGGGCAATCCTCTGTGAGCTAACCAAATCAGCAGCACTAATCTCTCCCCAGCCCTGAAAGTTTGTTACAATGTATCAGAGCAGGTAAATGTATCAGTCTGCCAGACACTGGCTTTGGAGGACCAGGCTCGTACATGCAGTAGGCAGATTTTAATCAATATCATTTTTCTTCAGTCATAACAGCCAATTACGGGGGTCCTCAGCAGAGGGACAACTGGCAATCTACTGGTTGATGAGACCACTTATAAAACCGCACACCATACGTTGCCTGGAAAGAATATCAACATCCGTAATGATTATTATCTGCAGGATTGGATTTTATGCAGGAGTGAGATATGCTCTGATTCTACATTGCACACAATGATATAAATCTGAATCATTATACCCTATGCCAGGGTCCCTGGACACCCCCTCCCCCCGCCCGCATTATAAATACCACCCTGATTAAAGGGCAGATTAAATATAACGCTGAGACCGTTTTGTACCTATGTAGCAGTTAGTACCATTAACTATATGTAGTATATTTGGACTGAGCTGAGTAGGGAGGACTTGTGTATACTGATTAAAAACAAGAGCTCAATGCCAGACAGCAGCTGCAAAAGCAACTAACACCTTAACCCATTCCTGACAACGGGCACCCATGTACAGGTTTTACACAGCAGATACCCGATGGCAGAGACTGTGATTGGCGATAACCGCGATCACAGACTTTTAACCCCTCTTGTCACAGTCAAATACAACTACAGCATCTGAGCAGCATCTAGATGATTCTCAAGACTTTTGGGATAATAGTCCATGGACTAGGGACGCAAAGGTACTGTAGAACTTTTTGGAAGACATGGATCCTGTTACATTGGGTGCATTCCACTATAAGAGCATCACACCAGCAGTCAACATGATGTTGGGAAAGTGATGTTCAGGACCAGGTACAAGCGAATCAATTCTACTGAATTCATCCCAAATTCCCCTAAAAATTGGGATTGTATTGAACTCAAATTGTTTGTGATTCAGTTGGGGCAAATCACAGAGAGAGATGGAGAGACCCATGCACAATACTTTTCCAAGGGAGACAAGCAACCCAGGTTTCCTTGCAAAAGGACAAGAATAATGAATGTGAGTGTGTGGCTGGATGGGAGTAGTAGTACGCACGGTTATGATGCTCCCTGGGCTAGTGCTGTAGTGTAGAAGGAACAACCTTTCTTCCCTTCAGGACACTCTCTGATTCTGGGGTTCTTCTGCCTGGTGACAGTTGAGGTGTCCTTTATGTTGCTAGTTTTGAGGTACAAGGCAGGATCTTGGCTTGTAATGCCAACATTTTGTAGTGTAGTGGTGCAGGAATAAATTATGAGGCATTTGTGCAGCAGAACAGTTCTTTACTGAAGAACCCAAATACCAACAGATCAGGAAAGCTCTTAGCATGCAATGGACTTGCAGATGTTACACAAAGTGCACTTTCCACAAATGTTACAGGTTTCACAGCTGCACAGGTAGTTGATAGGCCAAAGGGTCTCTTTAAAGTAGTGTTCCTCACAGTGCACTTCTCTAGCTCACTTGTACTTAAAGGGGTTCTCTGAGAATTAAGAAAATGAAAGTACTTAAATATTACTTTATAATAAATATATTCCCAAATACCTTTCATTAGTTAGGGTGGCTAGTTTTGTCTACGGAGCAATCACTAGGAGAAATAAAATGGCCGCCTTCCTACCAGTACATTTGTAGAGATCCAGAAAAATAAAAATAAAAAAATGGAGACAGCACGTCCAAAAAAGGTGCAGAAGGTGGAATTTATTCCGGGTGCAACGTTTCGGCTATGTTAGCCTTTTTCACCACTTAGGAGTGCTGTCCACCCACATTTTTCCTACCAGTACACACAGAACCTGTCCTAATCACATAGAAGGACAAGTAACTTTACAACACTGAGCTAAAGAGCTGCCTCCTCTCTGCTCTGTGGGAATAGAAATAATGAGGAGACATGAAGTACAGAGAGGAGGGTGGGGATAATGAGCAGCAGCTCTTGTGTGCAGTCTCCATCACCACAGTTTGTCCTGTCCATCCTCTCTGTACTTCATGTCTCCTCTGTACTAAATTTCCCAGAGATTCAGCTAAAGTTCTTATCAGCTGTATTCAAGATCATACTCACTGATAAGTAAAGCAGAGAGGAGGATGAGGAAGCTGTTTACCTCAGTGTTGTGAAGTAACTTGTCCTCCTGTGTGATTAGGACAGGTTCTGTGTGTACTGGTAGGACGGCGGCCATTTTGATTCCCCTGATGAGCTCCCAGTGTCATCTAGCGGTCGTGTCTTGACCAGCAACCCAGCGGTTCTTGAATTGTTGACTCGGTCATTCACTTCATCCCAAGTGACAGACACCCCCAGCCAAGAGTCGGTGGGTTTGTCTGACATAACCCTTAGTTGGCATGGCCTGGGAGCAGGCCCCATGCCCTCACCTGTCCTCAACCTGCCTCTGTTCTTTTCTGTTCCCTCAGCCAGAGTATTATATGCTGTGGGCTCAGCTCCACTATACAGTGAGGATGAGCTACTAGTAGACAGTCAGCAGCTACTGGCAAGCCAAGATGTGGAGGAGACATCCACCCCTTCCTCCACTAGGCGGGCAAGTAGTGATGACGAGAGTGGCGTGGGAGCTGGTGTTGCGAACGGTCAGGCTCTTGACCCAGAGACTGTTGAGGAGGAATTCAGTGACGTGCAGACTGTACTCGATGATGATGATGCAGCTGATCACACTTGGGAGCCAGGTGACGAAGGGGCTTCATCATCAGTAGCAGTCAGTCAGCGCATAGTGTTGGGGGTAAAATCACCTACTCGGCGGTGTGGCAATTTTTTGTTAAGCCACCGGAGGAGGTGAACATGGCCATATGTAGATTCTGTGGGCAGAAGGTGAAGCGTGGCCAGGGTGCCAATGTTGGCACTGCGGCCCTGCGTCAACATATGCAGCGTCACCATAAAGTGGCCTGGGGGAACCGTGGCTACGATGTTGTGATCCAGCCTGCCACAGCATCATCCAGTGGCAAGCACACGATTTCAGGCTCCACCATCTCAGCCGAAGGGAGCTGTCTGTTCTTCCCATCATCTCCTGCTCCTCGTCCTCCTACTCCTTATCACTCATTCAGTCAGCAATCAAATACCGAAACGATTGCCAAGAGACAACAGTATGTGTGCACTCATCCAACGGCGCAGAAGCTGAAAATGCTCCTGGCCAAGTTGCTGGTGCTGCAGTCCCTCCCTTCCCAAGTGGTGGACTCTGCACCTTTTACCTCCATGCTGTCACGCCGTTGGTCCTGCGACAATGCCCGCCTCTGCCTCCTCATCCTCCACAGTGTCCACAGCCTCCACTGCAGGGACAATTCACAGTGCCCCACCAGCATACAACATGTGCAGGGCACAGCGGTGTCAGGCTGTTCTGAACGTCGTTTGCCTAGGCAAACAAAGTCACACTGTGGAGGAACTGCTCCGTGTCCTTCATCAAGTAATCGAATCCTGGCTTTCTCCTCGACAACTAAAAATCGGAACCATGGTGACCGACAACGGGAACATGGTGTCGGCGCTGCGTCAAGGAGGGCTGAGCCATGCGCCCTGCATGGCACACGTGTTCAATCTGGTTGTCAAGCGATTCGTGAAGTCTTCCACCCATCTGCAAGACTTACTAAAACTGTCCAGGAAACGTTGCATGCACTTCAGCCACTCTTTCACCGCAAAGCACACCTTCCTTGAGCTGCAGCAGGAGAACAGCATCCCCCAACATAGGCTGATATGCAGCATTTTCTTCTGTTGGAATTCCACCCTCCATATGTTGGACCGACTGTACAAATAGAGAAAGGTCATAAACTATTTATTGATGATCCAAGCGGACAGGAGTACTCCCCTGTGTAACTTCGATGTCAGCCACTGGCAGCTCATGCGTGACACCTGCCATTTTCTCAGGCCCTTTCAGGAGGCCACGTTATTTGTCAGTCGCCAGGACTACAGGATGAACAATGTTATTCCACTGCTTCATGTCCTGAAACAGATGATGGCAAATCTGGCTGGTCAGGGGACTGGAGACGTGGCGGCTACATCTCACGGCCACATGAGCCCTGTGGGGGCTGAACTGGAGGAGGAGGAGGACAATGTGTAGCGAAATTTGGCAGAGGGATGACTTCTGGCTCTCCACCTTGTTGGACCCTCACTACCGGTCAAAAATGGGGGCCTTTTTTACACCCACTGAGAGGGAGGACGAACTGAGCTACTATAGAAACATCCTATGTAGTCAGTTGGCCGCTGCCTATCTGCGCCATCGTCCATCCTCTCGCAGGTCTGACCTAGGGGGCCCTCTGCACTCACGTTCCACTGACATGGATGCTGGGGAGGGGTGGGCTGGCAGGAGTACCCACCCACCAATGCCTGATGCACCAGACTAGATCATCCATGGGGCCACACCAACACTTTGACAAAAGAGACCGGTTTCTTCTGGCTACCTGCCTCAGTTACTATTCTAATGCTGACCCCTGCCTGATGCCACACATCTGATGGCAAGTGCTCCTTTTTTCACCCACCATCTTCAGCTGGTACTGGTATTGCCACCCACTCTGTCACCAGGTCACTCTGTGGTCTCCTGATGCTGCTGCCACCTCCACACTATGTCACCTTGCCACTCTGTGGTCTTCTGATGCTGCTTCCACCTCCACACTATGTCACCTTGCCACTCTGTGGTCTCCTTATGCTGCTGCCACCTCCACACTATGCCACCTTGCCACTCTGTGGCCTCCTCATTCTGCTGCCACCTCCACACTATGCCACCTTGCCACTCTGTGGCCTCCTCATTCTGCTGCCACCTCCATACTATGTCACCTTGCCACTCTGTGGCCTCCTCATGCTGCTGCCACCTCCACACTCTGTCATTGTGCCGCTCTGTGGCCTCCTCATGCTGCCGCCACCTCCACACTGTCATTTGTGCGACTCTGTGGCCTCCTCCTGATGCTGCTGCTGCCACCTCCGCACTCTGTCATTGTTCCACTCTGTGGCCTTCTCATGCTGCTTCCACCTCACCACCATGTCATAGGGCCACTCTGTGGACTTCTCATGCTGTTTCCACCCTACCCACTTCATGACTGGGCCACTATTTTGCCTTTCGGCCTGGCTGACATCATAATTTATTTGACCCTTCTTCTGATCTGTCAGAAGGAAGGAAAAATTAGATGCACAACGGATCCTGTCTGTGTAGTAGCTGTAAGGCCTGTATCATCCCATCAGAATTGGCTTGTGATTTGGTAGCCAAAAGCAGGAGTGGGTACAAAACACAGAAGACATGCAAATATTTCATTAACGTTTCATCTCTGTTTTGGATCCACTCCTGTTTTTTTTTTTTGGGCATTAGCAATACTGATTGATTACTGACCAAATGCTGACCGAGTGAAGGTGTATGCTCCACAGACAGGATCCGTTTTTTTGGGATTATTGTTCTGATGGATCAGAGTAAGGGGAAAATAATCAGTGACGTCAACACAAACTTACTGCTGACACCCTCTCCACTCTGTCGGGGGCTCTACTTGTATAAGCGTTTAATAGAACAGGTTCTGTAGACATCTATGTGGAATCAGCTGACAGCGGAGTAAAAGCAGTGCACTTCTTCTTGGCCCTAACATTGACCTGTAAGGCTGAGTTCATACGTGAGTTACTTGGTCAGTTTTGGCCCCGTGACTGCCCAAATAAGTGAAGTGTGCAGGGATTCTAAGAGCGAGGCCTGTCATCTGCATGTCATACGGACTCACAGTATTATTTTACTACCACAGCAGACTCCCTATGCGTGTTACTGCAAGGCACAGTGTTCTACACTACTATACAGGCTCTCTGCAGCCAGGAAATAGCAGTTTTTTAACGCAATTCACCGCAAATAAATTCGGATCAAACAGAATTTTTTTTTTAAATTCGGCGAAGCGGCCGAATCGAATTTTTTCAAAATGCGCTCATCTCTAGCTGTAAGCTGTCCAGGCATGCTGGGGTTTGTAGTTTTGCAACAACTGGAGGGCTGCAGGTTGAGCTTCCCTGGATAAACTGTCAGCATTCACATTTTGCATCTGTTCTCATTTCTATCTCAGTCTCTAGACTGACCCGAGGTTGGCACCAGCCCCATCTAGTGGTGGCTGTGAATACGGCCTATTAATGCCTTGCTCATTCATATACAGTAAAGGCATATTTACACAGAAATACATTCATTTTCACTTTGCAGTGTACCGGTACTCTACTGTGGGACCCTATATATGGGGAAGGGGGGTGGAATTTGAAAAAAAAAAGAGAAAGACAAGACAGAAAAAATATGAGTCCTAGAAGACCTCAGAGTGTCATAAACCAATCTATTCAGGCCAATTGGAGCACTTTTTGTTGATCGATTTGTTAGAATCAGACCTGAAACGATTTTCAAGAAATTCACTCATCTCTACTGAGGAGATTATAAGATGAGCTTCTTCGTTACTTTTTTTTTTTTTTGTACCAACAAGAACCAGTTTTTACGTCACACCTGACACATTGCTTTCTAAAATTACAGCACAGATGGAGCAAAGACAGTTTATATTTGGTGCAGTTTACACCCGCAGCTATAGCAGTCAAATTTTTCTGGTGCAGTTTTGTGCATGACCCAAATTGGCTCAATACGCCAAAATAATAAACCAGACTAAGTAATCCCCCCGAGTGATCGGACTCGAATAGACACAGACATATTTAAATCTGCCCTACTTCGTGAATAATGAGGAGTGGTGGTAGTGCTTTCTGATATTTCCATGCCGCGATGAATGTGGATATTTATGTGATTTGTTCTTCCGTTTCATTTCTACGTGCTGTGGCAGTAGGGTGCTGGCGGGCACCGCACTAAATTACCCAGACGAGTGCTGCAGGAAGCTTTCCTCTTTAATCAGTCGCCTCATCCCTCAGAACGTCTGCTCTTAAAACCCAAAGTATTTGCTCGGCACATTTTTTCCTAGATGCCTCCTATTGGGGAGAAAACTGTCAACGGCTTGACGTAGGATGAAGATTAATGAACATGTGGATATGGATTGCCGCTCTGATCACAAACATTACAAAGAGAAATGGATAATCTGGAGCTTTTCCGTGCAGGTCCTTGAGAAATGAAAGAGAAGCCAAGGCCGGGGGCGGCGATACCTTGTTAAGGCTTATGTTTTACTTATGAGAAAACGGAGATTATTTTGTATCAAATGCAATTTTTAATAATGAAGTTGGTGGGAAGTTGGAGATTTATTGTCAAACTTTAAGCTACAATCTAACTGATTGTAAAAAAAAGTTAGAAAATATCTTAAAGGGGTAGTGCAACCAGCAAAAGCTACCCCTAAAACTAGAATGGGGGTTCTGGGTCCCCTTCCATGCACAATCCCATACAAGTTGGGGTGGAGTTCCAGAAGTTTGACCCCTACCGATATAACATTTATCACTAGGGTTGAGCAAACCCGAACTGTAAAGTCCGTACCGAACTTTATGATTTTTTGACTTTGGACCCGAACCCGAACATTTCAGTAAAAGTTCGGGTTCGAGTTTGGTGTTCGGCGATTTAATGGCGCTTTTTGAAAGGCTCCAGAGCAGCCAATCAACAAGCGTTTACTCGTGTGCCCTTAGAGGCCATCACAGCCATGCCTACTAATAGCATGGCTGTGATTGGCCAGAGCAGCATGTGACCCAGCCTCTATATAAGCTGGATTCACGTAGCGCCGCACGTCACTCAGCTCTTCCTAGTGTAGGGATAGGATGCTGCTGCTGTGAGGGAGAGAATAGGAAAGAATCTGATATCAGAACTTGTTGATCTAAAGCGATTTTTTTTTTTGTGGGTGCAATGCAACATTTTAGTACCCTGCCCTGAGCCCAGTGACACAGAAAAATAAGTTTTAGGCTGAATTCACACGTCTGTGGAACACGGACCGTGAGATACCGGACTGGCATCCTGCTTAGTGCAGGAGCGCACGGCGTCATTGGTTGCTATGACGCCGTGAGCTTCCTGCTGCAGCCTCAGTACAGTAATACACTCGTATAGATCACTGCACAACGGCGGCAGCAGGGAGCGCACGGCATCATAGCAACCAATGACGCCGTGCGCTCCTGCACTAAGCAGGATGCCAGTCCGGTATCTCACGGTCCATGTTCCACGGACGTGTGAATGCAGCCTTATAGGTGGGCGTTGGCGGACATTTTGTGTAAGTGCAGTGCACCAGCACTGCATATGTACCAGGGACAATAATTTAATCCTGTTCTTTTAGTTCAGTGGGCAACATATACCCATTTTTTAAGTGCACCTGTGAGTTCAGGGACCCAGGGGGTGACATATTCACATTTTTCTGTAAAGTACCCCTGTGCTGCATATGTGTAATCAATTCAGTAAATCCATCTGTTAGATTCTTGGGGGACAAATTAAATTTTTTTTGCTAAAAAGTACATTTGCGCCCTGCACTGCATTTGTGATAGTGAAATATAATCAGTAAATCCATCTTTTTCACTTTGGGTGAAAAAATCATCTTTTTTTTCCCCATAAAGTACCTTTGCGGCCTGCACTGCAAATCTGATAGTGAAATAAAATCTGTAAATCCATCTGTTTCACTGTGGGTGAAAAAATCATATATTTTTTCCATAAAGTACTTTTGCGGCCTGCGCTGAATTTCTGACAGTCCAATAAAACCGTTAATGTAAGGAATATGGATTAATATTTACTGTCAGCCATGTCCTCACACCCACCATTTGCTGAAAGATGGCAGAGGAAATCAAGCTCCACAGGGGGGGCCTGCTTCAAAGCCGCAGCCAGATAGCAGAAAACTCCTGACAGGCCACATTTGGTTACATTTCACACCTCCAGTCAGACAGCACGGATCCTGCAGGGAAACCCCCAGCAGGAGGTATCATCCCCTGCCAGGATCAATGATACCTCCCAGTCATGTTGGCACCAATATTTCGTAAGGAATTATGAATCTCCCGGCCATCGCAGGCGCAAACCTGATACATATTTGTGGCCACGATCAACATGCCCATGGTCTTTGTTTGAGGGTGGGATGCCAGGGAAGGGAGATATCCATATCTCCCCACAGAAACCCAATAGCGGCACCATGTTTGGACTCTAGTTGTAGCCGGAACCCAGGCGGATCCGTTGGTCCCAGAACCATCTCCCTGTGACCTTCTGGGCTGGAGCTATAAACCCTAAAGTGTTTTGTGGGTCATTTTCAGCCAGTCCAGCATAGGGGCGGTGGAACCCTCCCAAAGGCCGGGAGGGAAGGGATCGGCTACAGGTTAAATGGCTTGTGCCAGCAAGCGGGCATGTCTTTCTCTGAAAGGGGGTCACATCGTGCAATGTGTTTGGAGGGACATGCAACTGGCTGACATCACTGCCTCCGAGGTGAATACAGCTAAGAACTCATCACTACCCAAAGGACTAATATATCTGGTAAACTCACTTTTGCTCTGCTTAACCCTGTGTACCTATATCACCTGCATCTGTAACCTCAGACCACTGTATATATTCTCTGTGTATATTGTTTCATCTAGTGTGCCCTTAAGGCGATTAAATATATAATTTAATCTTGTGCTAGCTTGTATCTCGATCACAAATCCCTGCGTCCGTGTTTTGGCCTAGTTATAAGCTACTGCGGGTTGGTTTCTCACCCTATATAATCCCGTTAGCTGACCGGGCTTATATCAAATGAGAAGCTGGTGGCAGATACCCGGGATGAGACAGCACTGTTTTCACTGCGGCAGTGAAGAGGCTCTCTCAGCTTGTTGCCTCTCTGTGCCCGCGTGGACAGGAGGTGTCTGTGTCGACTGTACCAAGCTGACCTTACCTGCCCCTCTGGAGGGCGTAACGTGACGCTTTGGTAACAAGTGACCATATTGCGTCTCGTGAGCTCAACGTAGGTGACGTCAAGCGGGCACCAGAGGTGGTAATTGTCACAGTTAAATACTGCTGTTACATTGTTGGTAGAAAAAGCACACTTTTTGTGCTAGATAGTACATTTGCGGCCTGCGCTGCATTTCTGACAGTACAATAAAACCGTTAAATACTGCTGTTATATTGTTGTTTGAAAAAAACTCCTTTTTGTGCTAGATAGTACATTTGCGGCCTGCGCTGCATTTCTGACAGTCCAATAAAACCGTTAAATACTGCTGTCATATTGTTCTTTGAAAAAAACATGTAGTATAAAAACTGTGTAGTTTGGAGGAAGAGGCGGTGGTCGCACAGATCACAGCAGAATCAGAAGAGGGAGCAGGGTGCAAAAACGGAGCGGCCGTCCCCTAGCCAGTATGCCTGCTACTGCCCACCGCACCAAGGGACCAAGCACACCAAAGCCAGCTCCAAGGAGTTCGCTGGCGTGGCAGTTCTTCAGACAATGTGCTGACAACAAGACACGAGTGGTTTGCACGCTGTGCAATCAGATCCTAAAGCGAGGCATAAATGTTCTAAACCTGAGCACAACCTGCATGACCAGGCATCTAAGTGCAAAGCACGAGCTGCAGTGGAGTAGACACCTCAAAAACCAAGAAAGGTCTCTGGCTCCTCCTGCTTCCTCTTCTGCTGCAGTCTCGGCCTCTTCCTCCCCCTCTGGAGTGACAGTGGCACCTGCCACCCCGCAAACAGAGGATGTGGCAGTAACGCCACCACCTCGGTCACCAAGCATCTCCACAATGTCCCATGGAAGCGTTCAGCTGTCTATCTCCCAAACACTGGAGCGAAAGAGGAAGTACCCCCCTACCCACCCGCGATCCCTGGCTCTGAATGCCAGTATTTCAAAATTACTGTCCTTTGAAATGCTGTCGGGGGGCGGAGCTAGCCGTGAGCCGAGATGGACGCCTGATCTCAGAGTTCCTCACAGACGCTGCTGCAGCTTCGGTCTAGCGGGTGATAAAATCCCCTAAGATGGTGAAATCTAACAAAGAAAGGAGTGACACAGCACAGGGCACTCAAAAATTGTGCCAAACGCAATCAGAAATGGATCGATTTCTCAAAAAGCTGAGTTTTTCGCCAGCACACAGATCCAAGATGGCGCCGGAGGGTGCCAGAGCCGCCGCGCCACCAGAAGACTCCGATGGTGAGAGTTCCTGCGCCATGTCTGAGGGAACAGAGCCTTCAGATCTACCTCTGTCCAGAGCCTTCTTTAAGAAGACACTCTACAAAGCGCTGCAGCTCCTACACAGGGACATATCCGACATAAAGACGGAGGTAAAGCAGATTGGGGGTCACGTTGTAACACTGGAGGAAACGCAAGCGGCTATAATTAGCCATGGAGAGGCTGTTAAAAAGGTCCTGCAGGGCCATAATGCGTTCCTTACCTCGACGCTCCTCCACCTGGAAGACCAGGAAAATAGGAGTAGGCGGAAGAATGTCCGCATAAGAGGGGTCCCAGAGGATGTTCCTCCTGGAGAAATCGCAACCGCGGTTACCGCCATATTTGCCTCACTAATAGGGGAAGAAAAGGCCGCGCAGATAGTAATTAAGAGGGCCCACAGAGCCCTTAGGCCTAAGCCACTTGAGAATGGCCCCCCTAGAGATATTATATGCGGCCTGTTAAACTTCCTGGACACTACCTCCATTTTAAGAGCTGCAAGAGATGCCAAGAACATTTCTTATAACGGAGCACGCATTCAATTCTTTCAGGACCTAGCGTCTAGTACCCTGGCAAAACGCAGAGCACTGAAACCAGTTACAGAGACTCTCAGATCTCATAAGCTGCCAGTAAGATGGTTATTTCCATTTGGCCTTGCAACCTTTAAAGCGGGACAACAGATCATCATCAGAACACCGCAAGATTTAGCTGATGCCTGGGAAAAGCTGGGTATTGCCCCTGTTGAGGTTCAGTCATGGATGCCGGTACCAGAGGATCTGGGCTTACCTGACCTGCCAGAGATTCCAACGTGGCAGGTTGTTAAAAAGCCAAAATCGCCAAAGAATAGAAAGATCACTTGAGAATAGCTGAGAACTGTTTGTCTTCATATATCTACTTCTTTTTCACAGCAGTTCTTTGCAATCGCCCTCAAATTCCATCTTAGAGGGCGCTTGTAAGTTGGAAGTTGTTAGATGATATATGTTATTAGTATCAGAGGGCATATGTCTAAGCTATTAGGTTAATTCTATACAATCTCTACATAGTGGAGAAACATCTAGTGTCACTTCTGATCTAAGAAATCTAGAGCAGTTGTTAATGTCTTTTCACCACCTTAGGCTCATATTTTATTTTATTTTATTTAAATCACTATAAGTTTTCACCCGTTACACAATAAGGTGTAAACCATTCTATTTATAATAAGGCAGTTAGTCTTGATGTCAAAGGCTTACCTCCCTTCCAAGCAGAGGTGGGATGTTGCACTGGACCTGGCCCGCCCTTCCTACTCTCTAGGTGGGGATGGCGTGGTTGGTCTGGGTGGAACGTCTACACCTTCATTATTGATTGTATCAATAACGGTTAACAATTTATTGTTTATTGTCATGGTTCACTGTAAAAAATGTTTTTCCCCAGTTACTTACCTGTGCGAGGCTCTTGAAGGTTCAAAACTCTCATCTCCATATATAGGTTATGGCTAATCTAAACGTATTGTCACATAATGTGAATAGTATTAATATTCCTCAAAAGAGACGTCAGATATTTAATCTGCTACTTAAAAAGAAAGCAGATATTGTTCTTTGGCAAGAGACCCACTTCCGTCATGAGCATATCCCCTCTTTGCCCACAACAAAGTATTCGCAGTGGTTCCATGCAACACACTCATCTGCCTCCAGAGGTGTATCTATTGCTGTCAGCTCTTCTATCCCATTTAAGCTTGATAAATCCTTTATTGATCCAGAAGGACGCATACTTATTATTCAAGGCACCATTTTTAATTATAAAATCACAATAGCCAACTTGTATGCCCCAAATACAGGTCAAATTCCCTGGTTGACTAAGGCTCTTAAGAAAATCAAGGAATTCTCAGAAGGTATGCTAGTGGTGGGAGGAGACCTTAATGTTTCACTTGACATTACTAAGAAACAAATGGGGAAATTGATGATGGCATTAGCAGAGATACGTCTGGTAGATGTTTGGAGGACAATTCATCCATCAGAAACAGATTTCACTTATTTTTCCCATGTTCATAACTCTTACAGTAGGATAGATTATCTTTTCTTGCCAGATATATATTTAACATGTGTGAAAGGTGTGGAGATAGGAAATCTAGTGATTTCAGACCATGCACCTGTTACAATGTCGCTTTCTCTCCAGTGTCTCCCACATAGAGCATGGTCATGGAGGTTAAATACGACCAACATACATATTGATCTCTCAGGAGGTGACCACATTATTTATTAGATACAAAATTCTTCAAGGGTCTCTAGGGCCATCTGTGGCTCTTCTTCCTCTCTGACTGATTAGTAAAACTTGTATTTTATTAGGTTTACGTTAAAAATTGTCCTGTTATTATCAGGAGAACACACACCATTAAAATTCCTCAAGATCTGGAGTGGGATTCTGTGTTTTATGCTTTAATACAATCACTTCCGCCATTGTCCAGCCTGTTCTGGAGGTACCTGATACGCCTCAGGTAACCCTCCTACCTCTGCTCTCTGTCTAGCTTCGCTTGCACTTTGTCTCAGCTGTATTAGTGGCTGTGTGCGTCTCTAGTCTATTCCCTGTCTCCCAGATCTTGAACTAAAAACTACCTACTGCTTCCCTACATGTTTCGCCGTTCCACGGCGTCTTCAGGAGATCTGCAGGTTAAATACCACACTTTTAGAGACAAAATCTCATGTGGACACATTGGCAGACAAACTAGACAATTATTTTAAAACTAATGCCACGCCAGAAACTTCTACCCCAATGCTATGGGAAGCCCATAAGGCGTATATAAGGGGAGAGTTGATAGCACTAGGTTCATATGTTAAGAAAAAAATACTTTCACAGATTCAAACACAAGAGAAATTACATAAACTAACGCACTCTGAATCTCACAAAGATGCCTTGGTCACGCTTAGGCGTAAAGTTAAGGATCTTCTTAATATTAAAGGAGCCAGGTCCCTACTAGGTCTGAAAAGTAGAATATATGAACATGGGGACAAAGGGAATAAGATGATGTCCTACTTAATCAGAAAAAGAAGGGAAAAAACCTTTATCTCCTCAATAAAGTCTGGCCCTACACAAAGAACGACCTCAACCCCTCTTATAGCTAAAGCCTTCCAGTCATTCTATTCACAACTCTATAATCTCCCAACACCAAAGATAGTCTCAGATTCTGGTGAAACAACAAATGTTTCCCTGATTGAAGAATTCCTAGCTTCAATTAAAGCTCCCTCGCTATCAGAAGAAGAGAATGAAAGTCTCCTTAGACCCTTCTCCACAATAGAAGTAGAGAAAGTCCTTAATTCTATCCCCATAGGGAAGAGTCCAGGCCCAGATGGGTTACCTATTATTTATTTTAAAAAATTCTAAAAGATTCTGCTTCCTCACTTTACAGATCTCTGCAACTCGCTGCTGAGAGGGATGTCCTTGGCTCCCCAGGCCTTGAGGGCGCATATCACCATCCTACACAAAGAAGGAAAGGAGCCAGAGGACTGCGGGAGCTACAGACCTATATCCCTTCTCAACTGCGACTTGAAATGGTGGTCCAAATTGCTAGCGTATAGGATTTCCCCCATGTTGAACAGGCTCATAGACCCTGAACAGGTAGGGTTTATCCCTGGGAGAGAGGGGAAACACAATATCTGGAGATTGATCCACTTGATTCATAATGCCCGTGTCAAGAACACGCCTTTGCTGCTATTGGGAACTGATGCGGAGAAGGCATTCGACAGGGTAAGCTGGGATTTCATGAGAGCCACTTTTTGAAATTTGGTTTTCCTCCTATATTTGTCTCGGCCATTTTCTCATTATATTCATGTCCTATGGCTCAGGTACTGGTTAATGGCACCCTGTCAGATGCCTTTCCCATAAGGAATGGGACTAGGCAAGGCTGCGGAGAAGGCATTCGACAGGGTAAGCTGGGATTTCATGAGAGCCACTTTATTGAAATTTGGTTTTCCTCCTATATTTGTCTCGGCCATTTTCTCATTATATTCATGTCCTATGGCTCAGGTACTGGTTAATGGCACCCTGTCGGATGCCTTTCCCATAAGGAATGGGACTAGGCAAGGCTGCCCCCTCTCGCCCACCCTTTTTATTTTATGTTTGGAGATGTTCCTTCTAAGAATTAGACAATCAAACAAAATTCAAGGTGTTTCTCTAGGTCAATACCACCATAGAACTGCAGCCTTTGCAGATGACCTTTTAATTATCATTTCTAATCCTGAGGAGGCCCTTCCCACCGTTATGTCTCTATTTGACCAGTATAGCGTAGTCTCCAATTTTAAAATTAATTTCTCCAAGTCGGAAGCACTACAGGTTCCAAATAAGATTCTAGACTCAATTAAACGCTCATCGCTGTTTAAATGGCCAACAACAGCAATTAAATTCCTGGGTGTTAATGTCCCGATAGATTTGAATCTGTTATTCAAAATTAATTACACCCCGCTACTTGCAAAGACCAAGTCTTTTATTTCCTCACTAAAGGTACCATATATGTCATGGTTTGGTAGGAAAAACTTGTTGGCTACGTTCGTCCTACCCCAACTTTTATATTTATTCCAAGCTCTTCCGATACATATACCCACATCCTTCCTAACACAAATTAGGAGAATTTTCACAACATTTCTGTGGAAAACCAAAAGACCTAGGTTGGCCTATTCTCTTCTTACCCAGAGGAAGCACAAAGGAGGTATATCGTTGCCAGATATGGCTCTATATAATAAAGCTATTCACTTGGCTAGATGGGCGCTCTTAGCGAATGAAAAAGTACAAGCACCCTTTCTTGATATAGAGAGGACTCTCTTAGGTACACATAGACATGCTCTAATGTGGCTTCCAGTAGCCCCACTTTCTCTATGCCGTGAAATGTGCACTTTGACAAAGAGTATGCTGGTGAGTTATCGTAACTCTAAGGTAGCTTCACTAAGGGGAAAGAAAGTCTCAAAAATAACTCCACTAAATGTTCTTCCTTATCTGTTTGATAAGATGGGAGGAGGTGAAAAAAGTTGGTGGCACTCATGGGGGAATATAAGGATAGGTGAGGTTACAGGAAACAACCGCTTCTTATCTTTAGAAGAAGCTCATGATAAATTAGGCAGAAGACCCCCTACCCTGATACAAAGCTGGGATTTCAAACACATATGCAAGAAATATGATAAAGAATCAGTTCACACGTTTTTGGAGCCCACATGGCTCGAAAACTTCACTGCCCTCCCCTCAATTTTACAGAAGTCACTCTCAGTTACATATAACAACCTACTGACTGAGCTTACTGTACCCAAACCATACTATATACATCAGTGGGAGAAGGACCTGGGAAGGACCCTCTCAGACACTGAATCTGAATATATTCTCTCCCATGCGCAGGGATTTTCTTCTTGTGTTCGCCATCAGGAGAACTCATATAAAACCATTACTAGATGGTACAGAACCCCTGAGTATTTATACTCCATAGGCCTTTCCCCCACTGATCAGTGTTGAAGATGCCAATCAGATGTAGGATCTATGATTCACATATGGTGGTCTTGCCCCCTAGTTAAACAGTTTTGGAAAGATGTTGAAAAGACTATAAACTCTATTTGCTCAACATGTATAACTTTATCTCCAGAGCTTGTGCTGCTATGGATCCCTGCCTCCAACTTTAAACCATCAAAAGCAGATCTACCTACGCATATGATTGCTACAGCAAAACTGCTTATTCCAACATAATGGAGAGATTCTTCTCCACCAGATTTGAAAATGTGGTTTAACAAAATGCACCAGCTTCACAAAATGGAGAAGATGGTGGGATGGATCCATGGTAGTAGGCTCAGATATTTAGAGACTTGGCTTCCTTGGAAAAAATCTCAGGAGGTCAGAGACTCTGAAGCTCTAGAGGGGTTGGGTGTAAGACTCTCAATAGACGTCACTGCCACACAAGTAAATGTAGGGCCCATTGAGTGAGATATGAGACACTTCCACACCAGGATGGGTCTAGTTATGAAGGTCCGAGACACATCCATAAGTTAATTTAACACATTATTTGATGGCAATATAATATGTATTTTGTAACTTAGTACATTATATTTGACTTAGCCTGTATTAGGGTATTAACCAGATGATGTTGATGAGCCTACTCGTTTACTTACCTCTATATTATTTTGTCCTTTATTTTTGTATTATTTCACCTTATCCCCTCCCTTCTTTTCCTCATCTGTTATTAAATATTTGTGATGAAGGTGTATCTGAACAAAGATTTGCACTAATATGCTCATTGTAATTTACAACAATGTACACGCATTTATGTTTACAGTATTGGAAATGATGCAATTTTTTGTACTTGTAAGCTTTGAAACAATAAAAAGAGATTTACAAAAAAAAAAAAAAAATGCTGTCATTCCGTCTGGTGGACATGGACAGTTCTAAGAATTTGATGGCGGTGGCTGTCCCACAGTATGTTGTGCCCAGCCACCACTACTTTTCCAGGTGAGCCATCCCTTCCCTGCACAACCAAGTGAAGGACAAAATCAGGTGTGCACTGCGCAACTCTATCTGTGGCAAAGTACACCTAACTACGGATATGTGGACCAGTAAGCACGGTCATGGACGTTATATCTCCATAACAGCACACTGGGTAGATGCAGTGGCGGCTGGGCTGAGGGGATAGCAGTTTGGTGCATGTCCTTCCACCACCGAGGATTGCAGGGCATTTCTCTATGCCTCCTGTTGCCCTCCTACTTCCTCATCCTCTACCGCCTCCTCATCCGGTCAGCGTAACACCTTCACCACCAACTTCACCACAGCCAGGGGTAAACGACAGCAGGCAGTTTTAAAACTTTGTTTGGGGGACAAACCCCACACCGCGCAGGAGCTGTGGACGGGCATGGAACAACAGACTGATGAGTGGTTGGTGCCAGTGAGCCTCAAGCCCGGCCTGTTGGTGTGCAATAATGGGCGAAATCTCGTAGCAGCTCTGGGACTAGCCGGTTTGACACACATCCCTTGCCTGGCGCATGTGCTGAATTGGTGGTGCAGAAATTCCTGAAAAATTACCCCGATATGTCAGAGATGCTGCATAAAGTGCGGGCCGTCTGTGCGCGCTTTCGGCGTTCTCACCCTGCTGCTGCTCGCCTGTCAGCGCTGCAGCGTAACTTTGGCCTTCCCGCTCACCGCCTCATATGCAACGTGCCCACAAGGTGGAACTCCACCTTGCACATGCTGGCCAGACTGTGCGAGCAGCAGCAGGCGATAGTGGAGTTTCAGCTGCAGCACGCACGGGTCAGTCGCTCTCCGGAACAGCACCACTTCACCACCAATGACTGGGCCTCCACGCGAGACCTGTGTTCCTTGTTACGCTGTTTCGAGTACTCCACCAACATGGCCAGTGCCGATGAAGCAGTTCTCAGCGTTACTATCCCACTTCTATGCCTCCTTGAAAAAAACGCTTCGGGCGATGATGGAAGAGGATGTGGCACAGGAGGAGGAGGAGGAAGAGGGATCATTTACAAGGGTTTCAGGCCAGTCATTCACAAGTGGCTCAGAGAGTGGGTTCCTGCACCAACATACGCCAGGTACACAATTGTCCAGCCAGGGCACAGTTATGGAGGATTACGAGGTGGAGGATGAGGAGATGTAGGAGGAGGAACCATTTTCAAAGCAGGGTGGCACCCAAACTAGCTCATGGGCATCACTGGTGCGTGGATGGGGGGATACAGAGGACACAGACGATACATCTCCCACAGAGGACAGCTTTTTGTTGCCTCTGGGCAGCCTGGCACACATGAGCCATTACATGCTGCAGTGTCTCCGCAACGACCGCCGAGTTGCCCACATTCTAACTTGTGCTGATTACTGGGTGGCCACGCTGCTGGATCCCCGTTACAAAGACAAAGTACCGTCCTTAATTTCGTCACTGGAGCGGGATCGTAAGATGTGCGAGTACAAGCACACGCTGGTAGACGGGCTGCTGATGGCATTCCCACCTGACAGCGGGGGCACAGTGGAAGCACAAGGCGAAGGCAGAGGAGGAGGAAGAGGTCTCCAACGCAGCTGGGGCACCACCAGCACCTCAGAAGGCAAGGTTAGCATGGCCGAAATGTGGAAAAGCTTTGTCGGCACGCCACAACAACCAGCACCACCAGCTGATATGGAACGTCTTAGCAGGAGGCAGCATTTCACCAACATGGTGGAGCAGTATGTGTGCACACGCCTACACGTACTGAATGACGGGTCTGCCCCCTTCAACTTCTGGGTCTCCAAATTGGGCACATGGCCTGAGCTTGCCCTTTACCCCTTTACGCCTTGGAGGTGCTGGCCTGCCCTGCCGCCAGTGTATTGTCCGAACGAACGTGTGTTTAGCACGGCAGGGGGCGTCATCACAGACAAGCGCAGCCGCCTGTCCACAGCCAATGTGGACAAGCTCACGTTCATTAAGATGAACCAGGCATGGATCCCACAGGAGTCACTTGTCCCAATGTTTTGGGGTCTACCCAATTTTAAACAAAAAAAATATAAAATTATAAAATAAAATAAAAAACAAAAACCAGTGTTGGCTACCTCCTCCTCCTCCACCGCCGCTTCCACCTAAACCGCCACATCCACCACCTCCTCAAACTCCTACTCCATTTGGACCTCCTCCTCCTAGATCAAGATTATTTTTAATTTTTACGTATTTTATGTTATTTTAAGTCATTTCACTATCCACATTTGTTTGCAGAACACTTGCCATGCTATTAACCACATTTTGCTGCCTTTTGCAGCCCTCTAGCCCTTTCCATGACTTTTTTAGAGCCATTTTAGTGCTCCAAAGTTTGGGTACCCGTTGATTTCAATGGGGTTCGGGGTCAAGTTCGGGTCCCGAACTCGAACTTTTTTGCGAAGTTCGGCCGAACCCGGAGAACCCGAACATCCAGGTGTCCGCTCAACTCTATTTATCACCTATCCTGCTGATAAACCTGGGATACCTCCTTAACCCCTTTTCAACTGGACCTGGAATAGTGATGGTGCATTTACATGTACCCCATATTGCTGTGATGTGGATATCTGTCATGTAGATTTTGCTTTAAGGGGCTGACCCAACTACTTCTCTATATGCAGATCCACTGTGGTCAACTGACTGCCAATGGTCTTCTAATCACTTATGGTGATTACTAGGTATTGGGTGGCCACAACAGCATAAAAGCAGCTCTCCTCTTTTCTCTGGCCGGCTCAGCTTCCTCTCCTGATGCGCAGTGAACCTGTCTCAGGTGGTAGGCACAGCGGCCACAACTCTGCTACATCTTCAACTCCACTACTCTACAACAAGTATCAAGTTCAAATCTGCAACATTGGTTCTATACTGGCAAGTCATCAACTCCACTACTCAGCGGTATCAAATAACAACTTCAACTCAGCTACATCACACTATTACACTGGTCTACAGTATGCTGCTACATCTTTGTTACATCAAACTGCTACACCGGTCTCCAGTATGCTGCTACAACTCTGCTACATCACACTGCTGTACCAGTCTCCATTATATGCTACAACTCTGTTACATCACTCTGCCATTCGAGTCTCCAGTACACTACAATTTTGCAACTTCATTCTTAAGTATGCTCCTACAACTCTGCTACAACACTCTACACCATGCTGCTAAAACTCAGCTACAGCAGTCTCCAGTTAATGCTGCTCTAAGTCCACTATGTTGGGCTCCAAGATAACTCTGCTTGACTGGTCTTCAGTCAACTTTACTACATGAACTCTGCTACATCAGTCTTCAGTCCAGCTCTGATGCATCGGGTCCACAGCGCTGCTACCCTAGTTCTCCAGGAATGCTACACCTGGCTTCCTTTTCCACTTCAGTTATTTGGTCAGTTATTTCCATCAGTTATTTTAAGCCAAAACCAAGTGCAGATGAATAACACAGAACAGGTGCAAATATGTCCATTAAACCTTATGTCTGTGGAGGCTTCACTCCTGGTTTTGGCTCACAATAACTGATGGAAATCACTGACCAAACACTGACGTGTGAATTCAGCCTTATCCCCATTGCTCAAAATCTTTTTCTACCAGACAAGTAAATCAACCTTAGCATTTGAGAACATAGCTATAGTAGTATATGGCACCTATGTCATGCCTCTTAACTTTTTGGACGGTCAAAGAGGGACATTTATGGTTCATTGTGTGAAAGATCCATTTTTCCTGCATATCTATACACTTCAATATTTTTCTCTTACGAAATGGCGCAAAAATTATCTGAATATAGACATTTCTAAAATCCCAACTGCATCAAATAATGAAATAATATACAAGACGAGCTCAACTATACAGAGAGGAACCAGAGAAACACTTTCTGGATCAATATTGTGAATGTAATAATGCAAATCTGTACCTCGGATCAAAAAGAGGGATATTTAAGGAACAAAGAGGGACAGAGGGACTTGGGTCAAAAAGAGGGACTGTCCCTCCAAAAGAGGGACACTTGAGAGGTCTGCCTATGTATTTGTAGCTGTACATACCTTTCTCCGCTCCACCTCTGCCCACTGCAACTCACCATAAAGCACACTTACCTTGGCCCTGCCAAAGTGCCATTTCTAATCCTGTGTCCTTCATCTGGTCTCCTCTATTCCTTTATAGACTGCCATGTTTCCCCCATTCCTCCTGTTTGGACCATCTCTTGCCTAGCCTCCTGGATTTCTTGCCTTCTGTTTGCCTCTCTGGTGTGAACACTGGCTTGGACTTCTGCCTCCGCGCTACCTTCTGGATTTGTCACCTCTCGCTGAGCACCTGGTGACTACTCTCCTATGCCTTCACTGGTGCCAGTCACTGACTACTCTGCGGACCACGATCTGAGGTCCGTTACTGCAGACGTCCTTGCAGTGGTCCCTGGTGAAGAATGGGAAGATAATTTACAATCCAGACCTCATTTTAGTCACCGCCAGATCAACCACAGTGCATGGCTCTGCTTCTCCAGGTATACCTACAAAATATCTTAGTGGATCTTCACACTTGCATTGTGGCTTATGTATGTACTATGTACCGTGTTAGCCAGAAAAATCTACTTGATGTTAAATACTTTTATGTTAAAAAAGACAAAACTATTCTAGCAGCGATACCTGTTTGCAGCTTTCAGAGCAGAGAGGCTCCTTCATCAGGCAGTAAACAAATGACTGTAAAAAAGACAGAACTCTTAACAAGATGTTACAGACATTTGTACGTGAGGAGATAAATCATCAACACAAGAGAGCAATCAAAGTGTGGTTATTATTACAGATGGACGGGCAATAGGGGCTAAGGCTTAGGAATCAAGGAGATCTGGAGTCAGTTTAATGGAGAGGAGGAAGAAGAAGGGTGTCCATGTAATGCGTCATAAATCGAGGTGTCAGATTGACTCCTCTTTTCAATCATTGGAAAGCTGTTATTAATTAGATCTTTCTATCTCTTCTGGTCTTATTGGTATGAATTACATGATACAGTGAAGACATATTTCACATTACATGGACACCCTTCGTCTTCCTCTCCATTACACTGACTCCAGATCTCCTCTATTCCTAAGTCTTAGCCCCTATTGCCCGTCCATCTGTAACAATAACCACACTTTGATTGCTCTCTTGTCTTGATGATGTATCTCCTCGTGTACAAATGTCTGTAACATCTTGTAAGAGTTGTGTCTTTCTAACATTCATTTGTATATTGCCTGATGAAGGAGCCTCTCTGCTCTGTAAGCTGCAAACAGATTTTTTTTGGTTGGCCAATAAAGGTATCACAAAAGTATTTAACATTACTTGCACAGCAAGAAGAAGGAAAATAACAAAATGAAGAATAGGGCGAAATAGAAGTAGAAGAATGAAAAGAAGAAGGGGAGGAAGAATCGGAAGTAGAAGAATAAGAATGAGAAGGTGAAGAACAAGAAGAATTCAAATTTAGCGGTGATGAGAATAAGGGTCCATTCAGATAAACATAAGGGCTCCGTGCCTGTATTGCTGCCCCCAAACAGCTGGACTGCAATATAAGACCACCGGTCGTGTGCACTCCGTTTAAGGATGCGGACCCATTGACTTGAATGGGTCCATGATCTGCAAGACATGGAAACAGATAGGACATGTCTTATCTTTTGCAGAATGAAGGCACAAATCGGAAGCCCACGGAAGCACAAGGAAGAGCTTCCATGGGCTTTCAGGTCCATGCCTCTGTACCACAAAAGATAAGACATGTCCTATCTTTTGCCATGTCTTGAGGATCACGGACCCATTCAAGTCAATGCATTTGCATCTGCAAACAGAGTGCACATGGCCAGTGCCCGTGCATTGTGGACCACAATTTGTGGTCTGCAGTACGGGCACGTAGCAAATATGTGCATCTGATTGGACCCTAAGGAGAATAATGAGGAGAAAAAGGAAAAGAATAACAATGAGAAGATGAAGGAGGAGAATAGACAGAAAAATAAGAATGAGATAAATGGGAGACACAGAAGAACATTTGAAGAATAAAAATAATTAGATGGTGAAGATGAATGAGAAAATGAATTAGAAGAATGGGATGGAAAAAAAAGGAGAAGAATGTAAAGAGCAAGAAGAATTAAAAAATGCAGAAACATTTAAAAGAGAAGAAGAGGATGAATAGGAAGATCAAGGAGAAGCATAAGAGGGGATAAAACAAGAAGCTTTATAAGAAATAGGAGAATGGGAAGAAGGAGAAAAGAAGAAGAATAAAAAGACGAAAAAGATGAAGCAGATTAAGAAGAGGAAGGAGATGAAGAAGGACAATAAGGAGAAGAAGTAGAAGAAGAATAAGAAGAAGGATGAGAAGGAGAAGAAAAGGTAAAATAAGTAGAAGAAGGAGAAGAATGTAAAGAAAAAGAGGAATTAGAAAATTCAGAAAAATTAAAAAGAAAAAGAGAAGACGAATAGAGAGATCAAGGAGAAGAATAAGAAGAGGTAGAACAAGAAGCATTACAACAAATAGGAGAATAGGAAGAAGGAGAAAAATAGAAGAAGAAACAGAAGTAGAAGAGGGAGAAGAAGAAGGAGAGGAAGGACAAAAAGAAGAGGAAGTAAAAGTAAAAGAAAGAGAAGCAGAAGAAGCAACAAAAGAAGAAGATGATGAAGAAGGAGGAGGAGAAGGGAAAAAAAAGAAAGAAGCTAAATAATAAGAAGGAGAAGAACAAGAACAATTAGAAAATGCAGATAAATTAAAAAGAGAAGGAGATGATAAATAGGAAGATCAGGGAGAAGAATAAGAAGGGATAGAATAAGAAGCATTACAAGAAATAGGAGAATAGGAAGAAGGAGAAAAGAAGAAGACGATGAAGTAGATTAAGAAGGAGGAGATGAAGGAAAAGAAGGAAATCAAGAAGAAGAAGTAGATGAAGAAGAAGGAGATGAAGAAGGAATAGAAGATGAACGAGGATAAGAATCAGGAAAAAGGACAACAATAGGAATTGGAGAACAATAGAAATGAGAAGAAATAGGGGAGAAAAAAGAAGTAATGAAAAGAAGAAGGAGAAGAGCAAGAAGAATGAGAATGAATGTAATTAGAAGGAGAAGTAGAAGTGAGGAGATAAAGATTAACAAGATGGAGAAAAAGAAGAAGCAGAAGACGAACAACAAGAAAATAAAGGAAATGAAGAAGAGAAACATTCAAACTTTTTCTACACATTGGCTTAACATAAATTCCTTACAGATATGCAGCCTCAGGATAGATTCCGCTGGGCCCTTTATACCTCTACATTATCGGCCAACTAGTATATTATTTATCATTTTATTATCTCGACAACAGAAGAACATTCCTGATGTAGTACTAAGAAAGTTTTTGTTCATTTTGCCCAAATCCTTGCAATATGCTTTCACTTTGCAATGAGCGCAAATAAAAAGAGATTTATATGAAATGCATAAAATAAGAATTTGACTAGAATCTGGAGAAAGTGTTTTATGTACCTGTAGTAAATCGAGTTATCTTCTGTGGCACATTCTGGAGACTCATGTTCTCCTTGGACATATTTTCATTGTATTTTAGTCCTCTTCTTTTATCTATAGTCACACTAATCATTTCTTGTAACGTGACCTGAGCATCTTTATGTGACATCAGAATGTCCTGGCCACTGTCTTTCAGGTAGGTAATAAATAACTAAAAGTTGTGTTTTCTCTCTTTTCTATGGAACTTGATCTCGTGTCTTGGCTCGAACACTGGTTAAGATGACCTGACATGAAACCATCTATCCTGACACTTTACCACTTGACATTTTTGTGGCGCTCTGTGTACTGTATATCGTTTCAAGCAAATATCTGTTCACAAAAGAGTGTGATTATTTAGTTCACTATACGGTGCCAAGGTACAAAATCATGATGACTATTAATCTGAAGAGCTGCTGTTGTGGAGAGTTCCATCTACAAAAATACTCTATGGATAAGAAAGAAAACTGTGCTGGATGCCAAAAAAAGGTGCTGTTGTATGTAAACTTTGTGGACACATCTAGTCATGTCATTGATGTATCTCATTGAAGAGCGCATTGGCCTAAGTAGACTTATTTTTTAGGCTGTTACAACAGTAGGTGTGGAATAGTGATGATCAAGCATGCTCGGCACATCGCGGTGTTCGGCCGAATACCGCGTGTGCTCGAGCGTCATGCTCGAGTCTCCTCCCCGCTCGTTTGTTGGCTGCTACGAAGCCAATAAATGTGCGGTGAAGTACTGCCACTCACTGTAACGCCGTAGCCATGTTGGCTACTGGAATTACAGTGATTGGCTGGCCGGAATGCGTCATCGGGTGCTATAAAGCACACGATGACTAGTGTTGAGCGCGAATATTAAAATAGCGAATTTTAATCGTGAATATCGGCACTTCGAGAATTCTCGAATATTTAGAATATAGAGCTAAATATTCGTAAAATCACTTTTTTTTTTCTACAGTACACATGATCCCTCCCTGCTTCTAGCTTGTGGGCCAATGAGAAGGCTGCAAGAGCTTAGCAACTTCTCTAGCAACCAATAGGAAAGTTGCCTACCCCTTACTATATAAGAGAACCTCCCCAGCAGCCATTTTGTGCTGTTTTAATGCAGTTGTGAGAGAGAGAGAGCAGTGTGATCTTTGTGCTGTGCTTAATTCCTGTGACTACTGATACCTCATATACAGTGGATATAAAAAGTCTAAACACCCCTTTTAAAATGTCAGGTTTCTGTGATGTAAAAAAATTAGGCAAAGATAAATCATTTCAGAACATTTTCCACCTTTAATGTGACCTATAAACTGTACAACTCAATTGAAAAACAAACTGAAATCTTTTAGGTAGAGGGAAGAAAAAATATAAAAATAAAATAATATGGTTGCATAAGTGTGCACACCTTTAAACTAATACTTTGTTGAAGCACCTTTTGATTTTATTCCAGCACTCAGTCTTTTTGGGTATGAGTCTATCAGCATGGCACATTTTGATTTGTAAGATTTGCCCACTCTTCTTTGCAAAAACACTCCAAATCTGTCAGATTGCGAGGGCATCTCCTGGACACAGCCCTCTTCCGATCACCCCACAGATTTTCAATTGGATTCAGGTCTGGGCTGGGCCATTCCAAAACCTTAATCTTCTTGTGGTGAAGCCATTACTTTGTTGATCTGGATGTATGCTTTGGGTCATTGTCATGCTGAAAGATGAAGTTCCTTTTCATGTTTAGCTTTCTAGCACAAGCCTGAAGGTTTTGTGCCAATATTGACTGGTATTTGGAACTGTTCACAATTCCTTCTAGCTTAACTAAGGCCCCAGTTCCAGCTTATAAAAACAGCCCCTTGGCATGATGCTGCCACCACCATGCATCACTTGGGTATGGTGTTTTTTTGGTGATGTGCAGTGTTGTTTTTGCACCAAATATATCTTTTGGAATTATGGCCAAAAAGTTCAACCTTGGTTTCCTCAGACCATAACACCTTTGCCCATATGCTTTTGGGAGACTTCAGATATGTTTTTGCAAAATGTAGCCTGGCTTGGATGTTTTTTTTTGTAAGAAAATGCTTTCGTCTTGCCACTCTACCCCATAGCCCAGACATACGAAGAATACGGGAGATCGCTGTCACATGTACCACACAGCCAGTACTTGCCAGATATTCCTGCAGCTCCTTTAATGTTGCTGTAGGCCTCTTGGTAGCCTCCCAGATCAGTTTTCTTCTCGTCTTTTCATAAATTTTGGAGGGACGTCCAGTTCTTGGTAATGTCATTGTTGTGCCATATTTTCTCCACTTGATGATGACGGTCTTCACTGTGTTCCATGGTATATCTAATGCGTTGGAAATTCTTTTGTCCCCTTCTCCTGACAGATACCTTCTAACAATGAGATCCCTCTGATGCTTTGGAAGCTCTCTGTGGACCATGGCTTCTGCTGTGGGATGCGACTAAGAAAATTTCAGGAAAGACCAACTAGAGCAGCTGATCTTTATTTGGGGTTAATCACAGGCACTTTAAATGATGGCCGGTGGATGCTGACTCCTATGAAACAGGATTTTGAATGTGATTGCTTAATTCTGAACACAGCTACATCCCCAGTTATAAGAGGGTGTGCACACTTATGCAACCACATTATTATTATTTATTTTTTTTTGTTTTCTTCCCTCCACCTAAAAGATTTCAGTTTGTTTTTCAATTGAGTTGTACAGTTTATAGGTCACATTAAAGGTGGAAAAAGTTATTTGTCAAATTTTTTTACAGCACAGAAACCTGACATTTTAACAGGGGTGTGTAGACTTTTTATATCCACTGTATATAATCCAGATAGTGTTAGATAGTGTAGGTTATTGAGTGAATAGTGTAGCTGAAAGGTTCCAGTGTAGGGTGTTAGGGACATTATATAGTTAGCTCATATATATAATCCAGATAGTTAGTGGTAGATAGTCAGTGTAGGTGAGTTAGTGAATAGTGTAGCTGATAGGGTCCAGTGCAGGGTGTAGTGTAGGTTAGATAGAGATATAGTATAGTGTAGGCTTTTGCTATCTGTTTCGTCAGTGAAAAAAAAAGTTTGTTTCTGTGTATTAGTGTTTTATTGTTTTGTGAGGGTAGTGATTAGTGTCATCATCTTTTGTCTGTGAAAAAAAACAAAAAAAAGTATTTCTGTCTTTTAGGGCTAGTGTTTTAGGGTTTCGTGTGGGTAGTGATAAGTGTCATTTTCTTTTGTCTTTGAAAAAAAAATAAAAAAAAAGTCTATTTCTGTGTTTTAGGGTTAGTGTTTTTGGGGTTTCGGGTGGGTAGTGATTAGTGTCAGCTTCTTTTTTCTGTGAAAAAAACAAGCAAAAAAAAGTCATTTTCTGTGTTTTAGGTTTTCGTGTATGTTTAATTTTACCTTTTTTGCCCCAACCCAATAAAGTTTGCCCAAATTGCCTCATTATTTTCCTTAATTTTTTTTTTGTATATAAAAACACAGCCGTGGTCGTGAAGGGGGGTTGGTTCCAGTGCTGGGCCGCTGCCAGCACGGGGCCGCTCATCTACCCACGGAGGGGCGGGCGCTGGTGGCAGGGGCGTCTGCCTCATCCGTGATTTTTTTTGGGCGTGGCAGCCACCCCATTTAATCTCAAGACGCCGAAGCACTGGTGTCATTCGTGACACAAGCTAGTGGCACGGAGTCCTATGCCCTGGCTCTGAGCAGCAGCTCTCTACCTCCTGCAGGACCAGCCCCCAGCCCCCAAGAATCGACCCTGATGCTGTTTGACAGCGACAGTGAGAGGGACATCTTGGGGGTGGTAATGCAGGAGAGTGAGCTAGAGCTTGGTCTGGATGGTCAGGACCGTTTGGAAGGGATGGAGTCTGTCCTGCTTTTGCTGAGTTTGGTGTAGCTAGGTGTAGGCCTTATACTATACTATTAACAATTACCTGCTGCTGCTGCTGCTGCTGTCTGTCCTGATCCTGCTGAGGACTGCCATCATGGATCACTTATTCGCCCTTTGACTTTATCAACTATCGAGTATTAAAATTCTCTTAAACTGGTGTGCATGCTTCATTTTTTGCGCATGTGCTCTGTTCATCACATATTGTCAATATTTATATATATATATATATATATATATATATATATATATATATATATATATTCTTTTTGATAAATTGCAATCTTGCGATGTTACGCTTAATTGACCAAAAATTACTTTTAATTTATTTTATTTTATCTGTTATAATTTTGCTTTACTTGGGTTTTGGGCGGCCCCGGTGTGGTTCTTATTGGAACTAGGTGGGGACCGCATGTAGGCTTCCCTTGTCAAAATGTCTTGTGCAGTTTGTGCAGGACTGATTGAGGACCCTAATTAAATTTTATTATTTTATTATTTTCTTGTTTGTTTTAATCAGGATTTAGGTTCGAACATAGTGTTGTCTGTCGTCCTGAACAGGATGCCTGACTTCCATGTTGACCTCTCCACATGGTTGGGTGTGACTGGCGTTATACTCATCCATGTGGTAATCCTGTTTTGGGAATGGGGCGTTATTGCCACATGTATAAATCTATATATACATTTTTATTTGATGTTACTTCTTGACAACTATGAAATGATACTGTGCACATGAGATTTTTATAGAATCAAAGCTTTTTATTTTTCAATATAAACTGTGGTATATATAATATTCTTGAAGCCATGTCACCATTTTGGGAGTTATTCTTATCATTTCCATGGTTGCTATTATGTGACCGCATAGACAGGATGTGTTTGTGGCTCAGCTTGCGTTCGGTTTCTGTTGCGAACACGTGATCTGTTATCATGTGAACACCCTGTCTATGGACACTAGCGACCTGTGTGTGTTCCTCCTTCAATGCGATCACATTATTGCATCACATTTTTCGGTATGTAATGCTGAAGCAATGCGCCAACATGCGCTGTTAACCAAACGGGACGCTATATTGGATCCATGCTGGTTAGTTCTTGGCCCCCTCCATTATGTTTTTAATCGGTACACTGGATATTTTAATGACAAAATTGCTTTTTGACATATTTTTTTAATCTGGAATTGTGATGAGTTAAGGAGATAATATGAATTCACATACTTTAATGGAAGTTAATAATCTCTTAACAGTATGGATAGTTGTATATTATAGAATTTTTTTTACATCATTTTTTATGTTTAGACACAATACGAATCAAACAAATAAAATCTAATTGAATTATTAATAGTTTTCAATAAATAATCACCTGAGTTTGTATTTGTAATTGGCACCATTCACTTTTGTCACTGCTTGAGAAAGGTTCCATTGTGTGGACTGAAACATCACTTTTAGTTCAATAAACGCACATTTTCTTGAGGCTGTGCCGTGTCATGTGTTTATATAAATATATATATATATATATATATTTATTTATATATTTTTTTTCTTGTGGGCTTTACAATCTTAAAAATCCTTTGACATACAAATATGGCAAAGAAATATATTGCAATTTGTATGCATGGAAAAACATTCTTGCTTCCAACAAAAAACATACTGCTGTCAGAGGTGTATAAGTTTCTTTTTGGGTTGCCTGGGTCTGGCGGGGGCCCATTCCTGGGAACATATTCATGCTACAAATAAAGAACCGGCTCAAGTCTGTTCTGACTGAGTTTGGCCCAGCTATGTATAGGCCTTATACTACACCATTACCATTTACCTACTGATGTCTGTCTGGATGAGTTTGGGTGAGCTATGTGTAGGCCTTATACTACACCTTTTACCATGTACCTGCTGCTGCTACTGTCTGTCCTGATCCTGATGAGTTTTGTCTAGGCCGTTCACTCCACTATTACCTTTACATGCTGCTGCTGTCTGTCCTGATCCTGATGAGTTTGCCCCAGGACTAAAGGGGCCTTCCTGCAACCTTATAGGTTAAAATTAATCAAAAACATAACAATATCTAAAAATGAAAGCACACGTTAGAACGTAAAGAAATATTTATTAACAATGTTGATGAACAAATATGCCTTTAAGGCAACTTTTTTAGTTGTTTATCGAGGTCCAGCAACTCCTGGATCCCCTTACGGTGCAGCTCCTCCAGCTGATGCACCTTCTTATCCAGATGCAGCTGCTGCTGATGTAACCTCTTTTTTTGCTCCCATTTTACCTTTTGCTGGGCGCTGATCTCCAGCATTGCCCTTTGGTCGGCCTGCTGCAGCTGCATAATTATTTTTTTTCATTTACCGAGTACTGTTAGGATTTAAAAAAATATTAAAATTGCTTTCAATTAAGATTAAGAGGCAATTAGTGCATTATGTGTATTATATGTTAAAGCACTGACGATTTACATTACAATTCGTTAGTTAATGATATTTATGATGATTATATAGTTTGTTAGTTAGTGATAGTTCAGTATAATATACTGTTATTTATTTGGTTAGTGCTAGTTCAGTACAGTATAATTGTATTTAGTTAGTTAGTTTGTGATAGTTATGTAGAGTATAATATTATTAAGCTGTTTAGCTAATGTTTTTTATGTAGATTACATAGTTAGTGTCCAGTATTGTTGTTTTCTATTACTGTAGTGTGTGTTGTCCCCTTATTTTTGGCCCTTTGTTTCTGTAATTGTTATAGATACAGAACTATATTGCTGTGTGCACATTTTTACCCTCCTGGCGGTGGCTGGTAACAACCTCCTCCTCCTCCTCTTCTTCCTCATCAAGAGCTGGGGGGGGGGGGAATGCGGCTGCAAAGAGGGACCAGCCTTTTCGGCCTCCACTATTTCGCCAACATCAGGTGGTGGTGGAGCATCTGCATGCTGGGAGGGTCCAGCATGCTCTCCCTTCTCCTCCTCCAATGCCGAGACCACAACCACCACCATATCCTCTGTAGAAGGCCTGCGCCATACAGAGGGAACTTGAACCCCTGTAATCACACAATGTTCAGAATTTAGACAAACAACTCAGAACTCATAACAAATGCAAATTGACCCCTTAATGACCGGGCCATTTTTCTCCTTTCTGCCCAGGCCATTTTGAGCAAATCTGACATGTGTCACTTGGTAGTAACTTTAAAACGCTTTTACTTATCCAGGCCATTATGAGATCGTTTTTTTGTCACATATTGTATTTCATGACAGTGGAAAAATTCTGTCACAAAATTTCATTTGTATCTTTTAAAAAATACAAAATTTCCCAAAAATGTGATCACTTGGTATTACACTTTTTGTGATGTAAGGTGTCAAAAAAATGGCTTTTTTTTTTTTTTTACAGTGTTCATCTGAGGGGTTAGGTCATGTGAGATTTTTATACTGCTGGTTATTACGGACGTGTTGATACCTAATATGTATATATTTTTTTTGTATTTTATTATTACACAATAATAAACCAAAATAAATCGTGTTTTAATGTCTCCATATTCTGAGAGCCATATTTGTTTTATTTTTTGGGTGATTGTCTTAGGTAGGGCTCATTTTTTGCAGGATGAGGTGATGGTTAAATTGGTACTATATTGGGGGTCATACGCCATTTTCATTGCTTCGTGTTGCACTTTTAGTGATGTAATGTGACAAAAAAATGTTTTTTTTAGCACTGTAGTATACAGATGCGGCGATACATAATATGTCTACTTTTCTTTTTTTCACTATTTTTTCAATTTTTATTTACTTTATTTTGGAAAAAGGACACTTTTTTTTTCTTGAATTTTTTTGTTTGTTTGTTTATTTTTTGTCCCCCTCTGGGACTTCAATTTTTGGGGATCTAATCCCCTTTACAATGCATTACAATACTTCTGTATTGTAATGCATTGGCTGTAAGCGTATTACACAGTGTAATACAGGGGGCTGGATCTCACAGGCCCTCCCAGAAGGCACAGCAGCGCGGGGACCCGATGGACACCCCGCACATGTCTGAATGTCTGAAGCTCGCACGTGGCCGTGCAGGGGTTAATGCGCCCGCATCTGTGATTTCACCCATGCCGGCGCATACAGCAGGGGTCCAGTTATCAGTGACTGACGAACCCCTGCCCCCGATCGGGCGGGCGCAGCTCCTGCACCCACCCGATCACCATGCAGTACTTTTACATCCAGATCTGATGTACATGTACGTCATCGGGCGTTAAGGAGTTAAGTGGGGGATATATTGAGACCTTTTACTGGACTACAGAATGATGATTGCAGTTTATGTAAATTTTTTGTATATTTCTGTGTGTGTAAAATGCATAAAATCAGCCAGTTACATCATACATCTGTACCTCGCTGTGTGTATAAATATACACTCACCTAAAGAATTATTAGGAACACCTGTTCTATTTCTCATTAATGCAATTATCTAGTCAACCAATCACATGGCAGTTGCTTCAATGCATTTAGGGATGTGGTCCTGGTCAAGACAATCTCCTGAACTCCAAACTGAATGTCAGAATGGGAAAGAAAGGTGATTTAAGCAATTTTGAGCGTGGCATGGTTGTTGGTGCCAGACGGGCCGGTCTGAGTATTTCACAATCTGCTCAGTTACTGGGATTTTCACGCACAACCATTTCTAGGGTTTACAAAGAATGGTGTGAAAAGGGAAAAACATCCAGTATGTGTCACCGCCAGACATCTGAGAAGCTCTGACAGACGTTCTTCAGAACCTCCTGCTTGAGGTTCTTTTGTTTTGCTTTCGTTTTGTCCTCTCGTTTCCCTCTCTCAGCTGTCATCTAGTTGCACTGATTGCATCCCTTTAATCCCCTCCCATACTGCATCACTTTGCAGTTTATACAACTTCCTGGAGTGTGTGCATGCTGGATGCTACAACTGATTCTTCTACAGATAAGTCTGTTCATTTATCTATGTTTTCCTGTTTGCTTGATCATAGGTGACCCTGACTCCCTCCGTATTAAGAGTAGGGAGCCGGTGGTCGTATCCCCTCACTATTATAGGGTGTTCAGGTTTCATACAGTCGAGGAACGAGGGTATGCAATTATCTACCATTGAGATTTTTGCATAGGCTGAGCAGTAAGGGAGAGAGCTCGGGCGGTTGCAGGGCTTACCCTTTGGTTCCTTAGTTTTGGATCAAGTCACTCGGATCTTCATTTGTGTCACCTTCCGTGACATTATAAACCACCAAAACCGTCTTAAGCATGAATCCGGTTTCAACCTTGATTGACCGCATGCAGGGTCTTTCACTGGAGGTAGCAGATCTCCGGAAAACTGTCTCTCAGTTTGAGGTGACCGTTTCTGCTTGCGTTCATGGAATTTGTTCTGAGCCTAAAATCTCGCTTCCGGATACGTTCTCCGGGGGTAGTGAGAATTTTGTTCGTTTTAGAGAGGCTTGCAAACTTCATTTTCGCCTACTTCCCCATTCCTCTGGTGATGAGGAGCGGAGGGTGGGGATCATCATCTCGCTACTCAGGGATAACGCTCAGTCCTGGGCCTTTTCGCTGCCGGTGGGGGCACGGCCCCTCTGTTCAGTGGATTAATTTTTTGTAGCCCTGGGTCAGATTTATGATGATCCGGATCGTATTGCTCTGGCTGAGTCTAGACTACGTCTTTTATGCCAGGGTAAACAGTCCGCAGAGATATACTGTTCAGAATTTCGGAGATGGGCAGCTGATACTGGTTGGAATGATGCTGCACTCCGAAGTCAATTTTGCCATGGTCTTTCAGAGGGATTGAAAGATGCATTTGCCTTTCATGAGAGGCCTACTTCCTTGGACTCTGCCATGTCTTGGGCCGTTCGTATTGACAGGCGTCTTAGAGAGAGAGGAGAGATCACTCCTTCCTGTCATACTCACTCCAAGGACAGTGCGGCGGTCTCTTTCAGTCCGCAGGGGTCTCAGTCTCTCTCAATCCCCTCTGAGCAGGAGCCCATGCAGCTGGGTTTGCTTGCCTCTGACAATAGAAGATTCAGCTCTCAGAGGAGGGTTTGTTTCTGTTGTGGAGGTATAAATCATTTGGCAAATGTTTGTCCCTTCAGGCAGTTTTTTGAGAGTAATAAAGAAACAAAAAGAAAAAAAATCCTCTAAAAACGTTCCATCTGTTCCTATTGGCACGGTTGATGCGGAAATTGAAGGTTTTCCGTTTGCTTGTAGTTCCCGTTTTCTCCTACCTGCCAGGGTGGCGCTAGAGAGCAAGAACATTTTTTTGTGAGATTTTTGTAGATAGTGGAGCAGCTGTCAATCTCATTGATAATCAATTTGCTATGACACATGGTTTCCAGGTATGCACTTTGGGAAAGGATATACCTGTTTTTGCTATTGATGCCGCTCCACTTTCTCAGAAATCGTTAAAGGGCATAGTTCACAATATCCGTTTGATTGTGAGTGATACTCATGTTGAGGATGTGTCATGTTTCGTCCTAAGCGGGTTGCCTACTCCTCTAGTGTTGGGGCTACCCTGGCTCACTAAACATAACCCCACCATTGATTGGCAAGCGAGGCAAATAAATGGTTGGAATGACTTTTGCAGAGAGAATTGCCTCATGACATCTGTTTCAGAGGTTTCTACTAAGACTGTACCATCTTTTCTCTCTGAATTTTTGGATGTGTTTTCTGAGAGTGGTGTTCAGGAGCTGCCCCCTCACAGGGAGTACGATTGCCCTATTAATCTCATCCCAGGCGCCAAGCTGCCTAAATCTCGTTTATACAATCTCTCCCAACCTGAAAGGGTCGCTATGCGTGCTTATATCTCTAAGAGCCTGAGAAAGGACACATACGACCCTCGAAGTCACCTGTTGCCGCTGGTTTTTTCTTTGTTAAGAAAAAAGATGGTTCTTTAAGACCATGTCTGGATTTCAGGGAGCTGAACAGTACTACAATTCGTGACCCTTATCCGCTTCCTCTGATCCCGGACCTGTTTAACCAGATTGTTGGGGCTAAAGTTTTTTCCAAGTTGGATCTAAGAGGGGCATACAACCTGGTCAGGGTCAGAGAAGGAGACGAATGGAAGACGGCCTTCAATACCCCTGAGGGCCATTTTGAGAATTTGGTTATGCCTTTTGGTTTGATGAATGCTCCGTCCGTCTTCCAACATTTTGTGAACAGCATTTTTTATCATTTAATGGGGAAATTTGTACTAGTGTATCTAGATGACATTTTGATTTTTTCTCCTGATTTCAAAACTCATAAGGACCACCTACGTTAGGTCTTGCTCATCCTGCGGGAGAATAAATTGTACGCTAAACTGGAAAAATGTGTGTTTGCGGTTCCAGAAATTCAATTTCTGCGGTTTCTTCTCTCCGCTTCTGGTTTTCGCATGGACCTCGAGAAGGTCCGCGCTGTGCTTGAGTGGGAGCTTCCTGAGAATCAGAAGGCGCTGATGCGTTTTTTGGGTTTTGCCAATTATTACAGGAAGTTTATTTTGAATTATTCCTCTGTTGTTAAACCACTCACTGATATGACTAGAAAGGGGGTAGATTTTTCCTCCTGGTCGGTAGAGGCGCGTAAGGCCTTTTTTAGTATCAAGGAGAGTTTTGCTTCCGCTCCCATCTTGGTACAACCTGATATCTCTCTGCCCTTCATAGTTGAGCTGGACGCTTCTGAGGTGGGTGTGGGTGCGGTCTTGTCTCAGGGTCCCTCTCCTGCCAAATGGCGACCGTGTGCCTTTTTCTAGAAGAAACTCTCCTCCGCAGAGAGAAATTACGATGTGGGAGATAGGGAGTTGTTGGCCATCAAGTTAGCTTTTGAGGAATGGCGCCATTGGCTAGAGGGAGCCAGACACCCTATTACCGTGTTTACCGACCATAAGAATCTGGCCTACTTGGAGTCAGCCAAGCGTCTGAACCCGAGACAGGCCAGATGGTCTTTGTTCTTTTCAAGGTTTAATTCTGTTGTCACGTTCCGCCCTGGGGTTAAGAATGTGAAGGCGGATGCCCTGTCACGTTGTTTTGAAGACCCGGGTCCCATTTTGGCTGAAGGTGTGGTGGTCTCTGCTCTTTATCCTGAATTGGAGGCAGAGGTTCAGGCAGCCCAGGCAGAGGCTCCTGATCTTTGTCCTCCTGGGAGGTTGTTTGTGCCTCTCGCTTTAAGACACAAGGTTTTTAAGGAGCACCACGATACTGTCCTTGCTCGGCACCCGGGGGGTAGAGCCACAGTGGATCTCATCGCTCAGAGATTCTGGTGGCCTGCGCTTCATAAGTCGGTTGAGGGTTTTGTGGCAGCGTGCGAGACCTGCGCTCGTGCCAAAGTCCCTCATTCACGGCCATCAGGTCCTCTCCTCCCGTTACCCATTCCTTCCCGTCCTTGTACACATCTGTCCATGGACTTCATTATGGACTTGCCTCGTTCCTCGGGGAAGACTGTGATTCTGGTGGTGGTGGACCGTTTTAGCAAAATGGCGCATTTCATTCCTTTTCCTGGGTTGCCCAATGCTAAGATGCTGGCGCAGGCATTTATTGATCATGTTGTCAAATTGCATGGTATTCCTTCAGACATAGTCTCTGATAGGGGCACGCAGTTTGTTTCCAGATTCTGGAAGGCTTTCTGTTCTCGCTTGGGCGTTCGGTTGTCATTCTCTTCTGCTTTCCACCCACAGTCGAATGGCCAGACGGAGCGCGTCAATCAGAATCTGGAGACATATCTGCGCTGTTTTGTGGCGGAGAATCAGGAGGATTGGTGTAACTTTCTCTCCCTTGCTGAGTTTGCTTTAAATAACCGTCGTCAGGAGTCCTCTGATAAGTCACCATTTTTTGGTGCATATGGGTTTCATCCGCAGTTTGGGACATTCTCTGGAGAGGGGTCTTCTGGTTTACCTGATGAGGAGAGATTCTCCTCGTCTTTGTCATCTATTTGGCAAAAGATTAAGATTCAGGATAATCTAAAGAGCATGAGTGAGAGATATAAGCGTGTGGCGGATAAGAGACATGTGCCTGGTCCGGACCTGAATATTGGTGATCTGGTGTGGTTGTCTACTAAGAATATCAAATTGAAGGTTCCCTCCTGGAAGTTGGGTCCTAAGTTTATTGGGCCTTACAGACTTGGAAGATCCATAATGTTTTCCATAAGTCCCTATTAAAACCTTATGTCCAACCCATAGTACCCTCCTCTTTGCCTCCTCCTCCGATTGTGGTTGATGGTAATCTTGAATTTCAGGTCTCTAGGATTGTGGATTCTCGTGTTGTCCGCGGTTATCTCCAGTAACTTGTTCATTGGGAGGGTTATGGTCCTGAGGAGAGGATGTGGGCCCCAGTGACGGACATTAAAGCCACTCGTCTCATCAGGGATTTCCATAGGTCCCATCCTGAGAAGTTGGGCTCTGAGTGTCCGGAGTCCACTCGTAGAAGGAGGGGTACTGTCACCGCCAGACATCTGAGAAGCTCTGACAGACGTTCTTCAGAACCTCCTGCTTGAGGTCCTTTTGTTTTGCGTTCATTTTGTCATCTCGTTTCCCTCTCTCAGCTGTTATCTAGCTGCACTGATTGCATCCCTTTAAATCCCCTCCCATACTGCATCACTTTGCGGTTTATACAACTTCCTGGAGTGTGTGCATGCTGGATGCTACAACTGATTCTTCTACAGATAAGTCTGTTCATTTATCTATGTTTTCTTGATCATAGGTGACCCTGACTTCCTCCGTATTAAGTGTAGGGAGCCGGTGGTCGTATCCCCTCACTATTATAGGGTGTTCAGGTTTCATACAGTCGAGGAACGAGGGTATGCAATTATCTACCATAGAGATTTTTGCATAGGCTGAGCAGTAAGGGAGAGAGCTAGGGCAGTTGCAGGGCTTACCCTTTGGTTCCTTAGTTTTGGATCAAGTCACTCGGATCTTCATTTGTGTCTTCTAGTTTTCTGTAACACCTTCCGTGACAGTATGCGGCAGTCCTGTGGGCAAAAATGCCTTGTGGATGCTAGAGGTCAGAGCAGAATGGGCCGACTGATTCAAGCTGATAGAAGAGCAACGTTGACTGAAATAACCACTCATTACATCCGAGGTATGCAGAAAAGCATTTGTGAAGCCACAACACGCACAACCTTGAGGCGGATGGGCTACAACAGCAGAAGACCCCACCGGGTACCACTCATCTCCACTACAAATAGGAAAAAGAGGCTACAATTTGCACGAGCTCACCAAAATTGGACTGTTGAAGACTGGAGAAATGTTGCCTGGTCTGATGAGTCTCGATTTCTGTTGAGACATTCAAATGGTAGAGTCCAAATTTGGCGTAAACAGAATGAGAACATGTATCCATCCTCTGATGGCTACTTCCAGCAGGATAATGCACCATGTCACAAAGCTCGAATCATTTCAAATTGGTTTCTTGAACATGACAATGAGTTCACTGTACTAAAATGGCCCCCACAGTCACCAGATCTTAACCCAATGGAGCATCTTTGGGATGTGGTGGAACGGGAGCTTCGTGCCCTGGATGTGCATCCCTCAAATCTCCATCAACTGCAAGATGCTATCCTATCAATAAGGGCCAACATTTCTAAAGAATGCTATCAGCACCTTGTGGAATCAATGCCACGTAGAATTAAGGCAGTTCTGAAGGCAAAAGGGGGTCCAACACCGTATTAGTATGGTGTTCCTAATAATTCTTTAGGTGAGTGTATATATATATACTCATGGCGAGGTAGAGATGTATGATGTAACCGGCTGATTTGCTACATGTCACACCAGTTAGTAAGTAATCATTTGTAAAGGGATGAAATACTTATTTTCATAACTGTATATATACATTACAGAGTTTTGGCGAGAGATACAAATGTAATGTATTGTAATGTAAGCACTGTACTGGGCATACTCTGTCGCGGATCTCTTTGATCCGCTCCAAATTCCTCCTCTGACCATTTTTTTTAAGCTGGTTCACCTCCCCGTGGTGCACCCAAAATGAACCAGCAAATACTGGCGGTAAGACAAAGAAAGCTTCTCCTGAGTCCTGAGCAACAGGACACAAACTCTGATCTATAGACTGTGTGTGTGTGTGGCGGGGTATATAGTGTGTGTCAGGAAAATGGATGTGCAATGTGCATGAGAGACATTTCTCTGCTGTCCATACATACAGGCTACAGACATAGTGCTGTGATGTCACAACAATACTTAGTGCACCAATCAGTAATATCCACTTAGACCTGATAAAAAGTGAAGTTATATGTAGCGCAAAAAAAAATTCGGATCATAAGTGGTGATTTTCGCAATCACGAAATAGCGAATTCGCAAATTCACAAATATATGCTGAATATTCGGACATATATTTGCGAAATATTGTGAAATTGAATATTGCCCCTTCCGCTCAACACTACCGATGACACGTGGTTCAGCCAGTCTTAGTCAGGGAGAGATGTGCTGTAGAAGGGACAGATAGTGTAGGGAATTGAATTAATTTTTTTGGTTAGGCAGGGTTGGTGTTAGAGATCCAAAAGTCCTTTAAAGGCAACCTGTGCTAAATAGCTTGCACTTGTTTGGCCGCTGCAGACAGCGACATTATCTGCGCTACATCTACTGTCTAATGTGTGCGCAGCCTAAAAATATCTGTGACATCCAGTGTACTTTTTCCGTAGACGGTGTCCGCTGCGGACAGTAACATTACGTGCGCTACATCTCCTGTATAACATTTGCGCATTCTAAAAATATCTGTGACATCCAGTATACTTTTTCCGTAGACGCTGCGGACAGCGACATTATCTGCGCTACATCTTCTGTTTAGCGTGTGAGCATGCTAAAAATATCTGCTAAATCCAGTGAACTTTTTCTGTAGACGCTGCGGACAGCGACATTATCTGCGCTACATCGCCTGTTTAATGTGTGTGCAGCCTAAAAATATCTCTGACATCCAGTGTTCTTTTTACGTAGACGTTGTCTGCTTCTTTTTCGCTGCTGGTGACAGCGAAATTATCTGCGCTACATCTCCTGTGTAATGTTTGCGCATCATAAATATCTGTGACATTCAGTTTAATTTATTTGCGCATATACTTACAAAACCTGCGCTACTGTACATGTGACATACTTGCAAGCATATACACTCACCTAAAGAATTATTAGGAACACCATACTAATAAGGTGTTGGACCCCCTTTTGCCTTCAGAACTGCCTTAATTCTACGTGGCATTGATTCCACAAGGTGCTGATAGCATTCTTTAGAAATGTTGGCCCTTATTGATAGGATAGCATCTTGCAGTTGATGGAGATTTGAGGGATGCACATCCAGGGCACGAAGCTCCCGTTCCACCACATCCCAAAGATGCTCTATTGGGTTGATATCTGGTGACTGTGGGGCCATTTTAGTACAGTGAACTCATTGTCATGTTCAAGAAACCAATTTGAAATGATTTAAGCTTTGTGACATGGTGCATTATCCTGCTGGAAGTAGCCATCAGAGGATGGGTACATGGTGGTCATGAAGGGATGGACAGAAACAATGCTCAGGTAGCCCGTGGCATTTAAACGATGCCCAATTGGCACTAAGGGGGCCTAAAGTGTGCCCAGAAAACATCCCCCACACCATTACACCACCACCACCAGCCTGCACAGTGGTAACAAGGCATGATGGATACATGATCTCATTCTGTTTATGCCAAATTCGGACTCTTCCATTTGAATGTCTCAACAGAAATCGAGACTCATCAGACCTGGCAACATTTTTCCAGTCTTCAACAGTCCAATTTTGGTGAGCTCGTGCAAATTGTAGCCTCTTTTTCCTATTTGTAGTGGAGATGAGTGGTACCCGGTGGGGTCTTCTGCTGTTGTAGCCCATCCGCCTCAAGGTTGTGCGTGTTGTGGCTTCACAAATGCTTTGCTGCATACCTCGGTTGTAACGAGTGGTTATTTCAGTCAACGTTGCTCTTCTATCAGCTTGAATCAGTCGGCCCATTCTCCTCTGACCTCTAGCATCCACATGGCATTTTTGCCCACAGGACTGCCGCATACTGGATGTCTTTCCCTTTTCACACCATTCTTTGCAAACCCTAGAAATGGTTGTGCGTGAAAATCCCAGTAACTGAGCAGATTGTGAAATACTCAGACCGGCCTATCTGGCACCAACAACCATGACACGCTCAAAATTGCTTAAATCACCTTTCTTTCCCATTCTGACATTCAGTTTGGAGTTCAGGAGATTGTCTTGACCAGGAACACCCCCCTAAATGCATTGAAGCAACTGCCATGTGATTGGTTGACTAGATAATTGCATTAGTGACAAATAGAACAGGTGTTCCTAATAATTCTTTAGGTGAGTGTATACCATTTAATATGCGAGCAGTAAGGGACGGGGAAGTGGCTGCTGATGGTGCACGCAGAGGCCGTGGCTCTGGGCACACTGAAACTGTGCCTGCTGCCAGAGCACAAGAAACACACTCATCCACGATACCTAGCTTCATGTCCCAGTTTGCAGGGCGGTGCAGGACACCACTCTCGAAGTCAGACCAGTGTCAGTAGCCAAGAGTCTGGTCAACAGAATCCTCACCCTGATCCTCCTTCCTCCCACCATGGAGAGTCTTGGCAAACAAGTGATCTCACACTTGGATATTCCGAGGAGCTCTTTTCATCGCCATTCCTTGATTTGGGCCTCTCGCCAAGCCAGCTTAAAGAGGGACCATGAGGAGATCGTGTGAACTAATTCCCAAACTCTTGAGCATCCACAGTCACAAGAAGATGATGGTGGGGAACCGCAATTAGTGTTTCACGAGGTGGATAATGATGATGAGACACAGTTGCCAATAAGTCAACGGCAATTAGTGTCTCAAGAGGTTGATGATGAGGATGAGACACAGTGGTCAATAAGTAAGGTTGTTGTTAGGTCAACAAGTCAGGAAGATGGGAGGAAGGGAAGAAGTGGAAGAGGAGGTGGTGGACAATTAAATCACTGACCCAACGTGGGAAGGTGGCAAGCCGAGCGAGGACAGCAGTACAGAAGGGAGGGATCGCAGCACCGCAACAGGCTGGAAGAGGCAGTAGGGTGGCAAAAGGGAGGAGGTGGGCCACACCAAACAGGCCCACAACTGTTCCCCGGAGCACCCCTTGCGGCAATCTCTCTTGCCAACGGATAGATGTTCCCCAGTCTGGCGCTTTTTTGAGGAAAGTGCGGACGATAAAAGAATTGTCATTTGCAACCTGTGCAATACCAGAATGAGCAGGATCGTGAACACTAGGAACCTCACCACCAGCAACATGATCGGCCACATGGCATCAAAGCACCGTAATAGGTGGGCCGAACGCCTGGCTACACAATCTGTGTCTGCGGGTCACACCACTGCCTCCTCTTTCCCTGTGTTACGTGCTGGCAAATCCCCTGTCCAAGACGCAGGCCCGGATGCCTCCCGCTCTGCACCTGGACCTTTGCAAGCACCATCAGCTAGCACATCCACTTCTGTGTCCCAGCGCAGAGTACAGATGTCTATACCCCAGGCCTTTGAACGAAAGTGAAAATACCCAGCCACCCACCCACAGACCATAGCACTAAATAAGCACATTTCCAAATTGCTGGCCCTGAAAATGTTGCCATTTAAGCTTGTGGACACTGAGGCTTTCTGCAGCCTGATGGCGACAACGGTCCCTCGTTACTCTGTTCCCAGCCGCCACTATTTTTCCCGGTGTGCCATCCCCACCTTACACCAGCATGTGTCCCGTAACATCACCCGTGCCCTGACCAATGCATTAATTGGGAAGGTCCAATTAACGACTGACACATGGACAAGTGCTTGTGGCCTGTAACGCTGCATTTCCTTGACGGCACACTGGGTGAGCGTTGTGGAGGCCGAGAGCGAGTCGTACCCTGGGATGGCACAGGTGCTACCGACGCCAAGGATTGCGGGCCCCACTTCCATCAGGATTTCCACCATCACTTACATTAGTGGCTGCAACCCCCCCTTCTTGCAGCACCAGTCAGCCGTCAGTCAGTAGCTGGAAGCAATGTAGCACTGCAAAGGGGAAGCGGCAACAGGCCGTGCTTAAACTAATATTTTTAGGTGACAAACAGCACACCGCCGCAGAGCTGTGGCAGGGTATAAGGGACCAGACTGAGCTGTGGCTATCGCCACTCAACCTAGAACCAGGCATGGTTGTGTCTGATAATGGCCATAACTTGGTGGCGGCTTTGGAGCTCGGCAAGCTCACACACATACCATGCCTAGCCCACGTGTTCAACTTAGTGGTTCAGCGGTTTCTCAAAACCTACCCCAATTTTCCTGAGCTACTGGTGAAGGTGCGCCGCGTGTGTGCCGATTTCCAAAAGTCATCTACAGCTTCCGCCGGTCTGACAACGCTACAGCAGCGCTTGAAATTTCCAGCTCACCGACTGTTGTGCGACGTGAGCACGCAATGGAACTCCACGTTCCACATGTTGGCCAGGCTTTGTGCGCAGCAGAGAGCAGTAGTGGAATACCAGCTACAACATGGTCGTCGCCTTTCCAGTCAGCTTCCGCTATTCACAAGCGAGGAGTGGGCATGGATGTCTGACCTCTGTGAGGTTTTATGCAACTTTGAGGAATCAACACAGATCATGAGCGGCGATGCCGCTATTATCAGCGTAACCATCCCACTTCTATGTCTACTGAAGCGCTCGCTGCTCACAATGAAGGCGGACGCTTTGCATGTGGAAGAGGTGGAAATGGGGGAAGACAGTACACAGTACACAGCGCGAATTGGATGATGATGAGGAGGAGGAGCAGGAGACGGTTGCCTCCGCTACAGAGGGTAGTACCCACAGCAGGTGTATTCCATCTGTTCAGCGTGGATGGGACAAAGAGGAGGAAGAGGATGAGGAGATTGAGAGTCATCCTCTTGATGAGGACAGTGATGTCTTGTCTGTTGGGACTGAAACACATGGCTGACTTTATGTTATGCTGCCTTTCCCGTGACCCGCACGTTATACGCATTTTGGCCAACACGGATTACTGATTGTTCACCCTTCTCGACCCCCACTACAAGGAGAACTTCTCATCTCTCATTCCTGTGCTGGAGAGGACTAGCAAATGGTGCAATACCAGAAGGTCCTTGTGGAAAAATTGCTTCAAAAATTTCCAGCTGACAACGCTGGCGGCAGAGTACGCAGTTCCTTGGGCAACTGAGGAGGGGAGACGAGGGGAACACACAGCAGTTCCAACAGAGGCAAGGCAACACTCTCCAAGGCCTGGGACAGTTTCATGAAATCCTGCCAGCACCCTCACCCTGATGCGTGGCCTAGTGTCACAAGGAGGGAAAAGTTTTGGAATATGGTGAAGAGTACGTACGGAGCATTCTCAATGATCCCTCTGTGCCTTACAACTAATGGGTGTCCAAGGTGGACAAGTGGCACGAACTGACGCTCTATGCCTTGGAGGTGCTGGCCTGCCCTGCCGCCATCGTTTTGTCATAGCGGGTATTTAGTGCTGCCGGTGGCATAATAACTGATAAGCGCATCTGCCTGTCAACTGAAAATGCTGACAGGTTGACTCTTATCAAAATGAACAAGGCCTGTTTTGCCCCTGACTTCTCTTCTCCACCAGAGGATAGCGACTGAACATAAAGGCACTTTAATTGTGGCTTTTATGGTGTATTGAATACACTGTATTTCCATGCACCCCTTTCACCACAAAAAAGGGTATATGGTTCAATCTTCCTTTTCTTGTCCTCCTCCATCATATCAACATGCTTATTAGGCTGCCCTCGCTCCTAATGTTTTAGAGGGTCAGCTCAGCAGCAGGCCTTCAACCATAATTTCTTCGATGGTCAGCTCAGCAGCAGGACCTCAATCATAATTTTTTCAATGGTCAGCTCAGCAGCAGGCCCTCAACCATAATTTCTTCGATGGTCAGCTCAGCAGCAGGACCTCAACCATAATTTTTTCAATGGTCAGCTCTGCAGCAGGCACTCACCCCTAATGTTTTAGAGTCATATCAGCAGCAGGCCCTTGCCCATAATGTTTTAGATGATCAGATCAGCAGCAGGCCCTCGCCCATAATGTTTTAGATGGTCAGCTCAGCAGCAGGCCCTCGCCCATAATGTTTTAGATAGTCAGCTCAGGAGCAGACCCTCACCCCTAATATTTTAGATGGTCAGCTCAGCAGCAGGCCCTCGCCCATAATGTTTTAGATGGTCAGCTCAGCAACAGGCCCTCACCCCTAATGTTTTAGAGAGTCAGCTCAGCAGCAGACCCTCAACCATAAATTTTTTCAATGGTCAGCTCAGCAGCAGGCCCTCGCCTATCATTTTTTCTATGGTCAGATCAGCAGCAGGCCCTTGCCCCTAATGTTTTAGAAAGTCAGCTCACTAGCAGACCCTCAACCATAATTTTTTCGATGGTCATCTCAGCAGCAGGCCCTTACCCATAGATTTTTAGATGCTCAGATAAGCAGCAGGCACTCGCCCCTAATATTTTAGAGGGTCAGCTCAGCAGCAGACCCTCACCCCTAATGTTTTTAAGGGTCACCAGCAGGCCACAAAGGGGGGATTACTCCAACATACGTGGATAAGATTTCTCTAATAATCACCAATGTTTATGGACAATATAGTCAAAACGTTTATTGAAAAGATGGAATTTGTGTGAAAAAACGATCCTGGGATTTTTTTCTTTTACCTTGTCCCGTATTGGGGCAATTGCAGCCTCCTTCAGAACTTTTCCTGGGTAGCCTCTTACCTTAAATCTATCCATCATTTCCTCCACTCTTTTTTCGTGTATTTCCTGATATTAGATACAATGCGTTTTATTCGCTGTGTCTGTGATTTTGGGATGGCCTTTTTTAAAGGTAGGGGATGGGCGCTTTTAAAGTGCAACACATTGTTCTAATCTGTTTCTTTTCTAAATAAATCTGTATATATGTATCCATCGTCATCCTTAATAACCAATATGTCGAAAAAGCTAACCTTTACATGGTCATAAGTCATGGTAAATTTCAAACCCCTCAATACACTGTTCAAATGTTCATGAAAGGCCAGGAGGGACTCGAGTGGCCCCGCCCACACGCAAACAACGTCATCAATAAATCTTTTCCACAAAAGAGCATTTTTTTGATAATTCAAATCATTATATACATGGGTTTCTTCAAATGATGACATAAACACATTTGTGTACGGCAGGGCAACATTCGAGCCAATCGCGGTCCCCCGTCATTGCAAGTATTATGTGTCACCAAATAAAAAATAATTTTTAAATAATGCAAGATGTAGCAGCTTAAGCAAAAACTCCTGTTGTACTTCAGTGTATCCACTAGACCGCAATAGACGTAATACAGTCTCTATCCCTCCGTCATGGTCGATGGAGGTATAGAGGCTGACTACATAAATCGTGACCAGCCAGCTATCCCGAGGAACCTTTCCCAATTTTTTTTATTATTTTCAAAAAGTGTGATGTGTCCAAAAGGAACGATGTAGTCTGCTTCACTAGAGGTATTAATGCTTTCTCCAACATTATCACTTGTGGAGATAGGACTGAATCAACAGACGCCACAATGGGGCGTCCCGGAGGATCCACCAGACTCTTATGTACCTTCGGGAGTGTATAGAACACTGGAGTCACTGGTGTGTAGTTAATCAAAAACTCGCTCATTTTATCATCAATTGTGCCCAAGGTTTTATAATGGTATACTAATGATGATAGTTCATCCTTTATCCGGAATACTGAGTCATTATCCAAATTCATAGAAGTGTCACTATCCAACAACTGGCGCATCACCTCTTTGACATAACTGCATTCATCCATAATTACCAGCGATCCCCCCTTGTCTGCCTGCTTGATTATAAGGCTCTTGTCCTCCATTAAAGACTGAATAGCCCGTTTCTCCTGTGGGGTTACATTTGATGTTACATGTAACTCTCCTTTCTTAATAGAGTCAATCAAAATTTGAATATCTCTTGTCACTAACTGAATATACCGTAAGTTTCCACCGGGTGCGCATTCTTAGAAAGGCTTACGTATATCTGCTTTTGACTCTCAAGCCCAGGTCTGCTTACCTGAGTATACCAGTTCCAGTATCATGTCCCTCAGTTATACAGCCTTCACCAGAGGATATATTTGATGCATCGAAAAAATGACTTTTCAGTCTTATTCTCCTAAAAAACTGTTGTAGATCCATATCCATCTGGAAGCTGTCAAACTGTGTCATGGGACTAAAAGACAGACCTTTTTCTAAGGCATTAATCTGGAGAGGGCTCAGGATTTTTTAAGACAAATTAATAATCAAAGAGAGGGCCGTACCTGTGAACGAGTCTGTATGTTCTGAGTTGCTCATGGAGCTGCCAATGCTTGCGGCCCGCCCTGCGTTTCTTCCTGGTGGTCAGCGGCCATTGCCCCTCCTGAAAAAACAATGTGATTTTTGGGATCCTCCTAAATCGCTCCCAGAACTTGAAGTATAATAGTTCCTTCGTGGTTGTCTCCTGTAGCCTGCTCCAGAGCGCCCCAAGAATTCTTGCCATTTGTATACTTTATTTAATAAATAGTCCTCGTTGTCGCTCAAAAATTTAGATTTTTTTCTTTTCTTCCACTTCTTTTTTGTATCCTGCAATGTAGTTATCCACTATTTCTTTCAGTTTAGTAAACTCATCTGTGTTCAGAGAATACCGCAATGGACATTCAGTGGTATTCAATTGTTCCTTAAAGGGGTATTCCCATCTTGCTACTTCATCCTCACCTGCTGCCAGCTAGCTGTTCACTTCCTGGTTTTCTGCAGCTAAGGCTGGGCGGGCTTAGGCAGCTAGAGTGAAGGCCGGCCACACCTCCTTATGTCATCACATTTAGAGCTGAGTCCTGCGTGCTAGTTCATGTGAAGAGTTTTACTCATCAGTCTGGCAGCCTGCAGTGTCTGTGATGCCCCTCCCCCTGCTGGGGAAATAGGGGGCCATGTGAATTGAGCTCAGTGTACAGTAACACGTGGCTGTTCTGCAGTTTTACACACAAAATCTCTGTCTGATCTTTTACAAACCCATTCTGTGCATCAAAAACTATAATTCCATATTATACATTAGCTCAAAAGCTTGACCATCCCCCACCCACCAGCACTGATGCAGATTTGCTTCCATTACAGCTGTACTCCAGTTGTGTATAAACCTTACACTATGTATCTTTATAGATGCATATACAGCTCAGCTACATGTGTCTTCTCCAGTCCCCTAACATCACTTTGGCTGAATGGCTTCTTATACAGCCCTGCTACATCTTTATTCTACTACCCCGCTAGCACTGGGTCTGAAAAGTTACATATACAGCACTGCTACATCTGTCTGTTTATCTCTTCAACCAGCACTGTGTCAGAACAGCCGCATATTCAGCTCTGCTACATCTGTTTCTCTCTTCCACCAGCATTGATGCTGACCCGCAACATATACAGCTCTGCTACATCAGTTTCTCTCTTCCACCAGCATTGATGCTGACCCGCAACATATTCAGCACTGCTACATCTGTTTCTCTCTTCCACCAGCATTGATGCTGACCCGCAACATATACAGCTTTGCTACATCAGTTTGTCTCTTCCCCTAGCATTGATGCTGACCCGCAACATATACAGCACTGCTACATCAGTTTCTCTCTTCCCCTAGCATTGATGCTGACCCGCAACATATACAGCTCTGCTACATCAGTTTTTCTCTTCCCCCTAGCATTGATGCTGACCTGCAACATATACAGCTCTGCTACATCAGTTTCTCTCTTCCCCTAGCATTGATGCGGACCCGCAACATATACAGCTCTGCTACATCAGTTTCTCTCTTCCACCAGCATTGATGCTGACCTGCAACATATACAGCTCTACTACATCAGTTTCTCTCTTTCCCTAGCATTGATGCTGATCCGCAACATATACAGCTCTGCTACATCAGTTTCTCTCTTCCACCAGCATTGATGCTGACCCACAACATATAAAGCTCTGCTACATCAGTTTCTCTCTTCCACCAGCATTGATGCTGACCCGACACATATACATCTCTGCTACATCTGTCTATTCCCTTCCCCACTAGAACTATGGCTGAACAGCAGCATATTCAGCTCTGCTACATCCATCAGCCCCCATGTGCCTCCATCAGCCCCCATATGCCTCAAACAGCCCCCCATATGCCTCAAACAGCCCCCCATATGCCTCAAACAGCCCCATCGCCCTCCATTAGCCCCCATCAGTCTCATAGAGCCCCCATATGCCTCATACAGCCCCCATATGCCTCATATTGCCCCCATCAGCCCCCATATGCCTCAAATAGCCCCCATCAGCCTCAAACAGCCTCCATCAGCCCCCAATATGCATCAAACAGCCCCCAATATGTATCAAATAGCCCCCATCAGCCTCAAATAGCCCCCATCAGCCTCAAACAGCCTCCATCAGCCCCCATCAGTCTCATACAGCCCCCATATGCCTCATACAGCCCCCATATGCCTCATATTGCCCCCATCAGCCCCCATATGCCTCAAATATTCCCCCATGAGCCTCAAATAGCCCCATCAGCCTCAAACAGCCCCCATCAGCCCCCAATATGCATCAAACAGCCCCCAATATGTATCAAACACCCCCCATCAGCCTCATACAGCCCCCAATCAGTCTCAAATAGCCCCCATCAGCCTCAAACAGCCTCCATCAGCCTCATCGGCCCCCATCAGTCTCATACAGCCCCCATATGCCTCATACAGCCCCCATATGCCTCATATTGCCCCCATCAGCCCACATATGCCTCAAATATTCCCCCATCAGCCTCAAATAGCCCCATCAGCCTCAAATAGCCCCCCCATCAGCCTCATACAGCCCCCCATAAGCCACTATATGCCTCAAATATTCCCCCATCAGCCTCAAATAGCCCCCATCAGCCTGAAATAGCCCCCCATCAGCCTCAAACAGCCCCCCATCAGCCCCCATATGCCTCATATAGCCCCAAAAGTGCCTCCATCTGCAGTAATCGTTGGTGGATTTAGTGGAGTAGAAATGATACTTACCTATTAGGAAATAGTCTCTCCAGGTCTTCTGATGTCCGTCCGCACACTCCGCTACCTCGCCCGAATGCGGCTCTATCTCAGACGCGATGGATATTCTGCACATGCGCGGCCGCCCAAAAGAGATAGCGACGTGCGCGTTCCCAGGTTCTTCAAGAGGCCGGCCGCAGGATCGCAGATGATGCAGTGCGCAGGCACGGCCCTTGGATGCGGCAGGCGAGATGTGACCGTATCTATGGGAAACGCCAATAAACAACACTAAGAGAAAGAAGAAATTTTAAATAGAATGGTAGGATATTTTTAATGAAATGTATAGGAAAAAGTCTTCAGTGGGGGCAAAGGATTTAAATTAAGACTGATCGATAAGATGATAATACCCCTTTAATTTCTACTATTGCTTTCTGCAAGCGATAAACAGTCAACAATATTAAATCCAGAGAACACTTGTTAATAATCCTCTCAAAGTCGCCACAATAAGCTGTATCCTCTGGAAAGAAAGTTGGGCGCAGATGTACCCTTAGACCTCTCGGGATCCTATTCTGCTTATAATACTCTGCCAGAGTCGTTGTGTGTAATTCATATGAGGTTACCCTTCTTAATTGCCGTTCCCAGTGTCTTTTCTTATACTCGTATACTCAGTGGTCGGTATCGTCAGGAATTCATTTGGTGACATCTAGTGATGGACGAACATCGGCCGATCAAATGTTCGCGAACCGCGCGTTCGCAGCGGGCCCCATTCACTTTAATGGCAGGCGAAACTGAAAAACCTTCAGGTCATATTTGCAGCCAAACACTTACTAGAAGTACACAAATAGTCCCACAACATGGACAGTGACATACCAGAGGGGGATTATTGGCAAAAATTCCCTCAAGAAATATGTACACTGCTCAAAAAAATTAAGGGAACACAAAAATAACACATCCTAGATCTGAGTTAATTAAATATTCTTCTGAAATACTTTGTTCTTTTCTTTTCTTTACGGTCTCCTGAGGGATCTCCTCCCAGACCTGGACTAAAGCATCTGCCAACTCCTGGACAGTCTGTGGTGCAACGTGACGTTCGTGGATAGAGCGAGACATGATGTCCCAGATGTGCTCAATTGGATTCAGGTCTGGGGAACGGGCGGGCCAGTCTATAGCATCAATGCCTACGTCTTGCAGGAACTGCTGACACACTCCAGCCACATGAGGTCTAGCATTGTCTTGCATTAGGAGGAACCCAGGGCCAACCGCACCAGCATATGGTCTCACAAGGGGTCTGAGGATCTCATCTCGGTACCTAATGGCAGTCAGGCTACCTCTGGCGAGCACATAGAGGGCTGTGCGGCCCTCCAAAGAAATGCCACCCCACACCATTACTGACCCAATGCCAAACCGGTCATGCTGGAGGATGTTGCAGGCAGCAGAACATTCTCCACAGCGTCTCCAGACTCTGTCACGTCTGTCACATGTGCTCAGTGTGAACCTGCTTTCATCTGTGAAGAGACCAGGGCGCCAGTGGCGAATTTGCCAATCTTGGTGTTCTCTGGCAAATGCCAAACGTCCTGCACGGTGCTGGGCTGTAAGCACAACCCCACCTGTGGACGTCGGGCCCTCATATCACCCTCATGGAGTCTGTTTCTGACCGTTTGAGCAGACACATGCACATTTGTGGCCTGCTGGAGGTCATTTTGCAGGGCTCTGGCAGTGCTCCTCCTGTTCCTCCTTGCACAAAGGCGGAGGTAGCAGTCCTGCTGCTGGGTTGTTGCCCTCCTACGGCCTCCTCCACGTCTCCTGATGTACTAGCCTGTCTCCTGGTAGCTCCTCCATGCTCTGGACACTACGCTGACAGACACAGCAAACCTTCTTGCCACAGCTCGCATTGATGTGCCATCCTGGATAAGCTGCACTACCTGAGCCACTTGTGTGGGTTGTAGACTCCGTCTCATGCTACCACTAGAGTGAAAGCACCGCCAGCATTCAAAAGTGACCAAAACATCAGCCAGGAAGCATAGGAACTGAGAAGTGGTCTGTGGTCACCACCTGCAGAACCACTCCTTTATTGGGGGTGTCTTGCTAATTGCCTATAATTTCCACCTGTTGTCTATCCCATTTGTACAACAGCATGTGAAATTGATTGTCACTCAGTGTTGCTTCCTAAGTGGACAGTTTGATTTCACAGACGTGTGATTGACTTGGAGTTACATTGTGTTGTTTAAGTGTTCCCTTTATTTTTTTGAGCAGTGTATTTTAATCAGGGGACATTTTTATGTGTCTTAAAGGGAAACTCTCCAAAATGTGCCCTGATGGAGCCTAGAAAATTTTTATTTCCTATCGGTTTGATGTATACAAATGTGCAGCACTCCATGTTTTTGTATCCTGCAGAGTCCATTTTAAAAAAACGGACGCCACTGTACAGCATCAGTCTGAGGCATCTGTTAACGCATACATTTTTGGCATGCATTAAATGGATGGCATAAATAGGATGTGAACCCAGCCCTAGTGTTAGAATAAGCATCAGTACACAGCGGAGCAGCGTGGCGGAGAGGGGAGGCCGCCATGTACTGACAGAGCGCTACCTGGTCCTGGTGGTCAGGGATGAGGACTGTGCTTCCCGAGGATCATTTATCTACTGGGAAATACAGGGCGCAGTATAATACACTAGAATATATATAATATAAAGATATTAGCTCTACCCCCGAATAATAATACAATTAGGTTGTCATTTATTATATAGAAATACGTCTATGTTAGGCGTATTTCTAACACAGATTGTGGCGCAAAGATCTTTAGCACCGCAATCTGCATATTTTTGCCAGGTCTAAAAAAGGATGGCGTGGGCAGGGAAAGGGGTACAGTTATGGCCATCCAGATATTGGATACCACCGCCATACATTGACCGGATAACAGCTCTGTACAGTGACCGGATAAAAGGGTATAAGAGGGCACAGTACAGGGAATGACTAGGGGCACTGCACAAGGTATGGTCAAAGGGCGCAATGCAGGGTATAGGGGGGCACAGTACGGGGTGAGGGGCCCAGTACAGGGTGGGGGGCAAAGTCACATGACCCTGTGACATTAGAAGGTCCTTATGATGAATGCAGTGGCGTACCTACCATATAGGCAGACCACGCAGCTGCTATGGGGCCCGTGAGAAAGAGGGGACCGAAGTGGAGGAGAGGCCCCGCCCTCTAATTGCTCCTGTTTATCTTTCTAAAGCTAAAGGACCTTTGATGATGTCATCAGAGGTCCTGTAAGGGAACTGCACAGTGTAAAATGTAGTTCCCAGGTTAGTACAGTGCATCTGCCAGGACCTGTGATGACATCATTTTCAACATCACAGGTCCTGCAGAATCTAGCAAAGGAACTGCACCAAAAATGGTGTAGTTCCTAGGTTTCAAAGGTATATCTGCCAGGACCTGTGATGACATCATCACAGGTCCTTCAACCCCTAACAGCAAGTATTAGAAGTTCACAAGCAGCTCTGCATTGATCCATACAGACTGGAATGGAGAGGTAAGAGGAGGTCCTCCACTTTTCATCATTTACCCCCCCCCCCATGCCCTGTTTTTACTCATTGCTCACTCATGTATAATACTTCAGACAGTTACAGTGACCACTACCTCATGTACCTCACACACACAGTGACCATAATGTATAACTGACCACATATTTCTGTACACGCTGCATCTACAGTATTATACCTTCTATGTCTCACATCAATACACTGCTCTGTGTGTGTATATATATATATATTTATATATATATACACACACACACTGCATATATTACACAGTATTATACATGCAATATGTACAGATATACAGTATATACAGCAGTGCACTGATATGTGAGGTACGAGGTATAATAGATGCAGTGTGTACAGATATATAGTATATACAGCAGTGCACTGATATGTGAGGTACGGGGTATAATAGATGCAGTGTGTACAGATATATAGTATATACCGCAGTGCACTGATATGTGAGGTACGAGGTATAATAGATGCAGTGTGTACAGATATATAGTATATACAGCAGTGCACTGATATGTGAGGTATGAGGTATAATAGATGCAGTGTGTACAGATGTATAGTATATACAGCAGTGTACTGATATGTGAGGTACGAGGTATAATAGATGCAGTGTGTACAGATATATAGTATATACAGCAGTGTACTGATATGGGAGGTACGGCGTGTCAATACACTGCTGTATTTACTATATACCTGTACACACTGCATCTATTATACCTCGTACCTCACATATTACACTACTGTATATACTATATACCTGTACAGACTGCATCTATTATACCTGATACCTCCCATATCAGTACACTGCTGTATATACTATATACCTGTACACACTGCATATATTATACCCTGTACCTCACATATCAGAACACTAGGGAATATACTATATACCTGTACACACTGCATCTATTATACCTCTTTTGTGTGCCAGGGCTGTTTTGTAATCCCAGTCCGGCCCTCAAGGCATAAATTATAAAACGCAGCAGCAAGAATAGTTCATGGAACAAAAGGAGGGGCTATAAAAGGTGAATGGGGGCCCAATTTAGATTCCTGCTATGGGGCCCAGTGATTTTTATGTACGCCCCTGGGTGAATGTGGTTCATACGCCACCAGAATGAGAGGCAAAGGAGTGAGAAAAGGGTGTGATTATGTAGCTAGAGATAAAAAAAAAGTAACTGTCGGCCAGTACAGGCCACAAACATTAGCCAATAGGCGTTCACCTGACAGCAAAGAACTTTGAATTCTGTGGCTGGAGGTATATTAAGCGGTCACAGGATAAATATGTAACTGTCAGCCAGTACAGGCCCCAAAAATGAGTAATTTACCTGACATAAAATGCCTTTTATGCCGCTGTATTCACATAAGACAGGGACCATTCTTTGTTCTGCGTGTTGGCGGATATGTGTGGATTGGCATGAGGAAATTCAATTACATGTGGTCATCACAGGTGTTGAATTCCTCCGAGATCCATGTCTCATTCATTTTTAGAAATGCGAGGTAGTCCACACTGTCGTGAGCTAGGCGAGTGCGCTTAACAGTCACAATCCCCCCTGCTGCGCTGAACGTCCTTTCGGACAGGACACTCGATGAGGGGCAAGCCAAGAGTTCCATGGCAAATTGTGCCAGCTCTGGCCACAGGTCAAGCCTGCACACCCAGTAGTCCAGGGGTTCCTCACTTCTCAGAGCATCCACATCGGCCGTTAACCCTATGTAGTCTGACACCTATCGGTCTAGAAGTTCCCTGAGGCTGGATCCGGAGGGGGGCTGTCGATGGGTTGGCTGCAAGAATGATCTCATAATCTAAGTGACCAACACATCTTCAAACCGCCCTCTTTTTGCAGGCACGGTAGGATTGGTATCCGCACCTGTTTCGCTGTGGGTGGAAATTCCTCTGCCAGCGCCCGCAACAGCAGAATGCAGCATCTCTCGCAGCAAGGCATGGAAATGCTGCATTCTGCCAGCCCTCTGTGATGCTGGTAACATGTCCGCCATTTTGTGTTTGTACCGGGGGTCTAAGTATGTTGCCACCCATTACTGGTCCTTGCCCTTTATGCTTTTTATACGGGGGTCCCTCTTCAAACACTGGAGCATGAATGCCCCCATTTGCACTAAACTGGAAGCGGTGGAGTGGCCTGTCTCCTGCTGATCGCCCAGGAGAATGTCGTCCTCTGTCTCTTCCCCCAGCCACATTGTGGAAGCTGATATATTGAAGGCCTCAATCAGTTGTTAGTTGAAGCTGGAATATCACCCTCAAGCAGTAATTTTGTGGACGCAGGTATATGGAAAACCTCAATCACTAATTTGTGGAAGCTGATATATGGCAGGCCTCAATCAGTTGTTTTTAAGTCGAACCCCCCTGCTCTACAGAACAGAAAATTTCTCACTCAGGATCGGGTGTTTGATCTTTTTGTATACTGCTCATTATCGTTTTAACCCTGTGAGTATAATAAACCCTTTCCATTGTCAATCTATGTGATGGTGCTTCACTATTGTTGCTACTTTTGGTCTTTGACAGAAGTTTGGAAAGAGTAGAAGAAGGTGGCTTTCTGTGGCCTGAGTGCTTTCCTATATCCACCAACATTTGAATGAATGCTGAGTGAGGAATTTTCTGTTCCGTAGAGCAGCGTGGTCCGACTGAAAAACGCACCTTTAATGTGAATTGTACCCACTTCACGATTGGGACCTGCGACGCACTAAAGGCAACGTACTTAGGGCTATTTTATATATTCAATCAGTTTTTAGTTGAAGCTGGTATATCACCCTCAAGCAGTAATTTTGTGGACGCAGGTATATTGAAAACCTCTATCACTATTTTGTGGAAGCTGATCTATGGAGGGCCTCAATCAGTTGTTAGTTGAAGCTGGTATATCATCCTCAAGCAGTAATTTTGTGGACGCAGGTATATTGAAAACCTCTATCACTATTTTGTGGAAGCTGATCTATGGAGGGCCTCAATCAGTTGTTAGTTGAAGCTGGTATATCACCCTCAAGCAGTAATTTTGTGGACGCAGGTATATGGAAAACCTCAATCACTATTTTGTGGAAGCTGATAGATCGCAGCCCTCAATCAGTATTTTCTGGAAGCATACATATGCACTATAATATACTTTCTGTGTTGGAAAGTATATTATAAGTATATCACACCCCTCAGTATATCACACCTATCGATAGCACAACGTTACCAGTCCTTTAAATGACTTTTGTGGCCCTATTAGCTAGCGTTTAGTGTCCCTAAGTTCCTAACAGCCTGTCCCTGCTCGAAAATGCAACACTGGCAAAACACAATGTAAAATGGCTGTCAGATTGGATTCTGTTATAGGGTGGGGGTGTGTCCATGTGCTGAAATGTCTCAATTGCCTGTCCTGTCCCACCTGATGTGTCTTGGGTCAAAGTTCGGCGCAATGCAAAAGAATATGGCGCGCGTGGACATCGCCATATGTTTGCATGTTCGGAGGATTTCTAACACGCAAAGTTCGCCGCGAACTGACCGCAAGGCCATCACTAGTGACGTCACTTACGATAATATTCTCGATCCATCCGCTTCATTAAAACTTAATGTGGGCGTTATTGTAGACATATAAGCTGTCGGTGCACGAACCAAAGCAAATGGATCAATGGAAAGCAGTCAGCACTCGACTTCACAGTATGTCCGCACGAGACTGAGGAAACTCAACAAAATTTGTAAATCTCAGTGGACTTCCGATTTCTTTACTTCATATACTTTTATTCCATCGGTAAATATATGCACAAAGTAACAATATAAGGACGCGTTTCGGCCCGTCCAGTCTTCGTCAGCTATCATAAGGATCTAGTTCACCAGCTAAAATCACTGCTATTCACACACGTGCAGTGACGTCAGACGCCAATAATAATAATCCCCCTTTGATCTGCAATAAACTAAATAAGACTTATCGTGAACAATTGGTACATGCTGACATTGGCCCAATGAAAACCTCTTTACGACAAAGTATATTGAGCCCTCAATATACGGAACCTATCCCTGGAAAAACGGAACCTATCCCTGTCTGCATTGTGTGCAATGGTCGCACATTATTAATGGAGAGTTTTTCTATCACCCACATTCTGGGAAGACCTTCAGGATTTCAGTTTTCTTTAACTGTGAATCTTCCAATGTTATATATCTAATTAAATGCCCCAGTGGTTTGGCTTACGTTGGGGAAACTATGCAAACAGAAAGAGATCGTATTTGCAAGCATAAGTCCACAATACGGACCAGCAATCTATTGTTACCTATACCAGCCCATTTTCAGGATTCTCGCCACTCTATTTCACAATTAAGATTTCTGGTGTTGGAGCAGGTTAGAAGACATAGGAGAGGTGGTGACATCAAAAAACAACTACTACGTAGAGAAGCTTATTGGATTCATACCCTGGGCAAATTGCAGCCCAGGGAACTTAATAGAGACTATGAGGTTGCCTACCCTAATTATCAGTGAGTTATTATGTACAGTACAGACCAAAAGTTTGGACACACCTTCTCATTCAAAGAGTTTTCTTTATTTTCATGACTATGAAAATTGTAGATTCACACTGAAGGCATCAAAACTATGAATTAACACATGTGGAATTATATACATAACAAACAAGTGTGAAACAACTGAAAATATGTCATATTCTAGGTTCTTCAAAGTAGCCACCTTTTGCTTTGATTACTGCTTTGCACACTCTTGGCATTCTCTTGATGAGCTTCAAGAGGTAGTCCCCTGAAATGGTTTTCACTTCACAGGTGGGCCCTGTCAGGTTTAATAAGTGGGATTTCTTGCCTTATAAATGGGGTTGGGACCATCAGTTGAGTTTAGGAGAAGTCAGGTGGATACACAGCTGATAGTCCTACTGAATAGACTGTTAGAATTTGTATTATGGCAAGAAAAAAGCAGCTAAGTAAAGAAAAACAAGTGGCCATTTATTACTTTAAGAAATGAAGGTCAGTCAGTCAGCCGAAAAATTGGGAAAACTTTGAAAGTAAGGGCTATTTGACCATGAAGGAGAGTGATGGGGTGCTGCGCCAGATGACCTGGCCTCCACAGTCACCAGACCTGAACCCAATCGAGATGGTTTGGGGTGAGCTGGACCGCAGAGTGAAGGCAAAGGGGCCAACAAGTGCTAAGCATCTCTGGGAACTCCTTCAAGACTGTTGGAAGACCATTTCAGGGGACTACCTCTTGAAGCTCATCAAGAGAATGCCAAGAGTGTGCAAAGCAGTAATCAAAGCAAAAGGTGGCTACTTTGAAGAACCTAGAATATGACATATTTTCAGTTGTTTCACACTTGTTTGTTATGTATATAATTCCACATGTGTTAATTCATAGTTTTGATGCCTTCATAGTCATGAAAATAAAGAAAACTCTTTGAATGAGAAGGTGTGTCCAAACTTTTGGTCTGTACTGTATATATACACTCACCTAAAGAATTATTAGGAACACCTGTTCTATTTCTCATTAATGCAATTATCTAGTCAACCAATCACATGGCAGTTGCTTCAATGCATTTAGGGGGGTGCTCCTGGTCAAGACAATCTCCTGAACTCCAAACTGAATGTCATAATGGGAAAGAAAGGTGATTTAAGCAATTTTGAGCGTAGCATGGTTGTTGGTGCCAGGCGGGCCGGTCTGAGTATTTCACAATCTGCTCAGTTACTGGGATTTTCACGCACAACCATTTCTAGGGTTTACAAAGAATGGTGTGAAAAGGGAAAAACATCCAGTATGCGGCCGTCCTGTGGGCAAAAATGCCTTGTGGATGCTAGAGGTCAGAGGAGAATGGGCCGACTGATTCAAGCTGATAGAAGAGCAACGTTGACTGAAATAACCACTCGTTACAACCGAGGTATGCAGCAAAGCATTTGTGAAGCCACAACACGCACAACCTTGAGGCGGATGGGCTACAACAGCAGAAGACCCCACCGGGTACCACTCATCTCCACTACAAATAGGAAAAAGAGGCTACAATTTGCACGAGCTCACCAAAATTGGACTGTTGAAGACTGGAAAATGTTGCCTGGTCTGATGAGTCTCGATTTCTGTTGAAACATTCAAATGGTAGAGTCCGAATTTGGCGTAAACAGAATGAGAACATGTATCCATCCTCTGATGGCTACTTCCAGCAGGATAATGCACCATGTCACAAAGCTCAAATCATTTCACATTGGTTTCTTGAACATGACAATGAGTTCACTGGACTAAAATGGCCCCACAGTCACCAGATCTCAACCCAATAGAGCGTCTTTGGGATGTGGTGGAACGGGAGCTTCGTGCCCTGGATGTGCATCCCTCAAATCTCCATCAACTGCAAGATGCTATCCTATCAATATGGGCCGACATTTCTAAAGAATGCTATCAGCACCTTGTGGAATCAATGCCACGTAGAATTAAGGCAGTTCTGAAGGCAAAAGGGGGTCCAACACCGTATTAGTATGGGGGCACTAATAATTCTTTAGGTGAGTGTATATATATATATAGTTATGTTTACTAAGTTATTGTTTTCTGTTTACAGACGGCAAACTTGCGATGATTCCTGGTGAACCAGTGGTATTGTCAGTATTCATTATTTTTATATTTATGGATATTATATTATATGATATTTGTTTGTTTTGTATTTATTTTTTGATCTGAAGTATATGTCTTTTTGTAATTGATTGACAAGTGTCTGGTTACCGCCTACATTTTTGGCGTCTGACGTCACTGCATGTGTGTGAATAGCAGTGATTTAAGCTGGTGAACTAGATCATTATGTTAGCTAACGGAGGCTGGACGGGCCGAAACGCGTCCTTATATTGTTACTTTGTGGATATATTTACCGATGGAATAAAAGTATATGAAGTAAAGAAATCGGAAGTCCGCTGAGATTTACTAATTTTGTTGATTGGAGATTCCTCCTTCTCGTGCGGACATGCTGTGAAGTCGAGTGCTGACTGCTTTCCATTGATACTTGAGAGAAATGAGCATGGGCCATCGATGTAACACAGGCAATGCCCAATGGTATAAAATATGCAGATTAACTCCTACCAGTCAAACCCCCTTTGAGGGAAATTTAATGAGAGCAGCGTTTCTTAATCAGAAGTGCAGGCTTCTTAATAAATTTGGCACATCTTCTGGCAGCCCAACAATTCCAGAAAAGCAAATCTGTAGCTGCTATAAACCGGTGTAGACGTAATTAAACTTTAAAGGGGTCATCCCATGACTAATGTAATAAATAAAAATGAGACATCATATAGTACATGGCAATCTCAAACAAAGCTAGAACCAGCCCTGCATCTCACATGGATCCAGAGATCTCCCCATTCATTGGTCTACTAGATTTATATCAGGCTGGTAGTTCAAGGGGAGTGTCCTTTCTGCTGCAGCTCAGAATGTGTTCATGCTCTGCCTATCACAGCTCAGTAGGCATGTTCATGCTCTGCCTATCACAGCTCAGGAGGCGTGTCCAAGCTCTGCCTATCACAGCTCAGTAGGCATGTCCATGCTCTGCCTATCACAGCTCAGTAGGCATGTCCATGCTCTGCCTATCACAGCTCAGTATGCATGTTCATGCTCTGCCTATCACAGCTCAGGAGGCGTGTCCATGCTCTGCCTATCACAGCTCAGTAGGCATGTCCATGCTCTGCCTATCACAGCTCAGTAGGCATGTCCATGCTCTGCCTATGACAGCTCAGGAGGCAGTTGAAGGATGAAACTGAGCATGTGCGGCCTTCTAAGTGAGCAGGAAAAAGAAGAAAAAAAAAACAGAATTTGGAGCTATACAGATACATTTTACTAAATAACTCAATGGCTATGCTAAATTTTTTATTAAATGCGATTACAAAAGTATTCAGATCCAGGTGCTGGTTTGAAAACTGTAGCATATTTTTCATGGGACAACCCCTTTAATTGACGAGTTTCTGGGAAAAATAATAGCATGTCTGTCAGGTACATACAGCTGAATAGGAGGAAACAGCGGTACATCCATTTGGGACTTCAAAAGAAGAGCTCACAGCCGGTTGGTCATGTGATCACAGCCAAGAGATGATGGAGGATCCCTTTAAATGCTCACTTCCAACATCCATCACCGTCTGTCTTCTTGAACTCAAAGAAAAATGGAAAATTCTCTTTGTGCATGGGAGATTTCAGAAAATCTCTACTCTGGGCCCTGCCTATAGATTGTTATTGTGTGAGTAATTGAGTCCCATTATCAGTCCTTCCCGGCCTGATTACAGTAATGATTTTTAAGAAAAAAATATTGGCCCTAATTGTACAGAAAATAATGTATAAAGCAGAAAACACAGATCAATAATCCCATATACATGAGGTAACTGTATGTAACGCCGCACGTCGTGCCCTTTAATGGTGAAAAGCCCCCCAGACCTAATTATCCCACAGGTCAATAGCAGCTCCAATGTCCTCACAGCTGAGGGTTTGCTACAATTGTATCTAGTCTGGAGAATCCTCTGTTAGCTAAACACTTCAGCAGCAATCATCTGACAACTGTCCTGATAGTATGATACAATGTATCATTGACGAAGGACTGCTGAATACATTTGTAACAAACCCATTAACCGTGAGAAGTCTGTCCAGGTTCTCAGCTTTTATGTATAGAGAATTTCCACTCTAGCATTATGAAATCAAGAAAATAGTGAAAATTTAGAAAGCCACACAACTTTCCATGATGCAGTGATGATGCATTTATTGAAGAAAAAAAACCCGAAGATCCATTTAAGTCAGCAAAAGGAGACCAATTGTGAAGCATCGCTAGGCTCAAAATGCGTCAAAAAGAGGCCAAAGAGAATAGCAAGAAAGGTAAAAAAAACGTTAAAAAAAGTTCCGTTTGAGATATTCAAAAAAATTCTAAAAATGCAGGATACATATTCAGGAGCTGTACTTCCAGCAGTCAGCCACTAGGGCACAGTCTACAACTGAGCAATCCAGGGCTTCTGACAAGTAGTCACAACCCACAGAAGACGCAGATGGGGGTGAGGTGGAAGGAGAGCAGCAGACAAGGCTGTAATTAGAGATGAGCGAATTTTTCAAAAATTAGATTCGCCGAATTTTTGGGGAAAAATTTGGTTTGATCCGAATATACTTGTGGCGAATCGAGTAAAAAAACTTCTATTTCCTGGCTTCAGAGAGCCTGTATAGTGGTGTAGAACACTGTGCCTTGCAGTAACACATAGGGAGTCTGCTGTGGTAGTGAAATAATACTGTGAGTCTGTATGACATGCAGATGACAGGCGTCGCTCTTAGAATCACTGCACACTTCACTTATTTGGGCAGTCATGGGGCCAAAACTGACCAAATAACTCAAGTGTGATCTTAGCCTTACAGGTCGATGTTAGCGCCAAGAAGAAGCGCACTCATTTTACACCGTCGCCAGCTGATTCCACATAGATGTCTACAGAACCTGTTCTATTAAACACTTATACAAGTAGAGCCCCCCGACAGAGTGGAGAGGGTGTCAGCAGTAAGTTTGTGTTGACGTCACTGATTATTTTGCCCTTCCTCTGATCCGTCAGAACAATAACCCCCCAAAAAACGGATCCTGTCAGTGGAGCATCTTGATGAAGGACACGGGGCAGTTCCTCCCCTGTGTGACTCTGTTCGCCCAGGCAAACCAGGTGTAGAACAGCGTGAGAGGGATGAGAGGGGTCGCACATGGCTTGCATACACTACATGCCTCCAACATAATTCTTGGATCTCTACATGAAAATAATGTATTCGGTGTAAATCGCGAGAGGGGCATAGTTGGAGCCATTTGCAGTGTCCCACTTAGTGATGGTCGTAGGCACTTCAAACTTCTGTATATATCATGTCAATGTATTGCTGTGTAAACTGGGGGTCACTCAGCTTTCCCAGGCTATTCCTCTGCACATATGCCATTCAGAACAGGAGGAAACCTGGCTGCTATTATGTAATGTGACTCAGCTTTCCTGATGTCCTGCATGGCACAAGTGCAGAGGCATGAGAAGATATGAGGGTAGGTGGGAGTTGTGTTACTCAGCTTTCTCAGACTATTCTCATGTCTCTCCACATGTGCCATGCAGGACAGCAAAAAAGCTGGGTGCTATTACATCAGGCAATGTCACTCAGATTTCCTGCTATCCTGCAAGGCATAAATGCAGATAATAAGAACATGGAAAGGCAGGGGGGAGGGGATCACCCAACTTTCCCAGAGACTGCTGTCTCTGCACATGTGTCATGCAGGATAGCAAGTAATGTCAGTGTCTCCCAGCTGTCCTGCATGACACAGGGGAGGGGGGAATGGGGGCACTCACTTCCTCAAACTTTTCTCATGTCTGTGCGCATGTGCAATGCTGGACAGCAGGAAAGTTGGGTGGTATTACATCATGTAATGCCCCAGATTCTTGTCAATATATGCTGAACACCGCCGGGACCTACCAGATCCCATTCTCTATAATGGGTCTGTTGGGTTCCGGCATGAGTACTGCCATTTTGTAGAACAAAATACTGCTGCATGATGTGGGGCAGGTGCGAAGTTAGGGAGGGTAGTGAGAGGAGCCAGGGCGCATAGTGGGAGGGACTAAGAACGGGCATGGGGGCCCAGTCTAAATTCTTGCTATGGGGCCCAATGATTTCTGTGTACGCCCCTGGATGAGATCCACAGAGCTGTCACTATCAGTGAAGCAAGCCACCATTAGGCTGAAAAAACACAACAAACCCATCAGAGAGATAGCAAAAACATTAGGCGCGGCCAAAACAACTGTTTGGAACATTCTTAAAAAGAAGGAACGCATCGGTGAGCTCAGCAACACCAAAAGACCCGGAAGACCACAAAAAACAACTGGGGTGGATGACCGAAGAATTCTTTCCCTGGTGAAGAAACCACGCTTCACAACAGTTGGCCAGATCAAGAACACTCTCCAGGAGGTAGGTGTATGTGTGTCAAAGTCAACAATCAAGAGAAGACTTCACCAGAGTGAATACAGAGGGTTCACCACAAGATGTAAACCATTGGTGAGCCTCAAAAACAGGAAGGCCAGATTAGAGTTTGCCAAACAACATCTAAAAAAGCCTTCACAGTTCTGGAACAACATCCTATGGACAGATGAGGCCAAGATCAACTTGTACCAGAGTGATGGGAAGAGAAGAGTATGGAGAAGGAAAGGAACTGCTCATGATCCTAAGCATACCACCTCATCAGTGGAGCATGGTGGTGGTAGTGTCATGGCGTGGGCATGTATGGCTGCCAATGGAACTGCTTCTCTTGTATTTATTGATGATGTGACTGCTGACACAAGCAGCAGGATGAATTCTGAAGTGTTTCGGGCAATATTATCTGCTCATATTCAGCCAAATGCTTCAGAACTCATTGGACGGCTCTTCACAGTGCAGATGGACAATGACCCAAAGCATACTGCAAAAGCAACCAAAGAGTTTTTTAAGGGAAAGAAGTGGAATGTTATGCAATGGCCAAGTCAATCCCCGGACCTGAATCCGATTGAACATTTCACTTCCTGAAGACAAAACTGAAGGGAAAATGCCCCAAGAACAAGCAGGAACTGAAGACAGTTGCAGTAGAGGCCTGGCAGAGCATCACCAGGGATGAAACCAGCGTCTGGTGATGTCTATGCGTTCCAGACTTCAGGCTGTAATTGACTGCAAAGGATTTGCAACCAAGTATTAAAAAGTGAAAGTTTGATTTATGATTATTATTCTGTCCCATTACTTTTGGTCCCTTAACAAGTGGGAGGCACATATACAAACTGCTGTAATTCCTGCACCGTTCACCTGATTTGGATGTAAATACTCTCAAATAAAAGCTGACAGTCTGCAGGTAAAGCACATCCTGTTCACTTCATTTCAAATCCATTGTGGTGGTGTATAGAGCCAGAAATGTTAGAATTGTGTCGATGGCCCAATATTTATGGACCTGACTGTATATCAGAGGGTTTGCAATCACAAGGGAGAACAGGAGAACAGTGGAAGAACAGGAAGGAAGCTAGTCATGTGTGAGGAGGTGTGGAGCAGCACCTGTCCAGGATGTAGTTGCCATTTTAGCCCCTTGGCTGTGGCCAGGCTGAGGGAGCATGGAAAGCAGTATTACAGCTACCTAGCACAGACCAGAGTTGCTTATGGATATAGAGTGAGTCTAGTGGAGATAGAAGCAGCATTAGCTCATGGGCTCCACAAGCACCAGTGACCGGGAGAAGCCTAAAAGTGCCTGGACACAACCGGACGACTTTGCGCGTGGTTGTGTATTACCACATGTCTCTATGGACATTGTGGAACAGAGTTTAGGAAAGCTTTACAAAGAATAGAGCAGAGGATTTTGCCTGCCATTAGGGAGACCGCCCTGTGGATTGCTGATTACAAGTAAGAAGTTATTATATCCAGTACCTGGCTGCTAGAATATGGACATAGTGTAGACAGATATATGAAGGTATCAGCATGTTTGCAATAAAAAATTTCACCAATGAAAGGATAATGGAATTTGGTTCATACAGAAGAAAGTCTCTAATCACCAATCAATTTTCCCCAAAAAAAGCCTGTTTCACATAAAAAATGTCACCACTACGTAATTTGGTCCAGACCGCAAAAAGGGATTTACCACACTGCACCGCTGAACGGCAAATAGGCCCTAATTTTTTTAAACTTTCACACTACACAAGGCTTTTTAACATATAAGTGCAACGCTGAACAGCAAAGATATTTTTCTTTTGCCACTAATGCATGGCAGACAGGCCTTTAGAATATATAACTGCACCGCTGAACGGCAAATAGGCCCTAATTTATATCAATTTTTACACTACACACGGCTTTCAATCATATAACTGCACCATTGATCGGCAAATATATTTTTAGTTTGCTACTAATACACGGCACAATTGGCTTTAAAACAGATAACAGCACCGCTAATTGGTATATTTTTTTTTTTCTTTTTCCCCTAATACACGCCACAAAAGGCTTTACCACAGATAACTGCACCGCTGACTGGCAAATATATTTTTTCTTTTTACGGTAATACATGCCAGAAAAGGCTTTAGAACATATATACGGTAACTGCACCGCTGACCGGCAAATATATTTTGGTTTTGACACTAATACACGGCAAAAATGGCTTTAAAACAGATAACTGCACCGCTGAGCAGAAAATATATTTTTCTTTTTTTGGTAATACACGCCACAAAAGGCTTTCAATAATATAACTGCACCGCTGACCGGCAAAACACGGCAAAAAGGGCTGTAATTTTCGCACTTCACCACACAACGGCTAATAAGTCTTTTTTTCCCACTAATACAAGCCAAAAAATGCTTTAGAACATATAACTGCACCTCACAAGGGCAAATAAGACGTAGAAATATTTCCTTGTAATAAACCCTGTTAATGGCTGTATCACACAGCACTTGCTACCCAATAACAAGAACGGTTTGCTGGAATTACAGAGCTGTATCATGGCAATTTGGATCCCCAGTCAGTGCAGCAAGGTGTAATAGGATTGTCCCTATTACCCAGGCTGTAACCTCCCCTACTGAACCCTGTTCTACATAAATGCTGTGGAATGATTCCTCCCTATCCTTTCCCTACACCTTGAATAATCTTTCCCTGAACGTGTAAATCGTTTTTTCTGAACAATTAAATTATTTTTCCTAGCACTGTCCCTAGCGCCTGCTGACGTCTCTCCCTGCACTAAGTACACTAGAAAATGGCAGAATCCAAGATGGCTGAGGCTATTTATAGGGCTGTGACATCACAGGGCTGGCTGGCTGCTGATTGGCTGCATGCATGGCATTATGGGTGATCTCGCCTTCCCAGAGTTCTTTTCTCCGTGTCCTCACACGTGCAGCAGCCATTTTAGGAAAAAATGCGATCCTTTACCACGAAGCGTGATGACATTCGGATTCGTTGCAAATCAAATTTTTCCTGAAATTCAGATCGAATTCCACTTTGTCAACTTCAATTCGCTCATCTCTCGCTGTAATACAGGAATCTTGCATTCTTGTGAGATGATGTTTACAGGATGTGAATACTTTTATTATCTTATTATTTACATTGCAGTAATGTGTCTTAGTCATTTCTCATCACTGATTTATATTTTGGGCTAAGAGAAAATATTTCAATAGGTGATTATTACAAAGTTTGCACCATTTAGCTTTTAGGACTTCTGTGTTTCACAGTATATAGAGCGGCAGAGCCTCCAGCTTGGGTCTCCTAAATAATCCTTGAAGTTGAGTTATACCCAAATACATTTTGATTTGTCAAGAAAAAAATCCAGGTTAAAAAATCCAGCCAGTCTGATGGATTTATCACAGAACAGCATTCTGCAGCTGTATGTACAGTGAAACGTAGAAGCTGCATAAACCAAACAGTGCAACTTTTTAAATAAAAAAACTATTCCAAAAATGTTTATTTTTGGACCCAAAAACATGTAAATAAAAAAAAATTGCTTCTTAGCCTTTAAATAAAAAATAAAGAAAATATGCAAACAGTTTAGATTGAAATATTGTGCAGATCATGAGGTCGCAGAGGAGGGGGTTGAACATGAAGGCGCACAGGGAGGCATTGGAAACTTATATAGAGGTGGGCTTTAGCCTTAAGCACTTGCAAGAGGTGAGCTTGGACTCTTTTAACTGCGGGTGCAATGCGGTAGGTGAACGTATTGCACCCACACTGAATCCCGACCCATTCATTTCAATGGGGCTGTTCAGATGAGCGGTGATTTTCACGCATCACTTGTGTGTTGCGTGAAAATCGCAGCATGCTCTATATTCAGCGTTTTTCATGCAACGCAGGCCCCATAGAAGTGAATGGGGCTGCGTGAAAATCGCAAGCATCCACAAGCAAGTGCGGATGCGGTGCGATTTTCACGCACGGTTGCTAGGAGACGATCGGGATGGAGACCCGATTATTATTATTTTCCCTTATAACATGGTTATAAGGGAAAATAATAGCATTCTGAATACAGAATGCATAGTAAAACAGCGCTGGAGGGGTTAAAAAAAAAATATAAAAATTTAACTCATGTTAGTCCACTTGATCGCGGCCCGGCATCTCCTTCTGTCTCCTTTGCTGAACAGGACCTGTGGTGAGCATTAATTACAGGTAAAGGACCTTTGGTGATGTCACTCCGGTCATCACATGATCCATCACATGATCTTTTACCATGGTGATGGATCATGTGATGACCGGAGTGACGTCACCAAAGGTCCTTTACCTGTAATTAATGCTCACCACAGGTCCTGTTCAGCAAAGGAGACAGAAGGAGATGCCGGCAGCGCGATCAAGAGGACTAAGGCCTCTTTCACACTTGCGTTGTCCGGATCCGGCGTGTACTCCACTTGCCGGAATTACACGCCGGATCCGGAAAAACGCAAGTGTACTGAAAGCATTTGAAGACGGAACCGTCTTCCAAATGCGTTCAGTGTTACTATGGCACCCAGGACGCTATTAAAGTCCTGGTTGCCATAGTAGGAGCGGGGAGCGGGGGAGCGGTATACTTACCGTCCGTGCGGCTCCCGGGGCGCTCCAGAATGACGTCAGAGCGCCCCATGCGCATGGATGACGTGATCCATGTGATCACATGATCCATGCGCTTGGGGCGCCCTGACGTCACTCTGGAGCGCCCGGGGAGCCGCACGGACGGTAAGTATACTGCTCCCCCGCTCCCCACTACACTTTACCATGGCTGCCAGGACTTTAGCGTCCCGGCAGCCATGGTAACCACTCTGAAAAAGCTAAATGTCGGCTCCGGCAATGCGCCGAAACGACGTTTAGCTTAAGGCCGGATCCGGATCAATGCCTTTCAATGGGCATTAATTCCGGATCCGGCCTTGCGGCAAGTGTTCCGGATTTTTGGCCGGAGCAAAAAGCGCAGCATGCTGCGGTATTTTCTCCGGCCAAAAAACGTTCCGTTCCGGAACTGAAGACATCCTGATGCATCCTGAACGGATTTCTCTCCATTCAGAATGCATTAGGATAATCCTGATCAGGATTCTTCCGGCATAGAGCCCCGACGACGGAACTCTATGCCGGAAGACAAGAACGCAAGTGTGAAAGAGCCCTAAGGTGAGTTAAATTTTTTTATATTTTTTTTTAACCCCTCCAGCGCTAGTTTACTATGCATTCTGTATTCAGAATGCTATTATTTTCCCTTATAACTATGCTATAAGGGGAAATAATACAATCTACAGAACACCGATCCCAAGCCCGAACTTCTGTGCACTCGCGCGGGTGTTCCCGCAACGCACCCGCACATTTTCCCGCAATGCCCGTATGAACCCAGCCTTAAACCTGCCTCATCGGGCACTTGGAAGGCTAATTAGCATATCGGATCGGAAGCAGCGATATCCCTAACACAGGCATCGTTGTGATGACGGTAAACTGAATTAGAATTCATTGCCATTTGTTACATACACCGGAAAGAGGCGACATATTTCCTTTAAGAGTAAAATAAAGATGGAAAACTATAATCAATAAGGTCTGAGAATGTAAGAAAGAAGAATGTAACAAAAAATCTAAGTAATAAAACACATCTGCAAAAAAAATGATTCCACATGCCCATAATAATCTGAAGAATTAGGCTACTTTCACACTAGCGTTTTTGCTGGATCCGGCATGGCTCAGCTAAAACGCTTCCGTTACTGATAATACAACCGTCTGCATCCGTTCTTAACGGATCCGGTTGTATTATCTTTAACATAGCCAATACGGATCCGTCATGAATTCCATTGAAAGTCAATGAGGGACGGATCCGTTTTCTATTACGTCAGAGAAAACTGATCTATCCCCATTCACTTGCATTGTGTGTCAAGACGGATCCGCTTAGCTCCGCACCACATCGCGGAAAGAAAAACGCTGCTTTGCTGCGGTTTGCTCTCCGGTCTGGGAACGCAACCAAACTAAACAGAATGCATTTTGGAGCATTCCGTTCTGTTCAGAAGCGTATTTCTCTGGGATTGAGATCCTTTGCCGGATCTCAATACCGCAAAAGAGAAACACTAGTGTGAAAGTAGCCTTAACGTAACAGGTTGGTCAGTGTGCTCATGCCCACAAACGTAAAGGCTCTGTCCTAAGCACACAGGAGGACAATGGAGAGCAATGCATGGTCAACAGCCGTGTGCACTTGAATGGGTCCACGATCCGCAAGATATGGCAAAAGATAGAACATGTCTTATCTTTGGTGTGGAGGCACGGACCCGCTTCGTAGTGTTTCCATAGGCTTCTGATCTTTGTTAAAGGGGTATTTGGGTTATAAGAGGTTATATTACCTATCCACAGGACAGGGGATAACTATAAGATCAGTGGGGGCTCAACTGCTGGGAGTGATCATGAGAAGAGGGGCCCCAGACCCTGACTAAATGGACTGCCTGGTTAAGCATACGCTGTGGCCTTCCATTCATTCTCTAGAATTCTCCGGGAATGGCCAAGCACTGTGCTCCTCTATCTTCAGCAGTCCCTGAATGGAGTGGCGCTCAACCACCTGCTCCATTTATTTTTGGGTACGAAGCCCTTATTCTCATAATCAGTGAAGTCCCAGCAGATGAACCCCCACCAATCTAAGGGTCCATTCACACGTCCGTATGTGTTTGCGGATCCGCAAAACATGAACACCGGCAATGTGCGTTCCGCATTTTGCAGACCGCACATCGCCACCACTCTCATAGAAAATGCCTTTTCTTGTCCGCAATTGCGGACAAGAATAGGACATGTTCAATTTTTTGGGCGGAATGGAAGTGAGGATCCGCAAATGCGGATGCGGACAGCACATTCCGGCCCCATTGAAAATGAATGGGTCCGCACCTGTTCCGCTAAATTGCGGAACGGATGCGGATGTGTGAATGGAGCCTAAGGCCTCATGCACACGACAGTATTTTTTCACGGTCCGCAAAACGGGGTTCCGTTGGTCCGTGATCCGTGACCGTTTTTTTCGTCCGTGGGTCTTCCTTGATTTTTGGAGGATCCCTGGATCCACGGCCGTGCGGAGCCAAACGTCCCCCATTGACTTTCAATGTAAAGTCAGGAGTTAATATACCATAGGATCAGAGTTTTCTCCAATCCGATGGTATATTTTAACTTGAAGCGTCCCCATCACCATGGGAACGCCTCTATGTTAGAATATACCATCGGATTTGAGTTACATCGTGAAACTCATATCCGACAGTATATTCTTACACAGAGGCGTTCCCATAGTGATGGGGATGCTTCAAGTTAGAATATACTAAGAACTGTGTACATGACTGTCCCCTGCTGCCTGGCAGCACCCGATCTCTTACAGAAGGCTGTGATCAGCACAATTAACCCCTCAGGTGCCGCACCTGAAGGGGTTAATTGTGCGTATCATAGCCCCCTGTAAGAGATCAGGGGCTGCCAGGCAGAGGGGGCAGACCCCCCTCAGCCCCCCCTCCCTCCCTCTATTGTATTAATTTCATTGGTGGCCAGTGTACGGCCCCCTCCCCGGTCCCCCCTCCCTCCCTCTATTGTATTATTTTCATTGGTGGCCAGTGTGCGCCCCCCCCGGTCCCCCCTCCCTCCCTCTATTGTATTATTTTCATTGGTGGCCAGTGTGCGGCCCCCCCCGGCCCCCCTCCCTCCCTCTATTGTATTAATTTCATTGGTGGCCAGTGTGCGCCCCCCCCTGGCCCCCCTCCCTCCCTCTATTGTATTATTTTCATTGGTGGCACAGTGTGCGGCCTCCCCCCCCCCGATCATTGGTGGCAGCGGAGAGTTCCGATCGGAGTCCCAGTTTAATCGCTGGGGCTCCGATCGGTAACCATGGCAACCAGGACGCTACTGCAGTCCTGGTTGCCATGGTTACTTAGCAATATTAGAAGCATCATACTTACCTACACTTACCTGTGACCGGCCAGGAGCTCCTCCTACTGGTAAGTGACAGGTCTGTGCGGCGCATTGCTCAATGATCTGTCACTTACCAGTAGGAGGAGCTCTCGGCCGGTCACAGACAGCGCAGCAGGTAAGTATGATGCTTCTAATATTGCTAAGTAAGGGGAGGCCGCACACTGGCCACCAATGAAAATAATACAATAGAGGGAGGGAGGGGGGGCTGGGGGGGGCCGCACACTGTGCCACCAATGAAAATAATACAATAGAGGGAGGGGGCCCGGGGGGGCCGCACACTGTGCCACAATGAAAATAATACAATAGAGGGAGGGAGGAGGGGCCGGGGGGGGGGGGGGGGGGCGCACACTGTGCCACCAATGAAAATAATACAATAGAGGGAGGGAGGGGGGGCCGGGGGGTCGCACTGGCCACCAATGAAATTAAAACTGGGGAGGGAGGGGGGTCTGCCCCCTGCTGCCTGGCAGCCCCTGATCTCTTGTAGGGGGCTATGATATGCACAATTAACCCCTCAGATGCAGCACCTGAGGGGTTAATTGTGCGGATCACAGCCCCCTGTAAGAGATCGGATGCTGCCAGGCAGCAGGGGGCAGTCATGTACACAGTTCGTAGTATATTCTAACTTGAAGCGTCCCCATCACTATGGGAACGCCTCTATGTTAGAATATACTGTCGGATATGAGTTTTCACGAAGTGAAAACTCAGCTCTGAAAAAGCTTTTATGCAGACGGATCTTCGGATCCGTCTGTATGAAAGTAACCTACGGCCACGGATCACGGACGCAGATGCCAATCTTGTGTGCATCCGTGTTCTTTCACGGACCCATTGACTTGAATGGGCCCGTGAACCGTTGTCCGTCAAAAAAATAGGACAGGTCATATTTTTTTGACGGACAGGAAACACGGATCACGGATGCGGCTGCAAAACGGTGCATTTTCCGATTTTTCCACGGACCCATTGAAAGTCAATGGGTCCGCGAAAAAAAAATGAAAACGGCACAACGGCCACGGATGCACACAACGGTCGTGTGCATGATGCCTAATAGTGATCCACTGTCCTTGCTTTAAGGTCCAAGCAGGCCTGATCCTTAGGCCTATTGCACACAACCGTATGGCTTTTTCAGTGTTTTGCGGTCCGTTTTTCACGGAACTGTTGTTCCGTTTTTTGTTTCTGTTGTGTTTCCGTTTCTGTTCCGTTTTTCCGTTCCGTTTTTCCGTATGGCATATACAGTATACAGTAATTACATAGATAAAATTGGGCTGGGCATAACATTTTCAATAGATGGTTCAGCAAAAAACGGAACAGAAACGGAAGACATACGGATGCATTTCCGTATGTGTTCTGTTTTTTTGCGGACCCATTGACTTGAATGGAGCCACGGAACGTGATTTGCGGGCAATAATAGGACATGTTCTATCTTTAAACGGAACGGAAATACGGAAACGGAATGCATACGGAGTACATTCAGTTTTTTTTGCGGAATCATTGAAATGAATGGTTCCGTATACGGACCGTATACGGACCGTATATGGAACGCAAAAAACGGCCAGTAAACGGGGGAAAAAAACGGTCGTGTGCAGGAGGCCTTAGGCAAATAGCGGGCCGCAATGCACGATCGCCGGCCGTAGGTCAGCCGCATCGGATCGCGGACCCATTCACTTTAATGGGTCCGCGATCCGCCCGTTCCGCAAAAAGATAGGACATGTTCTATCTTTTTGCGGAACGGAAGTACGGGACGCAACATCACGGAAGCACTCCGTAGTGCTTCCGAGGGGCCCCGTTCCGTGCGGCCATTCCGCAATTCCGGATTTGCGGACCCATTGAAGTGAATGGGTCCGCATCCGTGATGCGGAATGCACACGGAACTGTGGCCGTGTATTGCGGCCCACAATTTGCGGGCCACAATACGGCCACGGATCACACACGTTCGTGTGAACTAGGCCTTAAAGGGATTCTCCACGAATGCCCGGTGATTTTCAATTTTCCCATTTTAGTTTTTCACTCCCTGCCTTTATTTCTCCATTCACAGACAGTTACGGGTTTACTCTATGTATTGCAGGATAACTTGTCATTTCTAATGGCACCATTTATTATTTCATACAACATAGTAGGAAGCTGGAAAAAAATTCCAAAAGAGGTTGATATAGGGTTGTGTTTGGGTTGTGTTTGTACGATGTTCCCTGTGGTGTAAAACTGACTTATGACCTTCATTCTGTAGGTCAGTTTGATAACGGAGATGCCACACTTACATACTGTAGCTTTTCTTGTTTTTAATAATTTAAAAAATAAAAACTTTGGATTTTTTTTTTTCTTTTCATCGCCACATTTTGGACCCCATAACTTTTTTATAATTATGTCTATATATATGTCAATTGCAGACAAGAAGAGGCATTTTCTATGAGAGTGCCGGCGATGTGCGGTCCTGCAAAATGCGGAACGCACATTGCCGGTGTCCGCAAAACACATACGGACATGTGAATGGACCCTAATGCGGACAATAATAGGACATGTTCTGTTTTTTTGCAGGAAAAGACATACGGACATACAGAAACGGAATGCACATGGAGTATCTTCCATTTTTTTGCGGACCGTATGCTGAACCAACTATTTCAATGGGCCCGCAAAAAAAACTGAAGTTACTTCATGTAATGGGGCTCATTGGCTCTAAGGCCTCTTTCACACTTGCGTTGTTGGGATCCGGCGTGCACTTCCGTTGCCGGAGGTGCCCGCCGGATCCGGAAAAACGCAAGTGTACTGAAAGCATTTGAAGACGGAACCGTCTTCCAAATGCGTTCAGTGTTACTATGGCAGCCAGGACGCTATTAAAGTCCTGGTTGCCATAGTAGTAGTGGGGAGCGGGGGAGCGGTATACTTACAGTCCGTGCGGCTCCCCGGGCGCTCCAGAATGACGTCAGAGCGCCCCATGCGCATAGATGACGTGATCCATGCGATCACATGATCCATGCGCTTGGGGCGCCCTGACGTCACTCTGGAGCGCCCGGGGAGCCGCACGGACGGTAAGTATACTGCTGCCCCGCTCCCCGCTACACTTTACCATGGCTGCCAGGACTTTAGCATCCTGGCAGCCATGGTGACCATTCAGAAAAAGCTAAACGTCGGATCCGGTAATGCGCCGAAACGACGTTTAGCTTAAGGCCGGATCCGGATCAATGCCTTCCAATGGGCATTAATTCCGGATCCGGCCTTGCGGCAAGTGTTCCGGATTTTTGGCAGGAGCAAAAAGCGCAGCATGCTGCGGTATTTTCTCCGGCCAAAAAACGTTCCATTCCGGAACTGAAGACATCCTGATGCATCCTGAACGGATTTCTCTCCATTCAGAATGCATTAGGATAATCCTGATCAGGATTCTTCCGGCATAGAGCCCCGACGACGGAACTCTATGCCGGAAGACAAGAACGCAAGTGTGAAAGAGCCCTTTTGCCTCTGGTCTGTCCGTGCACTTGGTTCTGTGGTAGTGCTACCACTATTGCCTACCTGCTTACGGTCATGTGCTTTAATTACACTTGTAATAAACTTCTCTGTGGGTCCGTGGTCTGTTTTGCCTGTGTCCTGTTTGCATGACGTCCCGGAGATCTGCCTTGGGCCTCTGGCACGTGACAGTATGCATTACCAGGTGACACCACAAACAAGGGCAGATAGGAAAAGCAGTAAGGGGCTACACTCAGTAAGGCACTGGACAGAAGATAGACTGACCTCCTGGATGAGCAGCGAGGTGCTACACCCAGCAAGACACAAGAAAGACTGACCACAAGCCCCACAGCTCACAGGTAGAAATAGCTGCTTAATGAGGGCACCTGATAAGCCACAACCAGGAACGGACCAGGAGAAGTTAACCCCATCAGAACAGGAGTACCAGAACCATAAAACACACAGGCTGCAGTACAGGACGTTGCCCCTGGCAACCAGCATACACGGAGTCCACCGCAGCCAGGACACCACATGAGAAACACCCCGTGTCACAGTGAGAAACAGAGAAGCAGACACAGGGAGAGCAAACATTCACAGGCAGCAGTTCACAGAAGACACCGCAGCCAGCATGCACAGGAGGCAGCCTGCAGCCAGTACGCGAGAGGGCATGCAGCCAGCCTACACGGCCACAACTGTCACAGTGAACCGCACAGTAACAGCGTGTCCTAATGAGCCGATGTCAGAGACGAAACACCTTCTACAAATATAAATGTGTGCTAATTAGTAGATGACTCCAGTCCTCAGCCATTACACGCAGCAGAAAACCATTGACTCAGCGGAAACCATTATCGTAATTACCGGCTGAAATAAAAAAGGATTTAAGGGATGGATCTTCTCCAAAATACAGAGGTCATTGTAAGAGCGGAGATCAAAAGGGGTCTGGTCTGAGATCTATAGAGTATATAGGGGTCTGGTCTGAGATATACACAGTATATAGGGGTCTGGTCTGAGATATACACAGTATATAGGGGTCTGGTTTGATTTCTATACAGTATTTGGAGGTCTTGTCACAGATCTATACAGTATATGGAGGTCTGGTATGAGATATATACAGTATATAGGGGTCTGTACTGAGATATATACAGTATATAGGGGTCTGTACTGAGATATATACAGTATATAGGGGTCTGTTCTGAGATGTATACAGTATATAGGGGTCTGGTCTGAGATGTATACAGTATATAGAGTTATGGTCACAGATCTATACAGTATATCAGTATATCTGGTCTAAGATATATACAGTATATTGGGGTCTGACCTGAGATATATACAGTATATAGGTGTCTGTTCAGAGATATATACAGCATATGGGGGTCTGGCCTGCGATATATACGGTATATAGAGGTCTGGTCTGAGATATATACAGCATATGGGGGTCTGGCCTGAGATCAATACAGTATATAGGAGTCTGGCCTGAGATATACACAGTATATAGGGGTCTGGCCTGAGATCTATACAGTAAATAGGGGTCTGATCTGAGATCTATACAGTATATAGGGGTCTGGCCTGAGACATATACAGTATATAGGGGTTTGGCCTGCGATATATACAGTATATGGAGGTCTGGTCTGAGATCTATACAGTATATAGGGGTTTGGCCTGCGATATATATACGGTATATAGAGGTCTGGTCTGAGATCTATACAGTATATAGGGGTCTGGCCTGAGATCAATACAGTATATAGGAGTGTGGCCTTAGATCTATACAGTGTATAGGGCTGCGGTCTGAGGTCTTTAGAGTATATAGGGGTCTGGTCTGAAGTGTATAACGTATATATAGAGGTCTGGTGTGAGGTCTTTAAGGGTCTGGTCTGAGATCTATACAGTATATGAAGCTCTAATCTAAGATCTATACAATATAAAGGGGTCTGGTCTGAGGTCTATCTAATATATAAAGCTGAGTGTATGTGTGTATGCATGTGTGTGTGTATATGTATGTCCGCTAAAGGAATCCGCACCATCGCATTTACAATCGCGAAATTTGGCACACAGGTAGATCAGGAGTCCAGGAAGGTTTTAGACTGGGTCTCAGGTCTCTAGCACGTGTAAGCATTGTACCGGGGTGGGCTCCCCAGGATACAGCGAAGTCACAAACTAGTGATGCAACTCCGACACCAGCTTTTGCAAAACAACCTTTTTACTGAAATGTAATAATGAATACAATTCCAAATGCCAGAAACACAAAAGGAATATACATATATCCAGCTCGAAGGCTGCGACCCTTGTGCTGCACAGCAAGGCGTCCCCTGATGGCTGCCGAGAGAAAATCAAGGTAATTTACCTAACGGCGGGCCCAACTAGAACTGCCCCACTATATCTATTATTACCCTAGAAAAAGCGCAAACAATTATGTGAGCGTGTAATAAGGGCTGCTGGCGGTGCAACACAGGAGCTTACAATCCTAATCCTATAGCATTAAACAGAATTTCCCTATTCCCTTAACTGATAACGTAGCTTGTGCTTAAAGGGGTTCTGCAGTTTGTTTAAACTGATGATCTATCCTCTGGATAGATCATCAGCATCTGATCGGCGGGGGTCGGACACCTCCAGGAGCGCCGTGGCCTTCCAACTGTTTACCGCAGGCACAGTGACTTAACGACTAGTATCAACTGGCCTGGGCGGGGCTAAGTTCTGTTCACTTGAATGGAGCTTAGCCGAGCCCAGGCCAGTTGATCCTAGTTGTGACGTCACTGGGCCTGCGGTAAACAGTGAGAAGGCCGCGGCGCTCCTGGAGTTGAACCCCCGCTGATCAGATGCTGATGATCTATCAAGAGGATAGATCATCAGTTTAAACAAACTGCAGAACCCCTTTAAGCACAAGCTACGTTATCAGTTAAGGGAATGGTGAAAATATGTTTACTGCTATAGGATTAGGATTATAAGCTCTTGTGTTGCACCGCCGGCCAGAGTTTAGCTATGCCCAGGCCAGTTGATACTAGTCGTGAGGTCGTGAACAGTGAAAAGGCTGATGTTTGAGAAGGCTCCTGGAGCGTCGCTGCCTTCTCAAACATCTGATCGGTGGGGTCCCGGGTGTCGGACCCCCGCCGATCAGGTGCTGATGATCTATCCAGAGGACTGCAGAACCCCTTTAAGGATTACTCCTGAGCAGAACTGTTGAACTGGCCCAATTTCCTAGGAGGTTTATCAGTTGTACAATGTCCTTTTAAGTTCTAGAGTACTCTGGAGAACGAGGGAAACCTTCTGGCCTGACACAAAATGGAGGTCCTAACTAGCTAACTACAGGCCTTACTTAACTCAGTCTCTAGGCACCAAAATTGCTATAAGTTGTGTGCACGATATTACTGACCCGGATCTGTACTGCATCCGTTGGCTCTGAACCAAACAGCAAGCCTTTTCAGAACACATGTAACTTCGATCGATGCAGGACGCTCCTGAACTTGGATGAAGAAAGATTCACTCTCACTGTCTTTGTTCGTCTGCTCCTAAGATGGCCGACAGTTCCTTCCTCTCGGCCCTCAGCTCCACCCCTCATGAATATTAAAATATCAGCAGTCATTAGCTGTAACTGGAAGACAGCGGCCTCTTGTGGCCGAAACGCAGAATGACAATCCTAATAGTTAATTATACACAAACACTGAACAGTGAGAGCTGTTTCACAATCTCACACATGTACCATTCCTGAGATATTCCCAAAAAATGCATAAGACAATAGCCAATATAAGCCTGGTCACATGACCCTTATCAGCCAATAGAAGCTTGCAGGCCCTTAGTCGCCACATACGCACAGTTTTACATTAGGTTTCCATAACAACCCGACCCAGTTAGGCCACGCCCTCTCCCACTCCGCAGCCAACAGGGATTAAAAAAAGAAGATAAAAATCAACTTCTGTCAGCTGCAGGGTTGGGAGAAAGGATGACTTTCACCCTGCAGTCACACTCAGACAGCACAGTGCTGGGGTCTGAGAGTGAGCTATTCAAAAGGACATCCCTGTGTCTGTCCAGGTCTTGCGCCGGACGGAGGACAGGGAGTCTGAAAGACGGACTGTCCAGCCAAAAACCGGACCTCTGGCCACCCTAGAGGCAGGCAGCTGTGGAGGTCACAGTTAAGGGGCAGATTGCTGTAGAGGCCACTGTTAAGGAGACTGGGTGTTGTGGAAATTAGAGTTGAGCGAACACCTGGATGTTCGGGTTCGAGAAGTTCGTCCCGAACCCGAACCCGAACCCCATTGAAGTCAATGGGGACCTGAACTTTTCGGCACTAAAAAGGCTGTAAAACAGCCCAGGAAAGAGCTAGAGGGCTGCAAAAGGCAGCAACATGTAGGTAAATCCCCTGCAAACAAATGTGGATAGGGAAATGAATTAAAATAAAAAAAATAAATAAAAAAATTAACCAATATCAATTGGACAGAGGTCCCATAGCAGAGAATCTGGTTTCACGTCAGCAGAGAATCAGTCTCTTCATGCCATAGCAAAGAATCTGGCTTTATGTCAGCACAGAATCAGTCTCTTCATGCCATAGCAGAGAATCTGGCTTGATGTCAGCACAGAATCTGTCTTCATGTCATAGCAGAGAATCAGGCTTCACGTCACCCACCACTGGAACAGGCCACTGTCACACATTTAGGCCCAGGCACCCAGTCAGAGGAGAGAGGTCCCGTAACAGAGAATCTGGCTTGATGTCAGCACAGAATCTGTCTTCATGTCATAGCAGAGAATCAGGCTTCATGTCACCCACCACTGGAACAGGCCACTGTCACACATTTAGGCCCAGGCACCCAGGCAGAGGAGAGCGGTCCCGTAACAGAGAATCTGGCCTGATGTCAGCACAGAATCTGTCTTCATGTCATAGCAGAGAATCAGGCTTCACGTCACCCACCACTGGAACAGGCCACTGTCACACATTTAGGCCCAGGCACCCAGGCAGAGGAGAGAGGTCCCGTAACAGAGAATCTGGCCTTATGTCAGCACAGAATCTGTCTTCATGTCATAGCAGAGAATCAGGCTTCACGTCACCCACCACTGGAACAAGCCACTGTCACATATTTAGGCCCCGGCACCCAGACAGAGGAGAGAGGTCCCGTAACAGAGAATCTGGCCTTATGTCAGCACAGAATCTGTATTCATGTCATAGCAGAGAATCAGGCTTCACGTCACCCACCACTGGAACAGGCCACTGTCACATATTTAGGCCCAGGCACCCAGGCAGAGGAGAGAGGTCCCGTAACAGAGAATCTGGCCTTATGTCAGCGCAGAATCTGTATTCATGTCATAGCAGAGAATCAGGCTTCACGTCACCCACCACTGGAACAGGCCACTGTCACACATTTAGGCCCAGGTACCCAGGCAGAGGAGAGAGGTCTCGTAACAGAGAATCTGGCCTTATGTCAGCGCAGAATCTGTCTTCATGTCATAGCAGAGAATCAGGCTTCACGTCACCCACCACTGGAACAGGCCACTGTCACACATTTAGGCCCCGGCACCCAGACAGAGGAGAGCGGTCCCGTAACAGAGAATCTGGCCTTATGTCAGCGCAGAATCTGTATTCATGTCATAGCAGAGAATCAGGCTTCACGTCACCCACCACTGGAACAGGCCACTGTCACACATTTAGGCCCAGGTACCCAGGCAGAGGAGAGAGGTCCCGTAACAGAGAATCTGGCCTGATGTCAGCGCAGAATCTGTCTTCATGTCATAGCAGAGAATCAGGCTTCACGTCACCCACCACTGGAACAGGCCACTGTCACACATTTAGGCCCAGGCACCCAGGCAGAGGAGAGAGGTCCCGTAACAGAGAATCTGGCCTGATGTCAGCACAGAATCTGTCTTCATGTCATAGCAGAGAATCAGGCTTCACGTCACCCACCACTGGAACAGGCCACTGTCACATATTTAGGCCCAGGCACCCAGGCAGAGGAGAGAGGTCGCGTAACAGAGAATCTGGATTCATGTCAGCACAGAATAAGTCTTCATGTCATAGCAGAGAATCAGGCTTCACGTCACCCACCACTGGAACAGGCCACTGTCACACATTTAGGCCCCGGCACCCAGGCAGAGGAGAGGTTCATTCAACTTTGGGTTGCCCTGCAATATAATGGTAAAATGAAATTAAAAATAGTATTGAATGAGGAAGTGCCCTGGAGTAGAATAATATATTGTTAAGGGGAGGTAGTTAATATCTAATCTGCACAAGGGATGGACAGGTCCTGTGGGATCCATGCCTGGTTCATTTTTATGAACGTCAGCTTGTCCACATTGGCTATAGACAGGCGGCTGCGTTTGTCTGTAATGACGCCCCCTGCCGTGCTGAATACATGTTCAGACAAAATGCTGGCCGCCGGGCAGGCCAGCACCTCCAAGGCATAAAAGGCTAGCTCTGGCCACGTGGACAATTTGGAGACCCAGAAGTTGAATGGGGCCGAACCATCAGTCAGTACGTGGAGGGGTGTGCACAGGTACTGTTCTACCATGTTAGTGAAATGTTGCCTCCTGCTAACACGTTCCGTATCAGGTGGTGGTGCAGTTAGCTGTGGCGTGGTGACAAAACTTTTCCACATCTCTGCCATGCTAACCCTGCCCTCAGAGGAGCTGGCCGTGACACAGCTGCGTTGGCGACCTCTTGCTCCTCCTCTGCCTTCGCCTTGGGCTTCCACTTGTTCCCCTGTTTTTGGGAATGCTCTCAGTAGCGCGTCTACCAACGTGCGTTTGTACTCGCGCATCTTCCTATCACGCTCCAGTGTAGGAAGTAAGGTGGGCACATTGTCTTTGTACCGGGGATCCAGCAAGGTGGCAACCCAGTAGTCCGCACACGTTAAAATGTGGGCAACTCTGCTGTCGTTGCGCAGGCACTGCAGCATGTAGTCGCTCATGTGTGCCAGGCTGCCCAGAGGTAAGGACAAGCTGTCCTCTGTGGGAGGCGTATCGTCATCGTCCTGTGTTTCCCCCCAGCCACGCACCAGTGATGGGCCCGAGCTGCTTTGGGTGCCACCCTGCTGTGAACATGCTTCATCCTCATCCTCCTCCACCTGCTCCTCATCCTCGTCCTCCTCGTCCTCCAGTAGTGGGCCCTGTCTGGCCACATTTGTACCTGGCCTCTGGTGTTGCAAAAAACCTCCCTCTGAGTCACTTTGAAGAGACTGGCCTGAAAGTGCTAAAAGTGACCCCTCTTCCTCCTCTTCCTCCTAGGCCACCTCCTCTTCCATCATCGCCCTAAGTGTTTTCTCAAGGAGACATAGAAGTGGTATTGTAACGCTGATAACGGCGTCATCGCCACTGGCCATGTTGGTGGAGTACTCGAAACAGCGCAACAGGGCACACAGGTCTCGCATGGAGGCCCAGTCATTGGTGGTGAAGTGTGTCTGATCCGCAGTGCGACTGACCCGTGCGTGCTGCAGCTGAAACTCCACTATGGCCTGCTGCTGCTCGCTCAGTCTGTCCAGCATATGCAAGGTGGAGTTCCACCTGGTGGGTACGTCGCATATGAGGCGGTGAGCGGGAAGGCCGAAGTTACGCTGTAGCGCAGACAGGCGAGCAGCGGCAGGGTGTGAACGCCGGAAGCGCGAACAGACGGCCCGCACTTTATGCAGCAGCTCTGACATGTCGGGGTAGTTGCGAATGAACTTCTGCACCACCAAATTCAGCACATGTGCCAGGCAAGGGATGTGCGTCAAACCGGCTAGTCCCAGAGCTGCAACGAGATTTCGCCCCCATTATCGCACACCACCAGGCCGGGCTTGAGGCTCACCGGCAGCAACCACTCATCGGTCTGTTGTTCTATACCCCGCCACAACTCCTGTGCGGTGTGGGGCCTGTCCCCCAAACATATGAGTTTCAGAATGGCCTGCTGACGTTTACCCCGGGCTGTGCTGAAGTTGGTGGTGAAGGTGTGTGGCTGACTGGATGAGCAGGTGGAAGAAGAGGAGGAGGAAGCTGAGTAGGAGGAGGAGGAGACAGGAGGCAAAGAATGTTGCCCTGCGATCCTTGGCGGCGGAAGGACGTGCGCCAAACAGCTCTCCGCCTGGGGCCCAGCCGCCACTACATTTACCCAGTGTGCAGTTAGGGAGATATAGCGTCCCTGGCCGTGCTTACTAGTCCATGTATCTGTGGTTAGGTGGACCTTGCCACAGATGGGGTTGCGCAGTGCACACTTGATTTTATTGGACACTTGGTTGTGCAGGGAAGGCACGGCTCTCTTGGAGAAGTAGTGGCGGCTGGGAACAACATACTGTGGGACAGCAAGTGACATGAGCTGTTTGAAGCTGTGTGTGTCCACCAGCCTAAATGACAGCATTTCATAGGCCAGTAGTTTAGAAATGCTGGCATTCAGGGCCAGGGATCGAGGGTGGCTAGGTGGGAATTTACGCTTTCTCTCAAATGTTTGTGAGATGGAGAGCTGAACGCTGCCGTGTGACATGGTTGAGATGCTTGGTGACGCAGGTGGTGGTGTTGGTGGTACATCCCATGTTTGCTGGGCGGCAGGTGCCAACGTTCCTCCAGAGGCAGAGGAAGAGGCCGAGGCGGCGGCAGCAGCAGCAGAAGAGGCCGAGGCAGCAGCAGAAGAGGCCGAGGCGGCAGCAGCAGAAGAGGCAGCAGGGGGAGCCTGAGTGACTTCCTTGTTTTTAAGGTGTTTACTCCACTGCAGTTCATGCTTTGCATGCAGGTGCCTGGTCATGCAGGTTGTGCTAAGGTTCAGAACGTTAATGCCTCGCTTCAGGCTCTGATGGCACAGCGTGCAAACCACTCGGGTCTTGTCGTCAGCACATTGTTTGAAGAAGTGCCATGCCAGGGAACTCCTTGAAGCTGCCTTTGGGGTGCTTGGTCCCAGATGGCGGCGGTCAGTAGCAGGCGAAGTCTCTTGGCGGCGGGTGTTCTGATTTTGCCCACTGCTCCCTCTTTTGCTACGCTGTTGGCTCGGTCTCACCACTGCCTCTTCCTCCGAACTGTGAAAGTCAGTGGCACGACCTTCATTCCATGTGGGGTCTAGGACCTCATCGTCCCCTGCATCGTCTTCCACCCAGTCTTGACCCCTGACCTCCTGTTCAGTCTGCACACTGCAGAAAGGCGCAGCAGTTGGCACCTGTGTTTCGTCATCATCAGAGACGTGCTGAGGTGGTATTCCCATGTCCTCATCATCAGGAAAAATAAGTGGTTGTGCGTTAGTGCATTCTATCTCTTCCACCCCTGGGGAAGGGCTAGGTGGATGCCCTTGGGAAACCCTGGCAGCAAAGTCTTCAAACAGCATAAGAGACTGCTGCATAACTTGAGGCTCAGACAGTTTCCCTGATATGCATGGGGGTGATGTGACAGACCGATGGGCTTGGTTTTCATGCGCCATCTGTGCGCTTTCTGCAGAAGACTGGGTGGGAGATAATGTGAACGTGCTGGATCCACTGTCGGCCACCCAATTGACTAATGCCTGCACCTGCTCAGGCCTTACCATCCTTTGAATGGCATTGGGCCCCACCAAATATCGCTGTAAATTCTGCTGGCTACTGGGACCTGAGGTAGTTGGTTCACTAGGATGTGTGGCTGTGGCAGAACAACCACGTCCTCTCCCAGCACCAGAGGGTACACTAACACCACCACGACCATGTCCACGTCCGCGTCCCTTATTAGATGTTTTCCTCATTGTTCCCGTTCACAACAATTTTGAGAATGGCAAATTTGGGAATGCTTTTTCAACCCAGAACAAAAAGTCTGCTTTTACGGTCACTACAAATAACTTGACTAGCTAAAACTGTGCAGATTTGGTTGAATAGAGATGTGAGACCTGTTTTTTTTTGCGCTGTGTGACAGTTATAGGTTTAATCACAGAATGACACTTCTATCAGCAGGCTAGCGTGTGTCTTAGGTTTTTCTGAATGACACTATCAATACCTTCAATGTAAGATTTTCTTTTTGGGATAGATTTCAAGTAGGCCTCAAATACCACAAACTAGTTATTTTCAGAATGGCAAATTTGGGAATGCTTTTTCAACCCAGAACAAAAAGTCTGCTTTTACGGTCACTACAAATAACTTGACCAGCTAAAACTGTGCAGATTTGGTTGAATAGAGATGTGAGACCTGGTTTTTTTTTGCGCTGTGTGACAGTTATAGGTTTAATCACAGAATGACACTTCTATCAGCACGCTAGCGTGTGTCTTAGGTTTTTCTGAATCACACTATCAATACCTTCAATGTAAGATTTTCTTTTTGGGATAGATTTCAAGTAGGCCTCAAATACCACAAACTAGTAATTTTGAGAATGGCAAATTTGGGAATGCTTTTTCAACCCAGAACAAAAAGTCTGCTTTTACGGTCACTACAAATAACTTGACCAGCTAAAACAGTACAGATTTGGTTGAATAGAGATGTGAGACCTGTTTTTTTTTGCGCTGTGTGACAGTTATAGGTTTAATCACAGAATGACACTTCTATCAGCACGCTAGCGTGTGTCTTAGGTTTTTATGAATGACACTATCAATACCTTCAATGTAAGATTTTCTTTTTGGGATAGATTTCAAGTAGGTCTCAAATACCACAAACTAGTTATTTTCAGAATGGCAAATTTGGGAATGCTTTTTCAACCCAGAACAAAAAGTCTGCTTTTACGGTCACTACAAATAACTTGACCAGCTAAAACTGTGCAGATTTGGTTGAATAGAGATGTGAGACCTGTTTTTTTTTTGCGCTGTGTGACAGTTATAGGTTTAATCACAGAATGACACTTCTATCAGCATGCTAGCGTGTGTCTTAGGTTTTTCTGAATCACACTATCAATACCTTCAATGTAAGATTTTCTTTTTGGGATAGATTTCAAGTAGGCCTCAAATACCACAAACTAGTAATTTTGAGAATGGCAAATTTGGGAATGCTTTTTCAACCCAGAACAAAAAGTCTGCTTTTACGGTCACTACAAATAACTTGACCAGCTAAAACTGTGCATATTTGGTTGAATAGAGATGTAAGACCTGTTTTTTTTTTTGCGCTGTGTGACAGTTATAGGTTTAATCACAGAATGACACTTCTATCAGCACGCTAGCGTGTGTCTTAGGTTTTTCTGAATCACACTATCAATACCTTCAATGTAAGATTTTCTTTTTGGGATAGATTTCAAGTAGGCCTCAAATACCACAAACTAGTTATTTTGAGAATGGCAAATTTGGGAATGCTTTTTCAACCCAGAACAAAAAGTCTGCTTTTACGGTCACTACAAATAACTTGACCAGCTAAAACTGTGCAGATTTGGTTGAATAGAGATGTGAGACTTGTTTTTTTTTGCGCTGTGTGACAGTTATAGGTTTAATCACAGAATGACACTTCTATCAGCACGCTAGCGTGTGTCTTAGGTTTTTATGAATGACACTATCAATACCTTCAATGTAAGATTTTCTTTTTGGGATAGATTTCAAGTAGGCCTCAAATACCACAAACTAGTTGTTTTCAGAATGGCAAATTTGGGAATGCTTTTTCAACCCAGAACAAAAAGTCTGCTTTTACGGTCACTACAAATAACTTGACCAGCTAAAACTGTGCAGATTTGGTTGAATAGAGATGTGAGACCTGGTTTTTTTTTTGCGCTGTGTGACAGGTATAGGTTTAATCACAGAATGACACTTCTATCAGCACGCTAGCGTGTGTCTTAGGTTTTTCTGAATCACACTATCAATACCTTCAATGTAAGATTTTCTTTTTGGGATAGATTTCAAGTAGGCCTCAAATACCACAAACTAGTTATTTTGAGAATGGCAAATTTGGGAATGCTTTTTCAACCCAGAACAAAATTTCTGCTTTCACGGTCACTACAAATAACTTGACCAGCTAAAACTGTGCAGATTTGGTTGAATAGAGATGTGAGACCTGTTTTTTTTTGCGCTGTGTGACAGTTATAGGTTTAATCACAGAATGACACTTCTATCAGCACGCTAGCGTGTGTCTTAGGTTTTTCTGAATGACACTATCAATACCTTCAATGTAAGTTTTTCTTTTTGGGATAGATTTCAAGTAGGCCTCAAATACCACAAACTAGTTATTTTCAGAATGGCAAATTTGGGAATGCTTTTTCAACCCAGAACAAAAAGTCTGCTTTTACGGTCACTACAAATAACTTGACCAGCTAAAACTGTGCAGATTTGGTTGAATAGAAATGTCAGATCTATTTTTTAGGCGCTGGGTGACAGGCTCAACTTGCCCCTGATGTAATATATGGCCAAAAAATAACCACACTGTTGATGGTTAAATGCACTTGGGTGACACAGGCTCAGCCTGCACCAGATGTAGTATACGGCCAAAAAATAACCAGACTGTTGATGGTTAAATGCACTTCAGTGACACAGGCTCAGCCTGCAGCTAATGTAGTATATGGCCAAAAAATAACCAGACTGTTGATGGTTAAATGCACTTCGGTGACACAGGCTCAGCCTGCAGCTGATGTAGGATATAGCACAAAATAACCACACTATCGATGGTTAAATACACTTGGTGATAGCTCGTGCTGGCGCACCACAAGTCACAAAATGGCCGCCGATCACCCCAGAAAAAAAGTGATATAAAAACGCTCTGGGCAGCCTCAAAAAAGTGAGCAAGTCAATATTAGCACTTCAATGATCCACAGCTGCAGATCGATCACAGAATGAAGTCTTTTGGAGGAGTTAATCTGCCTAATCTCGCCCTAACGTCACAGCTGCAACCTCTCCCTATACTGATCATAGCAGAGTGACGTGCAGCGCTACGTGACTCCAGCTTAAATAGAGGCTGGGTCACATGGTGCACTGGCCAATCACAGCAATGCCAATAGTAGGCATGGCTGTGATGGCCTCTTGGGCCAAGTAGTATGACGCTTGGTGATTGGCTGCTTTGCAGCCTTTCAAAAAGCGCCAAGAAAGCGCCGAACACCGAACCCGAACCCGGACTTTTACGAAAATGTTCGGGTTCGGGTCCGTGTCACGGACACCCCAAAATTCGGTACGAACCCGAACTATACAGTTCGGGTTCGCTCATCCCTAGTGGAAATCACTGTTTAGGAGATGGGGTACTGTAGAGGTCACTAATAAAGGGGTGGCCGCTGTGGAGGTCACTGTTAAGGGGGCGGGATGCTGTGGAGGTCACTGTTAAAGGGGCGGGCTGCTGTGGAGGTCACTGTTAAAGGGGCGGGCTGCTGTGGAGGTCACTGTTAAGAGGGCGGGATGCTGAGGAGGTCACTGTTAAAGGGGAAAGCACTGTGGCGGTCTCTGTTAAGGGGGCCGGGAACAGTGGAGGTCACAGTTATGGGGATGGTCCGCTATGGAGGTTAGTGTTAAGGGGCGGGATGCTGTAGAGGTCACTGTTAAGGGGGCGGGGTGTTGTGGAGGTCACCTTTTAAGGGAATGGAGCTCTGTGGAGGTCACTGTTAAGGGGGCGGGTTATTATGGAAATCACTGTTAACGAGACGGGTTACTGTGGAGTAGAGATGGCCCGAACTATCCGACGGCGAACAGTTCCCGGCGAACATAGCTTGTTCGCGTTCGCCTCTGCCGGGCGAACACATGCGATGTTCGGTCTGCCCCCTATACATCATCATTGAGCAAACTTTGACCCTGTACCTCACAGTCAGCAGACACATTCCAGCCAATCAGCAGCATACCCTCCCTCCCAGACCCTCCCACCTCCTGCACAGCATCCATTTTAGATTCATTCTGAAGCTGCAGTCTTAGTGAGAGGAGGGAGACTGTAACTGCTGCTGATTTAATTGGGAAATCGATAGCTAGGCTAGTGAATTCAGTGTCCACTCCAGTCCTGAAAGACTCATCTGATCTCTGCTGTAAGGACAGCGTCCTGACAGCACCCCAAAAAGCCCTTTTTAGGGCTGCAACATTAGTCTGCTTTTTTTTTTTCCTTTATATACATATTGCAGTTGCCTGGCCTGCCTGTGTGTGAGGAGCTGCAGGCCCACAGACTGTAGTGTGCCCACTGCCAGTGCTCACCCCTGTCATTCCGTGTGGCACAGGACTTTGCTTAAAAAAAGGCACTTAATTTTTACACTTTAATCTAAGGTTAGTTGCCTGCCAGTGTGTGTCAGGCTGACTTCCACTGACTGTAGTGTGCCCACTGCCAGTGCCCACCACTCATACCGGCTGGCACAGGACTTTGCATAAAAAAGGCATTTAATTTTTACACTTTAGTGTAATTTCAGCTGCTTGCCTGCTGCTAGTGTGTGTCAGGCCGACTTCAACTGACTGTAGTGTGCCCACTGCCAGTGCCCACCCCTGTCATCCCGTGTGGCACAGGACTTTGCTTAAAAAAAAGGCACTTCATTTTTACACTTTAATCTAAGGTTAGTTGCCTGCCAGTGTGTGTCAGGCCGACTTCAACTGACTGTAGTGTGGCCACTGCCAGTGCCCACCCCTGTCATCCCGAGTGGCACAGGACTTTGCTTAAAAAATAGGCACTTAATTTTTACACTTTAATCTAAGGTTAGTTGCCTGCCAGTGTGTGTCAGGCTGACTTCCACTGACTGTAGTGTGCCCACTGCCAGTGCCCACCACTCATACCGGCTGGCACAGGACTTTGCTTAAAAAAGGCATTTAATTTTTACACTTTAATGTAATTTCAGCTGCTTGCCTGCTGCTAGTGTGTGTCAGGCCGACTTCAACTGACTGTAGTGTGCCCACTGCCAGTGCCCACCCCTGTCATACCGAGTGGCACAGGACTTTGCTTAAAAAATAGGCACTTAATTTTTACACTTTAATCTAAGGTTAGTTGCCTGCCAGTGTGTGTCAGGCTGACTTCCACTGACTGTAGTGTGCCCACTGCCAGTGCCCACCACTCATACCGGCTGGCACAGGACTTTGCATAAAAAAGGCATTTAATTTTTACACTTTAGTGTAATTTCAGCTGCTTGCCTGCTGCCAGTGTGTGTCAGGCCCGCTTCCACTGACTGTAGTGTGCCCACTGCCAGTGCCAACCACTGATACCGGGTGGCACAGTAGCTTGCCGATAAATAAGGCATTTAATTTTTAGACAGTAGTCTAAATTCAGTTGCTTGCCTGCTGCCAGTGTGTGTCAGGCCCTCTTCCACTGACTGTAGTGTGCCCACTGCCAGTGCCAACCACTCATACCGGGTGGCACAGTAGCTTGCCGATAAATAAGGCATTTAATTTTTACACTTTAGTGTAATTTCAGTTGCTTGCCTGCTGCCAGTGTGTGTCAGGCCCGCTTCTACTGACTGTAGTGTGCCCACTGCCAGTGCCAACCACTGATACCATCTCCCCGTTCGAAAAATCTATTCAATAAATGGCACCCAGATTGGGGACGTTAGAGGGATTAAACTGATGAGAATAGTACTACAGAAAATACCACTCATATCGGGTGTGACAGTAAATTGCACGGCGCAGACAGTCACCGTGGATAAAAACAAAGGGGAGGGAGCCAGCGTTTTTTTAACCATCTCCCCGTTCGAAAAATCAATTCAATTGACCTTTCGGGGACCCTTGGTGTTGTACGTGGCTGGGTGGAGGAAGAAACCTTCAATGACATCACCGGGACGTGGCTAGCTTGGTATCCAACCTTGTGCAAATGGGGAGTTTGCGGTTGTGCAAATGAACTGTTTGCGGTGCATTAAAAGGGGAGTTTGGTCTGTCAATGTCTGTGATGCGGGCGTAACCCTTACACTACCTGATCGATACAACATCATACCTGATCGTATACACACACTGGATGTTTTAAAGCACGTTATTCCAAACAATTTAGGAATGTTAGTTGATTTATGCCCTTTATGGATTAAAACCCGACTCTGCGTCCACTACGTAATTTTCCATGGGAGTTTTGCCATAGATCCCCCTCCGGCATGCCACAGTCCAGGTGTTAGACCCCTTGAAACAACTTTCTCATCACTATTGTGGCCAGAAAGAGTCTCTGTGGGTTTTAAAATTCGCCTGTCTATTGAAGTCTATGGCGGTTCGCCCGGTTCGCCAGTTTGCGAACATTTGCGGAAGTTCTCGTTCGCTGTTCGCGAACTGAAAATTTTATGTTCGCGACATCACTACTGTGGAGGTTACTAATAAAGTGGCAGCCGCTGTGGAGGTCACTAATAAAGTGGCAGCCGCTGTGGAGGTCACTGTTAAAGGGGAGGGCGCTGTGGATGTTACTGTTAAGGGAACCGGCCGCTGTTATAGTGGATACTGTCAATATCTTTAAATGACACACACAAACATGAAAAAAAATAGATGAAATATACCCATGCGAAGCCTTGTCCTTCTGCTAGTACAGTATATAAAGCTCTAATCTGAGATCTATACAGTATAAAGGGGTCTGGTCTGAGGTCTATAGGGGTCTGGACAATATACAGGGGTAGTAAATACGATTATTGGGTGAATCGGTTTCCCTGCCCTCTGCTTCCCCAGGATATAAACCCTCCACTGTAGACAGGGACGTCCATTACTACCTGTGACGTCCATGAGTTAAAGCTCTCACGTTCCATAAAAGAATGTGGTCGTGGCTGATGGAGCCTCCGATATAATCACTGCTGAGCACAAAGCAGTGAGACAAATGACAGACGCTGCTGCCTGGGATTATCAGCCTCTAGGTGACATCTCTCAATAATTAGTATTAATTAACTGGGAGGATCCCAGAACAAATTCATTAATTTCTGGATGCATAAAATTACAATATGCAGCAACATTCATATTCATGTTATTAAAGTGAATTACGAGGAACGCAAGTCCCTGCAGAGCAGCTGCTCCATGAGGTGCTTCATCTTTCTAAACAGTGTCAAAAATAACTCCATACAATGCCAAATAATACCTTCATACAATACTAAATAATACCTCCATACAATGCTAAATAATACCTCCATACAATACTAAATAATACCTCCATACAATGCCAAATAACACCTTCATACAATGCCAAATAATACATTGATACAATGCCAAATAACACCTTCATATAATACTAAATAATACCGCCATACAATGCCAAGTAATACATCCATACAATGCCAAATAACACCTTCATACAATACTAAATAACACCTCCATACAATGCTAAATCATACTTCCATACAATGCTAAATAATACCTCCATACAATGCCAAATAATACCTTCATACAATACTAAATAATACCTCCATACAATGCCAAATAATACCTCCATACAATACTAAATAACACCTCCATACATGCCAAATAATATATCCATACAATGCCAAATAACACCTTCATACAATACTAAATAATACCTCCATACAATGCCAAATAACACCTCCATACAATGCCAAATAATACCTCCATACAATACTAAATAATACCTCCATACAATGCTAAATAACACCTCCATACAATGCCACATAACACCTCCATACAATACTAAATAATACCTCCATACAATGCCAAATAACACCTCCATACAATGCAAAATAATACCTCCATACAATGCCAAATAACACCTTCATACAATACCAAATAATACCTCCATACAATGCTAAATAATACCTCCATACAATGCCAAATAACACCTCCATACAATGCCAAATAATACCTCCATACAATACTAAATAATACCTTCATACACTACTAAATAATGCCTCCATACAATACTAAATAATACTTTCATACCTCCATACAATGCCAAATAATACCTTCATAATACTTCCATAAAATACTAAATAATATCTCCATACAATGCCAAATAACACCTTCATACAATACTAAATAACACCTCCATACAATGCTAAATAATACCTCCATACAATGCCAAATAATACCTCCATACAATACTAAATAACACCTCCATACAATGCCAAATAACACTTCCATACAATGCCAAATAATACCTCCATACAATGCTAAATAATACCTCCATACAATGCCAAATAACACCTCCATACAATGCCAAATAATATCTCCATACAATGCCAAATAACACCTTCATACAATACTAAATAATACCTCCATACAATGCTAAATAATACCTCCATACAATTCCAAATAACACCTTCATACAATACTAAATAATACCTCCATACAATGCTAAATAATACCTCCATACAATGCCAAATAACACCTCCATACAATGCCAAATAATACCTCCATACAATACTAAATAATACCTTCATACAATACTAAATAATGCCTCCATACAATACTAAATAATACTTTCATACCTCCATACAATGCCAAATAATACCTTCATAATACTTCCATAAAATAGTAAATAATATCTCCATACAATGCCAAATAACACCTTCATACAATACTAAATAATACCTCCATACAATACTAAATAATACTTTCATACAATGCCAAATAACACCTTCATAATACTTCCATAAAATTCTAAATAATACCTCCATGCAATGCCAAATAACACCTTCATACAATACTAAATAATACCTCCATACAATGCCAAATAACACCTTCATACAATACTAAATAACACCTCCATACAATGCCAAATAATATCCTCATACAATGCCAAATAATACCTTCATAATACTTCCATAAAATACTAAATAATACCTCCATACAATGCCAAATAACATCTTCATACAATACTAAATAATACCTCCATACAATGCCAAATAATACCTTCATACAATACTAAATAATACCTTCATAATACTTCCATACAATGCTAAATAATTCCTCTATACAATGCCAAATAAAACCTTTATAGAATACTAAATAATACCCCCATACAATGCTAAATAATTCCTCTATACAATGCCAAATAACACCTTCATACAATGCCAAATAATACCTTCATACAATACTAAATAATACCTCATACAATGCTAAATATATCCTCTATACAATGTCATATAATACCTCTATACAATGAAAAATAATTCCCATATAATGCTAAATAATACCTTCATACAATCTATCTACTATTGATCTATCCAGGGCCGCACCGCCAACTAGGCGAGGTGAGGCAATTGCCTCAGGTAGAATGGCCCTGGCGATAAGTGGAAGGTGGTGGCAGGATTGAGGGAAATGAGAGCTTCCGTTGTGGAAGCGCTCATCCCTCTATATTCAATTGTATCACCGTCCTCAGGATGGAAATATAGTTGAACGCTGAGGTGGGGCACAGGAGCGATGTCTACCTTCCTGTTCCCTCTGATTCAGGCCTAATCCCTGTAGACTATCAGAGGCGGGCGCAGGTGGCGCAATGGTGTCATCATTATCGTTCCTTCTGAGCCGTGAAGTGTACAGCAGGGGGAGCATCTACTGGGAAGGGGGGAGGGGGGTCTATACAGTGGCATTTTATATGGGCACACATTATGCGGGGCACTATGGGGAAGGAGTGGTGTGGCAGGCGCAGCACTATGAAGTGCCTTTTGCGCTGTGGATCTCTGACTTTTTAGTCTAACTAGACTGTCTATTGCTCTGTAATTCCTCTAGCACCGTTCTATGAAAGCAGTATGTTTAAAGAGCACAGCAAATGCTTGAAATACCTTCTTTATTAACTTTTCGTCATACAGTCTTGTGAAAAAATTAGGACACCCTTTGAAAGCATGTGGTTTTTTGTAACATTTTTAATAAATGGTTATTTCATCTCCGTTTCAACAATACAGAGAGATTAAAGTAATCCGACTAAACAAAGAAAACTGAAGAAAAGTCTTTTCAAGATCTTCTGTAAATGTCATTCTACAAAAATGCCTATTCTAACTGAGGAAAAAGATAGGACACCCTTGCCCCTAATAGCGAGTGTTACCTCCTTTGGCTGAAATAACTGCAGTGAGACGGTTCTTGTAGCCATCTACCAGTCTTCGACATCGGTCTGAGGAAATTTTACCCCACTCCTCAATGCAGAACTTTTTCAGCTGTGAGATGTTTGAGGGGTTTCTTGCACGTACAGCCCTTTTCAAGTCACCCCACAGAATCTCAATGGGATTCAAATCTGGACTTTGACTTGGCCATTCCAGGACTCTCCATTTCTTCTTTTTCAGCCAATCTTTGGTTGATTTACTAGTATGTTTTGGGTCATTGTCATGTTGCATGGTCCAGTTCCGCTTCAGCTTTAATTTTCTAACTGATGGTCTCACATGTTCTTCAAGCACCTTCTGATACACAGTAGAATTCATTGTGGATTCTATGATGGTGAGCTGACCAGGTCCTGCTGCAGCAAAGCAGCCCCAAACCATGACACTTCCACCTCCATGCTTCACAGTTGGTATGAGGTCCTTTTCTTGGAATGCTGTGTTTGGTTTACGCCAAACATGTCCTCTGCTGTTGTGTCCAAATAATTCAATTTTGGACTCATCTGTCCAAAGAACATTATTCCAGAAGTCCTGGTCTTTGTCAACTTTATCGCTGGCAAATGTCAGTCTGGCCTCGATGTTTCTCTTGGAAAGCAAAGGTTTCCTCCTTGCACACCTCCCATGCAAGTTAAACTTGTACAGTCTCTTTCTGATTGTAGAGGCATGTACTTCTACATCAACAGTAGCCAGAGCCTGCTGTAGTTCTCGAGATGACACTTTAGGGTTTTTGGATACCTCTTTTAGCATCTTGCGGTCTGCTCTTGGGGTGAACTTGCTGGGGCGACCAGTCCTGGGCATGTTGGCAGTTGTTTTGAAAGCCCTCCACTTGTAGACTATCTTCCGGACAGTGGAATGGCTGATTTCAAAATCTTTTGAGATCTTTTTAAATCCCTTCCCAGACTCATAGGCTGCTACAATCTTTTTTCTGAAGTCCTCTGACAGCTCTTTTGCTCTCACCATGGTGCTCACTCTCACTTCAACAGTCTGGAGCACACCAAACTAAATGTCTGAGGTTTAAATAGGGCAAGCCTCATTCAACATGCAGAGTAACGATCTACTAATTATGTGCACCTGGTGTGATATACCTGTGTGAGATCTGAGCCAATTTAAGAGGGAATACATGTAAGGGTGTCCTATCTTTTTCCTCAGTTAGAATAGGCATTTTTGTAGAATGACATTTACAGAAGATCTTGAAAAGACTTTTCTTCAGTTTTCTTTGTTTAGTTGGATTACTTTAATCTCTCTGTATTGTTGAAACGGAGATGAAATAACCATTTATTAAAAATGTTACAAAAAACCACATGCTTTCAAAGGGTGTCCTAATTTTTTCACATGACTGTATATAACACTGCCGCCTCCGTAGCAGATAGTTCATGTACAAAACATGTGTTGAAAAGATATCACAAAATGGCGGTATGCATAAGATGGCGTTTCAACTGTTTCAACAATCTTGTCATTCAACATAAAATGGTGGATATTCAACATAAAATGGTGGATATATTTCTCTCTTTAGTATCTGTACTCTCACTTTAAGCTATTTAAGCACTTTATGATCTCTCTGAGAGATATATCTGAGGTCTAACTAATAGTTCTACTTGCTGAATTTGGTCGCAATTTGCAGTATGCAGCTAGCAGTAACTATTTGAAGATTGGTTGAGTATGATCTGGTATGGTTGTATGCAATTTGGATTGCAATATGGAATTTTAATTTGGATTGTGAACTTTGTAGTTTGCAATTGGTGGAACTGTAAGTAAACACACATATAACTGGTTCAGTATACAGTTCTAATCACTATATTAACAGTAGGAACATTATATAACTTTTAAATACCTATTCTGGCCTCTCTGCTTGCATAAAACACAGCTCTTAGTGGAGTGAATGTCTGTTCAGCTTCTCTCTCTGGTGAATAATAATTTCTAGCAGCTCCTACTAGGGAATTTCCCACATAGGGTGTGTGTGAGGCTGGCTGTGATTGGCCAAAACTCCTGCTATGTGTGAGGTTGGCTGTGATTGGTCTAGACTCCTGCCCATCTACAACAGTTTAACTCTATGCTTTCTGTTGTTTCTGATGTGTCATTGAGCTTACCTTACATTATATAATGAATCTTAAAGGCATATTATCTTTTCTGCTTCTGTGAACACAATATATAACAGTTATATGACATCCAAAACATGAAGTCACTTGTAAATAACATTGCTTTTGTCTTTAACACACAAACATAGGAACTGTATTAAGGTTATTGGCAGGTCTAGCTGTATAAACATATAAGCTATGTTAGCAACCTAAGGACAGGTCTTAGCTGGCCATCTACAAGGGGAGAGGAGCACTATGGGGGCATTTACTGGGGGAACTACATAGGGGTATTTTATACTGGCACACATCATTGGGCACTATGGGGACATTAGCTCAACTAAGTGCACTAAGAAGGGGTATTTTATGTACTGGCACACACAAGGGGGATTGGCACATATTATGGGGGCCTATGGGGCCATTGGCTGTACTGGGGGAACTAAGAGAATGTATTTTTTGTACTCGCACACATTATGGGGGCAGTTTATCCACTGGCTCACATTATAAGGAGAATTATTACTACTTGGGGGCAATAGGGAATATAATTACTAGTATGGGTACTATGGGAGAATTATTACTTCTGGGGCGCAGTGGGGCCATGGGGGCACTGTAGGGGCACTATTACTACTAAGTGCACTCTGGCAGACAACTATTACTATTGGTGGGACTTTGGGGAGCACTATTAGTGTGGGGGCATCTTTGCACAGTATCAGCATAGCACTATTATTTTTGGGGGACATTATGGTTACACTATTAGTGTCAGGGACACTATTTGCTGGGTGCAGTCTTTTTTTTAGAGCACTATGTGCCAATAATTATTGAAGGGTGCACTATGGGTGGTACTAGTATTTTCAAGGGGAACTGTTTCTGCAGTATAATATTGGGAAGCGGAGCAGGCACAGTATTGGGGGTGTCAGGATGGGGTGTTCAGAAGGTGGGAGGATAATTGAAAAGTAGGAAACTAAGATATCTGTTTGTCAAACTCTGCAGAGACGAGAGATGTCTGAAAGAAGTCATAATAGTGGTCTGGTCTGAGAGGAGAAGATGAGGCAAGAGAACATCTACATCAGCGGAGACCTCACTGGATAGGGCATAGTATAGTATAGATATAAGATAGACAGATAGGAGATAGATAAATAGATAGCTAGATAGATAGGAGATAGATAGATAGATATGAGATGCATAGATTATAGATAGATAGATATGAGATAGATAGAAGATAGATACCCATTACCCCAGCAGCCCAGGAGTAAGCAGCACTGAACATGAGCTCCTGAGTTTTCATCGCTTTATACCTTGTAATGAGCAAATTTTAAGACAAAATCTGGGAAATATCGACTCCATGGGATACAGAAGCGAGCAGGACTAAAGCTCTTCATGAAAAAGGAAAAACGTATGAATTTTAAAGGACAAAACAAGATTTTTGCTTAGAGGACAGACGGCAATTAACAGGACAGACTACAAACAACGAGCACCATCATCCTCCAGAGAACTGAGCACCCACAGGTGAGACCTCCTGCTCCAACACCAAACCCCCCACAACCTCACTAGAAACTGCTAGAGACCAAGCTCCATAGAAATAAGGATATTATTTAAGAAATGGAAAACCACAATTTGGAACAAGGAATGTCCAGCAATGTAGATGAGGAAAAGACACAAGGCTCGGCCAGCAGGGGGTCAGACATCCCTGAGATAACCTACTCAGAAGGGCTGAGGGGCACTCAAGCAAGGAAAGCTGTAAAAGATGCCACCATTAGACAGAGTCCAGAGACCCTCTATGCTGATTTCACTTATAAGGAGCCACAGAGGAGGAAAACAGAGGTAAGTGTTCTTCACCGAGAAGACGTCTGCCTGGCACACAGCCTTCTGCAGACATTATATTAACGTATCAAAGTGCGGCATCAACAGGGGCCGACAGATCAGGATAAAGGAAACAGGGGCTGAGGAGGACACTGTACTCACCATAAATCTATACAACACCGGCACCATCGTGATACAAGGCAATGAGGACAACTTAACACAGTTAGAAAGAACCTTTCCTCATATCAAAAACCTGGCCCAAAAATAGAAGAAAAACCAGAGACAACCCCTAAAGACCCCCCTGAGGCTTCAGGGGAGGATGCCTCCCACCCAACAGCCGGCATTGTATGTAGAACATTCAAGTGACTGGACAACACAAGCCTTATCTATCATACCAGAACCAGTCAGACCCCCAGCTCGTCCTATGAAACCCGCTCATTACAAGGTATAAGGACCCGCTATGACATCCTTTATAATCAGCAGCTGGGACATCCAAGGTCTGAACGTGTCAGCCTTTGGATGTAAAGTAAATGATCCAGACTTCACCTAGAGTTTCAGAAACATCGACATTCAAATCCTTCTAGAAACATGGACTAAGGCAGAGAGCGAGTCCCTGGCACCCACTGGATAGAGGGAAATCTCAGTTCCGGCCCTGAAAAATAAAACCACCAAACTTGGCCGCTGTTCGGGAGGAATACTAGTGTGGTATAAAGTGGAGCTCCATCAGCAGATCAGACCAGTGATCTTGTAAATTGGATACTAGCGAGCGCTTCCATAATGGATGCAGGAGGAGGGGGAGAGAAGCGCTGTGAGCGCTGTACAGTACTTACCCCTCCTTCTGCTCGCTCTTCTCAGGGCCCGCTCTGCTGTGTCCTGGCTGCCTGAAGCATCAGGACGTACATAGCACACTCTGACCTGACGCTGCAGGAGGTCAGGTGACTGCAGCGCGGGCCGTGAGAAAAGAAGACAGCCAGGACAGGGAGAGTGGCGGCAGGAGAGGTAAGATACTTTAATATTTTACAGTCTGATCTGAGGTCTGATATGGAGGTCTAATGGGGGGTCTGGAGAGGTCTAATGGGGTTCTGGAGTGGTCTATGGGGGGTATGGAGGTCTGACTGGGGGTCTGAAGTGGTCTAATGGGGGATCTGGAGGTCTGACAGGGGAGTCTGGAGGTCTGGCATGGGGGTCTGGAGGTCTGACTGGGGGGTCTGGAAAGGTCTGACTGGGGGGTCTGGAGAGGTCTGACTGGGGGGTCTGGAGAGGTCTGACTGGGGAATCTGGAAAGGTCTCACTGGGGGTCTGGAGGTCTAATGGGGGTCTAGAGGTCTAATGGGGGTCTGGAGGTCTAATGGGGGTCTGATTGGGGGTCTAGAGGTCTAATGGGGGTCTGATTGGGGGTCTGAAGGTCTAATTGAGGGTCTGGTGGTCTAATCGGGGTCAGATATGGGGGTATGGAGGTCAAATTGGGTCAGATATGGGGGTCTGGAGGTCCAGTGGGAGTCTGGAGGTCTAATGGGGGTCTAGAGGTCTGATATGGGTCTCTGAAGGTCTAATGGGGGTCTGGAGGTCTAATGGGGGCCTTATCTGAGGTCTGATATTGGGTCGGTGTCTTACATGGAGGTCTAATGGGGGTCTGATCTGAGGTCTAAAACTGGGGTCTTATATGGGGTCTGACATAGAGATCTAAAGGGGGTTTGGTCTGAGATGGGGGGGATCTAATTTAGGGTTTTATATTGGGGTCTGATCTGAAAGGAAGGGGGGATTTTTTTGTACCATCGCACAATATAAAGGGGTGTTTTTGTTTACCTCGGTTTACCTGCTCATCACTGCAAATGCTGCGGCGAGCCGGTGAACAGAACAGAGAAAGCAGCTCTCATATGAGCGCTGCCCTCTCTTCAAATAGAGGAGGACCCCGGCTGATCTGATATTGATGACCTAATATTTGCCTTGGGCAGCAGAAAAGCTAGGTGCACCAGCGCTGAGTGGGTGGGGGGGCCCAAGCTGAATTCTTGCACCAGGGCCCATGAGCCTTTAGCTATGCCCCTGCTAGGACCCTAGCGCTGCTAACCACTGAGCCATTGTGCTTTTTGATTTTGTGCCTGCACATTAGGACCTTGTTTTTTGTCTTTGCAGCAGACAGATATTTGGATAGTTTTTCCCCAGGTCACCCTGTAGACATCGAGAAGGTTACTGAACAAAGAAGAACAAGGACTCCTCAGAACGGAAAGTTCGCAAAATGCCATTGCACAAACTATAACAACATGCCGGCCGGCTCAGTGAGTGACACGCCGAAATCTCTTCCTGCTCCTGCATTGTTCTGGGTATTAATAAGGTGCCAAAGTATACCAGGGCAGATTATAGAATTGTGAAAGCAAACTCCCTGAGACGAGAGCACACAACAGAGCGTGATGTCAAACACAAACCAACATTGTCACTATTGTGGACGTGAGACCTCCTCGGGCCCCGGTGTCCTAAGCCGTGTCAAGGTTAAATGAGAGTCACAGTGGGAACATTACTCCTGAGCTTCATGATATCGCATTCAGTTCTCCTTAGGTCGGCCATTGCCCTTTCTGAAAGGTCCAGTCCCGTGACCAGGAGCACGAAATGCAGTTTATGTCATTTTGGGGGATTTTCCAGAAATAAAAAAGGGTTAAAACATCCCCCAATTTGAGATTGAAAAGTTGGGAAGTATATCTGACCCTTGGTTCCCCTGATTTTGCTATTCTATTGACTCCCTTCATTATACAAATAACCATACCGTACCCTAAAATGCAGCAACACCGCCATACCTTGGTCAGATAAAACTGCCACATAGTTGCCTAAATAACATTTCCACAATATACTTACTGTGCCTCAGTAGCAGCGCCAAACGATGCAATTGAATACCGCCAAACTGCTCAAATAATACCACCATATGCAGTCCAAATAAAAGCTCTGCACATGAAGACATAACAGCGCTAATGTCTGTAAAGTGCTGCGGAATATGTCAGCGCCATACAACTAAGCTAAATAAATAAAAAATAAATACAGTGTTACTCTCATTCACACTGATACATCGTTATTATTAGGGTTTGTAGTAGGTACAAGTTTCGGGTCTCGAGTCATCAGTGGCAACCCCTTTAGCAGAAATGGCTCCTGTAGAACCATACCAGTCTGCACACGTCTAAGATCAGTTCTGCTCTGGACTTCGAAGGAGACAACCAACAATGGCAAAAAGTATGGGAACCTCTGGCCGTTACTGTGGAGTCGATCCCTTTTGCAGCTACAATGGCCTCCACTCTTAGCAGAAGATTTTGTACAAGATTTTGGGGTGTCTGTGGGAATTTCACTGAAAATAAGTGGTGGAACCCTGGGAAACTGCCCCTCGTTATTACCCCTCCTCTACCAGGTTACATTCCAGACATCATCAATCTCAGATTTCTCCATCAGACTGTCAGACAACGAAAGGTGATTCATCACAGTCAGAGAACTGGTTTCCACTGCTCCACTGACGACACGCTTTACACCGCTCCAGCCGCCACATGGCATTGTGCATGCTGGTATTAGACTTGTATGCAGATGCTCCACCATGGAGACCCTTATCGTGAAGCTCCTGATGCTCATTTCTTGTGTTGATGTCACTTTCAGAGGCCATATGGAATCTGGAGGAAGTGATACGACAGAGGATAGGAAAGGGTTACAGCCCGCGCGCTTCAGCACTCATCAGGGTTGGCGTGGTCTACCACTGCATGGATGAGCTGCTAAAGATGTATTCCCATCTAAGACATAATATCCATGTCAGGAAGGTGTAGGACCCACCACTGGGACCTGCTCTATCCAGAACGAGGTCTCCAAAGTGAAGGAGAGCAGCCACCCTCTATTCACTGCTATAGGAGTTCCCAAAAAAACTGAGCGCAAGCTCGGCTATTTCTGGCAATCCAGGGGGGTAGCTATAGGGGAAGCGGCTGCTTTAGGACATGAACTCAGAAGGGGCCCGTCCAGGAGAAGGAATAAAAGATTTTATTGCCAGGGCACCCTCAACAGTATTATACAATGACATTATATACAGAGACACTATAGGAAACGGATGGAGCGGCAGCCGAGCCTCTTCTGAGACAGCGATCTTGACTAGCCTCAGGAGGGGGGGTTGCAAGCAGTTGCTGGAAAGGAGGAAGGGGGCATTCAAAAATGTGCTGTGGGGCCCAGTAATTTCTATTTACACCACTGTGGCAATCCAATAGCAGTGAATAGAGAGGTGGCGGTGCATGTGTGGTGCACTCTCTATTCACCGCTATAGGATTTCCAGAAATAGCTGCATGCACTCACTCGGCTATTTTCAGAGCTCCCATAGCAGTAAATGCAGGGGTGCACCTAGCCAATACTGAAACAGTGCCCCGACCCCCCAATGCCAATTTCCTAACCTAACCCCTTCCCTCCAGCCCTAATGTTAAAGACATACTTGGAAATCAATACATACAGAGCTACAAAATATACAGGGTAATACAGCGGCACATACTGTGCTTCCCAATACTATACTGCAGAAACAGATAATCCACCTTCTGCTGCCCCCCCTTGCCCCTACCTGGAACTGCCTGAGGAAATCGCCTCACCTCGCCTCATTGGTGGTGCGCCCCTAAGTGAATGTCCTCCTTCACTTCGGCGGCCCCGTTTTCGAGATAGGAGCAGGTCCCAGAGGTGAGGTCCGTTCCACTTCACTATAATAGCCCTTACAGGTAGCCGGGGCAAAGCTAGCAGATCAGAAATTTCATGAACAGACTCTTATGACAGTGCCACGGTAGTCACTGAGCTCTTTGGCACCACCCTTACTACTGCCAAGGCTTGTCCATGGAGAGTACATGGCTGTGTGCCGGATTTTATGCAGATGTTTGCAGTGGAAGCGGCTGGAACAGTTGAAGCCAATAACCAGGAGGAGGGTTCACATACTTTTTCTGTACAGTGTACATTTTCCAATGTTTTTGTTTTTACTTTATGTTGTATAATTCCATTACTACTGTTCTCTCCTCACTGAAGTGCAGGGATGACACCGTTTATGCCTTCCTTGATCCCTCGAAGATTCCAGAGAAAAAAATACCAAGAAAAAAGTGGAAACACAATTAATCCCGCAATCATTCCCTCTCCCCTCCGCCTTCAGAATATTATATTCTTTAGGAATGTATTTTCATTTGTTTTCGCCGTTTTTGTAATTACTCATTTTTACAAGAATATAGAGCTTAGCGTCTCCCCCCCCCCCCCCCCCCCCGCTTCCTCGTGCAGCTGTGAGCTCTAGGTGGGATCGTAAATGCTGATTTACATTCAGGTCCCGAAATGGACGGAATTTGTGCTTTAAATGTTGGAAGTCGTTTCCATAATAAGCGGCATAAGTCATTTCACGCGGTGGCGGGATACTACTATTCAGCCGAGTAATTGCCGGCTCATCAAATTAAACAGGTCGTAAACCTGCTGGGTATATTTAGGGCGGGCGACGCACATAATGAATTCAAGGGGAGTAATTCTTCTTATCATAATCCAATATAAAGACATACATTTATAAGGGGATTAGCATCTATGAAATCACCCGGCAGCTGCTGGCATGCCTCCACATCTGCTCCTAGTGCCCTGGAAGTGGCTGCGTATTTAAAGGGAAAATTCTGTCAGAAAATGGCATATTATATAAATCAGGTTTTATCTTGAACATATTTTTCACATTTGCTTTTTTTTTTATTTATTTTTTTTACTTTTTTTCAGTTACTAAAATCAAATATTGCCATTTTCACAGTGGCCACTAGAGCACACAATAGGATGACACTTTCTGTTTTACACAGATTACTTGTCAGCTTTGCTGTGTAGACTGGGACAGCGTGAGCAGAGTCATCTCATTATCACTAAAGGGCAGGCAAGTTAAGGACTGCTCTTCTGGAGGCCTGGATAAGACACACACAGATAAAGCAATGTATGTAGCTCCCATGCTGCTCACTGGTCTTTGTGGGAGTAGTGTTTGCCATTACTTTCACAGAGGTTACCTGGAGCTGTCAATAGGGCTACTACAGATTTAGACCAATCCCAAGGCTAGCTGTATGAATCCATATACATTGAACTACTCCTAGTGGTGGCTGTATAATCTGTATGTAGTGAGCTCCCCCTAGTGGTGACTGTATAATCTGTATGTAGTGAGCTCCCTCTAGTGGTGGCTGTATAATCTGTATATAGTGAGCTCCCTCTAGTGGTGACTGTATAATTTGTATGTAGAGAGCTACCTCTCATGTTGACTGTATAATCTGTATGTAGTGAGCTCCCTCTAGTGGTGGCTATATAATCTGTATGTAGTGAGCTCTCTCTAGTGGTCGCTATATAATCTGTATGCAGTGATCTCCCTCTAGTGGTGGCTGTATAATCTGTATGTAGTGAGCTCCCTCTAGTGGTAGCTGTATAATCTGTATGCAGTCAGCTTCCTCTAGTGGTAACTGTATAATCTGTACATAGTGAGCTCCCTCTAGTGGTGGCTGTATAATCTGTATGTAGTGAGCTCCCTCTAGTGGTAGCTGTATAATCTGTATGCAGTCAGCTTCCTCTAGTGGTAACTGTATAATCTGTACATAGTGAGCTCCCTCTAGTGGTGGCTGTATAATCTGTATGTACTGAGCTCCCTCTAGTGGTGGCTGTATAATCTGTATGTAGTGAGCTCTCTCTAGTGGTGGCTGTAAAATCTGTATGTAGTGAGCTCCCTCTAGTGGTAGCTGTAAAATCTGTATGCAGTCAGCTTCCTCTAGTGGTAACTGTATAATCTGTATGTAGTGAGCTCCAACTAGTGGTGGCTATATAATCTGTATGTAGTGAGCTCCAACTAGTGGTGGCTGTATAAACTGTACATAGTGAGCTCCCTCTAGTAGTAACTGTAGAATCTGTATGTAGTAAGCTCTCTCTAGTGGTGGCTGTATAATCTGTATGTAGTGAGCTCTCTCTAGTGGTGGCTGTATAATCTGCATGTAGTGAGCTCCCCCTAGTGGTGGCTGTATAATCTGTATGTAGTGAGCTCTCTCTAGTGGTGGCTGTATAATCTGTATGTAGTGAGCTCTCTCTAGTGGTGGCTGTATAATCTGTATGTAGTGAGCTCTCTCTAGTGGTGGCTGTATAATCTGTATGTAGTAAGCTCCCTCTAGTGGTAGCTGTATAATCTGTATGTAGTGAGCTCCCTCTAGTGGTAGCTGTATAATCTGTATGTAGTGAGCTCCCTCTAGTGGTGGCTGTATAATCTGTATGTAGTGAGCTCCCTCTAGTGGTGGCTGTATAATCTGTATGTAGTGAGCTCCCCCTAGTGGTGGCTGCATAATCTGTATGTATCTGTATATAGTGAGTTTTCCCTTTTGGTGGCTGCATTCATCTTTTTGAAACAAGCTCCCTTGAAGGGGTTGTCTCATCTCAGACAATGTCTGATAGGTGTGGGTCCCCCCACCGGGACCAGCACCTATATTTAGAATGGAGGCCGCAAAGTAAAGGAGGTTGCACTGTGCAACCACCCGCCATTCATTCCTATGGGTGCGCCAAAAATAGGCACGTGCTGGCTTGGCTATTTCCATTAGCCCCATAGCAGTGAATGGAGCAGTGGCCATGCTTGTATGGGGCGCTACCCATTAACCGCTTTACATCCGCCCATAGGATATAAACGTCCTATGGGTGGACGTCTATTTCTGAAAGCACGTTTTAGAACGTCCTTTCAGAAATAGCAGCTGCACGCTAATCGTGCAGCTGCTGATCGGGTTGCCCGCTGTCAGTGACAGCAGGGCAACCCTAAGACAAGGCAGGGACAGTGCCCAGGTGTCCCTGCCTTCACGATCGCTGCAGACACAGCGCTCACCGAGCGCTGTGTCTGCAGAGCAGGAAGCGCTGTGCGCTTCCTGTTCCGGCCCGGCGGTCATGTGACCGCCGTGACCGGAGAGTGCAGGGGCTGTGTGAGGTCTCTCAGAGACCTCGATCAGCCCTGCTCTGAGGCTGTACAGCGCTGGATTGCTGCTGTACGGCCTCTATAGGGGTGCATTTGTCCTGTAACTGGGGCTACTATGTCAGCCCCAGTTACAGGAGAAATCAACAGTGGAAAAAAAAAAAAAAAGTGAAGTTAATGTCCCCCAGAGGTCTTGTATGACCTTATGGGGGACGAAAAGTGTAAAATAAAAAAAATTTAAATAAAAGGTTGAAAATAAAAAAATAAAATAAAGTTTCACATGTAAAAAAAAAAAAGTCCCCAAGTAAGGAATGAAAAATAAATAAAATAAAATAGAAAAAATAAAAAAAGTATACATATTAGGTATTGCCGCGTCCGTAAAAACCAGCTCTATAAAAATATCACATGACCTAACCCCTCGGATGAACACCGTAAAAAAAAAAAAAAAAAAAAAAACTGTGTCAAAACAAGCAATTTTTGTCACCTTGCATCACAAAAAGTGCAACACCAAGTGATCAAAAACGCGTATGTCCCACAAAATAGTACCAAAAAAACCGTCACCTCATCCCGCAAAAAATGAGCCCCTACATAAGAAAATCTCTCAAAAAATAAAAAACTATAGCTCTCAGAACATGGACACATTAAAACATAATTTTTTTGTTTCAAAAATGCTATTATTGTGTTAAAGTGAAACAAATAAAAAAATGTATACATATTAGGTATTTCCGCATCCGTAAAAACCAGCTCTATAAAAATATCACATGACCTAACCCCTCGGGTAAACACCATAAAAAAAAAAAAAAAACAACTGTGTCAAAACAAGCAATTTTTGTCACCCTGCATCACAAAAGGTGCAACACCAAGTGATCAAAAACGCGTATGTCCCACAAAATAGTACCAAAAAAACCGTCACCTCATCCCGCAAAAAATGAGCCCCTACATAAGAAAATCTCTCAAAAAATAAAAAACTATAGCTCTCAGAACATGGACACATTAAAACATAATTTTTTTGTTTCAAAAATGCTATTATTGTGTTAAAGTGAAACAAATAAAAAAATGTATACATATTAGGTATTTCCGCATCCGTAAAAACCAGCTCTATAAAAATATCACATGACCTAACCCCTCGGGTAAACACCATAAAAAAAAAAAAAAAAACAACTGTGTCAAAACAAGCAATTTTTGTCACCCTGCATCACAAAAGGTGCAACACCAAGTGATCAAAAACGCGTATGTCCCACAAAATAGTACCAATAAAACCGTCACCTCATCCCGCAAAAAATGAGCCCCTACATAAGAAAATCTCTCAAAAAATAAAGAAACTATAGCTCTCAGAACATGGACACATTAAAACATATTTTTTTTGTTTCAAAAATGCTATTATTGTGTAAAACTTTAATAAATGAGAAAAAGTATACATATTAGGTATCGCCACATCCGTAACAGTCTGCTCTATAAAAATGTCACTTGACTGAACCCCTCAGGTGAACGCTGTAAAAATAAATAAACAGAAACTGTGCTAAAACAACCAATTTTTTGGTCACCTTGCCCCATAAAGTGTTATAATGAATGATCAAAAAATCATATGTACCCAAAAATAGTACTAATAAAACTGGCACCTTATCCCCTAGTTTCCAAAATGGGGTCACTTCTTGGGAGTTTCTACTGTAAGGGTGCATCAGGGGGCTTCAAATGGGACATGGCATCTAAAAACCATGTGGAGTTCCTTTTCTTCTGCGCCCTGCCGTGTGCACATACAGCAGTTTATGACCACATGTGGGGTGTTTCTGTAAACCGCAGAATCTGGGTAATAAATATTGAGTTTTGTTTGGCTGTTAATTATCGATGTGTTAAAGAAAGAAATTGATTAAAATGGAAAATCTGCCAAAAAAGTGAAATTTTAAAATTTGATCTCCATTTTCCTTTAATTCTTGTGGAACGCCTAAAGGGTTAACAAAGTTTGTAAAATCGGTTTTAAAAAACCTTGAGGGGTGTAGTTTCTACAATGGGGTCATTTATGGGGGTATCCACTATGTAGGCCCCACAAAGTGACTTCAGACCTGAACTGGTCCTTATAAAGTGGGTTTTGGCAATTTTCTTATAAATTTGAAGAATTGCTTCTAAACTTCTAAGCCTTCTAACGTCCTAAAAAAATAAAATGACATTTCCAAAATGATGCCAACATAAAGTAGACATATGGGGAATGTTAAATAATAAATATTTTATGAGGTATCACTTTCTGTTTTAAAAGCAGAGAAATTGAAATTTAGGAAATTGCGAATTTTTCAAATTTTTGGGTAAATTTGGGATTTTTTCATAAATAAAGGTGAAATATTTTGACTCAAATTTATGATTATCATGAAGTACAATGTGTCACGAGAAAACAATCTCTGAATGACTTGGATAAATAAAGGCGTTCCAAAGTTATTACCACATAAAGTGAGATATGTCAGTTTTGCAAAATTTGGCCTGGTCAGGAAGGGGGCAAATGGCCCAGATGGCAAGTAGTTAATCTCAATGGGACTGCCGAAAATTTTTGGCTCTCCCATTGGAACGAATGGAGGGTGGCCGCACATGTTCTAAAAAATACCTGGGACCCACACCTACCAGACATTGGGGACATATCCTAGCGATATGTCCCCAGTGTCTGAGGTGAGATAACACCTTTAATGATAGCTGTATAAACTCACATGCAGTCAACTCCCCCTAGGGGTGACAGCAGGCAGCCAAAACTTTAAAGGGAACCTGTCACCTCCAAAAACCATCTGAAGCCACCAGCAGTACCTGAGAGTAGCGAGCAGTGAGTTTCTGACGATTGCTTTGCTACTGAAGGCAGATGCGGCAAAATCGCTGAAAACAGAGGCAACAGGTTCCCTTTAAAGATTTATGATTTGAGAATACTCAGGGCTGAGGATTGGGATGGACTTTTCCAGCTTCACACACGCATAGACTAAACCATGAATTTTGACGAGTAATTGGCTCCTCGGGTTTAGGAGAGAATCAGCTGGAACTTCTCCCCCGGGACGAATTCAAACAATAATCTTTTATCTGGCGAATCTTAATATACATCTTATCGGCAGCCACAGTTATTAAGCGGCGCACATTTGCACTCTGCTCCAGAGGCTTTTCATACTCCTGGTTATTTTCAATTACCGCAGGAAGAGACATCAGCTCCGTCTGCATCGTAAATGTTTGTGGGTCTCCTTCAAATCTAATCTTGTAGAGAGGTTAGAATTCAACATGTCCACAGGTCATTTCACAGCGCCGGGGAGTTAAAGACTGCAGTATTAATATTCTGAAATCCTGTCTCCAAAAATAACATTTTATGTGTAAAAAATATCTATATATAATTACACCACTCCAGCAATCAAAGCATTTTATGGCTATGTGCAAGCCATAGGCGGAGCGCATTTAAAGGTACAGTACAGTAATAAAGTACACAAGCAACTTGCAGTTCCATGCCTCACCACATGGAGTGCTGTTAAGGAGAAAGATCATTATCTTTCTCCTTAACAGCACTCCATGTGGTGAGGCATGGAACTGCAAGTATTAAGAATATATGGACAAACCTATCTGGACAACCCCTTCTCAGAGTAGGTAACCTCTAGTGAGCTGCTGATGGCTGCAGGTCTGGTAGCTGAAACCCTAGGGACCAACCTACTAGAGGAGCAAGGTGACGCATAGCACCCATTGAAATGGCTCTCATAAGAGCAGATACAACCGTATTTTGACATCCCTAAATCCTAATGGGTCATCTGAGCATGGGGCATCCCTTTGGACAACTCAGACGATATATCATGGAGATAAGCCTTTTTAAAGGTCATGGTGTAACTTTTTGATCGGTGGGGGTCTGACCTCTAGAACCCACACTGATCCTGAGAGCGCTGGCGTCGCACCGCACAGTCTTTCTCTGCATAGACAGACGCTTGTGCAGGAAAATTGCAGCACAGCTCCATTCAAGTAAATAGAGACTGCAGCAGGTCCCCTTATGGCCTTGTGTACATACAGTACTGAGTGCACTCGCCATACGCCCACCGGGCCTCAAGAGAGCATGCTCTGTACTCCGATGAACACAACCCGCTCATCCAGGAATTGACCGCATGATCTTCGTCTTGAAAAGTTGTCACGGAGTGAACCACGTGATCACAAAAGCTGATGGGGACAGCTCACACCCTCCCTGCACAATGACTCCCGAACGTCTCAGAGCATGGCCACTAGACTTTCTCATAGAATTCAACCAAAACAACATATTTTAACTGCTTGTTTACAGCCCATCTCAAGAACTCTTTGGACTGGAATATCCCTTTAAGACTATGTTGACATCTACGTTCGAGCCTCTGCCACAGATTCCGTCCATCGAGGGCATGGCCTGACTTCATTGTGCACCTCAACTCCTACTCTTTCCAGTGTTGGCTATGTCCCTCCATGCCCTGAAACCCTCCTTTGCTTAAAAAATTGAAGTATTTTTCCTCAGAAAAAGCCGCTATCGATTTTTACAAGACAGGTATCATTTTATTCAGCAGGGTCGACCCTATTGGGCAATATTCTTGGTTTAATAGGGTTAATCCTGCTGACAGGTGCCCTTTAATGATAATCTACAATCATTTCAGAAGACAGATTTTAAGCATTCTACATCACCAATGGCTGAGATCATTGATCAAGGAGAGATCTAGGGTCAATCTACTCTACTACTAGCCTTGGATCGGCCAATAAATCTTCACTATGGGACATGTATCTAATAAACCTGTTGTCACAATGTAGGGGGAGGGGAGGAACACCAGAATGACAACAGAAGGAAAACGACCAGAAACTAGGCCTTAAGGCTAGGGAAAGGGAAATGGTGACCACCTAAGGAAACCCTAAACCTAGCCCTGACTCCTGTCAGTATGAATAGACCCTGAAGGTGGAAATATTCATACACCGTATACCTAGGCCCTAGTAACCCTGGAAATCCCTAGGATTAGTGACAGGGTCTGAGACTACTGGTTCCTTCCCAGATAAATTAACCAGCATCTCCCTGAGGCGTAGTAAACAACAAGCAAATGGGAGCAACAAGAGAAGTAGACTTATCTTCAATATAAAATGGATGAGCAGGGACTCAGATGAGGACCACACACCAGCTCTTCCAACTCCAGGCAGAGAATATCAACCGCATGCTATGACATATGAGTCCAGACTAAATAGAGGAGCAGTAGGGACCACAAGCTACACCTGAGACAAGAGGTGTGGTCATTACCAACAACAACACTGCAACAAGTGAAAACAGATAGGCTGACAGATGAACTAACGTGCAGCCAGTCTCTCAGATCTTCTAACTAGTGATGGACAAACATTGGCCGGGACGGTTCGCGAACGCGATCAAATTTTCGCGAACCGCAAGTTCGCGGCAGGCCCCATTCACTTTAGTGGCAGGCGAACCTGAAAAACCTTCAGGTCATATTTGCAGCCAGCAAACACTTGGACAGTGATATACCCACAGCATGGACAGTGATATACCACAGGGGGATCATTGGCAAAAATTCTCACAAAAAATATGTATTTTAATAAGGGGACATTTTTATGCGTCTTAAAGGGAAACTCTCAAAAATGTGCCCTGCTGGAGCCTAGAATTTTTTTATTTCCTATCGGTTTGATGTATACAAATGTGCAGCACTCCACGATTTTGTATCCTGCAGAGTCTGTTAAAAAAATGCATGCGCTAACGTAAAAAAAATTTCTACTATGGTGAACGGACGCCACTGTACGGCATCAGTCTGAGGCATCTGTTAACGCATACATTTTTGGTATGCATTAAATGGATGGCAAAAATAGGATGTGAACCCAGCCCTAGTATAAGAATAAGCCCCAGTACACAGCGGAGCAGCATGACGGAGAGGGGAGGCCGCCATCTAGTGACAGAGCGCTACCTGGTCCTGGTGGTCAGGAAAGAGGACTGTGTTTCCCAAGGATCATTTTCTACTGGGAAATACAGGGCACAGTATAATACACTAGAATATATATAATATAAAGATATTAGCCCTACACCCGAATGATAATACAATTAGGGGGTCATTTATTATATAGAAATACGTCTATGTTAGTCGTATTTCTGACACAGATTGTGGCGCAAAGGTCCTTAGCACCGCAATCTGCATATTTTTCTCGCTCATGCCAGGTCTAAAAAAGGATGGCGTGGGCAGGGAAAGGGGTACAGCTATGGCCATCCAGTTAGTGGATACCACCGCCATACAGTGACCGGATAACACCTTTGTACAGTGACCGGATAACACTGACATACCGTGACGGGATAGAAGGGTATAAGAGGGCACAGTACAGGGAATGACTAGGGGCACTGCACAGGGTGTGGTAAGAGGGCACAGTGCAGGGTATAAGGGGGCACAGTAGGGGGTGAGGGGCACAGTACGGGGTGAGGGGCACAGTACAGGGTGGGGGGCACAGTCACATGACCCTGTGATATTAGAAGGTCCTTATTGTGAATACGGTTCATACGCCACCATAATAAGAAGCAGAGGGGTGAGACGGGGGTGTGATTATGTAGCTAGAGATAAAAAATTTAACTGTCGGCCAGTACAGGCCCCAAAAATTAGGCAATAGGCGTTCACCTGACAGCAAAGAACTTTGGATTCTGTGGCTGCAAGGATATTAGGCGGTCACAGGATAAAAATGTAATTGTCGGCCAGTACAGGCCCCAAAAATTAGGTATTCAACGGACAGAAAAGGCCTTTTATGCCGTTGTATTTACTTAAGACAGGGACCATGATTTGGCGGATATGTGGTGGCGAGTGGTGGCGGATATTTGTGGGCTGTCATGAGGAAATTCAATCAAACATGGTCGACTCGTCACATGTGTTGAATTCCTCCGAGATCCATTCCTCATAAATTTTTAGAAAAGTGAGGCAGTCTACACTGTTGTGAGCTAGGCGAGTGCGCTTATTTGGCACAATCCCCCCTGCTGCGCTGAACGTCCTTTTGGACAGGACACTGGACGAGGGGTAAGCCAACAGTTCCATGGCAAATTGTGCCAGCTCTGGCCACAGGTCAAGCCTGCACACCCAGTAGCCATGGTGTTCATCGCTTCTCAAGACCGTCCACATCGGCCGTTAACCGTGTAGTCGGACACCTGTCGGTCTAGGCGTTTCCTGAGGCTGGATCCGGAGGACGGCTGTCGATGGCTTGGCTGCAAGAATGGTCTCATATGCAAAGTGACCAACACATCTTCAAACCGCCCTCTTCTTGCAGGCGCTGTTGGATTGGTAACTGTTTCTCTGTGAGTGGAAATTCCTCTGCCAGCGCCCACAAAAGCAGAATGCAGCATTTCTCGAAGCAAGGCCTGGAAGTGCTGCATTCTGACAGCCCTCTGTAATGGTGGTAATATTTCCACCATTTTGTGTTTGTACCGGGGGTCTAAGTACGTTGCCACCCAGTACTGGTCCTTGGCCTTTATGCTTTTTATACGGGGGTCCCTCTTCAAACACTGCATTATGAGGGCCCCTATTTGCACTAAACTGGAAGCGGTGGTGTGGCCTGGGTCCTGTTCATCATCCAGGATAATGTCGTCCTCGTTCTCCTCCCCCCAGCCACGGACAACACCAGGGATCCCAGAAACGTTTAAAGCATGCTCTTCTTGCTCCTCCTCAGCCCCAGTACCATCCTCCTTTGACTCCTCTTTAGACTCCTGTTGTTGATTTGTCTCAGATGGAGTAGCCCCCCCTGGGAATTCATCCAGCATTGCGACTTCCTCATCTTCCTGCTCCTGCTCATCGACGGCATGATAAATGACATGACGCATGCACGCTCCAGAGCACCGTGCATGAGCAGCCACTGGCGCGGTGAAAAGAAACCAAGCTCCCCAGAACCTGTCCTGCTGCACAGTTCGTACAGGTAGTCATTAACTGCACATTGCTGCTGGAGCAGCCTATCAAGCATATACAAGGTGGAGTTCCAGCACTATGGGCTGTCACAAATCAGACGTCTGACGGGCAGGTGGTGTCGCTTCTGAACGTCAGCAAGGTGAGCCATGGCCAAGTAAGCGCTTCTAAAATGGCCACAGATTTTCCTGGCCTTCCGCAAGACGACCTGGACCCTGGGGTATTTGGCAACGAATCGCTGAACGACTAAGTTCAGGACATGTGCCATGCACGGCACGTGTGTCATTTTGCCCTGTTTCAGCCCACTCAGCAGAATGGCACCGTTGTCGCACACCACTTTACCAACTGTCAAATTGAGCTGGGTTAGCCACTAATCGGCCTGTGACCGCAGAGCTGAAAACAGTGCAGGATCGGTGTGGCTCTTGGCTTCCAGGCATAACAGACGCAGCACAGCATGGCAACGTCTCACCTGGCACGAATAGGTTCGGAGGAGCTTGGGGAGAGGAGGATGGAGTAGGAGGAGGAGAAGAAGAGGCCGGCCTACATGCAATCCATGGTGGTGCCAGAGATGTATTCACTTGCCGCTGAACGTGGCCATATAGCTCTGGGATGCCCTTCTAGGAGAAATATTTCCTTCCAGGGACTTTCCATTGCGGTGTGCCAATGGCCACAAATTTTCTAAAGGCTTCTGAGTCCACCATTTTATATGACAGTAGTTGGCGGGCTAGCAGTTCCGACAAGCCAGCGGTCAGCCATTGGGCAAGAGGGTTATCCGGCGTCATCAACTTTTTGCGCTTGAACATTTGGGCCACAGAAGTCTGCTTTCTGCCAGATGAATGCGATGACAGCACGGTGGTAGATGGAGTGGAGGAAAATGGGAGGAGAGAGGAGAAGGAGAAGAGGCAGGACATGGAGCGCCGGGAGTGTGGCTTTGTGGGTTGTGACGGCGTTGCTCCCACTGGGCTTGGTGATGGGAGGCCAGGTGCCTTCTTAAGGCGGTCGGCCCTAGGTGAGTGTTGGGCTTACCACCACTTATGCGTTGACAGCACAGGCTGCAGATGGCAACACTATTGTCAGCAGCTGACACGTTAAAAAAAGCCCACAGTGCAGAGCCATGTGCCGGCGTCCTGGGAGCGCAAGATGTGACCGTGCATGGTGGATGGCTCGCTCCAGATACATTTGCAGTCTGCTTTTTGCCTCCGGTGCACTGCGAGTTCTGCCTGCTTCTCCTCCTTATCTGCATCTCCGTCTCTCCCTCTGAACTCCTCTCCTCTTCCTCTCTTGTGGGCACCCACGTGACGCCATTGACATTAGAAATCTCGGAGTAGGCAGCAACAGCAAGGACCACCCTCCTTGGGCTGATCTGGGTACTGTTGTGAGACCGCTGGGTGGTGGCCGTTGCTACCTACGCTTTCTCATCCGATGCTAAGAATGGCTGCGCATCAGTAAGGTCTGGGAATGGATGGGAAAAAAATTCCTCTGACTCAAGTGGAGGGGATATGGTGGTGGTGTTTGGGTCTTTGGGGGTGCACACAGCAGAGAGTGAGGAGGGTGCAGATATAGAGGATGAGGAGGGTGCAGAAGCGGAAGGCTGAGTGAGCCAGTCAACCAACTCTGGTGCGTCCTTTGATGTAATCGCACGCACCTTCTGCAACTTCCCACAGGCTGTGGCCTGGTGCACCTGCCCAACCCTTACCACCCCTGAGGAATGGCCTGCTTCCTCCTCTGCCTGTCATTTTCAAAATGACCCTGTGCCAAAGTCCCTAGAGAACAGCAGTATTTGTGGAAGCAGGTATATCGCAGGCCTCAATCAGTATTTGGTGGAAGCAGGTATATCAAACCCCTTAATCAGTATTTTGTGGAAGCAGGTATATAAAACCCCTTAATCAGTATTTTGTGGAAGCAGGTGTATCGCAGGCCTCAATTAATTTTTGGTGGAAGCAGGTATATCAATCTGAAATGAAAAAGACGATTCCGGCACTGTATTTTCTTCCCATAAAATCTTCCTCTTTATTGAATCACAGCATATGCGGACAGTATCACAAACAAGCAGTTGTTAACAACTGCTTGTTTGTGATATTGTCCGCATATGCTGTGATTCAATAAAGAGGAAGATTTTATGGGAAGAAAATACAGTGCCGGAATCGTCTTTTTCATTTCATTTTGCCTACATATCCAGGAACTTGTTGGTTTGATTCCGGGCACACGGGATATCACATGCCGGACAGGTGAGCTGGACAAACGTTTCTTATAGGTATATCAATACCCTTAATCAGTATTTTGTGGAAGCAGGTGTATCGCAGGCCTCAATAAATATTTGGTGGAAGCAGGTATATCAATCCCCCTTAATCAGTATTTTGTGGAAGCAGGTGTATCGCAGGCCTCAATCAATATTTGGTGGAAGCAGGTATATCACACCCCTTAATCAGTATTTTGTGGAAGCAGAGATATCGCACCCCTCCATCTGAATTTTGTGGAAGCAAGTATATCAAACCCCTTAATCAGTATTTTGCGGAAGCAGGTATATCGCAGGCCTCAATCAATATTTGGTGGAAGCAGATATATCAATCCCCTTAATCAGGTGTATCGCAGGCCTCAATCAATATTTGGTGGAAGCAGGTATATCGCACCCCTCAATCTGTATTTTGTGGAAGCAGGTATATCAAACCCCTTAATCAGTATTTTGCGGAAGCAGGTATATCGCAGGTCTCGATCAATATTTGGTGGAAGCAGGTATATCAATCCCCTTAATCAGTGTTTTGTGGAGGCAGGTATATAGAACCTCTTAATCAATATTTGGTGGAACCAGGTGTAACGGACCGTTTCAGCAGACAAGGGGTTAAAATCCGTTTAGGCGATAAGCCCCTTTCTGAGAGACAGGCACAGCTACTGCAGGATACACCAAACTCCCGAACTGGATACAAAGTAGCACTCCAAACTGGAACCTCACGAATAGCTGCTAGCAGACGAACAGGGATCAGCTTACACTTCTGGCAATCGGTCTTCTAACAGCATACAGTGGATCCCCCCAATAACGAGACAAGGCTCCGTGTTGAGGGTCAAGCAGTGGTCTGACTGTACTTCACGTACAGCCTCTTTTATTCATAAACCACAAACATAGTACTGCCCACAGGGGTTTGAAATACAACCAATCAGTAATTTGCAACACATACAATGTAACTACAGCAACCAATCGTTCACACCCCCAGAGGACCAGAATGAAGACTGTGACATAGGACAGATACAACATATCCCCACAATGCATCATGGTCTCCTCCTCTCTGTCCCGGAGACAACCTGAGGAGCAATCCAATTATCTCTGAGGACAAAGGGAGATCGCCAATACACATGTGAGGACAACAGAACAGACATCACCATTTAAACACACAATGGGACAATGGCACAATAGAAACACACCCAGCATTTTCCTCCCAAGCTGACAAGTTACACTTATTATAAATTGTTACAACTTTGTGAGTTTACATTGGCCATACATATAACTTACATCAATTTAAACAGTATAACTTGGGGACAAACCTATCCAAAATTCACTTGAATAGGTTCAGGGGTTTAAAAGTTAGTATATGGCCCATAATCCAGAGGCAAGAGGCCAGCAGCCAGTCCTCTCCAAAACCCAGTGGCGAGGTTGGTTTCGCCACACATCTCCCCCCCCCAGGGAAGACTAACCAGATACCTGACCTCACGCCGGTCGGTACCTGAGTTAGTCTGGCAGCCCACCCACAACCCAATACTGGACCTGTTGAATTCAGTAGCCTGTCTCTGTCCAGTGAGTCCACCAAGGTTATGTTGGAAGCTGGTACTCCCGGTCTCTGTGTTGCTCCCTGGCTTGGAGTGGAGGTTGCTTTGTGGGCAGGGATCAGCGGTACTCTGCCCTGGTGCCAGCGCTACCACGGAAGAAGCCTGGTTGTTGGAGCCTGGTTGTTGGAGGGGTAGACCGACTGTCTCTGCCCCCTGTGCTGTAAGTGCAGAGACCACGGTCCCATCTGCACTGTTGTGGGGCTTACTGTCTCCCCCTGGTGCGTTAAGCTGCCGCTGGGGAGAGGGGGTAACCAGCTCCTCTCCCATACATACTTCCAGCCGCTGGGGAGGGCGACCGACCGTCTCCGCTCCCAATACAGTGTCCTGTTGCTGGGGAAAGGAGACTGGGCTCTCTATTCCCTGCTGGACACTCTGCCGCTGGGGAACAGGACCGACTGTCTCTGCCCCCTGTAACTCCGCCTGCCGCTGTGGAATGGAGACTGGGCTCCCAATTCCCAAAAAATCATGCTGCTGCTGGGGGGCAGGAACAACTACCTCTGCCCCCTGTAACTCAGCCTGCCGCTGAGGAGGGAGGACGCTGCTCTCCTCTCCCTGCATTTCACACTGCCTTCCCGGCATATCACTCTGCTGCTGGGGGGCAGGAACAACTACCTCTGCCCCCTGTAACTCAGCCTGCCACTGAGGAGGGAGGACGCTGCTCTCCTCTCCCTGCATTTCACACTGCCTTCCCGGCATATCACTCTGCTGCTGGGGGGCAGGAACAACTGCCTCTGCCCCCTGTAACTCAGCCTGCCGCTGGGGAGAAAGGACGCTGCTCTCCTCTCCCTGCACTTCAAACTGCCGCTGGGGAATGGAGACTGGGCTCCCAATTCCCTGCAGGACCGGTGGAGAGACCTCGGTCCCATCTCTACCGGCCACCTGGGCTCCTTCCCAGTAACACTTTACAATATCTGCCCAGCTGAATGGGTCTGGATCTGGGTCTGTCACCTTACCGTCCTGCTGAGCCTTCTCAATGGAGTGGAAGAGATCTCGGTAGTCCTGCTCCAGTTCCCACTTCAGGGTTGCTAGGTGAGCCAGGTCTTGCTCTACCTCATGAGGGTCATCCCACTCATGCCTAGCCTCCCTCTCATAGAAAATGTCCTGAAGTCTGGACTTTCCCGTTCTCCCGAAGTCAGGCTCTGCAAAGGACTCCCATAACAAGCCAGGACCATCAAACGCCTCTCCCTCTGGCTTGTCATGTTCGGCTGTCCAGGGTATATACTGTGCCATATACCACCAAAGCGCCTGGTAGGCATCCTCCAGCCATAGCTCCTGCCATACCCGGTGCTCTAGCTCCTTCACCCATTCCTCCAGGGGCTGCTCTCCCAGGAAGGGCATCCGCAGGGCCACTTGCTTCTGCAACCGCTGCTCTTCACTGGGGAGACTCTCACCCCGCTGGTATTGTACATTATCCAGGGCCTGGTACCATATGCCTTTCCTTAATGCATCCCGGCCATCCAGGTCCTCCTCCTTGTATAACACTGCTGGTTCCATCCTGTTGCTTTTAGGGTCGCTGTACTGGGACATGCGTTGCCGTTAAATTGTAGAATCCAAAGAAATGGTGTCTCCTGTAGCTGTCCTTCTGGCTGTAGGAACGATCCCGCTGCTTGCCACCAATGTAACGGACCGTTTCAGCAGACAAGGGGTTAAAATCTGTTTAGGCGATAAGCCCCTTTCTGAGAGACAGGCACAGCTACTGCAGGATACACCAAACTCCCGAACTGGATACAAAGTAGCACTCCAAACTGGAACCTCACGAATAGCTGCTAGCAGACGAACAGGGATCAGCTTACACTTCTGGCAATCGGTCTTCTAACAGCATACAGTGGATCCCCCCAATAACGAGACAAGGCTCCGTGTTGAGGGTCAAGCAGTGGTCTGACTGTACTTCACGTACAGCCTCTTTTATTCATAAACCACAAACATAGTACTGCCCACAGGGGTTTGAAATACAACCAATCAGTAATTTACAACACATACAATGTAACTACAGCAACCAATCGTTCACACCCCCAGAGGACCAGAATGAAGACTGTGACTTAGGACAGATACAACATATCCCCACAATGCATCATGGTCTCCTCCTCTCTGTCCCGGAGACAACCTGAGGAGCAATCCAGTTATCTCTGAGGACAAAGGGAGATCGCCAATACACATGTGAGGACAACAGAACAGACATCACCATCTAAACACACAATGGGACAATGGCACAATAGAAACACACCCAGCATTTTCCTCCCAAGCTGACAAGTTACACTTATTATAAATTGTTACAACTTTGTGAGTTTACATTGGCCATACATATAACTTACATCAATTTAAACAGTATAACTTGGGGACAAACCTATCCAAAATTCACTTGAATAGGTTCAGGGGTTTAAAAGTTAGTATATGGCCCATAATCCAGGGGCAAGAGGCCAGCAGCCAGTCCTCTCCAAAACCCAGTGGCGAGGTTGGTTTCGCCACACCAGGTATATCGCAACCCTCAATCTGTATTTTGTGGAAGCAGGTATATTGCACCCCTCAATCATAATTTTGTGGAAGATGGTATATCAAACCCCTTAATCAATATTTGGTGGAAGCAGGTATATCGCACCCCTCAATCTGTATTTTGCGGAAGCAGGTATATCGCAGGTCTCAATCAATATTTGGTGGAAGCAGGTATATCAATCCCCTTTAATTAGTATTTTGTGGAAGCAGGTGTATCGCAGGCCTCAATCAATATTTGGTGGAAGCAGGTATATCAATCCCCTTAATCAGTGTTTTGTGGAGGCAGGTATATAGAACCTCTTAATCAATATTTGGTGGAAGCAGGTATATCGCAACCCTCAATCTGTATTTTGTGGAAGCAGGTATATTGCACCCCTCAATCAGTATTTTGTGGAAGATGGTATATCAAACCCCTTAATCAATATTTGGTGGAAGCAGGTATATCGCACCCCTCAATCTGTATTTTGTGGAAGCAGGTATATATCGCAGGCCTCATTAAATATTTGGTGGAAGCAGATATATCGCACCCCTCAATCATTATTTTGTGGAAGCAGGTATATCAAACCCCTTAATCTGTATTTTGTGGAAGCAGGTATATTGCACCCCTCAATCAGTTTTTTTGAGGGCAACAGGTATATCACACCCGTTGCAAAAGGTTGTTCCAATAGCGGTTGTCCCTCTATATACCTGCGGTATCGCACACAAGTGCTGCACAATACAAATGGACTATATAGTTTCTATGTTAGAATGTATATTTTAGGTATATCACACCCCTAAATCAGTTTTTTGGGGGGCAACAGGTATATCACACCAATTGCAATTAATTATTCCAATAGCGTTTGTCCCTCTATATAGCTGCAGTATCGCAGCAGAACCGCACACAATACAAATGCACTATAATATACTTTCTATGTTAGGAAGTATATTATAAGTATATTACACCCCTCAGTATATCACACCCATCTATAGCACACCTATATCAGTCCTTAAAAGTACTTTTGTGGCCCTATTAGCGAGCGTTTGGTGTCCCTAACAGTCTGTCCCTGCTCCACAAAGCAACCTCTCCCTACACAGGCAAAACACAGAATGTAAAATGGCTGCTAGATCGGGTTCTGTGATAGGGTGGGGGTGTGTCCATGTGCTGAAACGTCTCAATTGGCTGTCCTGTCCCACCTGATTGATGTGTCATGGGTCAAAGTTTGGCGCAATGCAAAAGAATATGGTGCATGCGAACATCGCCATATGTTCGGCGAATCGCAAACGAGCAAAGTTTGCAGCAAAACGACCGTCGGGTGAACCCCAAGGCCATCTCTAGCCCTCAACACATTTACGCAACGACGGCCACCAGAATCTACGAGAAATGAGATTGATCGTGGATCTGCTCCAAGGGTGTCCTGTAAGAACTGTACAGTGATGTTCCTTGAACACCTTGTGTTGTAATTCGGAAGGAACAAACAACTTCCCCGGAGGACAGGACTCTGGTGCATCTCCCTGGGCTTCCCACACCTCACAGGATAAAGCGCGGATATTTCCACCCCTTTAGCCAAAATCAGACCAGGATCTTCCGAATCACCCCCCCAGGAAAGCTATGTGACAAAGCGTCCACCTTGACATTCTTAACCCCAGGGCCATAGATGACAACAAAATTAAATCTGGTAAATAACAACAACCATCTGGCTGCCTTGGGTTTAGTCGTTTAGCCGACTCCAGGTAAGCCCGATTTTTGTGATCAGTGAGCACAGTAATAGGATGAATCGCTCCTTCCAACCAATGACGCCATTCCTCAAAAGCCAACTTAATGGCCAGCAACTCTCTATTACCTACGTCATCATTTTTTTCAGCAGCCGAGAGTTTCTTACAGAAGAAAGCACATGGGCGCCATTTACTAGGTGAAGGGCCCTGTGACAAGATTGCTCCTACTCCTACCTCGGATGTGTCAACTTCCACAATGAATGGCTATGACCAGGGGCGTTGCTAGGATCTGAAAACATCCGGGGCACAAGACCACTGTGTTGAAATTGCACATTAAAGGCATGTTTAAAGGGGTGTTCTGGTTTACACAAATTAAGTTCAGTACTGAAGACTGCAGTCATTATATAATACAACATTCTGTAACATTCCACTATCTGTTATGTTTCATTTCCTCACCACTGCAGAAATCTTTGCTTGGGCCCTTTAATATTGATGGAAGTGGACCCTGGGCGACCCCACAGATCATCCTCCCACCCCCCTTGTACTTGTTCTGCTGATCCGCTACTTGCGGGCTGCGCGGGCATGAGTTCAGTCACTTCTGTGCGCAATCCCGTCCTGCGGCGAGAGATCCCGCGAGACCCGTGACCTACCACCGCAGGATGGATTGCACACTGAAGTGACTGAGCTCATGCCCGCACAGTCCACAAGTAGCGGATCAGCGGAACAAGTACAAGGGGGGTGTGATGATTATTTGTGGTGGGTTGCCCAGGTCCAATCAATATTAAAGGGCCCTGGAATAGCCAACAAAAAAAAATGCTACCAGGCCAGCATAACATTCGGTGCACTGGACAAAACATCCGGGACTCAAGCCCCAAATGTTTTGACATAACGACGCCCCTGGCTATGACACATCCGGTTGCACAAGTATAGGAGCAGAAGCAAAACATTCCTTCACCACTGAAAAGGCTTGTAATGCCTCATTAAACCAGACTGAGACATCCGAACCTTTCCTAGTCATGTCCGTTAAAGGTTTAATCACAGTCGAGTAGTTCAAAATGAATTTACGGTAGTAGTTGGTGAAGCCCAAAAACAGCATAAGCTTTTTCTGATTTTTGGGTGGATCCCAGTCCAACACAGCATGGACCTTCTCTGGATCCATACAAAAAACCTGAAGATGAGAGTAAGTAACCCAGGAATTGCACTTCCTAAACTGCAGATACACACTTTTCCAACTTAGCATACAATTTATTCTCTCTTAGGATCTGTAACACTTGTCTCACGTGATCCTGATGCGTCTCCATGTCAGAAGAATAAATTAGAATATCATCCAGATACACCACCACAAACCTGCCCACCAGATGATGAAAGATGTCATTGATGAAATGTTGAAAAACTGCAGGGGCATTGGTTAACCCAAAAGGCATGACCATATTCTCAAAATGACCTTCAGGGGTATTAAAGGCCACCTTCCATTCGTCCCCCTCCTTGATCCTTACCAGATTATATGCCCCCCACAAATCCAATTTAGAGAACATCTTGGCACCGACAATCTGATTGAAGAAATTCGGGATCAAAAGAAGGGGATAAGGTTAACGGATTCACGGACAGTAATGCGATTTAGCTCATGGAAGTCCAAACAAGGCCTAAGAATTCTGTCCTTTTTCTTAACAAAGAAAAACCCTGCGGCAACTGGTGATTTTGATGGTCTAATATGACCTTTAGCCAAACTCTCGTGATATATTCTCACATGTTTACTCTTTTGTGCTCAGAAAGATTATACAACCTAGACTTGGGCAACCTAGCTCCGGGAATAGGTTTGACCGGGCAATCATACTCCCGATGTGGAGGTAACTCCTGGTTTCCACTTTCAGACAATACATCAGAAAAATCTGAAATAAACGAAGGTACAACTTTAGTGGTTACAACAGATAGCGATGTGTTAAGACAGTTGTCTATGCAATAATCACTCCAATCAAGAATCTGTCTTGCTTGCCAATGGTAGGATTATGTTTGCTTAACCATGGTAACCATAGCACCAATAGAGTAGGCAGACCCTCCAGCACAAAACATTAAATGGATTCTTGATGAAAATCACCCACTTTTAAATGGATGTCCTGCACCATTTGTGATAAACATTTCTGTGTGAGTGGAGCGGAATCAACACCAAAATATTTTTGTCTAATGCACTTGTTGTTGACCCATGCATACGGACAAACTAACCATCAACTAGGTTAACCCCTGCCCCACTGTCAATAAACAGTTCAATTCCCACCGCTTTGGAATCTAGCGCCACCTAGGCAGACAGGTGAAATCGGTAACTACCGGCAAATGACAAATGTAAATTCTCAGATTCCCCACCCACACCACCAAGAGTGAGATGAGGATTAAACTTTTTTTTTTTCTTTTTCACCTTTACGCTGAACATAAGGACATACGTTAACAAAATGTCCCCTTTTTCCACAGAAAAAGCAGATTCTCTTCTTAAGCCTAAAGTTCTTATCACCGGGTCCAGGATTAGCTCCTCCCAGCAGCATTAGTTCATCACCAGACATGAACTCAAGTGACTCTCTACCAAAGTGTCGGAGGAGGCCGCCACCTTATATGATAGTACGTCCTGAGAGTGAGGAACCTTAAATCTTTCCCTCAGGCGTCTATCAATACGTACAGCAAGGGACATGGCCGCTTCCAATGACTCAGGATATTAGTGAAACGGCACAGCGTCCTTCAGGCTCTCGGATAAGCCTTGACAGAATTGACTACGGAGAGCTGGGTCATTCCACTCCGTATCCGTAGCCCATCTCCTAAATTCAGAGCATTTGGTCTCCGCAGAACGCTCTCCCTGACGTAAGCCACGCAACTTAGTCTCGGCCAGGGAGATCCAATCTGGGTCATTGTAGATAAGACCTAGAGCTCTGAAAAATTAATCTACCGACCGGAGCGACTGTGATCCAGTCGGCAACGAAAAAGCCCAGGATTGAGCGTCACCTCTAAGTAACGAAATGATTATACCCACTCTTTGACTCTCGTCCCCAGAAGAGTTAGTACGTAGTCTAAAATATAATTTGCACGACTCCCTGAACTGAATAAAGTGGTCACTTTCCCCGGAAAATCTGTCCGGGAGAGCAACCTTAGGTTCAAGGCAGGCCTGGTTCCCGCTGCCGGAACCAGGCGGCTGTGGTCTCTGGTTCTGTGAGACGGTTGTGCGGAGGTCAGCTACCTCCAAAGACAGCCCCTGCAGTTGTCCGATCAGTGCAGAAATCGTATCCATTGCTGCACTGACACAAACAAAATGGCGTTTTTTCGGCGGTTGATAATGTCACAATGTAGGGGGAGGGGAGGAACACCAGAATGACAACAGAAGGAAAATGACCAGGAACTAGGCCTCAAGGCTAGGGAAAGGGAAATGGTGACCACCTAAGGAAACCCTAAACCTAGCCCTGATTCTTGTCAGTATGAACAGACCATGAAGGTGGGAATATTCATACACCGTAAACCTAGGCCTTAGTAACCCTGAAAATCCCTAGGATTAGTGACAGGGTCTGAGACTACTGGTTCCTTCCCAGATAAACGAACCAGCGTCTCCCTGAGGCCTAGTAAACAAAGAGAAAATAGGAGCAACAAAATACCAAGAGAAGTAGACTTGTCTTCAATATAAAATGGATGAGCAGGAACTCAGATGAGGACCACACACCAGCTCTTCCAACTCCAGGAAGAGAATATCAACCGCATGGTATGAAGTGTGAATCCAGACTAAATAGAGGAGCAGTAAGGACCACAAGCTACACCTGAGACAAGAGGTGTGGTCATTACCAACAACAACACTGCAACAAGTGAAAACAGATAGGCTGTCAGATGACCTAACATGTAGCCAGTCTATCAGATATTCTAACCTCTGTCACTGGAGGGGCCGTGACACCTGTTGATGGAGGCATGACCATCCATCTCCACGAGTGAGATGAAGAGCTTCATGTTGGCAGATGTGTTGTGATGTAAAGATGTCACCTTCATCTTGACATCTCTTTGCTATTGTCTTACCAGCTTTCTTTTACTTCTTGGCCTCTCGTCACATTGTCTGAGGAGGTTTCTGAGGGGAATGTCACCTCTCCGATGCCTCACGATTATCACCACTGATCTCTACTTCCTGGTCTAATCTCAACAAACAGGAAATGCCTGCTCAGCCAATCACTGACTGCACCGCCTCAGCCAGTGATTGACTGAACTAGCATTTCCTAGACAGGACCAGGAAGTCGAGAGTTGATGGGACCCGGGCAGCATCGGAATGGGAGCGGCAGGGGATCTGTGAGAGTATTATTATTACTTTTTTTTAACCCTCTCTGAGCCCACTGCCACTAATTTTATTTTATCTGGAAAACCCATTTAAAGAGCACCTGTCAGCAGGATCAGCCCTTTTAAACCAGTGATGTTACCTGGTGGAGTTGATATCTGTCTTGTAAAAATTGGTTGAAGCTTTCCCGAGGAAAAAAAAAAAGACTTTAATTTTTTTGTGTAAATGAGGACTTCAGTGCACTGAGGGGGCGTGACCAACACTGGAACGGTAAGGAGCTGAGGTGCAACATGGGGCTGAAACCCTCAATTGCAAAAAGAGTAAAAGTTATTTTTCTCAGGAACGATCGAATAAATTTCCACAAAATAGGTATCATTTCAATCGGCAGGATTGACCCTAGCAGGCAGTATAGTTTAGTAGGGTTGATCTTGCTGACAGGTGCTCTTTAATTCTGACAATTACATCAGTGGATATCATTAGACTTGCTCTTATCCATCTTTTGCATCTGTTTTTCTCAAAAAGTCTTAGAAATAGAAAGGTATATCCCACTGTGGTATGGTATTTGGGGTGCCATGAGTAAGGACTTGCTCATTGACCTAAATCCAACATCCACCTGAATAAATTTACATTGAGGCTACCTTACTAAAAACTGTTGAGGCTGAGCCTCAAAGAACCCATGTTTCGTTTCTGGGACACCAATATAAGAAGAACCTGAGGTTTCCCCCAATGTATAACTTGAAATTCCTCAATTCAGAATCTGTAACAGGCTCTCCAGCTGCTATGTTTAAGTTATAATATAGGTGTCTTATGTAGCTGAAGAGCTTTGGGGACCCTTCAGGTACTAATCATGGGTGCGACTACTACTTCTGCCCCCCCCCCCCCCTAGATACATACATGTGAAAATCATGACATTACAACAGTAAATTGCATTCTCTATAGTGTTTGGAGGACATTATCACATCCGGTCTTTGGTTTGTTAAGAAGTTGTCGCACTCTTAGTAGGAACCCTGTGGGTGGGATAGAAATAGAAGCATTATATAAAAAAAGAAGAATGGCAGTGCTAGTTTTAAGTCCCGCCCTAGAGCAAAGAAGAAACAGATTCCTCCAATCAGAGGATGTAGTAGGAGGTGGCTTGTCAGTTGGTGCTAGAGCTTCATTAACACAGTGGCACCTGCTGGACTATAGGAGAATCAGTGTGTTTTAATTGGCCAGAACACAAACACGGGACTGTTCTTCAGAACCTCAGAGGACCTGCCAAATGCTATTCTTAGTATACTAGCTAATGCGCATACTGTTAATACTACACTGGACACAAATCGTGTCCATAGAAACATTCTGCAAGTCTTCACATAGAGGTTTTTAGCACTGGAATGGGAAACACCAGGTGAGATATATGGTGGGAGAAGCATGGAGTGGCTATCCATTGAATGCATGTTTGGGCAAGGCAACAAAAGAAGAATGAGATTGATGGAATTTGGGTTGAAGCTTACATACCCCCAATACCCCCAAATAGTAGTGCTATCCTCTTATATGGCAGCAAGACCTTTGCCCCCCCCCCCCCCCCAATCCCCTCTTAGGCCTCATGGTTCTAGTCTAACAACAATCTCCGAACATCATGTACTGTCATCCGGAAGAGCCTTGAGGAACAGAAGAACACACGTATGAATGAAGTAGGTACATAGAAATAAGTCAGTTCCTCCACAGACCACAGCGGTTTCTATTTAATAGTCCCATCAGAGCAGAGTCAGTGTCTTAAATGGATAAGATAATTAACTTTGTGGCGCAATTATTTACAATACACTTGGGCTGATTATAATTGGCTCCTCGGTTTCTGTCAATTCATATGCAAAGTACCATCTATTGTCACCAGAATGATAACTCGCACCACGCATAGAAAATATCAGAATCAAAGGAAAAATTAAGGTTTTGTATCGAATTACCTCCGCATTGTGTCTTATATAATGTTGTTTTCGTTTTATCCTTCTTGCTATAAAAGACGTAAGACACTGGGCGTCATCATTGATGATGCATACTGTAATGAGGGTAATATACAATAAATACCCTAGATCATAGCACGTGTCCATCACCCTCATCCTTCAAAGCCATTGCCTTCTAAAACTGTAAATATCATCTTGTGAGTCATTCTGGAAAGGTAAGGAAAGGTTAAGCCTGGTTTTTTATTCATTCTTTAGAAAGCTAATGGACAGTCATTATGGGCTCCCATAAAGGCTGTCACCCAGTTTTCCCCAGAATTCTCCATATAACTAGTCATATTTAGCATGCAGGACTATAGGAAGTAGGGGCAGCTACAGGTAGCTATTTCCAAGCACTATAAAAACATGATCACAAGGATGAGGTCAATCTAGGGTTGCCACCTGCCTAATACACTACCAAGGTAGATGGTATTACCTACAGTATGCCAGTGCCAATATTATATTGTTACAGCTGCATTAATTGCTGTAAGTATTCCTTTATTAGCCTAGGACAGTGATGGATAGCCTCCAGAACTCCAGCTGTGGTGAAACTACAACTCCAGCATGCTCTATTAATTTCTATAGAGTTCTGAGAACAGCCAAGCAAGTGTACATCTTGGGAGTCATAGTTTTACCACAACTGGAGTGCTGGAGGTTAACCATCACATGCCTAGGAAGTGTGAAATACCTCTTTGGTTATAATGGCTCTATCTCAGGCTGTATTGCAGGTAGATATATATCAGGTCTTACTTTAAAGGTAACAATCCAATCTATATGCTATGATACAGACTGAGATATAACCTGTAGAAACCAGGTCAGGCATAAGATCTGCAGGTATATGTCTGCTACACAGCCTGAGATAGAACAAGTTGAAGTAGCCCATCTGTGCTCCGGCATTTTTATAGGATGTGCCCACACATTTGATGTTTCTCACTGTCTAAATTGGTCTTATCTAGAAAGGGTAGCCCAATGTATGGAAATAAAGAATTCAGAAGCCTTTCTAGACCCTCAGGGGTGACACCATGAGGACACTCCAACCTGAAATATTCTTTGATTGCATTTGCTATAGTCACTTAATACAGATATGGACATTCTAAGCCATACTTTGTTTGACACTGGTTAGAATGGAGTGTGAAGTATAAGGAATAAATCACTGAAGAAAATGCACCAAAAGGATATGCCACTGACTATACTAGATGGTCATACAAGCAGATATTAAAAGCTGAGACTTTTGCCAATATATTCCTGTCAGGAAAATATCGGAGCCCATCATGCACCACGTCACGGTCACTCAGCATGGCACGGGGTCCTACCACTACGCTAACTGTGGTGTGAACACGGTCTGAAGGTGATGTAATCCAGCTCACAGCCCAGCTTCCACACAACCGCCTAGCAGGACAGCCAGTGCAATGTGAACAAAGCAAGACTGTAAGCCACACCCATATGGTGTGATGGAGGTTTCCATAATAATTGTATTTTCATCCGCACAATGCTCTGGTCTGTGTGTAGGATGCTTTTGTGGTGCATGTGGACCGCGCTGGCGTCCTCCTTTGTACGCATTAATTGCTCAGGATGGTCGTTTGCTGTGGTCCACATGCGGTGGGACTGCTCGCCCAATGAGAAACACGCTACAGTCTTTGAGGTTTGAGCAGTTCCCCCATATTGGCCACTGCAATTCTGTGATTTTGAAGTATAAGGAACCCCTTGGTCTTTATGTTTAAAGAGGTAGTCCAGTAATAGTACAGCAGGCTATCCCCTAAGGCAAAGTCAGGATCAGGGTCAATCATACATCAGAACTAGAAGCATAGGGAATGAGAGCAAGAACAGAATATAAATCTTAACCAACAATTCCCCTTTAAATATTCTGGCTCTACTTATCGAGTAGAGCCAGAAGATGGATTTTGGAGGAGCAGAGGAGGAAGGTGCTCATCGGGCACAACACTGGAAAAGGTTGAACTGAGTGACAAACAAATGTGGATATTCAGCGCACAGTGAAACAGAATACTGCACAGGTTTGAAATAAGCATCTGCAACGCGCTGCCCCCAGGGAGTAGTCACGGTGTGTAGGATGAGAGTGGTATACTGTGGCCTATTGTCTGTGTCATGGTGCTCCTACCTTCAAGCTGTTGCTTCCAGGTGGTCAGTCTTCATTGCAGTGATTGAATTGGAGCAAGGAATGAAGTTTAAAGGGATTCTGTCACCAGTTTTTTACCCCCCCATTTAAAAATATGGTTATGTTCATGGAGCTCTAGCGATTCCTAATGTGGTCTTATAACCAAAATCTGTAGGCTCATTTTGTCTAAAAAACGTTATAACTAACCTGTCATTCATCTCACAAAGGTGCCCAAGGGGATGCTCATGTCTTCCAGATGCCGTCCGCACCCGCCGCCGTTCGTGCCCAGCTCCTCCTTTGCTGTCATCAGCGCCGCCTCAGAATCCTTTGCTACGCCTCCGGCTCTCCCTCACTCCCCCCTCCTTCTTCTCTAACATCCCGCGCGTGTGCACAGGCCTGTGCCTGATGCGCCCGTGCAGACTTCTCCGTTCAGCTTCATGGAGCGAAGTGCGCATGCTTCCGATGACCTGAACACTGGCGCCAGCCTGTCAGAGCCCGCGAAGAGCTGTCAGGAGCAAAATGATGTTAGTACCTTTGAAATACTGAAGTGGGAATAAGAGCAATAGAATTGAATCCTCCGGTGGGTTTCTGAAATGAGCTGTGGGCGGACGTGCTGCTCCTGACAGCTCACAGGCCTGTGCGCACGCGCGGGATGTTAGAGAAGAAGGAGGGGGGAGTGAGGGAGAGCCGGAGGCGTAGCAAAGGATTCTGAGGCGGCGCTGATGACAGCAAAGGAGGAGCTGGGCACGAACGGCGGCGGGTGCGGGCGGCATCTGGAAGACATGAGCATCCCCTTGGGCACCTTTGTGAGATGAATGACAGGTTAGTTATAACGTTTTTTAGACAAAATAAGCCTACGGATTTCGGTTATAAGACCACATTAGGAATTGCTAGAGCTCCATGAACATAACCATATTTTTAAATGGGGGGGGTAAAAAACTGGTGACAGAATCCCTTTAACTTTTATTTACTTGGAATAGACTTGCAGAAACAGAACAGTACTTAATATTTCTCTTTCTAGGTTCCAGAACTATGCTATCTTTAGCTTCAAGTTTTGGTTACTGTCTCAAACAGAGTGTGGTTTCTTGGACCCATTGCCCCCTCTAAGATACAAATTCCTATTAATATCAGGAGTGTACTGCTCTATGAGCTGCTTTCCCAAAGCTTCTTCAGCAGTAGGGGAAACACTTCCCTCTTTGTGCCTTGTCTGGTCTCATTAGATTCTCTGACTCAACTCCTCTACCTGAAAACCGCTCCTTTGGTAGGAAACTGGAAAACCCACGTCTACCCTAAGGTGAGCAGAATGAAATGGTTAGTACCATTCTTTCTAAAGGAATCTGCCAGAACATATACCACCTGATGGAAAACCATGCTCATCATATATAAAACCAGTTGCATAAAAATATTAAGGCACTAAATGAGAAGACCTTGCAATAAATATACTGATGGGATACACTGTTAGACATATAAACCCATAGCCAGGTGACAAAATCGTAGTTCCCCACTCCAGGGTACTATATATCTACCCCTAAGTCCTTTGCTAGATACAGGAGAGTCTGGGCACCTTAACTGACCTTTTCTACTGGTGTAGATGTACAACCATACTTGTCTGATTCATAGATAGTGAGGGAGTAAGAACCTGGGGTCATGGGTTTGCTCCCTGCGCATTTCCGAAGCGCTGTATTTTGGAGCGCATATGGTTTCCATTGTAATGTGGAATGATTGTTTCAAGCTATGTTCCTTTGTTCCATTGGGTATGGCACTGTTCATGTTAGGGTCGGCCTGTGTCCATATGGTGCATTTGTTTTTGTTTTTGCTGATTCATGTTTGTATTGATATGCGACTTATGATGTAATATTTTTTGCTTTATAAAAACAAAAAAATTTAATTGACAAAAAATGTGTGAATAACTTTAAAACGCTTTTACTTATCCAGGCCATTTGTCACATATTTTACTTCATGACACTGGTAAAATGTAGTAAAATTTTTTTATTTTGATTTATAAAAAAAATACCAAATTTACCCCAAATTATGAAAAATGTGCAAATTTTTAATTTCTCTACTTCTATAATACATAGTAATACCTTCAAAAATAGTTCTTACTTTACATTCCCCATATGTGTACTTCATGTTTGGATCATTTTGGGAATGCAATAAAAAAATTTGGGGATGTTACAAGGCTTAGAAGTTTAGAAGCAATTTTTGACATTTTTCAGAAATTTTCAAAAACCCACTTTTTAAGGACCAGTTCAGGTCTGAAGTCACTTTGTGAGGCTTACATAATAGAAACCACCCACATTCTAGAAACTACACCCCTCAAGGTATTCAAAACTGATTTTAAAAATGTTGTTAACCCTTTAGGTGTTCCACAAGAGTTAATGGCAAATGAAGATAACATTTCAGAATTTTGATTTTTGGGCAAATTTTCCATTTTAATCCATTTTTTCCAGTAACAAAGCAAGGGTTAACAGCCAAACAAAACTCAATATTTATTCCCCTGATTCTGTAGTTTGCAGAAACACCCCATATGTGGTCTTAAACTACTGTACGGGCACACGGTAGGGCGTAGAGGGAAAGGAGCACCGTGTGGTTTTTGGAAGGCAGAAAAGGAGCGCCGTGTGGTTTTTGGAAGGCAGATTTTGCTGGACTGGTTTATTTACACCATGTCCCACTTGAAGCCCCCCTGATGCACCCCTAGAGTAAAAACTCCATAAAAGTGACCCCATCTAAGAAACTACACCCCTCAAGGTTTTCAAAACTGATTTTATACACTTTGTTAACCCTTTAGATGTTCCACATGACTTATTGGCAAATGGAGATGAAATTTCTGAATTTCTATTTTTTGGCAAATTTTCAATTTTAATCCATTTTTTCCAGTAACAAAGCAAGGATTAACAGCCAAACAAAACTCAATATTTATTTTCCCGATTCTGTAGTTTGCAGAAACACCCCATATGTGGTTGTAAACTACTGTACGGGCACACGGCAGGGCGTAGAGGGAAAGGAGCGCCATGTGGTTTTTGGAAGGCAGATTTTCCTGGACTGGTTTATTTACACCATGTCCCATTTGAAGCCCCCCTGATGCACCCCTAGAGTAGAAACTCCATAAAAGTGACCCCATCTAATAAACTACAACCATCAAGGTATTCAAAGCTGCAACCTGCAACATCCTCCAGCATGACCGGTTTGGCATTGGGTCAGTAATGGTGTGGGGTGGCATTTCTTAGGTAGCCTCGAGATGAGATCCTCAGACCCCTTGTGAGACCATATGCTGGTGCGGTTGGCCCTGGGTTCCTCCTAATGCAAGACAATGCTAGACCTCATGTGGCTGGAGTGTGTCAGCAGTTCCTGCAAGACGAAGGCATTGATGCTATGGACTGGCCCGCCCGTTCCCCAGACCTGAATCCAATTGAGCACATCTGGGACATCATGTCTCGCTCTATCCACCAACGTCACGTTGCACCACAGACTGTCCAGGAGTTGGCAGATGCTTTAGTCCAGGTCTGGGAGGAGATCCCTTAAGAGACCATCCGCCACCTCATCAGGAGCATGCACAGGCATTGTAGGGAGGTCATACAGGCACGTGGAGGCCACACACACTACTGAGCCTCATTTTGACTTGTTTTAAGGACATTACATCAAAGTTGGATCAGCCTGTAGTGTGTTTTTCCACTTTAATTTTGAGTGTGACTCCAAATCCAGACGTCCATGGGTTAAAAAATTTGATTTCCATTTTTTTTTTTTGTGTGATTTTGTTGTCAGCACATTCAACTATGTAAAGAACAAAGTATTTCAGAAGAATATTTAATTAATTCAGATCTAGGATGTGTTATTTTTGTGTTCCCTTTATTTTTTTGAGCAGTGTATTTTAATCCATTTTTTCCAGTAACAAAGCAAGGGTTAACAGCCAAACAAAATTCTATATTTATTCCCCTGATTCTGTAGTTTGCAGAAACACCCCATATGTGGTTGTAAACTACTGTACGGGCACACGGCAGGGCGTAGAGGGAAAGGAGCGCCGTGTGGTTTTTGGAAGGCAGATTTTGCTGGACTGGTTTATTTACACCATGTCCCATTTGAAGCCACCCTGATGCACCCCTAGAGTCGAAACTCCATAAAAATGACCCCATCTAAGAAACTACACCCCTCAAGGTATTCAAAACTGATTTTACAAACTTTGTTAACCCTTTAGGTGTTCCACAAGAGTTATTGGCAAATGGAGATGAAATTTCGGAATTTCCATTTTTTGGCAAATTTTCCATTTTAATCCATTTTTTCCAGTAACAAAGCAAGGATTAACAGCCAAACAAAACTCAATATTTTTTTCCCCGATTCTGTAGTTTGCAAAAACACTCCATATGTGGTCTTAAACTACTGTATGGGCACACGGCAGGGCGTAGAGGGAAAAGAGCGCCGTGTGGTTTTTGGAAGGCAGATTTTGCTGGACTGGCTTATTTACACCATGTCCCATTTGAAGCCCCCCTGATGCACCCCTAGAGTAGAAACTCCATAAAAGTGACCCCATCTAATAAACTACAACCCTCAAGGTATTCAAAGCTGATTTTACAAACTTTGTTAACCCTTTAGGTGTTCCACAAGAGTTATTGGCTAATGGAGATGAAATTTAAGAATTTTAATTTTTTGGGCAAATTTTCTATTTTAATCCATTTTTTCCAGTAACAAAGTAAAGGTTAACAGTCATGGGCACACGGCAGAGCGTAGAGGGAAAGGAGCACCGTGTTGTTTTTGGAAGGCAGATTTTGCTGGACTGGTTTATTTACACCATGTCCCATTTGAAGCCCCCCTGATGAACCCCTAGAGTCAAAACTCCATAAAAGTGAACCCATCTAAGAAACTAAACCCCTCAAGGTATTTAAAACTGATTTTATAAACTTTTTCAACCCTTTAGGCGTTCCACAAGAGTTAATGTCAAATGGAGAGGAAATTTCAGAATTTAAATTTTTTGGCAAATTTTCCATTTTAATCCATTTTTTTACAGTAGCAAAGCAAAGAGTCCCATCAGAGCAGAGTCAGTGTCTTAAATGGATAAGATAATTAACTTTGTGGCGCAATTATTTACAATACACTTGGGCTGATTATAATTGGCTCCTCGGTTTCTGTCAATTCATATGCAAAGTACCATCTATTGTCACCAGAATGATAACTCGCACCACGCATAGAAAATATCAGAATCAAAGGAAAAATTAAGGTTTTGTATCGAATTACCTCCGCATTGTGTCTTATATAATGTTGTTTTCGTTTTATCCTTCTTACTACTAAAGACGTAAGACACTGGGCGTCATCATTGATGATGCATACTGTAATGAGGATAATATACAATAAATACCCTAGATCATAGCATGTGTCCATCACCCTCATCCTTCAAAGCCATTGCCTTCTAGAACTGTAAATATCATCTTGTGAGTCATTCTGGAAAGGTAAGGAAAGGTTAAGCCTGGTTTTTCATTCATTCTTTAGTAAGCTAATGGACAGTCATTATGGGCTCCCATAAAGGCTGTCACCCAGTTTTCCTCAGAATTCTCCATATAACTAGTCATATTTAGCATGCAGGACTATGGGAAGTAGGGGCAGCTACAGGTAGCTATTTCCAAGCACTATAAAAACATGATCACAAGGATGAGGTCAATCTAGGGTTGCCACCTGCCTAATACACTACCAAGGTAGATGGTATTACCTACGGTATGCCAGTGCCAATATTATATTGTTCCAGCTGCATTAATTGCTGTAAGTATTCCTTTATTAGCCTAGGACAGTGATGGATAACCTCCAGAACTCTAGCTGTGGTGAAACTACAACTCCAGCATGCTCTATTCATTTCTATAGAGTTCTGAGAACAGCCAAGCAAGTGTACATCTTGGGAGTCATAGTTTTACCACAACTGGAGTGCTGGAGGTTAACCATCACATACCTAGGAAGTGTGAAATACCTCTTTGGTTATAATAGCTCTATCTCAGGCTGTATAGCAGCTAGATATATATCAGGTCTTATTTTAAAGGTAACAATCCAATCTATATGCTATGATACAGACTGAGATATAACCTGTAGAAACCAGGTCAGGCATAAGATCTGCAGGTATATGTCTGCTACACAGCCTGAGATAGAACAAGTTGAAGTAGCCCATCTGTGCTCCGGCATTTTTATAGGATGTGCCCACACATTTGATGGTTCTCACTGTCTCAATTGGTCTTATCTAGAAAGGGTAGCCCAATGAATGGAAATAAAGAATTCAGAAGCCTTTCTAGACCCTCAGGGGTGACACCATGAGGACACTGCAACCTGAAATATCCTTTGATTGCATTTGCTATAGTCACTTAATACAGATATGTACATTCTAAGCCATACTTTGTTTGGCACTGGTTAGAATGGAGTGTTTATAAAGGTAGTCCAGTAATAGTACAGTAGGTTATCCCCTAATGCAAAGTCAGGATCAGGGTCAATCATACATCAGAACTAGAAGCATAAGGAATGAGAGCAAGGACAGAATATAAATCTTAACCAACAATTCCCCTTTAAATATTCTGGCTCTACTTATCCAGTAGAGCCAGAAGATGGATTTTGGAGGAGCAGAGGAGGAAGGCGCTCATCGGGCACAACACTGGAAAAGGTTGAACTGAGTGACAAACAAATGTGGATATTCAGCGCACAGTGAAACAGAATACTACACAGGCTTGAAATAAGCATCTGCAACGCGCTGCCCCCAGGGAGTAGTCACGGTGTGTAGGATGAGAGTGGTATACTGTGGCCTATTGTCTGTGTCATGGTGCTCCTACCTTCAAGCTGTTGCTTCCAGGTGGTCAGTCTTCATTGCAGAGATTGAATTGGAGCAAGGAATGAAGTTTAACTTTTCTTTACTTGGAATAGACTTGCAGAATCAGAACAATACTTAATATTTCTCTTTCTTGGTTCCAGAACTATGCTATCTTTAGCTTCAAGTTTCGGTTACTGTCTCAAACAGAGTGTGGTTTCTTGGACCCATTGCCCCCTCTAAGATACAAATTCCTATTAATATCAGGAGTGTACTGCTCTATGAGCTGCTTTACCAAAGCTTCTTCAGCAGTAGGGGAAACACTTCCCTCTTTGTGCCTTGTCTGGTCTCATTAGATTCTCTGACTCAACTCCTCTACCTGAAAACCGCTCCTTTGGTAGGAAACTGGAAAACCCACGTCTACCCTAAGGTGAGCAGAATGAAATTGTTAGTTCCATTCTTTCTAAAGGAATCTGCCAGAACATATGCCACCTGATGGAAAACCAGGCTCATCATATATAAAACCAGTTGCATAACAATATTAAGGCACTAAATGAGAAGACCTTGCAATAAATATACTGATGGGATACACTGTTAGACATATAAACCCATAGCCAGGTGACAAAATCGTAGTTCCTCACTCCAGGGTACTATATATCTACCCCTAAGTACTTTGCTAGATACAGGAGAGTCTGGGCACCTTGACTGACCTTTTCTAACTGGTGTAGATGTACAACCATACTTGTCTGATTCATAGATAGTGAGGAAGTAAGAACCTGGGGTCATGGGTTTGCTCCCTGCGCATTTCCGAGGTGCTGTATTATGAGGTGGAGCGCATATGGTTTCCATTGTAATGTGGAATGATTGTTTCAAGTTATGTTCCTTTGTTCCATTGGGTATGGCACTGTTCATGTTAGGGTCGGCCTGTGTCCATATGGTGCATTTGTTTTTTCTTTTGCTGATTCATGTTTGTATTGATATGCGACTTATGATGTAATATTTTTTGCTTTATAAAAACAGTACAAATAGAATTGACAAAAAAAAATTCCCATGAAATTCATATGGAAAATGCGGCAGGGTAATCTGATCTACGGCATAATTTGTATCTGTAGAGGACAGAGGGTTCTTGGGGGGCAGAGGAATCTAGAGGGAACAGAAGGATCTGAGGGAGACAAAGCAGTCTGGAGCGGAAAAGGACACTGGAGGGGACAGAGGAGTTTGACAGCAGCTCACTCGCCTCTCCCCGTTGAAAACACATACAAACTTGGCCAAGCCGAATGTGTGTGATTATGGGGAAGTCGGAAAGAATAGCTCTCAGCAGAACAAATATTTGACTGTTATTTATCTAAGGTACATGACCACCTTTAGTAAAATGTAGTCCTGGAAGAAGCACAAGGGGGTAAAAACAAAACAAAAGTAAAGTATCTGAGGCCAGGAAAGACGGAAGATCAGCAATCCAGGTGGCATATGGGTGTGTGGGGTTAAACAATTTGGCCAACCTCAAAGTAAATAATGAGCAGGTAATAGAAAGATATTAGTAAGGTAGAGGTTATAACCCACTGTACTGTAGCTATAAGAAGGCCACAATCAGATCCGCATAGGCCATCCGCGTATGTTTTTTTGGGTAACCATGCCCACATAGCTAAGAAAGACGGAGTGGTGGTGGGATCCAGAGGAACACAATTTGGCTTTCACTTCCACCGCACGTAAGCGGTTACAAAGGGAGCAGACTCACCCTGTGTCTCCCATTGGTACCCCGCAAATGAGATTGCGGGTGGCGATGTCAGTGCAGGCAGGCCAAGGCCTAGTGAAGGCCCCAGGCCTGCCTCCAGAATTTCCCAGCAGGCTGTGCCTCTTTGACGCAGCCTGCTGGTGAATGTTAATATAGCACTCACATAAAAATGCAATGCACTATAGGAATTGTGTATTGTATTTTAGAAAAAATCTAAATATTGTCTGTTATAGTCCCCTTGTTGGACTATTAAATGGTTAAAGAAAGTTTACAACATTATTAAATTTAAAAACATTCCAATAACAAATATACTTTTTTCATTGAAAAAATGTTTTTTTAATGGAACAAATTGCAAAAATAAAATCTCCACAAGTTTGATATCACTGCATCTGTAACAAACCACCACTATGCAAATATCATGTAAATTATCCCGTATGGTGAACACCGTAAAAAAAAATGCCAGAATGCTTTTGGCTTAATCGTCACAAAAAAAAACGTAATAAAAAGAAATAAAAAAGTGTTATGTACCCCAAGATGATACCAATGAAAACTACAAGTGGTCCTGCAAAAATCAAGCCTGCATACAGCTCTGTATGAAAGAAAAATAAAGAATGTATGGGTCTTGAAATGTAGCAATGTTAAAAAGTTTTCTTTTTTAACCCCTTAAGGACACGCCCATATTTCACCTTAAGGACCAGGCCATTTTTTGCAAATCTGACCAGTGTCACTTTATGTGTGAATAACTTTAAAACTCTTTCACTTATCAAGGCCATTCATCACATATTTTACTTCATGACTCTGGTAAAATAGAGTCAAAATTTGGAAAAATGTGCAAATTTCCAAGTTTCAATTTCTCTATTTCTATAATACATAGTAATACCTTCAAAAATAGTTCTTACTTTACATTCCCCATAAGTCTACTTCATGTTTGGATCATTTTGGGAATGCAATAACATTTTTGGGGGATGTTACAAGGCTTAGAAGTTTAGAAGCAATTTTTGACATTTTTCCGAAATTTTCAAAAACCCACTTTTTAAGGACTAGTTCAGGTCTGAAGTCACTTTGTGAGGCTTACATAATAGAAACCACCCACATTCTAGAAACTACACCCCTCAAGATATTCAAAACTGATTTTAAAAACGTTGTTAACCCTTTAGGTGTTCCACAAGAGTTAATAGCAAATGGAGATAACATTTTAGAATTTAGATTTTTTGGCAAATTTTCCATTTTAATCCATTTTTTCCAGTAACAAAGCAAGGGTTAACAGCCAAACAAAACTCAATATTTATTCCCCTGATTCTGTAGTTTGCAGAAACACCCCATATGTGGTCTTAAACTACTGTACGGGAACACGGTAGGGCATAGAGGGAAAGGAGCGCCGTGTGGTTTTTGGAAGGCAGAAAAGGAGCGCCGTGTGGTTTTTGGAAGGCAGATTTTGCTGGACTGGATTATTTACACCATGTCCCACTTGAAGCTCCCCTGATGCACCCCTAGAGTCGAAACTCCATAAAAGTGACCCCATCTAAGAAACTACACCCTTCAAGGTATTCAAAACTGATTTTACAAACTTTGTCAACCCTTTAGGCGTTCCACAAGAGTTAATGGCAAATGGAGATGAATTTTCAGAATTTCACTTTTTTGGCAAATTTTCCATTTTAATCTATTTTTTACAGTAACAAAGCAAGGGTTAACAGCCAAACAACACTCAATATTTATTGCCCCAATTCTGTAGTTTGCATAAACACCCCATATGTGGTCGTAAACTACTGTACGGGCACACGGCAGGGCGTAGAGTGAAAGGAGTGCCTTGTGGTTTTTTGAAGGCAGATTTTGCTGGACTGGTTTATTTACACCATGTCCCATTTGAAGCCCCCTGATGCACCCCCAGAGTAGAAACTCCAAAAAAGTGACCCCATTTTGGAAACTACGCTATAAGGTGGCAGTTTTGTTGGGACTTTTTTTAGGGTAAATATGATTTTTGGTTGCTTTATATTACATTTTTGTGAGGCAAGGTTACCAGAAATAGAAATTCTGAAATGTAATCTCCATTTGCCATAAACTGTTGAGGAACACCTAAAGGGTTAATAAAGTTTATAAAATCAGTTTTGAATATCTTGAGGGGTGTAGTTTCTTAGATGGAGTCACTTTTATGGAGTTTCTACTCTAGGGGTACATCAGGGTTTCTTCAAATGGGACATGGTGCCTAAAAAAGGCCATCAAAATCTGCCTTCCAGAAACCATATAGTGTTCCTTTCCTTTTGCGCCCTGCCGTTTGGAGATACAGCAGTTTATGACCACATATGGGGTGTTTCTGTAAACTGCAGAATCAGGGTAATAAATATTAAGTTTTGTTTGGCTGTTAACCCTTGCTTTGTTACTGGAAAAAATGGATTAAAATGGAAAATTTGCCAAAAAATAGCTGTTTTGGCACCGTTTTTATTAAATTTTTTTGATCGTGTTCATCTGATGGGTTAGGTCATGGGGCATTTTTATAGAGAAGATTCTTATGGACGCGGTGATACCTTAGTATTTCCATAGTATAAGAGTCAGTTTTTTTTTAGTTTTTAGCCGATTTTCTTAGTTAGGGGCTTATTTTTTGCAGGATGAGAGGACTGTTTTATTGGCACTATTTTGTGGTGCATATGATTTTTTGATTGCTTGCTATTACACTTTTTGTGATGTAAGGTGACAAAAAAATACCTTTTTTTGCACCGTTTTTATTTAATTTCTTTGACCATGTTCATCTGAAGGGTTAGGTCATGTGGTATTTTTATAGAGCAGATTCTTACAGATGCGGTGATACCCAATGTGTCTACTTTTTTATTTATTTTAGTTTTACAAAATACTATTTTTGCAAAAAAAAATTTTTTGTTTTCGTGTCTCAAGTCTGAGAACCATAGTTTTTTTTTCAATTGTCAGTGGCTAAGTGGAATTAAAATTGGGGAATGGGATTATAAATTTTGTACTCCATGCAACTGTCAATGCAGAGGCCCAGATGATCGGGGCACGTGTCACACTGAGTGGTGGTGTCCTTCCGTATCCCCCTCCTGTGACACACTCTGCACTTATTTTGGGAACGTCCCTTCTTTCCAGTATGGGCGACCACACTTGGAAAGTGTTGGCCAGGGACGATCTGGGTGCCTCCAGTTCCCGAGGTACTCCGGCCTGCTCTTTCCCGGTCAGAAAAGATCAGGGCCTTGAGGACTGCCTCATAGAACTGGAGGAATTTCCCCGTGTTGCCAACGCTCCTGGACAGCACAAAAGAGTTGTACATGGCAACCTGCACCAAGTAGACCGCAACTTTTTTGTACCATGCCCGGGTTTTGCGCATGGCATTATATGACTTGAGGACTTGATCGGAGAGATCGACTCCGCCCATATACCGATTGTAGTCGACGATACAATCGGGCTTGAGTACCGTTGCCGCGGTACCTCGCACAGGGACGGGGTGATGCCGTTACCGTGAATTGTGGACAGTACAAGGACATCCCTCTTGTCCTTATATCTGACCAGCAACAGGTTTCCACTGGTAAGGGCACGGGTCTCACCCCTGGGGATAAGTACCTGGAGGGGGTGGGTAGGGAGGCCGCGTTGATTTTTCCGCGCGGTCCCAAAAGCGGACGTGGATCTGGCGGCGAGGGTCTGGAACAAGGGGATACTAGTATAAAAGTTATCCACGTACAGGTGGTAACCCTTATCTAGCAGTGGGTGCATAAGGTCCCACACATGTTTCCTGCTAACACCCAGAGTGGGGGGACATTCTGGGGGTTGAATACGGGAATCTCGCCCCTCGTACACACGAAATTTGTAAGTGTACCCAGAGGTACTCTCACAAAGTTTGTACAGCTTCACTCCATACCTCGCCCGCTTAGAGGGAACATACTGGTGTAAAATTAGTCTCCCCTTGAAAGCAATGAGAGACTCATCAACCGCGACCTCCCTTCCAGTTACATAGGCCTCCAAAAATTTGGCCCCGAAGTGATCGATTACTGGCCTGATTTTGTACAGGATCACCGCTGGGGGGGGGGGGGGGGGGGGGACATGCTGCATTATCTGCATAATGCAGGCATTTCCGAATGTCCTCAAACCGGGTACGTGTCATGGTCGTACTGTAAAGTGGGGTCTGGTAGAGGACGTCCCCACTCCAGTAATGCCTGACACTGGGATTTTTGACAAGGCCCATGTGCAGCACGAGGCCCCGAAACGTCCTCATCTCGGCTGCACTGACCGGAGTCCAGCCACCGGGCCTAGCAAAAAAGGAGCCCGGATGTTGAGCAATGAACTGTTGGGCATACAGGTTTGTTTGCTCCACCATCAGATTCACAAAGTGGTCACTGAAAAACAGACTAAAATAGTCATATTCAGTGAAGCCCACTGTGGGAACCAGGATTCCTGGTCGACCAACAAAATCAGGAATCACAGGCTCAAAACCCTCTGGTGTACACCATGCAAGTTCACCGGTAGGGGGCTCAGGTGGACTTTTCTGGTGGGTCGGAAAACTAGTACAAGCCCCAGAGCTGCTTGTACTAGTGTGGGCCACAGGGTCCCTGGCATGGCGGTCCCCTTGCTCCGCCTGATGGCGTCTCCGCCACCTTGGGGGCTCATCATCATCGCTAGATGATGAGGAGGATGCGGATGACAAGAGGAAAGTGGGGTCATCCTCGTCCTCACTGGGGCTCTCGGATTCGGAGGCAAGCAGGGCGTATGCCTCCTCGGCCAAGAACGTCCGGCGGGCCATAGGGGAGTGTGTGTGTGTGCATGCATGGAAAGCTTTATTTTGTGTGCGTGTGTGTGGGGTGTTACGGGTGTTCGCGTAATTTGCCCTACACCTAACAGAAAAACTAACAAGAAAAATTGAAAGCCCCAAAAAGTGTAAAAAAAAAACAAAACTATTCAAACGCACTGATCAGCGGTACGAAGCTAATCAGCGCTGGGGTGGGTGATGCGCTAACAGTGGTCGGACGCTAAGAGTGCCGGCCACAGTCAGCGCATGTCAAAAAAAACACTTGTGCCCCAAAAAATGTGTGTGTGGGGGCTGGGGGGCAAGCTGCAGCACCCCTGGGGGGTCTAGGGTCACACAGCTAAGTGCTGTGGACCCCAGACACCCGATACGGGTGCGAAACCACAATAAAAAAAACATTTTTTTTCCCTGACTCTCCCTCACTATCCCTGCTTAACCACCTCAGCTCCCCTAGCTTAAACCCCTTAATGACCAGACCACTTTTTACACTTCTGACCTACACTACTTTCACGGTTTATTGCTCGGTCATACAATTTACCACTGAAATGAATTTTACCTCCTTTTCTTCTCACAAAAACAGCTTTCTTTTGGTGGTATTTGATTGCTGCTAAGATTTTTCGTTTTTCTGATATTGATCAAAATAGGCCGCAATTTTCTAAAAAAAAAGTGTATTTTTAACTTTCTCTGGTTAAATTGTTCAAATATAATTATATTTCTATACAAGTTTGTGTCAGAATTTATTGTGCTACATGTCTTTGATAAAAAAAATCCAATAAGTGTATAGTTATTGGTTTGCGCAAAAGTTATAGCATTTACAAACTATGGTACAAAAATGTGAATTTCCGCATTTTGAAGCACCTCTGACTTTCTGAGCACCTGTCATGTTTCTTGATGTGCTAGAATGCCAGGATAGTATAAATACTCCCCAAATGACCCCATTTTAGAAAGAAGACACCCCAAAGTATTCGCGGAGGGGCATGGTGAGTTCATGTATGATTTAATTTTTTTTCACAAGTTAGCGGAAAATGACACTTTCTGAGAAAAAAAAAAAAGTTTCCATTTCTGCTGACTTCTGGCAAAAAATAAATAAATCTCCCACGTACTCACTATGCCCCTCAGTGAATACCTTGGGGTGTCTACTTTCCGAAATGGGGTCATTTGTGGGGTGTGTTTACTGTTCTGGCATTTTGGGCGGGGCTAAATTGTGAGCAACCCTGTAAAGCCTAAAGGTACTCGTTGGGCTTTCAGCCCGTTTACGCACCTAGGCTGCAAAAAAGTGTCACACATGTGGTATCGCCGTACTCAGGAGAAGTAGGGCAATGTGTTTTGGGGTGTATTTTTACATATATCCATGCTGGGTGAGAGAAATATCTCTGTAAATGACAACTTTTCCCCTTTTTTTATACAAAGTTGTCAATTTACAGAGATATTTCTCTCACCCAGCATGGGTATATGTTAAAAGACACCCCAAAACACATTGCCCTACTTCTCCTGAGTACGGCGATACAACATGTGTGACACTTTTTTGCAGCCAAGATGCGCAAAGGGGCCGAAAGTCCAACGAGTACCTTTTAGGAGGGCATTTTTAGGCATTTGGATTCCAGACTTCTTCTCCCGCTTTAGGGGCCCTAAAATGCCAGGGCAGTATAAATACCCCACATGTGACCCCATTTTGGAAAGAAGACACCCCAAGGTATTCAATGAGGGGCATGGCGAGTTCATAGAAGATTTTTTTTTTTGGCACAAGTTAGCGGAAAATGTTTATTTTTTTTTTTTCTCTTACAAAGTCTCATATTCCACTAACTTGTGACAAAAAGTTCAATCTTACATGGACTCAATATGCCCCTCAGCGAATACCTGGGGGTGTCTTCTTTCCAAACGGGGGTCATTTGTGGGGTGTTTGTACTGCCCTGGCATTTGAGGGTCTCCGCAATCATTACATGTATGGCCAGCATTAGGAGTTTCTGCTATTCTCCTTAGGCCTCATGCACATGACCGTTGTTTGGGTCCGCATCCGAGCCGCCGTTTTGGCGGCTCGGATGCGGACCCATTCATTTCAATGGGGCCGCAAAAGATGCGGACAGCACTCCGTGTGCTGTCCGCATCCGTGGTTCCATTCCGCGGCCCCGCTAAAAAAATATAACATGTCCTATTCTTGTCCGCGCTTTGCGGACAAGAATAGGCATTTATATTGCCGGAGCCCGTTCCGTTGCGCAAATTGCAAAAGTCAACCCAGCGCCTTCTGTTTTTTGCGCATCCGCGGTTTGCGGACCGCAAAAAACGGCACGGTCGTGTGCATGAGGCCTTATATTGAGCATACGGGTAATGAGATTTATTTTTTTTCGTTCAGCCTCTGGGTTGAAAGAAAAAATGAACGGCACAGATTTCTTCATTCGCATCGATCAATGTGGATGAAAAAATCTCTGCCAAAAAATGTGTAAAAAAAAAAAAAAACTGATACAGATCCAAAAAGCTCAAAAGTGATCTTCATAGCGCCATAGCGATTTTATGGTGTTTTTGCAGTGATCAGAAAAAAAACATTTCTGTCACTGCGGTGGGGCGGACTGAACGCAAGTGTGCGCACAAGATCAGGCCTGATCGGGCGAACACTGCGTTTTTTGTAGAGCCTAAGGTGACCCTAATGTACTGATATAGATCTGATTGCGATCAGTCTTGATCACTTACAGATACTATATAGTACTAGTGCTGATTAGTGACAGCGATGACGCTAATCAGCGACTAATCAGTGACTGCGGTGCGGTGGGCGCTAACTACCTAACAAGTGGCTAACTAACTCGCGGTGATAAGGGACACCCCAAAACACATTGCCCTACTTCTCCTGAGTACACGTCCGCAATTCTGTTCCGCATTTTGCGGAACGTAATTGCGGACCCATTCATTTCTATGGGGACAGACTTTGTCCCGCTCGGATCCGGAATTGCGGATCTGCACTTCCGGGTCCGCACTTCCGTTCCGCAAAAATATAGAACATGTCCTATTCTTGTCCGCAATTGCGGACAAGAAAAGGCATTTTCTATATAGTTCTGGCAATGTGCGGATCCGCAAAATGCGGAAAGCACATTGCCAATGTCTGTGTTTTGCGGATCCGCGGACACATACGGACGTCTGAATGGAGCCTTACAGGGGGGTGAGCAATGACAGGGGGGTGATCAGGGAGTCTATATGGGGTGATCAGGGGTTAATAAGGGGTTAATAAGTGACAGGGGGGGGTGTAGTATAGTGTGGTGCTTGGTGCTACTTACAGAGCTACCTGTGTCCTCTGGTGGTCGATCCAAGCAAAAGGGACCACCAGAGGACCAGGTAGCAGGTATATTAGACGCTGTTATCAAAACAGCGTCTAATATACCTTTCTGATGTTAAAAAAATCGCATCTACAGCCTGACAGCGAACGATCGCCGCTGGCAGGCTGTAGTTCAACTCGTTTACCTTGCGAACCTGTGAACTACACAGGGGGCACAGGTGTCCTTATATACCAGGACATCAGGATGTACTTATACACCCTGTGTCCTTAAGAGGTTAAGAAAAAAAAGGTTTCTATTGCGTAAAAGTAGTAAAACGCAAAATAAACTATACTGTATGTATTTGGTATAGCTGTAACCATACCAACACAGATAATTAAGTTATTGTGTTATTTATGCTGAAAAATGAATGCTGCAAAAAACATAAAATCTCAGTGTTAGAATTCCTGTTCTTTCCTATTTTTCTCCCATAATAATAAAAGTTAATAAAAGTTAATTAGAAAGTTATCTGTACCCCAAAATGGCGCAAAATAAAAACTATAAATTGTCCCACAAAAAACAATTCCTCATACAGCTACATAGATGGAAAAGGTGAAGATATTGATAAAAAATAATATTTGCTTGGTCAGTAAGGCCTAAAACAGGCTGGTAACTAAGGGGTTAAAGTTCATGGGTCGGTGGTTTAGAACTGCAGTGGCTGTCTACTTGTGACTTAGCTCCATTTAATGGAGCTAGGCCATGAGCAGGTTTGGGGCAATTAAAGTGAACAACTGCAGTAGAAACCCTAGTCTTGATGGCCTACTGGGGCATAGGTATAGGCGGTATAAAGGTGGAGATCGCACCTGGGGCTGGCACCTGACGGAGCTCAGTGGTCCATCATTCTCATAAGAATTCACCAACAGATTTTGCACGAGGCCCGCTGTCCTAGTATCTAGCCTCAGGTTAATGACATCCCTTCAGTTCTACGATGAGGGCGGCTGATTCAGGAGAAATATTGACAACTTTTTCAAGGAATGGGTGGTGAATTTTTGGAAATGGGTTCTAAGATAATGGGAACTGAGCTCGTAATGAAGGGAAGAGATTACGCAAGAGTCCTGCTGAGGAGCAGATAAGAGCCCTGGATGTTTGGTGTCACCCAGTACACAAAATGTCTATTATCTCTTCTTCTGGTGGTGCCTATGACAAGGTCTTCAGAGTCACTGCATGCCACGTGATTTTCACAAGGAGCATGTTTACACACGAGTCCACCTTAACCCCTAATGTCCACCGGACATCTGATGTGTAAAGTAAGAGCCCTTCATCAGGCTTATGCTTAAAGGTGGCTTTACAGGATTAGAATATTGATAGCCTATTCTTAGATTAGTGGGGGTCTGATTCCCGTCACCCACCCTGATCGGCTGATTGAAGGCACTCCAGTGACCTAAGCATCCCCTTAATAGTTTACCAGGCACAGTGCCATACCTCTTGTAGTGGCTGTTCCTGGTACTGCAGCTAAGTCCTATTCACTTGAAGGAAAATGAACTGCAGTGAGATGCAATACCAGGCGCAGTCACTACTAAAAGCAAGGCACTGTGTCTGGCACACAACGAAGGGACCCCTTCAGTAAGTGGATTATTGGCAGTGCAGAACCTTCATCAGCCTTCAATATTGTAGTAAGGGTGCCTTCACACATTGCAGAAAATTCTCACAGAAAATCTGCAACTAGGGATAAGCGGACCCGTGGATGTTCAGGTTCGCCGGGTTTGGCCGAACTTCAGGTCAATGTTCAGGTTCGGGACCCGAACTCGACCCGAACCCCATAGAAGTCAATGAGGACCTGAACATTGGTGCACCAAAATGGCTGTAAAATAGTCGTAGTAAGGGCTAGTGGGCTGCAAAAGGAAGCAAAATGGGGGTAAGAGCAGGACAGTTGCCCTGCAAACAAATGTGGATAAGGAAATGACTTAAAATAACATAGAATATAAAAAAAATTATTATAATCTTGAACTAGGAGGCGGAGGTCGAGGTTGAGGAGGCGGTGGACGTGGCAGTGTAGGTGGAAGTGGAGGTGGAGGAGGTAGCCAACACTGTTTTTGTTGTTTTTTTTTTTTTTTTATACATTTGGGAAGACCCCAAAACATTGGGAAATAGAAAAGAGAATGCAAAGAGAAAGTGCGCTGGAGTATAACAATGGCTGGGTGCAGCCGGTATATCACACAAGTAGTGGTCGTTCAGGAGGGGCAGTCAGAGCCTCCCTGATATACTGCTCAAATAATGCAATTGGAAAACTAAAGGGGCAGTAAACTGGGTAAAACTTCGCTTTTAATTATTCAAGGAGATAAAATAGCCCCTACTAGACTAACAACAAATAAGACGTGCCCAAAAGAGGCACAACACACAGACATATATCTCACTCGGGAAATAAGTACAAAGTGGAAGGTCAGATTGGGCGATAGGGGTAACGGTGTATATTGCCCACTGGCCCTAGTACCTCCCTACTTGTCCTGTAAACCCTATAAAGTATCCAAAGGACGGGGTCCAAAAAACCCCGCAAGGGGTGGCCCAGACAGCAACTCTAATCCTGATAAGTGACCCTAGTCAGGCCCTGGTCATAGACAAAAGGGGAACAGGGTGCTGCTTTGGAATACAGTGATGATATATATGTAATGAACACAGGGAAAAAAGGGGGGGGGGGGGGTATATCACCACCCAGACGTCCAGAAGGGGTCAGGGCGGGGGCATACTTAAGTGTCCCGACGCGTTTCTTCAATTGGAGCCCAGGATTCTTCAGGGGACACGGGGCTATGTGTTCGCTTTGATCAGTCTGTGACTAAAGCTTGGTATTGGCTGCGGTCGAGGGTGGCTGTAAGCACACTGTGTAGCAAGACCCAGTGTGGTGGTGTCTGCTAGGATGATGACCGGCCGGTCATCATCCTAGCAGACACCACCACACTGGGTCTTGCTACACAGTGTGCTTACAGCCACCCTCGACCGCAGCCAATACCAAGCTTTAGTCACAGACTGATCAAAGCGAACACATAGCCCCGTGTCCCCTGAAGAATCCTGGGCTCCAATTGAAGAAACGCGTCGGGACACTTAAGTATGCACCCGCCCTGACCCCTTCTGGACGTCTGGGTGGTGATATACCCCCCCCTTTTTTTCCCTGTGTTCATTACATATACACTCACCTAAAGAATTATTAGGAACACCTGTTCTATTTCTCATTAATGCAATTATCTAGTCAACCAATCCCATGGCAGTTGCTTCAATGAATTTAGGGGGGTGGTCCTGGTCAAGACAATCTCCTGAACTCCAAACTGAATGTCAGAATGGGAAAGAAAGGTGATTTAAGCAATTTTGAGCGTGGCATGGTTGTTGGTGCCAGACGGGCCGGTCTGAGTATTTCACAATCTGCTCAGTTACTGGGATTTTCACGCACAACCATTTCTAGGGTTTACAAAGAATGGTGTGAAAAGGGAAAAACATCCAGTATGCGGCAGTCCTGTGGGCAAAAAGGCCTTGTGGATGCTAGAGGTCAGAGGAGAATGGGCCGACTGATTCAAGCTGATAGAAGAGCAACGTTGACTGAAATAACCACTCGTTACAACCGAGGTATGCAGCAAAGCATTTGTGAAGCCACAACACGCACAACCTTGAGGCGGATGGGCTACAACAGCAGAAGACCCCACCGGGTACCACTCATCTCCACTACAAATAGGAAAAAGAGGCTACAATTTGCACGAGCTCACCAAAATTGGACTGTTGAAGACTGGAAAAATGTTGCCTGGTCTGATGAGTCTCGATTTCTGTTGAGACATTCAAATGGTAGAGTCCGAATTTGGCGTAAACAGTATAAGAACATGTATCCATCCTCTGATGGCTACTTCCAGCAGGATAATGCACCATGTCACAAAGCTCGAATCATTTCAAATTGGTTTCTTGAACATGACAATGAGTTCACTGTACTAAAAAGGGCCCCCACAGTCACCAGATCTCAACCCAATAGGGCATCTTTGGGATGTGGTGGAACGGGAGCTTCGTGCCCTGGATGTGCATCCCTCAAATCTCCATCAACTGCAAGATTCTATCCTATCAATATGGGCCAACATCAGCACCTTGTTGAATCAATGCCACGTAGAATTAAGGCAGTTCTGAAGGCAAAAGGGGGTCCAACACCGTATTAGTATGGTGTTCCTAATAATTCTTTAGGTGAGTGTATATCATCACTGTATTCCAAAGCAGCACCCTGTTCCCCTTTTGTCTATGACCAGGGCCTGACTAGGGTCACTTATCAGGATTAGAGTTCCTGTCTGGGCCACCCCTTGCTGGGTTTTTTGGACCCCGTCCTTTGGATACTTTATAGGGTTTACAGGACAAGTAGGGAGGTACTAGGGCCAGTGGGCAATATACACCGTTACCCCTATCGCCCAATCTGACCTTCCACTTTGTACTTATTTCCCGAGTGAGATATATGTCTGTGTGTTGTGCCTCTTTTGGGCACGTCTTATTTGTTGTTAGTCTAGTAGGGGCTATTTTATCTCCTTAAGTAATTAAAAGCGAAGTTTTACCCAGTGTGCAGCCGGTATACTTGTCTACTCAGCACAAGGTACGGACAAGTCCTGAGGGATCCATGCCTGGTTCATTTTAATGAACATGAGCTTGTCCACATTGGCTGTGGACAGGCGGCTGCGCTTGTCTGTGATGACGCCCCCTGCCGTGCTAAACACACGTTCAGATAATACACTGGCTGCAGGGCAGGCCAGCACCTCCAAGGTGTAAAGGGCAAGCTCAGGCCATGTGCCCAATTTGGAGACCCAGAAGTTGAGGGGGGCAGACCCGTCATTCAGTACGTGTAGGCGTGTGCACACATACTGCTCCACCATGTTGGTGAAATGCTGCCTCCTGCTAAGACGTTCCATATCAGCTGGTGGTGCTGGTTGTTGTGGAGTGCTGACAAAGCTTTTCCACATTTCGGCCTTGCTAACTCTCCCTTCTGAGGTGCTGGCAGGTAGTGATGGACAAACATCGGCCGGGACGGTTCGCGAACGCGATCAAATGTTCGCGGCGGGCCCCATTCACTTCAATAGCAGGCGAACCTGAAAAACCTTTAGCTCATATTTGCAGCCACCAAATACTTAGTAGAAGTGTACAAATAGTCCCACAACATGGACAGTGACATACTAGAGGGGGATCAATGACAAAAATTCCAACAAAAAATATGTATCTTAATCAGGGGACATTTTTATGCGTCTTAAAGGGAAATTCTCTGAAATGTGCCCTGTTGGAGCCTAGAAATTTTTATTTCAGGCTACAGAAGTACGGGCCTTAAAAATTAGGCATTCACCTGACATAATAGAAATTCTGATTATGTGGCTCGAGGTACATTATGCAATCAATGGATAAAATTTTTACTGTAGGCCACTGGAGTACAGGCCCCAAACATTAGGCATTCACCGGACAGAAAAGATAAAGTGATTATGTGGCCGGAGGTATATTACACGGTCAATGGATATCAATTTTACTGTAGGCCAGTACAAATACGGGTCAAATATATATGTTTAAAAGAACTAAAAATATAAAATTGGATTAAAAACATGGCTAACGAAATCTCCCCTCTTAAAAAAAACTCTAATGATAATAGTTGAAATTTGATAACACGTGGTCGTCACTGGTGTTGAATTCCTCCGAGGCCGCAACAATTATTCATTCAGCGTCCATAAAAGAACGTATGTGAAAGTATGTGGCTGGAGGTAGATTACACGGTCATTGGATATCAATTTTACAGCAGGCCAGTGGACTACAGGCCCCAAAAATTGTTCATTTAGCGTAAATAAAATAAATTATTTGTTCCAATAGCGTTTGTCACTCTGTGTAGCTGCGGTAACGCAGCTAAACCACAAACAAATGCTGCACTACCCAAATGCACTATATAGAAAGTATATTATTGGTATATAACACCCCTGCTTCAATCAGATTTTTTGTGGGGCAACTGGTATTTCACACCAGTAGAAATAATTTGTATCGCAGCAGAACCGCACACAACTGCTGCACAATACAAATGCACTATAATATACTTTCTATGTTAGAAAGTACAGGGTGGGCCATTTATATGGATACACCTTAATAAAATGGGAATGGTTGGTGATATTAACTTCCTGCTTGTGGCACATTAGTATATGTGAGGGGGGAAACTTTTCAAGATGGGTGGTGACCATGGCGGCCATTTTGAAGTTGGCCATTTTGAATCCAACTTTAGTTTTTTCAATAGGAAGAGGTCATGTGACACATCAAACTTATTGGGAATTTCACAAGAAAAACAATGGTGTGCTTGGTTTTAACGTAACTTTATTCTTTCATGAGTTATTTACAAGTTTCTGACCACTTATAAAATGTGTTCAATGTGCTGCCCATTGTGTTGGATTGTCAATGCAACCCTCTTCTCCCACTCTTCACACACTGATAGCAATACCGCAGGAGAAATGCTAGCACAAGCTTCCAGTATCCGTAGTTTCAGGTGCTGCACATCTCGTATCTTCACAGCATAGACAATTGCCTTCAGATGACCCCAAAGATAAAAGTCTAAGGGGGTCACTGGATATGCGAAATTGCTACATGATGATGTGTTTCCCTCTTTATGCACTGAAGCTGGCACGTTCCCTGAGTTTTTTCAGCAAGATGGTGCACCCACCACATTATGGGTGTCAGGTCCGAGCATTCCTAGATGAACAGTTTCCTGGAAAGTGGATTGGTCGTCGTGGGCCAGTTAAATAGCCCCCAAGTTCTCCCGATCTGACCCCCTTAGACTTTTATCTTTGGGGTCATCTGAAGGCAATTGTCTATGCTGTGAAGATACGAGATGTGCAGCACCTGAAACTACGGATACTGGAAGCCTGTGCTAGCATTTCTCCTGCGGTGTTGCTATCAGTGTGTGAAGAGTGGGAGAAGAGGGTTGCATTGACAATCCAACACAATGGGCAGCACATTGAACACATTTTATAAGTGGTCAGAAACTTGTAAATAACTCATGAAAGAATAAAATTACGTTAAAACCAAGCACACCATTGTTTTTCTTGTGAAATTCCCAATAAGTTTGATGTGTCACATGACCCTCTTCCTATTGAAAAAACTAAAGTTGGATTCAAAATGGCCGACTTCAAAATGGCCGCCATGGTCACCACCCATCTTGAAAAGTTTCCCCCCTCACATATACTAATGGGCCACAAACAGGAAGTTAATATCACCAACCATTCCCATTTTATTAAGGTGTATCCATATAAATGGCCCACCCTGTATATTATAAGTATATTACACCCCTCAGTAAGTCACACCTATCGATAGCACACCTATACCAGTCCTTAAAAGGACTTTTGTGGACCTATTACCTAGCGTTTTATGCTCCTAACAGCCTGTCCCTGCTCCACACAGCAACCTCTCTCTACACTGAATGTAAAATGGCAGCCAGATCAGGTTTATTTATAAGGTAGGGGTTATGTCCATGTGCTGAAACGTCTCAATTGGCTGTCCTGTACCACCTGATCGATGTGTCATGGGCCAAAGTTCTTCACAATGTAAAAGAATGGACATCGCCATATGTTCGCCCAACCGCGAATAAGCAAAGTTCGCCGCGAAACTACCGCCAGGCGAACCGAAAGGCCATCTATACTGGCAGTGCCCCAGCTGCGTTGGAGACTTCTTCCTCCTCCTACTCCGCCTCGTGATTCCACTGAGCCCCCGCTGTCAGGTGTGAATGCCATCAGCAGCGTGTCTACCAGCGCGCGCTTGTAATCGCGCATCTTCCGATCACGCTCCAGTGACGGAATTAAGGACAGCACGTTGTCCCTATAGTTCGGATCCAGCAGGGTGGCCACCCAAAAATCAGCACTGTTTAGAATGTGGGCAACTCGGCGGTCATTGCACAGACACTGCAGCATGTAATCGCTCATGTGTGCCAGGCTGCCCAGAGGCAACGACAAGCTGTCCTCTGTGGGAGATGTATCGTCTGTGACCTCTGTATCCCTCCAGCCACGCTCCAGTGATGCCCATGAGCTGCTATGGGTGCCACCCTGCTGTAAACACGGTTCCTCCTCCTCATCAACCTCCTCCTCTTCATCCTGCAGAACTGTGCCCTGGCTGGACAGTTGTATACCTGGCCTCTGTTGGTTCAGGAACCCACGCTTCTAGCCACTTGCGCATGACTAGCCTGATAACCGTTTCCTCCTCCTCTTCCTCCTGTGCCACATCCTCTTCCATCATTTTTCAAGGAGACATAGAAGTGGGATAGTAACGCTGAGGACTGCGTCATCACCACTGGCCATGTTGGTGGAGTACTTGTAAGCCGTGTACCGGGGTGGGCTCCCCAGGATACAGCGAAGTCATGAACAAGAAAAAATACTCTGACACCAGCTCTTGTAGAACAGACTTTGTTTTACTGTTACGGGATATCAAACACACTCCCAAATGCAGTGAACATAAAATGAGATTACATACACTCAGCTCAGAGGATGAGACCCCTGTGTCAATGGTAGCCGGAAAACACTTGCGCAATTTATCTACTGCGAGCAGAGTAAACTCTGCCTCGCCATACCTGTTATTACCCTGAAGAACATGACTGGGTTATTGGTTATTCGCCAGGGCCTACTGTCCCACTATAATAAAAATCCCCTACCCCCCAACCCCTTCTTACCCAAAATGAACACTCACAGACTGGCTTGGATTAAATCGGCCACAGCAGCCGTTTTTTAATAAAATAAATAAATAAATACATAACATATATATATAAATATATAACAATAACATTGACATACCCCCTGACGAGGGAGGTCATAGAAGCCCCAAATTTCTAACATATATGTATAAAAACACGCCAACTCGGCCCTTCCATCTTGCCTCCAGCCACAAAACTCCAGCTCGGAGACACCAACTGATGGACGCCTCTCTGAACAAACCAAAATGCCCCAACTATGAGAGTCCAGCCACCCTCCTGGAGGCCCTCCCATTTTCCACACCATCCAAGACCACCAGCTTCTATGACCTTCCCCCGCCAATAACGCGCAGCTTGACTCCTCCCTCAAGCATGCGCGTTCCTCCACATACCTAGCGCCCTCTCAATGCCACCCTGCAGGCCCAAGGACCACAAATCAATTCCCACTGCGTTCAAACGAACCCCGTCGGCCCTTCAAAATCCCCCGGTACCCGCTTCCGAGTCCACATGCCTAACCACCACCGCCCCATTCCTGGACACAAACTTACCTACCGCCCTATTCACTTTTATCCACGCCTTATTCACTCTCTCAACCGACCTGGCCTCCCGCCACGACTGCCAATACACCATGTCCGACTAAACCGTTATCATCCCCGGGAACAACGACCACAACAAGTCGAACTTTATATCCTTGATTAGTTCCCGACATGACCTTGCCCCCAAATCATTGCCCCCCCACATGCAGCACCAGGATATCCGGGGACCTATCCAACCGCGCATGCCGATGTACCTCCCCTATCACACTCCCCCACAACATCCCTCTACGCCCAATCCATCTCACCACTGCCTCCTCCCTACTAATCCCTAACTGCCGTCCGTTGGGCCGCACATCGGCCTGCAGAGCCCCCCAAAAAACAAACGAATGCCCCAGGATCCAGACTAACGCCGCCTCATCACCTGCAACAAGAAGAGACAAAAATAAAAACACAGACAAAATCGGCACCCATAACACAAACTCACAAACCCCCCAAACGCACATATGACTTGAAACGAACCGAGTCCCACCTCTCAATCTTCTTAATCCTCTTCGTCCCCCAGACCCATCCATGCAGCCTCAGTCGCCGCCCCAATCCGGAAGGAATGACCCGTGAAACCTCTGGAGTCCATTCCCAACGCTGCCAGACATTTTTTGAATACTGCCACAAACTGGAATCTGGACAAAAACGAACCATCCTCATGCCGCAACAAAGGACCCTCTCCCCCCCAGCTAGCCCCTGCCCTATACTCCCTCAAACAACTGACCGGGCAAACTAAGCACCCTGCTACCGCATACAATGACACACTACAACCCTTGCCCTCCCTATCCGTCTTAGATACCCTAATTCGCACCACTACCCTATCCTCATACAAATCAACATCTTCACCCCCCAAACCGCCCGAAGTAACAATACTCTTACTCACCAACTCCCCCAACCAGAAAGCCTCCAAAAAGGCCAACGAAAAAGCCAGTCTAAACAGGCGAACCTCACTAGCCGATCTACGAACCGACTCAAGACAAACCCCCACACTTAACAACAAATCAAAAGAAACCGGCCTCCTACCGTCAGCCACCCGACCTCCCCGCCGAAAACTCTTCAGCACCTGTTTCACCCAAAAAGTTTTTGTAACATCCGGAAGGCCCCTTAATCTAAAACCAAAAACCAATCCAAACAACGGTTAACCCTTGCCACCGACCAACCCTCCTCCACAATATGCCCCAAAAACAATACCCACGGGGCCCCCCACCATCAACCCCCACTCCCAAACTCGCACACCACAGCTCCCAAGAACGCCACGCCTTACCATAGTCCAACCAGGTACCCTCACTCAACGACTGCCTAAACAAACCCGCTATAGTACCTCCAAGAGATCCCAGAGCCAAACCGGGCACTCCAACCCCTCCTTCTCTGCCTCCGGCGCCAGCTGACGAAAACGGTCCAACTGCAAACGAGAAAGAGAATCAGCCACTCCGTTAGCAACTCCCGCCACATGCAACGCCACAACCCACGTGTTCAGAGGCAAACACATCAGCACCAAATGCTGCAACAACCTAACCACAGGCAGGGAAGATGCCGTAAGACTATTGACCGCCTGCACAACACCCAAGTTATCACAATGCCACCTCACCTTCTTGTCCCTGAACTTGTCACCCCAAAGCACCACCGCCAGCACTATATGGAACAATTCGAGCAAAGCCACATTCCTCACCCATCCCCTCACAAACCACTCCTCCGGCCACTTACCCGCGCACCACTGTCCCTCACAGTACACACCAAAACCTACCCCCCCAGCTGCGTCCGAGAACAACTCACAACTCTCAACCACCTCCCCCATGACCAACGCCCTACCATTAAACTGCCCCAAGAACCCATCCCAAACCTCCAAATCTCTCCTCTACTCCTCTCCCAGCCGAATAAAATGGTGACCTGACACCACGCCTGCAGTCGCCGCCGCCAGTCTCCTACAAAATATCCGGCCCATCGGAATAATTCTACAAGCGAAGTTCAACTTCCCCAACAAAGATTGTAACTCCTTTAAACAAATCTTCGGCCCACTCCTCGCCGACCTCACTGCGGCTCTCAGATCTACCAATTTGTCCTCAGGTAGCCTACACTCCATCCGAACCGTATCTAGCACTATACCCAAGAAACACATCTCCGTAGTGGGACCGACCGACAACGGCACACCAAACGATTCAAACACAGACTGCAACGATGCCAACAATAACCCGCACACCCTGGAATCCGCCGGACCCAAACATAGGAAATCGTCCAAGTAATGAATGAGTGAATGACACCCCGCCACATCCTTCACCACCCATTCCAAAAAGGAGCAAAATTTCTCAAAATACGCGCAAGAGACAGAACACCCCATTGGCAAACACCTGTCAACAAAATAACCCCCGTCCCAAAAACAACCCAACAAATGTAAACTATTCGGATGAACAGGCAAAAGACGAAACGCTGCCTCAATGTCCGTCTTTGCCAACAGGGCACCCAGCCCCAACTTCCTCACCCAACCAACCGCCGTGTCAAAGGATGTGCGTACCACCGAACATAACTCCGGATCAATCCCATCATTCACCGACGCCCCCTTCGGGAACGACAAATGGTGAATCAGGCGGAAAGCATTCGGCTCCTTCTTCGGAACTACCCCCAGTGGAGAGACCCGCAAGTCCCCAAAAGGTAACTCCTCAAAAGGCCCGTCTATCCTCCCCAAAGCCACCTCCTTAGCCAATTTCTGAGCCACCACCTCCGGGTGCATCAAAGCTGACCTCAAATTCTTAAACCTCCCGCCTCCAGTTTCCGCAGGACAAGATGGAATCACAAACCCCTCCTCAAATCCCTTCCTTAAAACTCCGTCCCCTCCCTATCTGGGTATCTACTTAAATACTGTCCCATCACGCCCACCCGCACTGGCGTCCGCCCCTTTTCCAACCGCCTCACCGCCCCTTGACCTTGGTCCCCGGAAGCAACGACTGGCCCCGTGACTTCCCCCACACACCGAGCATTCGTGCTTAAACTTACATTTTTGACCGAACTTACAACGTCCCTCGTTGAATAAAAAGCACAAGCCTTTTGCCGAAACTGCCGCAAAACCTGACTGCCCCCCTCCCCGACTCCCCCCTGTTCCGCACGAAAAAGCTGCCCCTGTCTCCCTGGCGCCATCACCCTCATCCACAACCCTATATCTTTATGGTCCCACCGCATGCTGGAGCGGACCGCCTTCCTCTGACAAAACTGCTCGTCGTATCGCAACCACCCAGACCCCCCATAAACCCTATAAGCCTCCCCTATCACATCCATGTAGCAAAAAAGAGGAGAACAACTATCCGGCGCCTTCTCGCCAATCACACTCGCCAAAATAGCAAACGCCTGAAGCCAATTACTGAAGGTACGGGGGATCAGCCTATAACGCCTCTTCTCCTCCTCCTCTTTCTTACCCACATCCTTCCTAACAACATCCAAGTTAAAGCGTTCCAATGGGAGAAGCGAGAAAATATCTACATATTCCCCCTTCCAAATCCTGTCCTTCAACTCCTGCTTTAAGTGCGCCCCCAAAGGGCCCTCAAAGCAAACATATACCTCACCCCTTGCCGCATCATCCACCCTCGGCCTATCCTCCTCGCCGCACGCTTGCGTTTGTACTGAAACCCCCCCACACCCATCCCGCTCGTCGCCCCCCCGGACCCGGACCCCCAGATGCCAGCCCAGATCCACCCGCCGCCGCCTCACCCCCATTACCCCTCACCACCCCCCACGCTTGCAAAGGCCCTGCCCCGCCGGACCCGGACCCCATACCAGCCAGCCCGCACAGCAACCGCCCCAAACCACCGCCCCAATCCCACCGTCCGCCTGGATTCCTCCCGAGCCGGGAGGACTTAGGAAGGGGCTGAGAATGTCCCCCACGGCCCGGAGGTAAGTATAAGGAGGTAAGTGTCATGGAGGTAAGTATAATTGTTTATTGTTTTAATTATTTTTAGTACAGTATGGCAAGAAGGGGGGTGGGGCCCTATATACTGGCACATTATGGGGGGAGCACTATGGAGAAGGAGGGGAAGGAGCACTATGGGGGCATCTACTGGGGGCCCTATATACTGGCACATTATGGGGGGAGCACTATGGAGAAGGTGGGAAGGAGCACTATAGGGGCATCTAATGGGGGCCCTATATACTGGCACATTTTGGTTCCACTATGGTGAAGGGGGGAGAGAAGCATTATGGGGGCATCTATGTGGGGCAGTCTATAGGGGCATTTTATACTGCCACATTATAAAGGGCACTGTGGGGACGCGGGAGGAGCACTATAGGGTGCTTCTTGGGGCACTATATAGGACAGGGAGGAGCACTATGGGGGCATCTTCTGGGGGCACTATATAGGAGTATTTTATACTGGCATAAATTATATGGGCACTATGGGCACCTTAGCTCAACTGGGGGCACTAAGTGTTTTTTGTAGTGGCACACAGTGCGGGCCATTGGATCACATGAGGGCACTCTGGGGACATTGACTCTACTGGGGGAACTAAAAGGAGGTTTTTTGTTTTTTGTTACTACCACACAACGGAGCATTTTTTGTACTGGCGCACATTAAAAAGAAACTTTATTACAATTGGGGGACTATGGGAGCATTATTACTTTTGGGACACAATTACTGTTGGGGGCACTGTAGGAGCACTATTACTACTAGAATTATTACTATTATTGGGATTTTGGGGAGCACTATTACTGTAGGGGCACCCTGGCACAGTATCAGCTTAGCACAGTTATTTTTGGGGGACATTATGGTTACACTATTAGTGTCAGGGGCACTATTTGCTGGGTGCAGTTATTTTTTTAGAGCATTGTGTTCCAATAATTATTAAAGGGGGCGCTATCTGTGCGTAACTAGTATTTTCAGGGGGTTTATCTGTTTCTACAGTATAGTTTTGGGGGGCACAGCGTCTCAGTATTGGGGGTGCATGATGGGATGTTGAGAAGATGGGAGGAAAAGTAGGAAACTAAGATGTCTGTCTACCTGTCAAACTCTGTAGAGATGAGAGATGGCTGAAAGAAATCATCATGGCGGTCTGGTCTGAATGGAGAAGATGAAGAAAGAGAACATCACTGAAGACGTTACTGGATGTAAGAGGTATGGGCGCGATATATGGGTGGGGCTGTGTGTGGGTGTGCCTTGAGGGTGAGTGGGGACACAGGGGCCCCATAATCTCCTATTGTCCGTGGAAGTGCCCCTCCCGAGACCAGGCTCTGGATCCGCCACTGGTGCTGCAGCTGAAACTCCACTATCGCCTGCTGCTGCTTGCACAGTCTCGCCAGCATGTGCAAGGTCAAGTTCCACATTGTAGGTATGTCGCATATGAGGCGGTGAGCGGGAAGGCCAAAGTTACGCTGCAGCGCTGACAGGCGAGCAGCAGCAGAGTGAGAATGCCGAAAGCGCGCACAGACGGCCAGCACTTTTGCAGCAGCTCTGACATATTGGGATAATTTTTCAGGAACCTTTGCACCACAAAATTCAGCACATGCACCAGGCAAGGGATGTGCATCAAACCGGCTAGCCCCAGAGCTGCTATGAGACTTCACCCGTTATCGCACACCACCAGGCTGGGCTTGAGGCTCAGAGGCACCAACCACTTATCGGTCTTTTGTTCCATGCCCGTCCATAGCTCCTGCACAGTGGGGTTTTCCCCCAAATAGATGAGACCCCTGCTCCTGGTCTAACTCCTATTCGTATGGGCACCTCTCGATGGTAGAGATGCCCATACACAGGAACTTGAAAAACCCTGGTAACCCTCGGATGCCTTAAAGGTAATGACAGGGCAGAGACAACCCGTTCCTTCCCTGGTGAAAGAACCAGCATCTCGCTGAGGCCTAGTAAACAACCAGGGGAGGGGGGGGGGACACAAAACACAACAAGCGGAACACTTAACTTCTGAGGATGATGGATGAACAGGACTTCAACAAGAACCACACTCCAGCTCTTCCAAAACCAAATGAAGCTATCCATAGCAAGGAGTAATGGGTAAAGTCAGACTAAATAGGGAGAGGTAAAGGTCACATGATCCACACCTGAACAGGAGGTGTGGACATACCAGCAACACACAGACACAGTGAAATCAAAAGAGACTGTCAGATCACTCATTTGCAGTCAGTCTTTCAGACCTTCTAACAACTGTCACAGGTGTGACAGTCAGATTACCTATATTAATTTCCCTGTCACATATGCAGTGCACGTGTGTCTCACACAAAAAATAGCTATTGTATATGTACCCAGCCGAACTAACAGTCAGATTAACTATATTAATTTCCCTGTCTCTTATGCAAAAAATGTCTCACACAAAAAATAGGTATTGTATATGTCACCAGCCGAACTAACAGTCAGATTACCTATATTAATTTCCCTGTCACATATAAAGGGCACGTGTATCTCACACCAAAAATGGGTATATGTCACCTACTGAACTAACAGACGGATTAACTATATTAATTTCTCTGTCGTGTATGCAGTGCAGGTGTACCTCACACCAAAATTGGGTATATATCACCCATCAAACTAACAGACAAATTAACTATTATATTTTTGTGTCAGGGGTACAAAAATGGTGCCTTGCACCCACAAAAAAATTGCTATAGGTCACCCAGAGAATTAACAGCCAGATTTATTATCATATTTCTGTGTCAGGGGTGCAAATCTGGTGTATTGCAACCACAAAAAATCACTCTCTCCCTCGCTTCAGCTGCCTGCTTCCTGTCCCTGCACTACTTAGAGCTAATGGGCGGTGCTACACGTGATCCAGCTTCTAAAAGAGGCCGGGTCACATGATGCACCGGCCAATCATGTGATGGCTTCTAAGTGACCACAGCTTAAAAGGTTGTTGATTGGCTGCCGTGCAGCCTTTCAAAAGCTTTATTAAATGCCCAAACACCGAACTCTGCCGGAATAGTTCAGGTTCGGGTTCGTGTCTGGGTACTCGAACTCACAAACTTTACAGTTCGGGTTCGCTCAACACTGTCTGCAACATCACGACTTCCACCATGTTATCTTATGGCAATTGATTCTGCGAGAAAATTGTCGCGGCTTTTGTTGCGGATTTTTCCGCAATGTTCTCTGCTGCACAATCAGCTTGCCATTTAATTGAATGGAGAGATTCTCATACAGAAATCTGCACCATAATTCACATTCACAATTCTGCGGATTTTCTGGCAGAATTTTCCACAGCGTGTGAAGGCACCCTAAATAAGGGGTTCTCCAGGTTTAGTTTTATGTAGAAACAGCGCCACTCCTGTCCTGCAGGTTGTGTGTGGTATTGCGACTCAGCAATTATTTTTTATTTATTTTTCTCTAGACTGCCGGTGTTCAGAACCAAAAGCCCCTCCTTGATCCCCTTCTTGAAACTCATGGGTCCTGTCTTAAGTATTCAGAGTAGTTTTTCTGTATAGCAGTGCTATTTTCGTCATATGTATGAGCTTTGAGTTTGAGTTTCAGATGCAATAGGGCTAAGTTTGTCGCTGTTCATGCTCAAACCTACTACATCATCTTAACCCAATACCCAGAGTGATAATTTCAGCTCTGCTACATTTCAGCTTTCATCTCTCTTTCAACGAAGGTTTAGAGCCCATCAGCGTCCATTACTGGATTAACCAGCACTTTAATGAATTTCGTTAAGCGCTAGCAGTCACATGAGCATCGAGGGGATTTAGTCAATCTGGATGAAATGTGTAGTTCTCATCATTTTAATGAATTTAAAACAAACAAGCTAAAATTATTTTCCTGGGAATCCATGTTTTATTTACTCGGCTGCCGTTCTGGAGCTTCTCAATAACGTATTTTCCTGGGATTCTTTTGAGATCTATTATTATGTATGAATCAAAGACACATCGCTGCGCCCCCGGCCAGGAACACAAGAGAACAGCGCAGATCCGATGCTTCCACCATGAAGAAGGTTCAGGTTAGGGAGCGCTGTGCTATTCCATGAAAAAAAGACATTGTGTACATGAATAAGCCATCGTATGTTTATTCCTGAGATATATAATCCAAAGCAGAGCTCTTCATGGGTCAGGTGTGTCACCCAGGAGCAGCGGTGTCATTGGAAATCACTGTTTCCCACAACAAATTTCTGAATGCCTCTCACCTCCCCTAGAGAATTTACCAGCTCCATGTGAGAGGTAAGTACAACTCCCAGGATGATGAAACAACTGATCTCCAGACTACTGTATCCTAGAGATGTACTGTTCTGCCATATACCATAGAGATACAGTAGAGATAGTTTGTTGCCATATGTACCTCATATAATGTACTGGGCAGACCAGACTCCAAAATAAACTCAGACCCCAAAACCGGACTCCAAAATAAACTCAGACCCCAGACCGGACTCCAAAATAAACTCAGACCCCAGACCAGACTCCAAAATAAACTCATACCCCAGACCAGACTCCAAAATAAACTCAGACCCCAAAACCGGACTCCAAAATAAACTCAGACCCTAGACCGGACTCCAAAATGAATTCAGACCCCAGACCCGACTCCAAAATAAAATCAGACCCCAGACCAGACTCCAAAATAAACTTAAATCCCAGACCGGACTCCAAAATAAACTCAGACCCCAGACCAGACTCCAAAATGAATTCAGACCCCAGAACAGACTCCATAATAAATTCAGACCCCAGACCAGACTCCAAAATAAACTCATACTCAGACCAGATTCCATAATGAATTCAGAACCTAGACCAGACTCCAAAATAAATTCAGACCTCAGACCAGACTCCAAAATAAACTCAGACTCCAGACTTAAAATTAATTCAGACCCCAGACTCCAAAATAAATTCTACCCCAGACCAGGCTCCAAACTAAACTAAGGCCCGAGACTCCATAATAAATTCAGACTAAGACCAGACTTCAAAATACATTCAGACCTAGAACAGACTCCAAAATTAATTCAGAGTCAGACCATAAAGCAGACACCAATCTTAATCCAGACCCCAAAAGAAATATAGACCTAGCCCAGACCCCCTAAATACTGTAAATTCAGATCCCAGGCTAGATGATCAAATTAGCCCAGACCCCAGACTCCCAAGCTACCTAATTCATACAAATGAATAACATTAGACCCCAGATCAGCCCCTAAGTGTGTTCAGCCCACATGAGTACAACTCCTAGCATGGCGTGACTATTGATGATCAGGAGACTATGTTGCCATATGGACTCTATATTACTGTAGTGTTCAGACAAAAACCCCAGGATAAATGAAGACCTCAGACTAGACTCCAACATTATTTCAGAACACAAATGATGTTTTATCTTCCATCGTTGCTGTTACTGCCCATAGATCGGCAGTGTAATAACACCCTAAGCAATTTCAGACCACAGGCGTATTCCTAGCATGGCGTGATTAGTGATCATCATTACTACTGTACTATGCCGTGCGTCAAGAAGATGTTGGAATGAAGCTTTCTATGAGTGCATACCTCAAAACATTTGAAAAGAAGGACAATGTTCTGCACTAGGCCACACCTCTAACTCCACCTAAAACATAACTAAACACCTAATCCCACCTAGTCCCCTAAATGCCCCCACATTGTCATTATTCCCCTTTCTTCGGAAAGTAGCGGTGCCCGGGTTCACGGAGGCAGCGGCGGTAGCAGTCATTCAGTGCGTAGTGTTGGGTCCGTTTTTTGGGGGTTATTGTTCTGACCGATTCAGTTTTTTGGGGGGTTATTGTTCTGACGGATCAGAGGAAGGGCAAAATAATTAGTTACATCAACACAAACTTCCTCTCCACTCTTTCGAGTAGCTCAACTTGTATAAGTGTTTAATAGAGCAGGTTCTGTAGACATCTATGTGGAATCAGCTGACGACGGTGTAAAAGCAGTGCGCTTCTTCTTGGCGCTAACATCGACCTGCAAGGCTGAGTTCACACTTAAGTTATTTGGTCAGTTTTGGCCCCGTGACTGCCCAAATAAGTGAAGTGTGCAGTGATTCTAAGAGCGACGCCTGTCATCTGCATGTCATACAGACTCACAGTATTGTTTCACTGCCAAAGCAGACTCCCTATGCGTGTTACTGCAAGGCACAGTGTTCTACACCGATATACAGGCTCTCTGCAGCCCGTAAATAGCCATTTTTTTACGCCATTCACCGCAAATAAATTTGTATCGAAGCAAATTTTTACAAAAAAAATCGGGGAACCGGCCGAATCGAATTTTTGAAAAATTCGCTCATCTCTAAGTGATACCATTAAATACTAAATAATCTTGTTCCCCAAAAAAAATAACCCCTCCCACAGATCTGTAGACAAAAAACCTCTGGGTGTCAGAATAAGACGATGCAAAAAAAAAAAAAAACAGAAAAAACATAATAAAACTATAATAACATAATACATTTGAATCAAAGCTAAAAAAAAAATTTGATTCGGTGAATCGGCCGAATCAAATTTTTTAAAAATTCTCTCATCTCACTGCCAAACCTCAAGACTAGGGTTGAGCGAACCCAAACTGTAAAGTTCAGGTTCGTACCGAACTTTAGGATTTTTGGACCCCAGACCCGAACCCGAACATTTCAGTAAAAGTTCGGGTTCGGGTTCGGTGTTCAGCGCTTTCTTGGCGCTTTTTGAAAGGCTGCAGAGCAGCCAATCAACAAGCGGTTAACTGTCTGACCTTAGAAGCCATCACAGCCATGCCTACTAATGGCATGGCTGTGATTGGCCAGAGCAGCATGTGACCCAGCCTCTATATAAGCTGGAGTCACGTAGCGCCGCACGTCACTCTGCTGTTACAAGTGTAGGGAGAGGACGCTGCTGGACTTGTGATTTCAGGGAGAGAATAGGAGAGAATCTAACTCAGCGATCTACAGAGAAATAGTTGTGTGGGTGCAGGGCACAATCGTTTTACCCTGCCCTGAGCCCATTGATAAAAAAAAAAAACTTTTATAATTCTGTTAGTTAGGTGGGCGGCGGCGGCGGCGGCCATTTTATGCAAGCTCAGTGCACCAGCACTGCATCTGAGCTTTTGGGACATTGCAAATCACAATTTTTTTGGCAATATACAACATCTGGATTAGTCAGTGTGCAATTTAAGGTAGAAATACAGTTGTTTTCAAAATTATTCAACCCCCACTGAAATTGAGTGTTTTGGCCAGTTTGACATTGATTTTGATCATTTCAGTCGTCTTGTTTACAATTAAATCAAAGAGACACTTGTAAGTCAGACAAATATAACAGAACATTTATAATGAAATAACCACATCATTATCAGTTTTATTCAACCCCCAAGTGCCATTCAATCTTAGTACTTAGCACAACATCCTTTTCCAGTTATAACAGCTTTTAAACGTGAAGCATAGCTTGACACAAGTGTCTTGCAGCGATCTACGGGTATCTTCGCCCATTCTTCATGGGCAAAAGCCTCCAGTTCAGTCACATTCTTAGGCTTGCACGCTGCAACTGCTTTCTTTAAGTCCCACCAGGGGTTCTCAATCGGATTTAAGTCTGGTGACTGCGATGGCCACTTCAAAATGTTCCAGCCTTTAATCTGCAACCATGCTCTAGTGGACTTGGAGGTATGCTTGGGATCATTGTCCTGTTGAAAGGTCCAACGTCTCCCAAGCCTCAGGTTTGTGACGGACTGCATCACATTTTCATCCAATATCTCCTGGTACTGAAGAGAATTCATGGTACCTTGCACACGCTGAAGCTTCCCTGTACCTGTAGAAGCAAAACAGCCCCAAAGCATGATTGACCCCCCGCCATGCTTCACAGTAGGCAAGGTGCTCTTTTCTTCATAGGCCTTGTTCTTCCTCCTCCAAACATAGCGTTGATCCATGGGCCCAAACAGTTCTAATTTTGTTTCATCAGTCCACAGAACACTATCCCAAAACTTTTGTGGTTTGTCCACATGACTTTTGGCATACTGCAGTCGACTCTTCTTATTCTTTGGAGACAGCAAGGGGGTGCGCCTGGGAGTTCTGGCATGGAGGCCTTCATTACGCAGTGTGCGCCTTATTGTCTGAGCTGAAGCTTCAGTACCCACATCTGACAGATCTTTTTTCAGTTCCTCAGCAGTCACACGGGGACTTTTCTCCACTTTGCGCTTCAGGTAGCGCACAGCAGTCGAAGTCAGCATCTTCTTTCTGCCACGACCAGGTAGCGTTTCAACAGTGCCCTTTGCCTTGAATTTGCGAATGATGCTTCTTATGATGTCTCTTGGTATGTTTAACATCTTTGCAATCTTCTTATAGCCATTGCCCTTCCTGTGAAGAGAAATCACCTCTTCTCTTGTCTTCCTGGACCATTCTCTTGACTTCACCATGTTTGTAAACAGTAAATGTCTAGAAGGAGCTGAGTATCACAGTCCTTTTACATCTGCCTAATTGGTGCTTATTATGCTTGATTGCTGCTCCTTGACATCCACAGGTGTTTTCAATACCTGATCGAAAACACTTGAATGAACCTCTGTTCTTAAGAGTGGTAGTCTTTAAGGGGTAGAATAATTGTGTCAATGAAGAAATCACAAAAAAAACATTCAATACTGTATTACAAAAACAATCGATGTCATTTTAGTTGCATTTGGTTCTTTAAAAAATCCTTGTAAGATTTCATTCTGAACACAATTACAAATCTACACTAAATTCCCTAAAACCCTTTACAGCATTGGGGTTTGAATAATTTGGAACACAACTGTACACCCATTATTTTCTGGGGTTTTAAAAACACACATTTTTGCCAAAAAAATATATTTTCCTGATCTGCAAGTGTTAAATTCAAGTTTAACATATGCAGTTTTTATATTCTGTTACCAAAAAAACACTTTTTTGGCAATCTACAACATCTGGATTAGTCAGTGTGCAATTTAAGCTAGAAATCCACCCATCATTTTCTGGGGTTTTAAAAACACACTTTTTTTGACAAAAAAAACACTATTTTCAGGCCTTGCAGCATCAGCACGTGTGAAATTACAGGCTTACATACTGCTGTCAAATTCAGTTGTTAAACAAACACTCGTTTGGGCAAAAAAATTGTAGTTGGCAGCCTTTGATGCAGATGTCATTGTGAGATACACCCTTAATACATTTGGGTTAGATTCAGAGATTTTAAATACAGCCATTTGGTGCACCAATATTGAATTCAGGCCTACACTGGTTCAGGCCCTGTGAGATACACCCTCTACATACAGGGGTTTGATTCAGCCATTTGAAATACAGCCATTTTGGGCAAAGAAATATTTAATTTAGGCCTACACTGGTTCAGGCCGTGTGAGATACACCCTTTACATACTGTCGTTCTATTCTACTATTAATTAAACACCCATTTAGGGCAAGATCCTAAATTCGAAAAATATGAGGAAAGTGTCAAATAAGGGACGTGGCCCAGGTCGTGGTGCTGCTGGTGGAGCTCCTGTTGCAGGGAGAGGACGTGGTCGATATGTGCCAGATACATGCACAAGTAAAACCCCTTCCTCAGGTGCGAGTAGGAGACAAAACCTGCAGCGGTATTTGGTCGGGCCTAATGCTGCTCTACGAATGGTGAGGTCTAAACAAGTACAGGCGATAGTAGATTGGGTTGCTGACAGTGGATCCAGTTCCTTTACATTGTCTCCCACCCAGTCTCCTGCTGAAAGACCACAGTTGGCACCTGCAGCCGATGTCCATCAGTCTTTCACCTCACCCCCTTGCAAATCAGCCAAGCAGTCTGAGCCCCAAGTCATGCAGCAGTCTCTTCTGCTTTTTGATGACACTGCTGGCAGGGTTTCCCAGGGCCATCCACCTAGCCCTGCCCCAGAAGTGGAAGAGATTGAGTGCACCGATGCCCAACCACTTATCTTTCAAGATGAGTACAGTAGGTGTTTGTGAGATTGTGTTTTCAGCACGACAGCGTCGCGCTGATACTCGGCGACGTGGTGCCGAGATCTCGCACTCACTGGGATAGCGACAGCACATCCCAGCAAGCGCGTCATAGAAGCGACGGGAGATCCGACTTGGATTCCCGCCAATTCTACACGTGTGCAGCGTTTGTTATGAATCCTGAGGGGGAAGTCCCCGCCGGATTTTAAATAAAAATCCGACCTGGGTCCCGCCCTCAGGAGCATACCGGGCCCTTAGGTCTGTTATGGGTTGTAAGGAGAGCCCCCCCTACGCCGAAAAAAACGGCGTAGGGGGTCCCCCTACAATCCATACCAGACCCGTATCCAAAGCACGCTACCCGGCCAGCCAGGAAGGGAGTGGGGACGAGCGAGCGCCCACCCCCCTCCTGAGCCGTACCAGGCTGCATGCCCTCAACATGGGGGGTTGGGTGCTCTGGGGCAGGGGGCGCACTGCGGCCCCCCCACCTCAGAGCACCCTGTCCCCATGTTGATGAGGACAGGGCCCCTTCCCGACAACCCTGGCCGTTGGTTGTCGGGGTATGCGGGCAGGAGGCTTATCGGAATCTGGGAGCCCCCTTTAATAAGGGGGCCCCCAGATACCGGCCCCCCACCCTAAGTGAATGAGTATGGGGTACATCGTACCCCTACCCATTCACCTGCAAGAAAAGTGGTAAAAACACAAATAAACCACACAGTGTATTAAAATATTTAATTTTTCTGCTCCGGAGGCCGCCCCCTGTCTTCTTTATTAGCTCTTTTACCAGGGGGGGGCTCTTCTTCTTCCGATATCCCGACGGGTCTTCTCCGCTATCCGGGGGGGTCTTCTCAACTCTCCGGGGTTCTCCTTCTGTCTTCTCCTTCTGTCTTGTTGTCTCCTTCTGTCTTCTGTCTCCGGGGGGGGCTCTTCTTCTTCCGATATCCCGACGGGTCTTCTCCGCTATCCGGGGGGGTCTTCTCAACTCTCCGGGGTTCTCCTTCTGTCTTCTCCTTCTGTCTTGTTGTCTCCTTCTGTCTTCTGTCTCCGGGGGGGGCTCTTCTTCTTCCGATATCCCGACGGGTCTTCTCCGCTATCCGGGGGGGTCTTCTCAACTCTCCGGGGTTCTCCTTCTGTCTTCTCCTTCTGTCTTCTCCTTCTGTCTTGTTGTCTCGGCGCACCCCGATTCTTCGTCTTCTCTTCTTGTTTTCGCCTCTCTCTGTTGTTGACTCGGCGCACCCCGGTTCTTCGTCTCGCGAGACGAAGAATAGGGGTGCGCCGAGTCTCGCGAGACGAAGAATCGGGGTGCGCCGAGTCTCGCGAGACGAAGAACCGGGGTGCGCCGAGTCAACAACAGAGAGAGGCGAAAACAAGAAGAGAAGACGAAGAATCGGGGTGCGCCGAGACAACAAGACAGAAGGAGAAGACAGAAGGAGAAGACAGAAGGAGAACCCCGGAGAGTTGAGAAGACCCCCCCGGATAGCGGAGAAGACCCGTCGGGATATCGGAAGAAGAAGAGCCCCCCCCGGAGACAGAAGACAGAAGGAGACAACAAGACAGAAGGAGAAGACAGAAGGAGAACCCCGGAGAGTTGAGAAGACCCCCCCGGATAGCGGAGAAGACCCGTCGGGATATCGGAAGAAGAAGAGCCCCCCCCCTGGTAAAAGAGCTAATAAAGAAGACAGGGGGCGGCCTCCGGAGCAGAAAAATTAAATATTTTAATACACTGTGTGGTTTATTTGTGTTTTTACCACTTTTCTTGCAGGTGAATGGGTAGGGGTACGATGTACCCCATACTCATTCACTTAGGGTGGGGGGCCGGTATCTGGGGGCCCCCTTATTAAAGGGGGCTCCCAGATTCCGATAAGCCTCCTGCCCGCATACCCCGACAACCAACGGCCAGGGTTGTCGGGAAGGGGCCCTGTCCTCATCAACATGGGGACAGGGTGCTCTGAAGTGGGGGGGCCGCAGTGCGCCCCCTGCCCCAGAGCACCCAACCCCCCATGTTGAGGGCATGCAGCCTGGTACGGCTCAGGAGGGGGGTGGGCGCTCGCTCGTCCCCACTCCCTTCCTGGCTGGCCGGGTAGCGTGCTTTGGATACGGGTCTGGTATGGATTGTAGGGGGACCCCCTACGCCGTTTTTTTCGGCGTAGGGGGGGCTCTCCTTACAACCCATAACAGACCTAAGGGCCCGGTATGCTCCTGAGGGCGGGACCCAGGCCGGATTTTTATTTAAAATCCGGCGGGGACTTCCCCCTCAGGATTCATAACAAACGCCGCACACGTGTAGAATTGGCGGGAATCCAAGTCGGATCTCCCGTCGCTTCTATGACGCGCTTGCTCTCCATCGCGGCAAGCCAGCTCGGCGCTGGCTCCCGCGATGGGGCTCGTATGTGCTCAATCTCGCCGAGAAATACAGCGAGATTGACACAAAATCGGGTTCACCTACTGTACATGGGAGGACCATCGCAGCACGTCTCAGATGATGATGGAACACAGGTGCCAACTGCTGGGGCTTTCGAAAGTGTGCAGACCGACAAGGAAGGCAGGGGTGAAGACTGGGTGGAAGATGATGTGGAGGACGATGAGGTCCTCAACCCCACATGGAATCAAGGTCATGCCAGTGACCTATGTAGTTCAGAGGAAGAGGCGGTGGTCGCACAGAGCCACCAGCACAGCAGAAGAAGGAGCAGGGTGCAAAAGCGGAGCGGCCGTCCCCTAGACAGTACGCCTGCTACTGCCCACCGCTGCAAGGGACCTAGCACACCAAAGCCAGCTCCAAGGAGTTCCCTGGCATGGCAGTTCTTCAGACAATGTGCTGACGACAAGACACGAGTGGTTTGCACGCAGTGCAGAGCCTGAAGCGAGGCATAAACGTTCTCAACCTGAGCACAACCTGCATGACCAGGTGTAGTGTCCCACTAGGTAAATGTGGGCACTACACAAGGGTCAATTGGGCCACGTTGTACTCCACCTCTTGTGGAACAGTGGCAGTGTATTTCACAGTACATTTTAATGCATTTTAATGTGTATTTTCCCTGTGATATGTGCAGCAGGCCTATTATGGTGTAGTTTAACATCCTAGACACTAGAGGGAGCTAGGGAGCCCCTAGTATATATACTTAGACCCAGACAGGGAGGGGTTAGTCTGTAGTCAGGAGTCTGTGGAGAGACAGAAGTGAGAGGGCACCAGCCAGAGACAAGCTGAGGGCCTCCTCCTGACATGCAGCTAGACAGCCCAGGCTTCTAGTTGCCACCAGGAGACTAGTGAAGGATTATAGCCTGCCTGAAGTCTTTGAGCCAGAGTTAGCTCAGAAGATTCACCCCAAAAGAAGAGTTTGCCTCCTGAGAGAAACCTGCAGTTCCCACAAGCCAAGCAGAGCCAGTGTTCCAGCTAGTCAAGTAAGCTGAAGGGCAGAAGGATTATTAAGCTAAAGCAAGGATATATACCTGAGGAAGTGTTTACCAAGGATAAAAGCCAGTATTAGGGCATCCGGGCCTTGGGATAAAACCAGACAGGAGTTCTGAGGAACAGTGTACAGTATTTCTGAGGAGAAGGTGCAGCCTGGTCTGTGAGTGTTGTTGTTACCCTCTGAGCTGTTACCCTCTGAGTATCTTGCAAGGAACAGTATACCTGCCATTTATGTGAAAGCCTGCTTGTGATTAGAACCTGCTTTATGGAACTGTATTGACCACCAACTGTACAAAGTTGAACTGTTGCTAGTAAAAGAAAGTTTGGTTCACCACAACACTGTGTTCCTCACTTATTACCACTATCAACCGGTGTGCCACCGTTACAGGCACTGGCATCACAAACCTTAAAGGGACCTTGCCCTAGGCACATTAAACATCTGCAACATCCAGGGCACCTCACCCACCATCAGGCCTGGTCCCTATATACAGAGAGTGCCCCAGAGGACTTCTGTTCCAGCCTCTTCATCACTGCTGTACGCTTGCCCAGGGTCTCCCTACAAACTGTGAGTAACCCTCGTATGCCTATTAACCGTGACCTCACATCGCAATACCCTGCAGGCATTTAAGTGCAAAGCACGAGATGCAGTGGAGTAGACACCTCAAAAACAAAGAAAGGTCTCTGGCTCATCCTGCTTCCTCTTCTGCTGCAGTCTCGGCCTCTTCATCCACCTCTGGAGTGACAGTGCCACCTGCCACCCCGCAAACAGAGGATCTGCCAGGAACACCAACACCTGGGTCACCAAGCATCTCCACAATATCCCAAGGAAGCGTTCAGCTCTCCATCAACGCTGGAGAGGAAGAGGAAGTACCCCCCTACCCACCCGCGATCCCTAGCCCTGAATGCCAGCATTTCTAAATTACTGGCCTGGATAGCACCCCACGGTTTAGGGAGGGTGATGAGGGACTGATGGTTCCCCCATCCCCTTCCTTGGGTTTAATAAGTTAAAGCCCCCCCCCAACCCTCAATGTTGGCCCGGTGGGCCGTAGAAGGTGTAGAAAGGGTGGTAAACTGGAGAAGGGTCTAAAGGGTTAAAAGAAGAGGTAGTGGAGCTAAGGAACAGGAAGGGGAGGTGGCAATGGGAAGTGTTATATACTTCCTCCCTGCTTCTTGCCCTTCCTCATTACGGCGAAGGCAAGCTGGTGAGTGGTTGCTGGCTTCCTGTCCCCACAAGAGATGTCTGCAGGAGACGTTGATCTGCGCATTGCGCTCCTGGCGAGATTTAGTGAGGAGGGGGAGGGCTGCTTGACCGCTCCCCCTTCCTCTGTCCCTCATGCGCCTGTTGTACTTGCTGCATTGGGGACGCCGCAGGTAGCGAGCCCCCCCCCCCCCCTCTGTCATACTAGGTGAGCGGCGATCGACCCGTACTCACCGCCCTCCTGCCTCATTAGGACATAGTACATCTCCCTCCCCGGGTTCCGTTTCGGCTCCTGCTGTAGGTCGCAGGTGCGCGGCCTCAGTGCGCCGGCCGGAGTTAGCCCCGCCCCTTCCGCAGCTCCAGCCACTGTGGTCTCTGGCGTGGCAAGCGGCGGGAGAATTTAGTATGGGGGCTAATGGGAGCTCTATGGCGGGGGATGACCGCCCATTAACCCCTCCTGAGTCCCAGCCAGCTCCGCCATCCACAATGGGGGAGATGTTGCCCCCCCCTTTCTGAAGGGGTTGGGCTTGCACAACCGGTGGCTCCGGTATTGGCGGCTTCTGCGGCGGGTATACCCAATGCTGGGCCTTCCCACATTGCCCCTTTACCCCCCCTCGCCCCATTGCGGCTTCCCCTGTACGTTCACGCAGGCGCAGGGAGGTGTCCTTGTCTCCCTCCTCATCTGTGGACCGCAGGAGTAGGGGCTGGCGCGGCCGCCGTAGTCGCCGCTCGCGTCGTGGTTCCCGGTCATCCAGATACAGTCGGCAGTCCAGATCCTCTCGATGGCGCTCTCCGTCATCCTCGGACGGGTCCTCGGGCGCATCGGAGGAGTCTGTGCGTACACCGCGTTCCAGACAGGGCAGACCGGGTCCTGCTGATAGGTCCAGGGCCACTAGCCTGGCTACTTCGGCAGTCCACAGGGAAGTCGTGCCTGTACCTGCAGCTTCGGCGCCGATGCCTCCTTCATCTGGTCGGTACCAATATGCCGGGGCTTGGGGGGCGGGCGGATCCAGTACGGGTTTAAAGGTATTATTGAAATCGTTATTGGACAAGTTGCCTTCTTTGTTGCCCCCAAAGGCTTCTGTGCCTACCCGGCCGGCGCTGGGATCTGATTTGCAGGAGGCCTTATCGTCTTCCGGTGGGTCCCCCCAGTATTGCCGGGTGTGCATAAGGATTCTTTTTTCTGCGGTGTCAGCCCTTTAGGTTCTCACTTGGATGAGGCGGTGAGGGAAAAAATTTGGTCTAATCAATTCGTGGACATTTGGTCCCTGATATCGGTGGACCAACATACGGTAGATAGGGAGAAACGTTTTTTGGATAAGCTGAATGACCAGAGGGTCAAGGTGTCGAAGTCAATGAACAATTGGTTACAGGCGTTTTCGGTCCTGGGTTGCGTTATGGGTCAGCGTCACCCTGAGCGCTGTTCTAAATTGTTCATATACTTGGACACTATTTATAGTGCGTATGATGATGAAGAGTTTAGGAGACGTTTGGCGCTGCAGCCAACACTGGGGTGGGGGGTTAAGGCTACGGATGTATGGCTTCGCCTGATAGTGTCCCAAAGACCACATTCCTTTCAAGGGGCGGCCACTGGGGCCGAGGCCTTCGCAGCCCAGGGACCAGTGGCCTTCCGATGACCGGGCGTGTGCTGCTTGTTTAATGAGGAATTCTGCAAATATGCCGGTTTGTGCAAATACAAGCACAAATGCTCGGCATGTGGGGGCTCACACCCAGCGGGCTGGTGTGCCAGGTCCCAAGTTAAGCCTGGGAAAACTCCCTCCCCTTTCAAACAAAAGGACGCCGGTCAGTGTGGTAGAGATGGGGTCGTGGCTAGACAGGTATCCCAATAGAGAGGCAGCTTCCACTTTGAGTACTGTTTTTTCTGAGGGTTTTTTCATTCTGTTTGTTCTTAAGAGGTTCCTGTTTTTTTCTGATAATCTTAAGTCGGTCAGGGAAAACCCTGAGGTGCTTGAGGCTAAGTTGCGGAAGGAGGTGTCAGCAGGGAGGATTTCTGGCCCGTTTGTAGCGCCCCCTTTCCCTAACCTGCAGGTTTCTCCATGGGGTGTGGTTCCCAAAAAGGAGACTGGTACATCTCGGCTTATACATCACCTATCTCACCCCCGGGGTTCGTCCGTTAATGATGCTATCCTTCAGGAGGAGGCGTCGGTGATGTATGTCTCGTTTGATAGGGTGGTGGCTCTGATAAGGGCAGCGGTGCGGGGGCTCTTATGGCCAAATAGGATATAGAGTCGGTGTTTAGACTTTTGCCCATTCACCCTGATTGTTTCCATTTGCTGGGGGGTTGTTTTGAGGGCCTGTTTTATTATGACATGTGTTTGCCTATGGGGTGCTCCATTTCGTGCCATTATTTTGAGATGTTCAGTTCATTTTTGCAATGGGTTGTGTGTGTCGAATCTGGGCGTCGGTGTATCATTTCCTTGACGACTTCCTTTTTGTGGCAGCGGGAGATGGTGACGGCTGTCGGTTTCTCCTGTCTACTTTTCTGGAGCTAATAGCGCGATTTGGTGTCTCCATTTCGGCGGAAAAAACTGAGGGTCCGGTGACTTGTCTCTCTTTTCTGGGCATTGAGATAGATTCGGTTGCTATGGTTTTCCGTCTCCCTTCGGAAAAATTGGTCAATCTCATTGGATTGATTGATGGTTTTTTGGTAGTGAGGAAGGTTTCCTTGCGTCAACTCCAGTCGCTCTTGGGTTTACTTTGCTTTGCTTGCCGAGTTATGCCCATGGGCCGGGTTTTTTCGCGGCGCCTCTCTTTGGCCACGCGTGGGGTCCGGTCCCCTTGGCATCATATCCGACTTCACATCCCTTGCCTGGCGCATGTGCTGAATTTGGTGGTGCAGAGAGGCCTTAACAATTACCCCGACATGTCAGCGCTGCAGCGTAACTTCGGCCTTCCCGCTCACAGCCTCATATGCGACGTGCCCACAAGGTGGAACTCCACCTTGCACATGCTGGCCAGACTGTGCGAGCAGCAGCAGGCGATAGTGGAGTTTCAGCTGCAGCACGGGTGAGTCACTCTGCGGAACAGCACCACTTCACCACCAATGACTGGCCCTCTATGCGAGACCTGTGTCTCCTCCAGCCAGGGCACAGTTCTGGAGGATGACAAGGTGGAGGATGAGGATATGGAGGAGGAGGAACCATGTTCACAACAGGGTGGCACCCAGACCAGCTCATGGCCATCACTGGTGCGTGGTTGGGGGGATACAGAGGACACAGATGATACACCTCCCACAGAGGACAGCTTTTCGTTGCCTCTGGGCAGCCTGGCACACATGAGCGATTACATGCTGCAGTGTCTCCGCAATGACCGCCAAGTTGCCCACATTCTAACGTGTGCTGATTACTGGGTCGCCACGCTGCTGGATCCCCGTTACAAGGACAACGTACCGTCCTTAATTCCGTCATTGGAGCGTGATCGTAAGATGAGCGAGTACAAGCGCACGCTGGTAGACGCGCTGCTGGTGGCATTCCCATTCCCATTACAAATTTTGGTGTGTATAGTACCACTGCTATACCTAGTGGACCGGTAAAAAAAAATAAAAAATTGTCAGTCATATATTCTGGCGAAATTCACCAATTTTTGGGTGTGATGTACCACTCCTATACCTAGTAGACCGAATTTTTTTTTTTTTAGATAGGGTGAAATGTGAGAGAGCAAAAAGGAAGAGGAAGAAAAGAGGCGTTACAGTTTGATACCGCGTACGTTTATGAATTGGATGCAAGCGTTTGCCATTTTGGCTAGTGTAGAGGTGGAAAGTTTTTTCTGAACAGTGCTCGTCGTTGTTTTGTTATATGGACGCCATTGGAGAGGCTTACAGGGTGTATGGGGGAGTAGCTTGGCTTAGGTACGACAAACAGTTCCCTCAGCGGAAAGCGGTGCGGCACAGTATCAGATGGGTTCACAAAGACATTAGTCTTTGGATGCGTCTGATGGCGGCTCCAAAGGCAGGGATGCAGCCCTTTCGTGGGGGGGGGGGGGAGCCTCGGACTCGTCAGCGGGTGGTAGGAAAGGGTGTTGTTGGCAATACAATGAAGGGTTCTGCAAGTTCCTTTCTGATTGCCGATTTAAGCATGAATGCTTAGGATGTGGGGGAAGGAAGGCACAGTTTGTCCCATTGTTTCCAGCGAAGTAGGGGTAGAGGATTTGAGGTTTTGCAAAAGAGGAACGACACCTTTGTAGATGGACACGATGTTGCCATTTCTAAAGAGGTATCCAAATAGGGAAGCGGCTGAATTGTTGCGTTTGGGTTTTACGGAAGGGTTTTGGATTCCATGCAAATCAGTAGGTTCCAAGGTGGTTGTGAGAAACTTGGTTTCGGCATTGACCAGGCCAGAGGTGGTGAAACAAATGATATAGAAAAAAATTGAGAGCAGGTCGCATAGCGGGGCCATTTGCGGTGCCTCCTTTGTCGGGGTTGAGGGTGTCTCCCCTCGGTTTGGTTCCTAAAAAGGAGCCAAACTAATTCCGGCTCATTCACCACCTCTCTTATCCTGCTGGGAGTTCGGTTAATGATGGGATTGAGCGGGATTTGTGTTTGGTTTCGTACACGTCATCTGACGTGGCGGTAAATTGGGTTCGGCGTTTTGGTCGAGGAGCTCTTTTAGCGAAAACGGATTTTGAAGCAGCTTTCCGTTTGCTGCCGATTCATCCAAGTAGTTTTCATTTGTTGGGTTTTCATTGGGAGGGTCAGTTTTATGTTGACTGTTGTTTGCCTATGGGATGCGCAATCTCCTGTTCATTGTTTGAGACGTTTAGTAAGTTTTTGGAGTGGGTAGTGAAGCAGGAGTCAGGATGAAATTCCGCATTACATTATTTGGATGATTTCCTCTTCTTAGGCCCAGCGGGGTCACGGGTGTGCTCCACTTTGTTACATACAATGGAGCGGGTAGCTGCATCATTCGGGGTTCTGTTGGCTCTGGAAAAATGGAGGGACCTTCCACGCTGGTCAAATTTTACGGGATAAGAAGGTTCAAGGGTTTCTACCACCAGAAATACTGTTATGTAACTGACTGATATAGCGATGCGCTAATGTCAGCACTAGATAACAGTATGTTTCTAACATTAGTCCCTGCAGCCGTTTTTGTTAAAAAAGCCCTTTTATTATATGCTAATGAGCCTCTAGGTGCTATGTGGGCGGAAAATCAGCACCTAGAGGCTCCGTCCACTCACGCTTTATCCCGCCCAGGTCCAGTGTTCTGCCCGCCAGCTCCTCTTGATTGATGCCACTGTTCCCTGCATCGTTGGCAAAATCCCGCGCCTGCGCCGTTCACTTCTGTCTTCGGCGCAGGCGCAGTGAGTGAATGATGCGATCCTGGTGCCGGATTCCTCACTGCGCCGACTACGTCACAGTAAGGAAGCCGGCATCAGAAGAGCGTCAGGAGTCAGGATATGTGCCTATAAGTCTATGGGTAGTTCGTGACGCCAATTGCAGCTTGCGCAAGTACTGTAACAGGGCCCTTTAAGATGTTAAAACTCACGTACCAGGTGAGGAATGCCAGAGTGGGGATAGTGTCTCTGTGTAGTGTCAACTGGGTCTCCTACCTTGGTACGGCTGGACTCCTGGATCCTGGCTCACTTGCAATAATATTGAGTGTGGTCTGTAGGAGTAATTGAGGAATGAATGCAATCCAGACAGGAAATATAATCCAACTCGTCTTTACTTAATGCAGCTTGAATCCATACAAAATACAGCAATAGTCTTGGGTCCCAGCAGGTATTGGCAATATGTGGCAGGAATTAATATATAATCTGCTTCTTATCATATGCCTAGAGAATCTGGCAGGTATTTATCTTCTGCTCTGTCTTCTTCTTGGTATGGGTCTGACTAGCTGAGGAGGTATTTGGCTTCTCCTGGACACTGGATAAGTACTCACAGGACTGTTCGCAGGGGATGGTTGTTTTCCTGGAGATCTGTAGTCTTGGAGGTGCTGCCTGCTTTGTCACCAGCTGAGGTAGAAGACTCAGGCTGGGAAGAGTGATCCTGGGCCTCAGCCGAGGCTGGATCCTAGGTTGGGATCCCTGTTTCTGGGAGCTCCTACCAACACAGCCTTCCCCAAGCAGGGGGCTGGTACACACTAACTATACTTCCTTTCCTCCCCATGAGGTAGGATGTGGGAACATTCCACTCCTCCTCAAAGAGGGGGGAGCTAGCCTGGAATGAACTATTCCAATCTAGCAATACTAAACTGGCTAAGGTCTGCTGAACATATTGCTGCCACCTGCTGGTGTACATGGAAATTACAGCATTATATATAAAACAGGCCTGGAAAATACATACAATAATGAATGCAGTGTTATATTACACAAGATGACAATACATCTGCACCTGACATGATGCAGCTGGGAGACAGAAGTTTAGTGACATACTTCAGGATGTTACATGAGGACCCCATCATTATTATTTTCCCTTATAACATGGTTATAAGGGAAAATAATAGCATTCTTAATACAGAATGCTAAATAAATTAGGGATGGAGGGGTTAAAAAAATAAAATTTAATTAAACTCACCTCATCCACTTCGTGCAGCCCGGCTCGTCTTCTTTCTTCTTCTTTGATGACTTGGGAGGAAAAGGACCTTTGGTGATGTCACTGCTCTCATCACATGGTCCATCACCATGGTGATGGACCATGTGATGAGGGCAGTGACGTCACCAAAGGTCATTTTCCTCCCTGCTCATCAAAGATGAAGAAAGAAGACAAGCCGGGCTGCACGAAGTGGATGAGGTGAGTTTAATTAAATTTTATTTTTTTAACCCCTCCATCCCTAATTTATTTAGCATTCTGTATTAAGAATGCTATTATTTTCCCTTATAACCATGTTATAAGGGAAAATATAAAAATCTACAGAATACCTTACCCAAACCCGAACTTCAGTGAAGAAGTCTGGGTTTGGGTCTGGGTACCACATTCAGTTTTTTCCCACGCACGTGCAAAATGCATTGCACTCGCGCGGAAAAAACTGAATAACACAACGCAATCGCATACAATACTCACCCCACTCGCAGTCAAAATCGCACGATTTTCCCGCAACGCACCTGCATCCTATCCGGCCCTCACACGCGACGCCCGTGTGAAAAAGGCCTTACAGTTATTTCCAATTATATTAGAGGTTGAGTTGTGGGCGAACCTGGTACGTAACAACCACATGCAATTTTGTTTTGACAATTTAGGGGTGGTACAGGCTATAAATACACAAACAACTAGTTCATTGCCGGTATTGCGGCTGGGGTGTTTGCTTCCCATTCTTTTAGGATTGGGGCGGCTACAGAAGCAGCCAGGTGGGTTTTGAGGGATGCTGCGATTAGGCAGATTGGCTGTTGGGAGTCGGCATGTTTTCGTTCTTATGTGCGCCCTCATTTGCTTTAAAAGGTATTGGAGTAGGTGGTTACACGGGGGTTAGGGGCGTTGTAATAGCTTTAATGTGTGATGTTTCCTTTTTGTTGTTGCAGGATCATCATCGTGTTTGGCCTGGATATTCGGGCACTCTTACATTTATTGAGGAGCTCTGCGGGCTGATGTTCGTAAGAATGGAAGACAGTTGGGTTTTCCATACTAGGCGGTACAGGTTCGTTGGATTGGTTTACTGGGCCTTTGTGGGGTAGGGTTCTTCCGGAGTTTAGATTTTATGTCTTGTTAGATAGACTCCAGGATATTTTGGTGCTTTATATTGGCGGGAACAATTTGGGAGTGCGTCGTTCCAGGGATGTCATACGGGACATCAAGTTGGATCTGTTGTGGCTATGGATGGAGTTCCCGAGCTTGTTGATCCTCTGGTCTGAGGTGGTAGCCCGTCGTACATGGAGGTTTGCTAGGTCTGTTGATCGTATCAACAAGGCACGGGCAAAGTTGAATAAGGAGGTAGAGCTTTCTGTGCGGCGGCAAGGGGGTGTTGTGGTGCGTCATAGGGAGTTGGAGGGGCAAAAGGGGTTGGAGACGGCAGTGCGGGTGTGGCAGGACGAACATAGGTGAGGTGTCACCGATGTTCGTTTGTGGCAGGTAAAAGGGGGATTATGGGAGGCAAAACTATTTGGAATAGTTGCATGACTCTTTGGGGCGTGCATCTTAGGAGGATTGGTGAGTTGAAGGATGGGTGCTCCTGTTTCGGCTAGAAGGCCTGCAGGGGCATGATGTTTATGTTTGGTGCCCTTGGGTCGGTGAGTGCAGCCAAGGATAAGGTTAAAAAACTTCAACTGGAGGATCAATATGATGGGGTTGCCTTCCAGGATCCCTCATTATCGGTGGGTTATTACATGCAAGTTATGTAAAGAAATGTTATGATGGTTAATATGTTAATAAATAGGCCGCAACAGTCTTTTTACACCAAAAAAGGTCTCTGTGTGTTTTAATGGGATAAAGGGCAATAGGGGGTGGTAAATGGCCGTACTAATCTTCCATCCTAGTAAGTCAATTTACCATCATCTAGCTGCTTAAGAAACCTAAAGTGTCTTACGGTCACCATGAAAAACCTTGGAAGTCTAGTACCGAAACACATCAGCTTCACAAGACCCCTGCAATTCACATAAAATTCTTGCTCTGAACCACCTAAAGGTCCACCTGCCTATGTTGGCTTGATACCAAGTATCCTAGTGGCCTGAAGAGAACAGTGCCAACCCCCCACAGACTCCTTTATGAAGACCTCCAGCTGTTTAGTGCTTCAATGCAGTCATTACGGGCGAGAGGTCTCTCAGGGAAGCATTATAAGATGATAATGAGCCAGAGCCTTTCAGCATTCGATGGAGCCGTCATCTTTGTAGAAGGAGTTGGATTAATTGGCTGTGTGCGGGATTTTGCACCCTCAGACAACATTGTTAGGTCTGAATGACGTCAGAAAGAGCCGGCAACAGTCTTCATCCAGCTGAGCCGAGAGAAGCAGAATCACAAAATTGTATTTCGCCTTGGTGTTAACTTGCCAAAGTGCTTTCTGTCGCACTGTGACGGTAAGCGGTGCCGGGAAACAGGACGAGAGGCGTAAAGATTGCATTCTTCTAATCCGCCTGCTTCCTTTTAAGCTGATGATTTCCACTTGTTAGTGTGGGGATTAATCCATTCAATGGGGAGAAGACCAAAAAAATAAAAGTTTGTTCCGAAGAAGCAATGGATTGACGCAATCGGAGGGCTTTCTGATCTAGAGTGACCCCACTCTTCCTCTTCATTGTTGAGGACAGCGGGAAAATGTAGCAGGGCTGAATAGGCCATTTTTCTGTCAGTGTGGGGTATGTAAATAAATCTTAATTACAGAATTCTGCGACTCTGTGGTTCAGGTCCTCCCTATTTTAAAGATTTCTGCTTGCTGTCAGAGAATGGAAACATTACCATGCATGGGCTTAATACTTCATTTTGGCAAGCGCCCAACTTTTTAGGGAGGGTGCTTAGGGACTGGTGGTCCCCCTTCCCCTTCCCAACCTTAGGTTTATGTGGGGCACCTTGCCCTGTGTGGTTTAGATAGCTAAGGGGTTAAGGGATTGTGGGAGTTCGTCACTGTAGGGGGTGTAGGGTATGTCTCCTCCCTCTAACTGGGTTACATAACCCCCTCCTTTGCTGCTGCATTTCCTCTTTGATAGTGGAATCCAAGTTGGTAGGTCTGGCTGTCCGCACAGAGATGTCCGCGAGGGACGCTTCGCTTAAGGAGGCCCTTATGGCGTGTTATTCTGAAGGGGGAGAGGGCTGGCTGCATTCCTTTCTGAGCAGCCTTGGCTCCCCTCTGCCCTCTTCTCCTGCTGTGACCGTTGGGAATGTGGCGGCGCTGCCGCAAGTTGCAGGCAGCACCGTTGCTTCCCATGGAGGCCGGCGGTCTGCTCGGCGCACCCACCCTCCAACACGTTTAGTCCCCCCCGCTCTCCCCGCGGCCCCCCTCCGGTCCTCGGGCACTCACCGCAGCTCCCGGCCCCGCGCATGCGCTGTCACGTCCGGCCAGTATCTTGGTTCGGCGCTTCAGTGCGCTTTAGCCCCACCCCTTCCGGCTTCCTCTTCTCCAGCCGCGCCGGAATTAATCAGTGCGTGGCAGGCGTTAATAGGATCATGGGAGCGCAGGGCAGTATCGAATCGTGCGACTCCCCCCCGACCCCCCCTCCTTCTCAGCCTGCAGCGCCGGCTGCCATTATAAGTGCTAGCCAAGGGGGTGCAGGGGTTGCTCCCATGTTAATTACTGGCAGCCAGGTCGGCTTAATGGGGTCTGCTGCCTCACTGGGGGAGCCCCCTATGGTAGCTGCCAACCCCCCTCTGCCATCCCACCCCCCTCCGCTGCCTCAACCTTCCCTTCAGCCTCAACCCTCGCTGCCGCCCCAAACCCCTAGGAGCAGCGTTAAATCGCCAGGCGCAGAGAGATGTCTGACACCTCGTCATCGTCCCCGGACAGTAGGAGGCGTTATCATCGCCACGCACGCAGGCGCCAGTCCCGTCACCGTTCCAGGGTTTCCGGGAGCAGCAGGCTTTCCAGGTCCTCTAGGTGGCGCTCTCCGTCATCTTCGGATGGATCGACGGGCGCATCTGAGGAGTCTGGTCGGGCGGCTGGCGCAAAACGTAAGAGGCGGGTGCCTAGTCATGCTTCCAGGGCCCCCAGCCTGGCTCCAGTGACGGAACCTCGGATTGAGATCCCGGTACCCGGTACTTCTTCGGTTCTGGCGACTGACGCACCTGGTGAGTACCAATATACCGGGGCATGGGGGGGAGGGGTGGTTAGTGCGGATCTGGAGTCGACGCTCAAAGCATTGCTTTCTAAAATGTCCTCTTCTCCTACCCCTTCTCCTTCTTTGACGCAGACCCCAGTTTTAGCAGGAGTATATAAGGACTCTTTCTTTTGTGGTGTTAGCCCCCTGGGTTGTCATCTGGACGACACGGCGAAAGAAAAAATCTGGTCCAACCAATATATTGACATTTGGTCTCTTATATCGGTGGATCAGCATACGGTGGACAAAGAAAGGCGTTTTCCTGACAAGCCGTTTGATCGCAAACCCAGGGTCGCTAAGACCATTAATAACTGGTTGCAAGCCTTTTCTGTGTTAGGTTGTATCATGGGTCAGCGTCACCCTGACCGCTGTTCGGAATTGTTCATCTATCAAGACACTATCTACAGCGCTTACAGATACCATGGCGGGAGCGCATGGTGGAGATATGATGAAGAATTCCGGCGGCGCTTAGCGTTACATCCGGAGGTGGGTTGTGGCGTTAAGGCTACTGATGTTTGGCTTCGCCTCATGGTGTCTCAGCGTCAGCCCCCCTTTCCTAGTGCGGCCACTGGTTCCGGAGCGATTTCTGGTCAGGGGCCAGTGGCCGTCCGCCGCCCCGGGGCGTGCTGGCTTTTCAACGAAGGCCATTGTAAATACGCAGGTCTGTGCAAATACAAACATGAATGCTCGGCCTGTGGTGGCAACCACGCCGCTAACCGGTGCTCCCCCCCCCCCCAACTAGAGTATTCAAGCCACCCGGTGCGGGAGACCCTAAGGACCCTGGTGAGCGTAGCAGAGATGTCCCCATGGTTAGACATTTACCCCAATAAGTCGGCTGCCTCTCAGCTTCGCTTTGGTTTCACGTTTGGTTTCTTCATACCATTTGTTTTTAGTAGGTTTCCCGTGTTTTCGGATAATCTACGGTCTGCTAGGGAGCTTCCTGAGGTTCTTCGTGAGAAGTTGGGTAAGGAGGTGTCTTTGGGTAGAGTCATGGGGCCGTTTCAATCTATTCCGTTTCCCAATCTTAGAGTGTCTCCTTTGGGTATTGTTCCTAAGAAAGAACCCGGTAAGTTTCGCCTCATACACCACTTATCCTACCCCAAGGGTTCGTCGGTGAATGATGCCATTCTGCCCGAGGAGGCCTCCGTGTCTTATGTATCCTTTGACCGGGCGGTTTCGCTGGTTAGGGGTGCAGGTCGAGGTGCCCTTTTGGCAAAATCGGACATTGAATCGGCCTTTCGGCTTTTGCCCGTTCACCCGGATTGTCATCATCTTTTGGGTTGTTCCTTTGAGGGCCTTTTTTATTATGATACTTGTCTCCCAATGGGGTGTTCTATCTCCTGCCACTATTTTGAGATGTTCGGTTGTTTTTTGGAATGGGTGGTCAGGAATGAGACCTTATCCTCCTCTGTCATCCACTACCTGGATGATTTTTTGTTTGTTTCCCCGGGATCTGGGGATGGTTGTCTTTCTCTCCTTAATACGTTTTTGGTCTGACAACTTGAGTGTGGCCCATTGTATCAACCGCCTGTCTTCTTCTTCCCTCCCGGTAATTGCGCTTCTGCGACATTTGGTCTTGAGTTGCCTTGAGCATAATATCTATTTCAGGGCTCGACATGTTCCAGGTGTTGATAACAGTATTGCTGATGCTCTTTCCCGTTTTCGTTGGCAGGTTTTTCGGGAGCTGCTTCCGGAGGCGGAGCACATCGGGAAGGAATGTCCGGAGTACCTATGGCATTTGGTGGCCAGCAACTGATGTCCCTTGTCGGGTCTTCGGTGTCTCCAGCGACCTGGCGGGGTCACGGTAAGGCATGGGCCGACTGGTTATCAGGGGTGGACGCTAGGAACGTCTCTACGCAGGATTCCCTCCGCTTGGAGGTGACGGTGGAATGGTTACTCAAACTGAGATCTATGGGTGTGTCGGCACCGGTGGCGCAGCGGCGATTGTCTGGAGTAGCCTTTTTCTTTCGGCTTTGTGGTTGGCCTGATGTCTCCAAACATTTTGTCATCAGGCAGGCCATGAAGGGTTGGAAGAAGGAATATGTGCTTAAGGATTGTAGGCGTCCGATTTCGTTTGGCCTGTTGTGTAGGCTGGTCGAAGCATGTTCGGGGGTGTGTGCTTCAGCATTTGAAGCAATGTTGTTCTCGGCTTGTTTTAGTTTGGCCTTTTTCGCTGCCCTTCGAGTTGCTCCCCCCCTCTGGTAAGAAGCCAGGGGGTTTGTTGTTTCAGGATGTGGTCTGCGGGAATGGGGCTATTAGGGTTCTGGTTCGTAGATCTAAAACGGATCAGTTTGGCAGGGGGGTGTGGATCCCTCTTCATCAGGTTGCGGGCGTGGCTTGTCCAGTTCGTTTAGTTTCTGCTTACTGTGCGTTGCGTGTTGGGGGTACCACTTTTTTAACTCACCAGGATGTCTCCCCCCTGACCAAATTTCAGTTTATATCTGTTTTTCGCGCTTGCTTGTATCGGTAGGGAGTTGAACCGAAGTATTTTGGCACCCATTCGTTTCTCATTGGTGCTGCTACGGAGTCGGAGGTAATGCGCATTGGTAGGTGGCAATCTGCCTGTTATGCCAGGTACATCAGGCCGGATCTCTTGATTTAAAAAAAATATATATATATATGTGCACGTGAAGTCTGAGACTACAGGCATATGGATGTTTTGTTTCTTCAGGTTTGTTACGCCTAGATTTGTACCAGTGGGTGTGACAGCGCGAGTTCGCAGCGTCATCTTATGTTGCATTTGTGCTAACTGTTTTTTCTTTCAGTTGTGGTGCGCCCTGCGGTCTGGTTGGTTGGCCACTCGTACATTTTTTGGGCAGCTCAAAGGGCGGAGTGCAGGCCTGGAGGTCGGATGCTGGGATTTCGTGAAGTGGACGTATCCTGGAGGGGTATCCGAGGTCTTAAATGGTCACAGATTCTTACAGAGGTGGTAGATATCGGTTTTCATTCTAAGGGTCCCGTGATTCTTGTCATTCATGCCGGTGGCAATGACCTATGCCTATCACGTTTGGCTGAGCTCATGACCCTCATGCGCTCTGACATTGAGAGGTTCTCGTCCTTTTTTGCTGAATTGGTGTTGGTATGGTCCGAAATCATCCCTCGGGTGGTTTGCCACGGGGCCAGGGATGCTGAAGCTGCTGAAAAATGTAGGAGGACAGTCAATTCCTGCATGTCCCGGTTTGTGCGGTCGTGGGGGAATTGTGGTGAGACATCGCCAACTAGAGGGTGATAATAGGTCCCTTATGAGACCTGATTGTGTTCATTTGACGGAGATTGGTCTAGATATCTTCATTTCCATCTTGCAGGATGGGATTGAACAGGCTATGTTTTTGCTGGGTGGTGGTCGGAGCCCTGTTTAAGGCTGTGGGTCTCCTCCGTGGCGGCATTTGATACAGCGGAGAGTTGGAGATGGCTGATGGCATACTTGCCCGCCGGGAGTCCGGCGGTTGGCATACCGCTCCAAGATGATAGTTCTTTGGTTTTGCAGTTGAAAATAAATAAGCTGTGGCCGATCATCACCCAGCTAAAGGTTACCTGTTGTCTCGAGTGTTTATTAACTGGTTCAGGTTGCAGTTAAGGGGAGGCACAGGTTAGGCAGAGGTGCCGGCCCGGTTCCTATCTCTCCCCCCACCCCCTCCCGATTACCAACAGTCTGGCAAGCGCCTGACTTTTTAGGGAGGGTGCTTAGGGACTGGTGGTCCCCCTTCCCCTTCCCAACCTTAGGTTTATGTGGGGCACCTTGCCCTGTGTGGTTTAGGTAGCTAAGAGGTTAAGGGATTGTGGGAGTTCGTCACTGTAGGGGGCGTAGGGTATGTCTCCTCCCTCTAACTGGGTTATATAACCCCCTCCTTTGCTGCTGCACTTCCTCTTTGATAGCGGAAGCCAAGTTGCCCACCCTCCCACCCTTGAATGGGTAGTTTCAGCGTGGAGTTGTCTTGGGACTCTGGTTTTTCCAAGGTTTGGCATACCGCTCCAAGATGATAGTTCTTTGGTTTTGCCGTTGAAAATAAAAAAGCTGTGGCCGATCATCACCCAGCTAAAAGTTACCTGTTGTCTCGAGTGTTTATTAACTGGTTCAGGTTGCAGTTAAGGGGAGCCACAGGTTAGGCAGAGGTGCCGGCCCGGTTCCTATCTCTCCCCCCACCCCCTCCTGATTACCAACAGTCATGGAAACACTGACATGCATGGACCTACTACTACAATTACAGCCACTAAAGATCACTTGAAGTGCCATTAGAGGGGACTGCAAAAGTACTGGTGCCCTATATTCAAATTCTAATGCTTCATACCTCCCTATATATGGCATCCAATAAAGCATGCATAAGAAACTGGAGGAATAAGGAGGTACAGTAGAGGGTGGCCTCAAAGAAAACTGCATGAGTCCTAATTCAGCCTTAGGGCTGCACAACCACTTTGACCGGGCGACATGTCACACAGCCAAAGATCGCTGTATCACGATGCTGCATCGCAGCATAAAGCGAAAGCGGTTACCAGGGGCGTAACTAGAAGTGACTGGGCCCCACAGCAAATATTTGTAAGGGCCCCTCCAGCGTGTTTCGCACCTCCCTCCTCCTGTGTAAACCCCACTCCTTTGGCACAGTGTAGCGATATACTGTATATTGTGTGGCACAGTGTATGCTATATGTGTATAACATAAACAAACATATTTCATATGAAAACTTACAGTTACTTGACCCTTGGGGATCTCGGACACCACTTCAACACTTGGCCGGCGGCTCAGTGGAGCTGATGTGCTTTATCCTAATGAGAAAGATTTCAGAATAAGGATTTGGAGAAGGGGCAGAGGGATAGCAGAGCATTGGGAGGCTGGTGCTGCTACTAGGGGGTCATACCATGGGGGAGTAATAAAGCCCACTATAATGCCCCCCCCAGTAGTAATAATTCTCCTTATAATGTGACCCCATAGTGCCCCCATAATGTCCCAGTATAAAATACCCCTATATAGTGCCCCCAGTAAATTCCCCCATAGTGCTCCTCTCTCCCCTTCCTGCTAGTGCCCCCCATAATGTACCAGTATAAAATGCCCCATATATAGTGCCCCAGTAGATGCCCCTCAGTGTCCGGCCTCTGATAGGCTGCCGGCCTAGTGTCCCCCATAATGCCCCCCAATAATGTGCCAGTAAGTGTCCCCATAGATGCCCCCCATCATGTGCCAGTATCAAGTGCCTCTCTCCTCCCCCCCACATGTCCCAGTATCATAGTGCCATCTCCCCCCCCCCAATGTGCCAGTATCAAGTGCCTCTCTCCTTCCCACCCCCCATGTGCCAGTATCATAGTACCAAACCCCCCCATGTGCCAGTATCAAGTGCCTCTCTCTTCCCCCCCATGTCCCAGTATCATAGTGCCATCTTCCTCTCAAAAAAGTGCCAGTATCAAGTGCCTCTCTCCCCCCATGTGCCAGTATCATAGTGCCAAACCCACCCATGTGCCAGTATCAAGTGCCAACCCCCCCACACATGCAAGTATCAAGTGCCTCTCTCCTTCCCCCCATGTCCCAGTATCATAGTGCCATCTCCCCCCGCCCACAAAAAAAGTGCCAGTATCAAGTGCCTCTCTCCCTCCCCCCCCCATGTGCCAGTATCAGGTGCCAACCCCTCTCCCCATGTGCCAGTATCAGGTGCCTCCCCCCCCAGGTGCCAGTATCAGGTGCCAACCCCCCTCCCCCCCAGGTGCCAGTATCAGGTGCCTCACTCCCCCCCATGTGCCAGTATCAGGTGCCAACCCCCCAGGTGCCAGTATCAGGTGCCAACCCTTCTCCCCCATGTGCCAGTATCAGGTGCCTCTCCCCCCCCCAGGTGCCAGTATCAGGTGCCAACCCCCCTCCCCCCACCAGGTGTCAGTATCAAGCGCCTCTCTCCTCCCCCCATGTCCCAGTATCATAGTGCCATCTCCCCCCCCCACAAAAAAGTGCCAGTATCAAGTGCCTCTCTCCCTTCCCCCCATGTGCCAGTATCAGGTGCCTCTCTCCCCCCATGTGGCAGTATCAGGTGCCAACCCCCCCTCCCCCCCAGGTGGCAGTATCAGGTGCCAACCCCTCTCCCCCCATGTGCCAGTATCAGGTGCCTCTCTCCCCACCCATGTGCCAGTATCAGGTGCCAACCCCCCCCAGGTGCCAACCCCCCTCCCCCCATGTGCCAGTATCAATTACCCCCCCCGCTCCCCCCATGGCAGTAACAGTCGGATATTTAAAAAAAATAATAAACACTTCTACTTATCTCCATGTCAGCGATGCGATGCAGCCTCTTCCTGTGTCCCACCCTGTATGTCCATATATGGAGTCAGTGCTTGTATTTCAGAAAAGTTTCTGTTGGGATTCGAACCCACGACCTTCTGTATCAGAGGCAAAGCACCTAACCACAAGACCATAAGAGCTGCCTTGCTGCTGACTGAAAAAATATGAGACTTCTACTGTTATAGCTGGCTAAGTGTACATCTATACACATGACAGCTGCTCATATATAGAGATATAGCAGTGCTGGGTGTGTTGGGGCAGCTGTCATGTGTATAGATGAGTTGCAATGCAGCCTTTATGGCTGTGTGGGTAAATGCTTTGCCACTGATACATTGGAGGTTGTGGGTTCGAATCCCACAACCTCCCACACATCAGGAGACAGTAAGATTAGATCACATTAGTGAGGGGGCCTGGCTGCTGCTGTGAAGGGGCCCTGAACATTAAGACAAGAATCGATAGTTAACTAACTTGAAAATAAACTGTCACACACGCTGCCGGGCCCCGAAGCAGCTGCTTCTCCGGTAGTTACGCCGCTGCCTGTGTGTAGTGTCTGTGTGTGTTAATAAAAAAAAAAACAGAATGCGGTCCGGACGGGCCCCCAGTGGCGTAGGGCCCCATAGCCACTGCTATGGTTGCTATGGTGATCCCTACGCCACTGGTGGGTATACTGCGACCACTAGTACAGTCTATGGTTCAATTGCATGTTCAAGTCCCCCAATGGGGCTAAAAGTAAAAGAAAAAATTTCAAAAACGAATTCTACATATAAAAAACAACAAGAAAAACCAAAATCACATGCATTTAAAAATGTCCGAACTATTAAAGTATAAGAAAAGTACGAAAAGGGAAAAAAAATGTGCTTAAAAAGTGGTACTAGAGATGAGAAAATCGAAGGCAAATCACGCTTAGTGGTAACGAATCAAATTTTTTCCTAAAATGGCTGCGGCACGTGTGAGGGAGGACATGGAGCAATGAACTCTGCGAAGGCGGGATCATCCATAATGCCATGCATGCAGCCAATCAGCAGCCAGCCAGCCCTGTGATGTCACAGCCCTATAAATAGCCTCAGCCATCTTGGATTCAGCCATTTTCCAGTGTACTTAGTGCAGGGAGAGACGTCAGCAGGCAAAAACCATTATTGTGCTTTAAAAAACGATTTATAAGTTTAGGGAAAGATTATTCAAGCTGTAGGGAAAGGATAGGGAGGCATCATTCCACAGTATTTATGTAGAACAGGGTTCAGTAGGGGAGGTTACAGCCTGGGTAATAGAAACAATCCTATTACACCTTGCTGCACTGACTGCGGATCCAAATTGCATTATACAGCTCTGTAATTCCAGTTACCCGTTCTTGTTATTGGGGTGCAAGTGCTGTTTGATACAGCCATTAACAGGGGTTACTACAAGGAAATATGTCTACGTCTTATTTGCCCTTGTGCGGTGCAGTTATATGTTCTAAAGCATTTTTTGGCTTGTATTAGTGGGGAAAAAAGATGGTGAAGTGCGAAAATGACAGCCCTTTTTGTCATGTATTAGTGGCAAAAGTAAAATATATTTGCCATTCAGTGGTGCAGTTATATGTTCTAAAGCCCTTTTTGTTGTGTATTAATGGCAAAAGAAAAATATATTTGCCGTTCAGCGATACAGTTATATGTTCTAAAGCCTTTTGTGTCGTGTATAAGTGGAAAAAAATAAGGGCCTATTTGCCGCTCAGCAGTGCAGTTATATGTTCTAAAGCCCTTTTTGTTGTGTAATGGCAAAAGAAAAATATATTTGCCGTTCGGTGGTGTAGGTATATGTTCTAAAGACCTTTTTGTCGTGTATCAGTGGTTAAAAAATATATATATTTGCTGTTCAGCGATGCAGTTATATGTTCTAAAGCCTTCTGTGGCATGTATAAGTGGGAAAAAAGGGCCTATTTGCCATTCAGTGGTGCAGTTATATGTTCTAAAGCCATTTTTGTCATGTAATAGTGGCAAAATAAAAATATATTTGCCGTTCAGCGGTGCAGTTATATGTTCTAAAGCCCTTTTTGTCGTGTATTAATGGCAAAAGAATAAAATATTTTCCGTTCAGCGGTGCAGTTATATGTTCTAAAGCCTTTTGTGGCGTGTATAAGTGGGAAAAAAATTTGAGCCTATTTGCTGTTCAGCGGTGCAGTTATATGTTCTAAAGCCCTTTTTGTCGTGTATTAGTGGTAAAATAAAAAAATATTTGCCGTTCAGCAATGCAGTTATTTGTTCTAAAGCCTTCTGTGGCATGTGTAAGTGGAAAAAAAAATAAAGGCCTATTTGCCGTTCAGCTGTGCAGTTATATGTTCTAAAGCCCTTTTTGTCGTGTATTAGTGGCAAAAGAAAAATATATTTGCCGTTCAGCGGTGCAGTTATATGTACTAAAGTCCTTTTTGTCATCTATTAGTGGCAAAAGTAAAATATATTTGCCGTTCAGCAGTGCAGTTATATGTTCTAAAGCCTTCTGTGGCATGTATAAGTGGAAATAAATAAGAGCATATTTGCCGTTCAGCGGTGCAGTTATATGTTCTAAAGCCCTTTTTGGCGTGTATTAGTTGCAAAAAAATATATATATTTGCCGTTCTGCGGATATGTTCTAAAGCCCTTTTTGGCGTGTATTAGTGGGGAAAAAGAAAAAGGGCTTATTAGCCATTGTGTGTTGAAATGAGAAAATTACAGCCCTTTTTGGTGTGTATTAGTGGCAAAAAAAAAATATTGGCCATTCAGCGGTGAAGTTCCATTGTACTACAGCCATTTACAGGGTGTATTAATAGGATAGATACGTACGTCCTATTAGCCGTTCTGCGATGAATTGTGATTGTTATATTTATTTTTTAGGGGTGTATTAATAGGAAAAAGAATACACAAAATTGATGGGTGATTGTAGACTTTCTTCTGTATGAACCGAATTACAAAACGTATAGAAGGAACGAGGGGGCACACACACCAGGGAGACACTAGATGGATGAATAATTTGATGTTTAATGTTTAATACTCTAAAAACAAACCCCTAAAATCACATAAAACGTACATCAAATAACTACAATAGCAGCCTATATAGCATGTACATATAACGCCACAGATATAATATATTGACAACTGTGCAGCCGGTGTAGTGGTGAGACACTACTATGGGTACAATCTATTAGAGTTTGATGTGTAACAGTTCATCCAAACAGTGTCCCAAATCATGCGGTGCTGCACAGAGTAAACCAATAGCGGTAGTAATATAAGAAGTCCTGAAGATAGCCCCAACAGGTGTATCGGATGGGGCAATGAAAATGACTATATGTCAATGTCCGGTATTTGTAAGTAAGTACAGAGATGCGTACGGGTAAAGCGCATAGGCACTGGCCTCCAGATTACTTACAGTGTCCAGCCGCTTCAGGTCTCCCGGTCTCACCCCTCCTTGCTGCCTAGCCGCAGCACGATTTCCCAGGTGGCCGAACACGGCCGTCTGTGGCGTCCCACGTGACCTGGTGCTCTGGGGTTCCGGGCAGACGCTTAGATGACGTCACTGCTTTGCGGCGGTAATTTTAAATCTGGATCTGGATCTCTTGCGCTTTTGATCTGAAGTATAGTTTCTTTGTCCTTTTTCTCCTTGAATCCACGCTCACTCTGTATGCCAGACGCGTTTCAGGGTCTAACGCCCCTTCCTCAGTGGCCACCGAGTGAGTGGATTCTCACTCCTTATATATGGTATTAGCCCACCCTCAATTGTGCTTTGTTCAGCTTGTTGCAATATGTGGGATGGATTTAATTACTGCTGCATTTCTACTAACAATTAAAATGTTACGTTCAAGTAACAATACAGAATAATGGAACGGAGCATTCGAAAACATTGGGCACACCTGTTAGACGATAAACTAACCAATGGCTTTTTTAAATGTGGTAGATGCACGAATTGTAAGATCACTAGTTTCCCCAAAAAAACAACTAGGGTGAAATCTACAACAAATTCCTTTAGTGTAGAAATACAAGAGTGCCTTACGTGCGATTCCACTGATGTCATATACCTATTGGAATGTGGATGTAGGAAACAGTACATAGGCAGGACCAAAAGGACACTCAAAAAGAGGGTAGCCGAACATGTGGCGAATATTAAAAAAGGTCTAGAAACGCATTCCCTATCGAAACATTTTAAAATTCAACACAATTGTGACCCAACTGGCCTAAAATTCACTGCCATAGAAAGGGTTAAAAAAATGTGGAGAGGAGGGAATCACATTGCTCACATGTCACGACAGGAATCCCGCAGAATTTTCGAGTATGACACCATTATGCCAAGGGGTCTCAATGCCGAGATGGAGGTGTTCGGGTTCCTGTAAATACTTTGGGGGGGCTGTCCGGTGGGGATGAGATATCGCAGGAGGGTCAGATATTGACACTGTGATTCACCTCCCCACCGGATGACTCCCTACATATACAACTATACAACCATGAATTACCCTTGCAATATATGATTTCTGATGAAGATCTTTTATATCTTTTTATATCTTTTTATATCTTTTTAAAATCTTTTTATCCTGGTCCAATCCTTTTAGGTAGGGTCACCTGACTCTATACAATATAAAAACACAAAAACCGCAATGAAGACGCAATTCACACTGTTGCGTTTTTGAAGCGTTTTCAATGCGATTTTCCTCATAATGCAGTTCTAACCCTGCAGTCCTATATCAAGAACATTTTTAAGATATTTTAATGTTGTATTTACTAAAGGGGAGTAATATTTATTATGTATCATGTTTTTAACTTGAACGTAACATTTTAATTGTTAGTAGAAATGCAGCAGTAATTAAATCCATCCCACATATTGCAACAAGCTGAACAAAGCACAATTGAGGGTGGGCTAATACCATATATAAGGAGTGAGAATCCACTCACTCGGTGGCCACTGAGGAAGGGGCGTTAGACCCTGAAACGCGTCTGGCATACAGAGTGAGCGTGGATTCAAGGAGAAAAAGGACAAAGAAACTATACTTCAGATCAAAAGCGCAAGAGATCCAGATCCAGATTTAAAATTACCGCCGCAAAGCAGTGACGTCATCTAAGCGTCTGCCCGGAACCCCAGAGCACCAGGTCACGTGGGACGCCACAGACGGCCGTGTTCGGCCACCTGGGAAATCGTGCTGCGGCTAGGCAGCAAGGAGGGGTGAGACCGGGAGACCTGAAGCGGCTGGACACTGTAAGTAATCTGGAGGCCAGTGCCTATGCGCTTTACCCGTACGCATCTCTGTACTTACTTACAAATACCGGACATTGACATATAGTCATTTTCATTGCCCCATCCGATACACCTGTTGGGGCTATCTTCAGGACTTCTTATATTACTACCGCTATTGGTTTACTCTGTGCAGCACCGCATGATTTGGGACACTGTTTGGATGAACTGTTACACATCAAACTCTAATAGATTGTACCCATAGTAGTGTCTCACCACTACACCGGCTGCACAGTTGTCAATATATTATATCTGTGGCGTTATATGTACATGCTATATAGGCTGCTATTGTAGTTATTTGATGTACGTTTTATGTGATTTTAGGGGTTTGTTTTTAGAGTATTAAACATTAAACATCAAATTATTCATCCATCTAGTGTCTCCCTGGTGTGTGTGCCCCCTCATTCCTTCTATACGTTTTGCATTCTTTGTGGTCCTGAGGGTAGGACTAGAGGGTGAGCACCTATCCATACGTGATAGGGGTGAGCCGCTGTATCCCAATTTACTATTTTTACTCTGTACCCTCAACAGCTGAGCTCCCCCTGTACCGATATGGACATCTGGGAACACTTAGATAACAAGTATAAAAAAATTGAGGCTTTCACCTTCAACATAGAAGGGGAAGCATCAACAGAAGTGACAAGATCCATGGATGATGTTTTTAAAGTTCTTGAGAGGACTCTGCAGCGCCAATTGCGTAACAAATGGGAGATTAGATCACTCACGCAATATTTGGACAGGGGCTACATCCCTAAGGGTCTGACACTCACCAAGACACCTGCTTCTGATCTGGTGAATGACAGATTCAAAAAGGAATGGGATGGATTTCTGAGAATACAGTCAGAGGCCCTTGTCCAAATGATTATTAAAAGGAGAACACAAATGATAGAAGAAATGTCAGGGCAAATCGATACCCTAAAAAAGGAAATGGAAACATTCCCAAACAATGATGCAGTTCATAAATGGCATGAGAGAATCTGCAAAAATCTAGACATACTAGAAAGGGAAATAATAGGTAAAAAATCCAGGAAATTACAATACATGGACAGGAAAGAAAACACTGAGGCTTATGAACAAAGGGAGGTTGAACACACTAACACACAGTTTGAGAATGTTAAAATCTCAAACAGGTATGAAGTATTGGCTACACCACATTTTTTAGACTTCACACCGCCACATCACCAAACACGAATAAGAAGCACACGCACCCCCACCCCGCCACGCCAAGAGATAAAGAAACACAGTCACAAAACACAGGGATATGTTCACGATTACAACTTGAGGGAGCGTCCGAGGGAATATCCACAGGGCAGAGGGCACTATCAGACACACAGACAGGAGCACAGACATTATCAGAACACGACACATCATCATACACCAATAATCAGCAGGTCACAAAGGCACCATCACAACGAAGAATACGGAGAGGACGACATGCACAAAAGGAGAAAACACAAAAATTAAAAACACCAACCACCAATGTTATAAATATCAGTGATATTGCACTTTCAGAAACTCAGGTGCAGCTCCTGAATAAAGGTTTAAAGTTTGCTCCTACTAATCCTATGGATAAATTTGCCACATACATAGGAGTGGAGAAATTCATCAGACGCCTATGTCTGAAAAAATATTTCCTTAAAAATCCCATCAACAGGGAGATAGACATGGGTATTAATGTAAATAAATATGCACACACAGATCTCAAAGTTAGATCGAAAAAATTCCCTAGACAGGAGATAAGCAGTGAAATGGCCACCTTTAGGAATAATGTTGAACGTGACCTGAGAAGAATAAAAAGCCGTAGGGTCAATACAAATCTAAGTAGAGAAGAGATCAAGGCCATAAAATCTCTACAGGAGGAAAACAATATTATAATTAGGCCAGCGGATAAGGGCGGTGCCGTAGTTATTCTCAATACAACAAACTATATAGAGGAATGCTATAGGCAATTAAGATCAGAGAACACCTATCAAAAACTGAAGGGAGACCCGACACAGGAATATTATAATATTTTGAAAGATTACTGTGCAAAGGGGATAAAAGCAGATTTTCTTACTGATCAGGAAGCCAAGTTCATTTTGGACACTGAGAGAAGAATACCAATGTTCTATTGTGTCCCCAAGATCCACAAAAACCTGGAAGCACCTCCAGGTCGCCCGATAGTGTCGGGTATCCAATCTATATCATGTAACCTATCCAAGTACATCGACCAATGGCTCCAACCATATGTCAAGCAGGTGCCATCATACATCCGTGACACCACTGACATTATTAAGACATTGGAGGAAGTCAACTGGGTAGATGGGTGGATCTTGGGGACATTGGATGTTGGATCACTCTACACAGTTATTGAACACACCAGGGGAATACAGGCACTACATGAGCAACTGTCAGGAGATGCCGGACTCCCTGTGGAACAATTGGAGTTCCTGCTGGAAGGAGTGAGATACATTTTAACTCACAATTATTTTTCTTTCGAGCAGGAGTTCTATCTGCAGTGTACTGGCACCGCCATGGGCACCAGATTCGCCCCCAGCTATGCCAACCTTTTTTTGGCTCAATGGGAGAGAGAGATTATCCTACCCAGGCTGGGGACGGATCTGGTGCTGTGGCGGCGGTATATTGATGACATTTTGTTCATTTGGCGTGACACTACTGAATCTTTAGACTTGTTCCTTAGTAACATTAACAAAAATGACAAAAATTTAGTATTCAGTCCAATTGTCAGTCAAGAAAAAGTAGAATTCTTAGACCTGGAGATATGGATCAGGGGAAACCAGCTACAATGCAACACGTTTTTCAAGCCTGTAGCCAAAAATAGCTTCATCAGATTTGCTAGCTGCCACCTTCCGCGGTGGCTAATCAATATACCAACCAGCCAGTTTCGCAGACTCAAGCGAAACTGTACGGTTGATAGCAAGTTTGATGAAGAGGCTGCACACTTGAAACAACAATTGCTGGAGAGAGACTACCCCGTCCAAATAATTGATAAATCACTGGAGAAAGTGCAAAAGATGGAACGAAAAGGCTTCTTTGAGATAGGCCCATCACAACCGCTAGATGAAACGTTGAGAATCATTCTCCCTTTTAGCTCACAATACAGAATAATGGAACGGAGCATTCGAAAACATTGGGCACACCTGTTAGACGATAAACTAATTGGCCCACTTTTGAGTGATGTTCCAAAAATAACGTACACAAGGGCAAACAATTTGGCAGGTAAAATAGCCCCAACCGTTAAAGCTAAAAAGGATAGTCAACAACAACAAAGAAAAAACTGGCTAACAACCAATGGCTTTTTTAAATGTGGTAGATGCACGAATTGTAAGATCACTAGTTTCCCCAAAAAAACAACTAGGGTGAAATCTACAACAAATTCCTTTAGTGTAGAAATACAAGAGTGCCTTACGTGCGATTCCACTGATGTCATATACCTATTGGAATGTGGATGTAGGAAACAGTACATAGGCAGGACCAAAAGGACACTCAAAAAGAGGGTAGCCGAACATGTGGCGAATATTAAAAAAGGTCTAGAAACGCATTCCCTATCGAAACATTTTAAAATTCAACACAATTGTGACCCAACTGGCCTAAAATTCACTGCCATAGAAAGGGTTAAAAAAATGTGGAGAGGAGGGAATCACATTGCTCACATGTCACGACAGGAATCCCGCAGAATTTTCGAGTATGACACCATTATGCCAAGGGGTCTCAATGCCGAGATGGAGGTGTTCGGGTTCCTGTAAATACTTTGGGGGGGCTGTCCGGTGGGGATGAGATATCGCAGGAGGGTCAGATATTGACACTGTGATTCACCTCCCCACCGGATGACTCCCTACATATACAACTATACAACCATGAATTACCCTTGCAATATATGATTTCTGATGAAGATCTTTTATATCTTTTTATATCTTTTTATATCTTTTTAAAATCTTTTTATCCTGGTCCAATCCTTTTAGGTAGGGTCACCTGACTCTATACAATATAAAAACACAAAAACCGCAATGAAGACGCAATTCACACTGTTGCGTTTTTGAAGCGTTTTCAATGCGATTTTCCTCATAATGCAGTTCTAACCCTGCAGTCCTATATCAAGAACATTTTTAAGATATTTTAATGTTGTATTTACTAAAGGGGAGTAATATTTATTATGTATCATGTTTTTTACTTGAACGTAACATTTTAATTGTTAGTAGAAATGCAGCAGTAATTAAATCCATCCCACATATTGCAACAAGCTGAACAAAGCACAATTGAGGGTGGGCTAATACCATATATAAGGAGTGAGAATCCACTCACTCGGTGGCCACTGAGGAAGGGGCGTTAGACCCTGAAACGCGTCTGGCATACAGAGTGAGCGTGGATTCAAGGAGAAAAAGGACAAAGAAACTATACTTCAGATCAAAAGCGCAAGAGATCCAGATCCAGATTTAAAATTACCGCCGCAAAGCAGTGACGTCATCTAAGCGTCTGCCCGGAACCCCAGAGCACCAGGTCACGTGGGACGCCACAGACGGCCGTGTTCGGCCACCTGGGAAATCGTGCTGCGGCTAGGCAGCAAGGAGGGGTGAGACCGGGAGACCTGAAGCGGCTGGACACTGTAAGTAATCTGGAGGCCAGTGCCTATGCGCTTTACCCGTACGCATCTCTGTACTTACTTACAAATACCGGACATTGACATATAGTCATTTTCATTGCCCCATCCGATACACCTGTTGGGGCTATCTTCAGGACTTCTTATATTACTACCGCTATTGGTTTACTCTGTGCAGCACCGCATGATTTGGGACACTGTTTGGATGAACTGTTACACATCAAACTCTAATAGATTGTACCCATAGTAGTGTCTCACCACTACACCGGCTGCACAGTTGTCAATATATTATATCTGTGGCGTTATATGTACATGCTATATAGGCTGCTATTGTAGTTATTTGATGTACGTTTTATGTGATTTTAGGGGTTTGTTTTTAGAGTATTAAACATTAAACATCAAATTATTCATCCATCTAGTGTCTCCCTGGTGTGTGTGCCCCCTCGTTCCTTCTATACGTTTTGCATTCTTTGTGGTCCTGAGGGTAGGACTAGAGGGTGAGCACCTATCCATACGTGATAGGGGTGAGCCGCTGTATCCCAATTTACTATGAACCGAATTACGTTGATTAGCCATTCAGTGGTGAAATTTGTTTGTGATTCAACCTTTTTTGGGAAAATTGGTCGGTAGCTGTAACTATGGTCAAGGACAATATATGTCCTTTACGGTCCACTGGGTAAATGTGGTTTCTGCCCAGCCACAAACCAGCAACTTGGCCAGGTGACGCTGCTTCTGCCACATTCTCACGCCATTGGCCCTGCGACAATATCCGCCTCTACCTCCTCATCCTCCACGTGTCCTCAGCCTCCACTGCAGAGACAATTCACAGTGCTCCTCCAGCATACCACATATGAGCTCACGTCTCACACTGTTCTATACCTCGTTTGCCTGGGTGAACGGAGTCACACAGGGGAGAAACAGCTCCGTGTCCTTCATCAAGAAATCGAATCCTGGCTTTCTCCACGACAACTCAAAATCAGAACCATGGTGAGCGACAATGGAAAGAAGATGGTGTCGGCGCTGCGTCAAGGAGGGCTGAACAACGCGCCCTGCATGGCAGACGTGTTCAATCTGGTTGTCAAGCAGTTCCTGAAGTCGTCCACCCATCTGCAAGACATCCTAAAAATGGCCAGGAAACTTTGCATGCACTTCAGCTACTCGTACACAGCCAAGCACACCCTCCTAGAGCTGCAGAGGCAGAACGGCATCCCCCAACATAGGCTGATATGCGACGTTTCCACCCGTTGGAATTCCTCTCTCCATATGTTGGACTGACTATACAAAGAAAGGCCATAAACGATTTTTTGATGATCCAAGCGGACAGCAGTACTCCCCTGTGTAACTCCGTTGTCAGCCAGTGGCAGCTCATGCGTGACACCTGCCGTTTCCTCAGGCCCATTGAGGAGGCCACGTTATTTGTCAGTCGCCAGGACTATGGGATGAACAACATCATTCCACTGCTTCATGTCCTGGAACAGATGCTGGGGAAAAGTGCTAAGTAATCAGTGACATCAACACAAACTTACTGCTGACACCCTCTCCACTCTGTCGGGGGGCTCTACTTGTATAAGCGTTTAATAGAACAGGTTCTGTTGACATCTATGTGGAATCAGCTGACGAGGGTGTAAAAGGAGTGCGCTTCATCTTGGTGCTAACATCGACCTGTAAGGTTGGGTTCATACTCAAGTTATTTGGTCAGTTTTGGCCCTGTGACTGCCACCAAATAAGTGAAGTGTGCAGTGATTCTAAGAGCAACCCCTATCATCTGCATGTCATACCGACTCACAGTCTTATTTCACTACCACAACAGACTCCCTATGTGTGTTACTGCAAGACACAGTGTTCTATACCACTATAAAGGATCCCTGCAGCCAGGAAATAGGATTCACCGCGAATAAATTCGGAACAAAGCTAATTTTTTTTTAAAAATTTGGGGAACCAGCCGAATAGAATTTTGGAAAAATTCGCTCATCTCTAAGTGGTACCATTAAAAACTAAAAAATCTTGTTCCCCCCAAAAATAAGCCCTCCCACAGATCTGTAGACAGAAATCTAAAAAACTGTCAGAATATGACGATGCAAAAAAAAAAACATAATAAGACCATATAAATTTGGTATCGTCACAATCGTACAGACCACCAGAATAAGGCCGTCATGTCATTTTTTTGTGCATGGTAAACTGATTAAAAATTAAACCCCAAAAAATTAAAAAGCTTAAAAACTAAAAGCTAGAATTTTTATTTTTTTTTCCTTTCAGTTTTATCCCACAAAGAAGTTTTTTCACATTTTTCAATACACAAAGGTAAATGAAATGTCCCATTAAAAAATGTAACTTGTCCTGCAAAAAACAAGTCCTAATACAGCTGTGTAAACGGACAAGTAAGACAGTTATGACTCTTGGAAGGCGGGGGAGGAATAAAATGAAAACGAAAAAATGGAAATTCTGGCGCAAGCATGAAAAGCCGTGTTTTCTGAGGCTCTGTGAGGAAACGCTCTAAAAACCCTTCCCCCTACCATTCCAGGCTCCTGTGTGAGCGTTAACTGGGCACACCGACTGATTACCTTACTGCCTTGGTGTATGGAATGGTAATATCGTTAAAATGGGGAGCAGAACTCGACAAAAAGGACAACAGAAACCAGTGAAGACTGCCGCCTCTGTATCTAATATGACGGATCCCGCCCCTTCACTAGCTCTTGAGTCCTATGCCACTTCCTGATGATAGATCCTCAGAGGGTGACGACCAAGAAGAGGAGCTTTAGGTAGACTATAAAAGACCAGCTTTGGAAGTGGCGGCTCAGATCCTTCCGGTCTTGCAGGAGTCCCTTTATTCCACAGTTTTGTCATCGCTATCACAACAGCTTCAAGAGATTGCAGATCATGGACGCCGCATAGATGCTGTAGAGGAACGTGTAAGCTCCCTGGAAGATGATTATACTTGCCTACAATCTGAGTGTTGCAGGCTGACACAAGAAAACAAGAAGGTGGGAGACAAGACTGACGATCTAGAAAAAAACGTTCCCGGACAAACGACCTTTGGATAATCAAGTTGCCTAAATCTATTCCTCTACAAGATCTTCCCACCACATGCGAGCAGGAGCTACCAAAGGCACTGGGCCTGAATACTCAAGGAATATTGTCTGAGGAGACACCACATTCAGCACTCCGCCAGAGACCTAAACAGGTCAGAGTCAGGTACTTGGACTTCTCTGAAAAGGCCTCACTGATATGGGCCTACAAGTGGCATAAAACGCCGCTCAAGATCCGTGGTTACCGAGTCCTAATCTTTAAGGACTTTTTAGCTGAGGTTGCTCGACGCAAAAGAGAATTTTCTTCACTTTTCTCCGAGCTGTACTGTACCAAAGTGAAATTTGCACTGATATACCCAGCAATTTTAAGGACCTATAATACAGATGGCTCAACGCACATCATACTATCCAAGAAGCCAAAGAGGTGCTTCAGGGAGACTCCCTTCACCATCCTGGTGAGTCAGGACAGTAGATTCAGCAAGATAGATATTCACCAACTGGGAATCGATTGATGGAAACAAGCAGGTGCCTAAGGAACAGAGAAATCAGGCTCTGAGAGGCCCCCCTGTTTTGCAAGGATCACAAGCTTGGCGGTAGAGGTCCTACAGTGTATGGTGACGACAGAAAGTTCTTGTAAAGGTATGGGGGTATTAAAGAGTCGCGTATATGATCTTCATTACTAGAGACTTTATTATGGACCAATTCAGGAACGTTTGATATCATTGGACAATGTCTCGGTTCCAGAGTAATGAGTTTTATATGCTCCCATACTAGTTGTCCGTTGTGTTTTGTTCTTATTCTATTAATCTTTTCAAATTAGCAGCCAAAGCATTTTGCCTTCCATATGAGCACATCTTAAATTTATGCAATGTTCTCAACTGGCGCTTAAACACATTAAATACCGCTGCAGTGTTATAGCAGTCCCGTTTCCTGCTATAGAAGACTTTATACAGACCAGCCGTACAAGACACAAATAATTATAAAACAATGTGCGCTTGCTCTGCAATAAATAAATAGCCAGCTTATCACCACCTTCCTATCTATCACACAGATGTACAAAACAGCATTGATATCTATATATGTCTCAGTCCTACCTTGACATAGGTGTCCGTGCTGTTATTATGTATCGTGCGGTGGTCCTCGCTTCTCTGCTATATGTGGAGCAAACAGGGAGAGCGGATCCCAGGGAAGATGGCTGCAGCGTAGACTATTATAAGATATTAAAGTTTGGGAGTACGCCCCGGCCAGTGGCGATATACTCCCGTTACCTTTTGCTTGCGCTCACGTCTGAGCGGGTGACGTCACAGCGAGTGAACTACGGATGGCAGTGAGGGTCTATGGATGGCAATGAGGGAGGTTAGACCCTCACTGCCATCCGTAGTTCACTCGCTGTGACGTCACCCGCTCAGACGTGAGCGCAAGCAAAAGGTAACGGGAGTATATCGCCACCAGCCGGGGCGTACTCCCAAACTTTAATATCTTATAATAGTCTACGCTGCAGCCATCTTCCCTGGGATCCACTCTCCCTGTTTGCTCCACATATAGCAGAGAAGCGAGGACCACCGCACGATACATAATAACAGCACGGACACCTATGTCAAGGTAGGACTGAAACATATATAGATATCAATGCTGTTTTTTACATCTGTGTGATAGATAGGAAGGTGGTGATAAGCTGGCTATTTATTTAATGCAGAGCAAGCGCGCAGTGTTACATTGTTTTATAATTATTTGTGTCTTGTACGGCTGGTCTGTATAAAGTCTTCTATAGCCTTCCTCCCAATCGAAACAAATATGGCAATGAACAAAGGCGGAATATGACAGCTGAATATTGCAGAAGGAGGAACAGAGGTCACAAAGGGAGTCCAACCTCTTTAAATTTGGGAACAAATTGGGGAAGCTTCGGGTGTCCTTAGCGTCTTTAGTCTTTTACAAGGCACATTAGCCACCTACCACACGAGATAAATTAGATCTTGAGGGATTTTTACAAGGACCTTTACTCGTCTCCGCAGGGAAGCCATCCTGAAAGCAAAACATGGCTCAGTAGTTTCACTGTCTCAGATAGCCCCTGCAGATCTGGCAATCTACTCATAACAGAAGAGGAGGTGAGAAGGGTAATCCTGCCCTCCACTGCTGGCAAGGCTCCAGGGCCAGACGGCTACACTAACCAATTTTATAAAATGCTGTCACCCAAAATCACACCGGTTCTTTACAATCAATTATTCCAGAGACAACCAATACCACCTGGTACGAACACGGCATTCATTTAGGTGCTCCCAAAGCCGGGTAAAGATGAGACCCTGGCAACCTCCTATCGCCCAATTTCCCTAATAGATTTTAAATATCTCTCAAACATAATAGCTAATAGGCTAATTATTTGATTGTATTGAGGAATAGTTAGTTAAATGTGGGCACTTCCACCTGGCACAGGAAATGACCTCATGCGTTCCAGCGTGGAACGCACGCTGCTAAATACGATCCTGGCCATATTCCTGACTCCTCATGTGGTTATCCACCTGATTGTAATTGTACTGAGCACCAGGGTATAAATATGTGAGATGTTCACTTGCACACTATCCCCTGAAGAAGCGAGATGCGAAACGTGCATCGGGGTATATGATCACACTGGTCGGTATTATTTTACATATTTATATTGGATTCATTGGACTGCTGTATTACTGTGTTACTTTTTTCAGATTTTTTGTGTATTAATATGGTGGTATGTTTTGCACTATGCACTTTATCATGCTATAGGTGACACATTATACTCAGTGTATAGCTAATGGGAGAAGTAGTCCAGGAGGTTATGATATTTAATCATCGACAGTGTGTTTTATCTGTCTGTATATGTCTGCCACCGTTATGTATTATCTATTACTTTTAAACTATTTGAATGAATGAAGATGATATATTTGTGTATTTATGTAGCACTGCGTAATGCTTATTGTAGGTGTTGTAATTAGTATTAAATACGGAGTGCAATACATTTTGGGAGCCCTATTAGGGTGTATTGGGGTGATTATACCTGTAAAGACAAATTTAGTTTTTTACAGAAGTTTTGTTTATCCAGAAAGATAGATTTTTGGGCCCATGAAGCAGCATGGAAAACCCAGGGTGAAGAAGTTTTTAACGGTGGTAGTAGTCTTGTACAGAATATGGAACAAAGAAACCTCAAGGAATTAAAAGGTAATCTAAAAACTGTACTACACAAATGATTACGTACTGTACATGGTGGAACAAAACGTCTATGGAACAATATATCTTGAAAAACGTAATCCCTCGGGGGCTGAGGATTTAAATTTTCCCATCATTCGGTCTGGAAAATGACCAATTTAACACCAAGTGGGAAGAGATGTGTAACAGCTGCTCAGTGAACTTTATGAAGCTTCTCATAATGGCGAATGAGAGTACACTTGGTGAGTTAGATAAGGAAAAAGCAGCGATGGAGGCACAATTGAATCAGATGTTAGAGTAATAAAGTTGAGAGCTTCATAAGGGACATTGATGATAGATGTAATATATGGGAAAGACAGATTAAGGAGCGCAAAGTTAATAAATTCCAGAGGGATTTAAATTACTTTGAGCAAAATCGGGTATATAAGTGGAAACGAGGCCCCAGGGAACCACGTAGTAGGAGTACATCAATTTCCTCGTATGTATCTACCGATATCGAAGGGAGGAGCCAAGAAGGAAATGCAAGATCATACTCCACTCGGTTGGATAGAAAACGAAAAAAGGATACTCCGTATCGATCTACAAACAAAATAAATTTTCGTACAGGGGAGGCTCAAAACCAACAATTACAGGTAATTAGTCTGTCAGACATAAAATTGACGCAAACTCAATTGGATGTTCTTGGTTTAGGTTTGAGTTTTGTTCCTGAACACAAGTTTGATTTTTTTTTTTTTACAGTGGTCAAAGATTTAAACCTTTTTGCACGAAATTATATTTTTAAGAAAATTTACCATAAGGATAAAGGGGCCTTGGTGACTTATACAGACGATGAACGCACAGCAATAAGAACACTCTGCGATCTCTTGGAAGAGCAGGAGCAAAATACTAAGGTAAGACGAATACCATGCACATTGAGACCTAGATCCCAAAAATTCCCATATCCACCATATCCTAATATTGACATCTTTGTTAAACTAGTAACAGAGGATATGAAAAATATTTCTGGAGGAATTACACAAGATAATTTGAATAGGAATAAACGGAAGGCTTTGAGAGAATTAAGTCAGTTACCAGGAGTACTGTAGTTATCAAACCCCCCGATAAAGGTGGGAATATTGTCATCTGGCCCACATCACTATATGAAAAAGAAGCCTTCAGACAACTGAGGGACCATAAGTGCTATAAGAATTTTCAGAGTGAACTGTTAAAAATTTTACAAGAAGCTTGTGATGGGGGTGTCATCTCTCAGAATTAATTGAAATGTTTATAGGTTAAAAATCCGACCATAGCAACCTTCTACATGCTGCCAAAAGTCCACAAAAATGAAAAGAACCCACTTGGACGTCCTATTGTGTCAGGTACGAATAATTTCTGTGAACCAGTATGTAAACTTATTAATTATGTTTTGAGACTGTTTGTTGAGAGCCTTCCCTCATATTTGAAAAAGATACAGGTGATGTCCTAAGAAAGGTTGAAGGGCTACAACTTGAGGAGGATATGGTCATCGTGACTTGCGATGTTGAATCATTATATACTTTCATACGACATGAAGATGGTATATGGGCTGCCACTCATTTCATCAAGACGTCTAATATCGACAGTATGGGACTTTATACTCAATCTGTTAGATTTTGCGTTGTGCCATAACTTCTTCTCATTTAAGAACTCCTTCTACCTACAGTTCCAGGGAACAGCTATGTTCCTAGGGCTGTAGGAGAGGAGGATCTTTCTTACTGAACCATGTGATCGCGTCGAGAAGGTTCATATGTGGAGCCGGTACATTGACGACGTCTTGATATTATGGCAGGGTACCATGGAAGAGCTGAATTACTTCATGCAGTCACTGAACGATAATGACATGAATATTAAGTTGACCTACAAAGCAGGCAGGAATTACATGGATTTTTTTGGACATCTTACTACAGGTTGATGAAGGGGGCTTCATCCATACTGATATCTTTTAGAAATCAACTGCGGTAAACAGTCTCCTTCATGCAAGCTCTTCACACACCAATAAACTCATCGAGGGCATTCCAACAGGTCAATTTCTCAGACTACGAAGATTGTGCTCCCGTGAGGATACCTCAAAGGGAGTTGATTGTGCTCCCGTGAGGATACTGCAAGGGAGTTGAGTGATCGTTTTCGAGCTAGAGGGTATAACAACACATCCCTAAGAAAGGGCTAAGAAAGGGCCAAGAATTTGAAAAGGGAAGTGCTGTTACAACATCATCCCCCGAAAAAGAGAATGGAAGGGGATATAGTAAGATTTATCACCACCATCAATTAATCTCACAGGGAAGTGGCAAGGATCTTACAGAAACACTGGTGTATACTGCTAATTGACAGGGCATTGAAGAGCTATCTACCTTCCCATCCATGTATCACGTATAGGAGAGAGAATTTACGTGATTTTTTGGTACACAGCTATCATGAGGGCATCAGCCCAAATAAAGCATTTGGCTCAAAGGGTCCCAGATGGGGCTGCCGCCCCTGCGGGTACTGTGTCGCGTGCCCTAATGTTGAAAGAGCAACATCATTCACGGATAGAACTGGCCGAGTAGCATACCAAATCACACACACAATTTTGTGTAACACATTGTAGAGATGTAGTAGAGTTAACAATCATGCTTTCTGAGATTTCTGAGATGTGTTATCTAAACTAAGCAAACACCTTCAATTGGTTTTCAATGGCTTTTGTTTCAAGGTAACGCAATGATTTAAGAAATTTCAGTTAAGAGTTTGAGTGCTAACCCGATCTTACGCTGGGTTCACACCAGAGCGTACTGAACGTACGCTCTGTATGCGCGATTGTACGGGCGTTTACAATTGCGCCGCGGAGACAAGCGAACGCCCATTGTCGCGCGTTCCCGAAGTCTATGTACGGGAACGCGCGACACTACGCCCCAAAGAAGCTCCTAAACTTCTTGGGGCGTCGGGCGTTATACAGCGCGATCGTACGCGCTGTAAAACGCCCAGGTGAGAACCATGTCGATAGGGAAGCATTGGTTTCTCCTTGTTGAGCGTTTCACAGCACGTAGGAACGCGCTGTAAAACGCTCAGGTCTGAATCGGCTGTTACTAAAACATAGAGATATCAAACTCCTGCTTTTCAAGAATTTATTGGCGAAGCAGAATATCTCCTAAACTGACCAGACATAGGGATAAAGGAGGAGTGGGCCTACCGGGTGCTATGGGTTACAATATGGCTAGCCTGTTGAGGCATGGTCTAGACTGGCTGTGTGACACAACTTACTATTTGGTTCTACACTTAGAATCTGAGTTAGCCTTGGAGCCTTAATGCTACTTGAAAGGCAATTATAAAAATGTATAACCTGCCCTTCTTAATATCCAAGCACATGGCAATGTGGAAGCATCCGGAATTTATTGTGGCCTCTGAATAAGAAAACATGGTCAGAGGATAAGGAAAGTAAGTCACCGTTGGAATGAAAAGAAGGGGAGATATAGTACCTTCCAAGAATTGCAGGAAACATATAAGTTGCCTTTGGATCATTTTCTGGCTTATCACCAGTTGGCAGCCTTCTTAAGCCCTAGGGTAAACAACTTAACACATTAATTTCCATCCAACCTGTTTGATCATTTGGTAGAGAATTCCGAAAAAAAGAAGAGCCTGTCAGATTTGTACGGCTCATTAAGGAAGCTACAATCAAAAAAAGGAGACACTTCCTTATTTAGGACCTCAAATACCAGATATAGATCTCCCTACCCAGATATTAGATGGTTGGGCTATGATTAAAAAAACAGTCAGTAGTAAGGCATGGAGAGAAGCCTACTTTAAGATCATGCATAGAGTTGAGCGAACACCTGGATGTTCGGGTTCGAGAAGTTCGGCCGAACTTCCCGGAAATGTTCGGGTTCGGGATCCGAACCCGACCTGAACTTCGTCCCGAACCCGAACCCCATTGAAGTCAATGGGGACCCGAACTTTTCGGCACTAAAAAGGCTGTAAAACAGCCCAGGAAAGAGCTAGAGGGCTGCAAAAGGCAGCAACATGTAGGTAAATCCCCTGCAAACAAATGTGGATAGGGAAATGAATAAAAATAAAAATAAAAGAAATAAAAATTAACCAATATCAATTTCATGATTTTCCTATTTTATGACGTAAAGTCATGATTTTATTAAAGACACGGAGGCGAGTATTGCTTTCAACTTCCTTTACTGTTACCATAGCAGCAAAGAATGAATATGTCAATCAAAAGAAAAACCATAGTAACCAACTCCTCCCCACTATCCCAGCATATAATGACTCCACACTCTGGGATCATCCTCTTTCTTTGAGCAGCTATTCCAACTGCAGAACTCTTCCGGAAAGTAAGCATCCCGGACTGCAACCGACAACTTGAACCTTCAAACCAAACTCTTCAACAGAAGGAGCAACGGTCTTCGACGGTGTAACGGAATCAACCCCGTACTCTGAACCGGAACTGTAGAGAAAACGACGTCTCAGCCTGTAGGGTGAAAAAATCGAGATAGACTCACAAGGCAATGGAATGAAAATTCAAACCTAAATCTCAAATCAGAAATAACTAAATAATACAGAAAATATGTCAGAACAAGCGATGGAAAAAATAAATCCACATTCAATACAATCCAGGAAGGGGTGGGAAGGGTGGGCAATACTCGCCTCCGTGTCTTTAATAAAATCATGACTTTACGTCATAAAATAGGAAAATCATGAAATTTTATCACAAGACACGGAGGCTTCGTATTGCTAGTTTAAAGCTGAGAAATGACAGAATCAAAAGCATGTGAAGCGGGACGAAAATAAAATTCACGAAAAGTGGAAACCCTAGACCAGTCCGCCAAGCGCATAACGTCCTCCAGACGGGCCCCTGAGGTCGACATGGAGGTTGCAGAGGCACTGCGGACAGAATGAGCCGTGAAGATATTGGTGTCAATACCTGCCTGACTCATGATTTCTTTAACCCAGCGCGACAGGGTCACACTGGAGACTGGAGCATAGGGTCTCCTAAAAGAGATAAATAGATTAGGAAAAGTAGGGGTACGTAGAGAAGCAGTACGAAATTCATACTCCTGTAGGCATGCAACCGGACAAAGTTGCGGGGACTGCCGGAAAGCAGGATAAGAGACTGAACGAATGCCCGTCTTGGTACGTCTGGAAATGTTAAAGAGAACCCCATCCGGGGTAAAAGACCGCGCATCGTAGTCCAGGGCCCGGACATCGGAAACCCTCTTACAAGAGATGAGACATAACAATGTCACTAACTTCGCTGAAAGCTGGCGAAGGGACAACTGGTCATTAGGAGACCATGAGGATAAAAAGTTTAAAACTAACCCCACATCCCAAGTTGTAGAGAACCGAGGTCTGGGAGGACGAGCCAGACGAGAGCCTTTCAACAAACGACACACTAGAGGATGTTGACCCGCAGGACAACCCTCAAAACCCTCGTGTCTAGAGGATATCGCCGACCTGTAGAGGTTTATCGTACGATAAGCCTTACCGGAATCATACAAGGAAGACAAGAATGACAAGACTGAAACTACAGGGGCTCGAAGGGGATCCAGATCGCGTTCTCCGCACCAACGAGCCCAAGCGTCCCAGGCGGCTCGATAAGCCCGTCTGGTACCGGGAGCCCATGCGTTCTCCAATAAGAAAACAGTTGTGTTCGAAACTCCAGACAGCGAGCCGGAACACCCGAGATCCTGCAAGCGAGAAGGCGAAGTAAACCTGTTTGAATGAGGGGGTGGGCCTCCCCCGACGGGTCCCGCAGCAGAAAAGGGAGATTCGGAAGGAGGAGAGGAGGTTGCACCAACAGGTCCAGGACCAAAGGGAACCAGGGCTGGGATCGCCACAGAGGTAGAACTAGGACCAACTCCGCGGCTTGGTGTTGCACTTGGAGGAGAACCCGGGGAATCAAGGCAAATGGGGGAAAGGCATACATCAATGCTCCCCTCCACTGTTGTAGGAATGCATCTACTGCTTCTGCCAGAGGATCCGGCCGCCAGCTGAAGAACCTGGGTATCTGGGCGTTCAAACGATTGGCAAATAAATCCACCGAAGGAGGACCCCAGCGAGATGATATAGCTAGGAATACCTCCTCGTCTAACTTCCAATCGCTGGAATCCGTGAAGTAACGCGAATTCCAGTCTGCCAACGTATTGTGGAGGCCGGGAAGATGTTCCGCTATCACTACAATGCCCTTGGCGAGGCAGAATTCCCAAAAATCCTGAGCTAGGTAGGTGAGAACTGAGGAACGAGTTCCGCCCATCCCGTTGACGTATCGGACCGCGGACACGTTGTCCATCCGCAGTCTGATACAGGTAGTGAGCGTGCCATTGGCGAAACTGCGAATCGCCAGAGACCCTGCCAGCAGTTCTAGGCCGTTGATATGGAGACGAGATTCCTCGGAGGACCAGGGGCCTCCGGTGGAAATCCCATTGCAGTGGGCTCCCCAACCGCGCAGGCTGGCGTCCGACTCTATGATCAAGTCCGGGACCGGACCGAATAAGGCCTTGCCATTCCAGACCGATAGGTTCTGGATCCACCACTGTAGTTCGTCCCTCGTCTCTGAGTCCAGAGTGATCATGTCCGAGTACGTGGCCCCAGTCCGGAGATGGGCAATCTTGAGCCTCTGAAGGGCTCGGTAGTGTAAGGGTGCTGGAAATATGGCCTGGATAGATGCCGCTAGAAGTCCTATTAGACGTGCCAGGTGTCGTAGTGACAATTGAGGTAGGAGTAGTGCATGTCGCAACTCTTTGCGAATGGATCGGACTTTGGACAGAGGGAGGTGAAGGGTCATGGAAACGGAATCTATTCGGAAACCCAGGAATTCCATTGACGTTGATGGTGTGAGGCAAGATTTCTCCTGGTTTATGATAAAACCTAGCCCTGAGAGGAGCCTGGTGGCCATGGAAAGGTGTTTGCGGAGAAGGGACGGATTCTGTGCCATGATAAGAATATCGTCCAGATAAATTATCATGCGTACCCCTCTGCAGCGGAGCCAAGATACCACAGGTTTCATCACCTTGGTGAAACACCAAGGGGCGGACGAGAGGCCGAATGGTAGGCAGGTGAAGCGCCAAATTTGGTCTCCCCAGAGGAAGCGAAGAAGATCCCTGGAGGAAGGGGCCACCGGGACCGTGAGATATGCATCCTTGAGGTCGAGTTTGACCATCCAGTCGCCTGGAAGGAGCATGTCCCTCAAAAGATGGATGCCTTCCATCTTGAAATGGCGATACTGTACCAGTGAGTTGAGGGATTTTAAATTGATAACTGGGCGCATTTGACCGCCTTTTTTCTGTACCAGAAACATATTGCTGATCACGCCTGTGGTGTGAGGGGTAGTACGTTCTATCGCCTGCTTGTGGACTAAGTCCTCTAGTTCCCTGTGTAAGAGCTGTCGGAGCGGCTCGGAGAGGTGAATGGGGTGGGGGGCGGGAAGGAGGTTTGGGGAGGCAACCAAGTCTATGGTGAAACCCTTTATGGTGTCCAGCACCCACCGGTCTGAGGTGATCTCTGACCAGGCATTGAAAAAGAGACGGAGTCTGCCCCCGACATAATCTGTTGAAAAACACATCGTTAGAGCAATTGGAGCACTTACCAACTGGTCGTCGATAGGAGGGAGCTCCACGGAAACCTCTGGAACGTCCTGAAGCGCCCCGGGAGGGGAAAAAGGAAGGCTGGTGCCTGGGATCCTGGAGTGAGGATCTGTAGTTGAAGGAGCCTCTTCCCGTGCCTCGGGAATGAAAGTCGGACCGGCCGGACAGACGGCCCCTAGAACTGCCGGCCCTATTGGAGAAACGGGTGTTAAATACCCTCTTCATGGATGTTTGGGCTTTATCTAGGGCCGTGAATGCTCCAACATATCTACCCAACTCCTTTATGAAGGAGTCTCCAAATAGAAGGCCCTGGGCATTCTTGCCCGCCTCTGATAATGCAAGGTTGGAGAGCTTTGGCTCCACCTTCATCAGAATGGCTTTACGCCGTTCTATGGCTAATGAGGTATTTACATTGCCAGCAATGCATATGGCCCTCTGGACCCATCCCCCCAATTCAATGGGGTCTACAGATCTGCCTTCTGCCTTGGCGGATTCCGCCATGTCAAAGATCCTGGCTAGGGGTCCCGTAATATCCAGGAGTTTATCTTGTACGGCCCGCAAGGCCGAATCTAGCCCTTTTTTAGGGTTAAATCTTGTTTTAGTTAGGAATTGGACCATCTTCGGGTCCACCGTAGGAGTCTCACACACCTTATTGGGAATAAGGGGGCGAGGGCATTCCGCTCGCAACTTGTTGCGTGATTCCTTACTTAAAGGATTGCGGATTTTTGCTTCCAAATATTGAGCAACGTGAGTGGCGGGGAGCCATTCAGCGGAGCGGGGATGATGGAGCTCGTCAGGATTGAATAGTGGGGTGCCCAGGGAATCAACTAGAATATCATCCAGAGAGGACTGACCCTCTTGTCTAGTAGCCACGGGTGTGGATGGCTTGGGATCGGGCATTAAATCTAAAGGATCAACCGCCACATCCTCAAGCTCGTCTATAGAGTCATAGTGAGACTCAATCAATGCCTCCTCAATCGATTCCTTATCTGAATCAGACAGTGGCTCAGGAAGAGTCCTGGCCGTTTTCCATGCGCGAGATCTTTCTGCCTGTCGCGTGCAGGCTCTTTTTCGCGGGACAACCGCGTGGTCATGTGATGGGTTACCATCGGTCACAGAGGTTCTGGAGGCAGATGGCCTGTTCAGGTCAGCAGAAGACTGAGCGCATATGGCCTGGGATATAGATTGTGAAAGTGCTGAGGACATAGAGCCCATAGCAGCCATGATTGCACAGGATATAGATTGCTGTAGTGCAGCGTTTTGTGCCTCCTGTGAGGTCTCATCCCTGTGGCTGATTACCGCAGATGGAATAGGGGGGGTAATGGGGGCCCCCTGTCTAGGGGTGGAAGGGGCACTGTGGCGAGACATGAGGGTGAAAGGTACAATGAGGCTAACAGTGATGGCAGGAGTAATTCACCCCAGACCACCAGACCTAGCAAGAACCTGGAAAGGAAAGAGAAGCATAATGAGGGTCTGAGACAGAAGGAGAGATAATGGGCGCCGTGGGTGTTTACTTACCTACAAAAAACCGGCACAGAAGGAGGCAGGAGAAGTGTGGTGAAGGCGCGACACGTACCGGTGCAAGGTGCCGAGATCCCGCGAGAACTCAGCGAGATGACGTCAGGGGAACGAGTGGCGCGAAAAGCGGCACAAGAAGCGTCTGAAATCTCGTGTATCGCGAGATTTCGGAAGGGTGGACGGCTCTGTGGATATGAATGGCGGCCGAAGTCTCAGGTGTCGCGAGACTACGGCCGAACAACTGTGATGGGAAAAATTAACAGCCCAGGGAAACGGTAAGCGCCGAGAAAACCAACAAAAAGCCTGACCGATGGGGATGGTAGGGAAGGGAGGAATATAAATAATCCCACAAGCTGGTGGCAAAAAAATGACCGGAGGGGGGGGACCTCAGCAAGCAAGGCTAGGGAGAGAAAACCTGGATACAGTGCAAACAAGCTAAACAAAGAAGGCTTGTAAAGCAATATAGAAATACATAAAAATGCATAAAACGACACTCTATCATAGAGGGTACTTATCTGCCATGGTAGCAGCAAAGAAAGAGGATGATCCCAGAGTGTGGAGTCATTATATGCTGGGATAGTGGGGAGGAGTTGGTTACTATGGTTTTTCTTTTGATTGACATATTCATTCTTTGCTGCTATGGTAACAGTAAAGGAAGTTGAAAGCAATACGAAGCCTCCGTGTCTTGTGATAAAATTGGAGAGAGGTCCCATAGCAGAGAATCTGGCTTCACGTCAGCAGAGAATCAGTCTTCATGTCATAGCAGAGAATCTGGCTTCACGTCACCCACCACTGTAACAGTCCATTGTCATATATTTAGGCCCCGGCACCCAGGCAGAGGAGAGAGGTCCCGTAACAGAGAATATGGCTTCATGTCAGCAGAGAATCAGTCTGCATGTCATAGCAGAGAATCAGGCTTTACGTCACCCAACACTGGAACAGTCCATTGTCAGATATTTAGGCCCAGGCACCCAGGCAGAGGAGAGAGGTCCCGTAACAGAGAATCTGGCTTCATGTCAGCAGAGAATCAGTCTGCATGTCATAGCAGAGAATCATGCTTCACGTCACCCACCACTGTAACAGTCCATTGCCATATATTTAGGCCCAGGCACCCAGGCAGAGGAGAGAGGTCCCTTAGCAGAGAATCTGGCTTCATGTCAGCAGAGAATCAGTCTGCATGTCATAGCAGAGAATCAGGGTTTACGTCACCCAACACTGGAACAGTCCATTGTCAGATATTTAGGCCCAGGCACCCAGGCAGAGGAGAGAGGTTCCGTAACAGAGAATCTGGCTACATGTCAGCAGAGAATCAGTCTTCATTTCATAGCAGAGAATCAGGCTTCACGTCACCCAACACTGGAACAGTCCATTGTCAGATATTTAGGCCCAGGCACCCAGGCAGAGGAGAGAGGTCCCGTAACAGAGAATCTGGCTTCATGTCAGCAGAGAATCAGTCTGCATGTCATAGCAGAGAATCAGGCTTTACGTCACCCAACACTGGAACAGTCCATTGTCAGATATTTAGGCCCAGGCACCCAGGCAGAGGAGAGAGGTCCCGTAACAGAGAATCTGGCTTCATGTCAGCAGAGAATCAGTCTTCATGTCATAGCAGAGAATCAGGCTTTACGTCACCCAACACTGGAACAGTCCATTGTCAGATATTTAGGCCCAGGCACCCAGGCAGAGGAGAGAGGTCCCGTAACAGAGAATCTGGCTTCATGTCAGCAGAGAATCAGTCTTCATGTCATAGCAGAGAATCAGGCTTCACGTCACCCAACACTGGAACAGTCCATTGTCAGATATTTAGGCCCAGGCACCCAGGCAGAGGAGAGAGGTCCCGTAACAGAGAATCTGGCTTCATGTCAGCAGAGAATCAGTCTGCATGTCATAGCAGAGAATCAGGCTTCACGTCACCCACCACTGTAACAGTCCATTGTCATATATTTAGGCCCAGGCACCCAGGCAGAGGAGAGAGGTCCCATAATAGAGAATCTGGCTTCATGTCAGCAGAGAATCAGTCTGCATGTCATAGCAGAGAATCAGGCTTCACGTCACCCAACACTGGAACAGTCCATTGTCAGATATTTAGGCCCAGGCACCCAGGCAGAGGAGAGAGGTCCCATAACAGAGATTCAGGCTTCATGTCAGCAGAGAATTAGTCTTCATGTCATAGCAGAGAATCAGGCTTCACGTCACCCACCACTGGAACAGGCCACTGTCAGATATTTTTAGGCCCCGGCACCCAGACAGAGGAGAGAGGTCCCATAACAGAGATTCAGGCTTCATGTCAGCAGAGAATCAGTCTTCGTGTCATAGCAGAGAATCAGGCTTCATGTCACCCACCACTGGAACAGACCACTGTCAGATATTTTTAGGCCCCGGCACCCAGACAGAGGAGAGAGGTCCCATAACAAAGATTCAGGCTTCATGTTAGCAGAGAATCAGTCTTCATATCATAGCAGAGAATCAGGCTTCATGTCACCCACCACTGGAACAGGCCACTGTCAGATATTTTTAGGCCCCGGCACCCAGACAGAGGAGAGGTTCATTCCACTTTGGGTTGCCCCGCAATATAATGGTAAAATGAAAATAAAAATAGGATTGAATGAGGAAGTGCCCTGGAGTACAATAATATATTGTTAAGGGGAGGTAGTTAATGTCTAATCTGCACAAGGGATGGACAGGTCCTGTGGGATCCATGCCTGGTTCATTTTTATGAACGTCAGCTTGTCCACATTGGCTGTAGACAGGCGGCTGCGTTTGTCTGTAATGACGCCCCCTGCCGTGCTGAATACACGTTCAGACAAAACGCTGGCCGCCGGGCAGGCCAGCACCTCCAAGGCATAAAAGGCTAGCTCTGGCCACGTGGACAATTTGGAGACCCAGAAGTTGAATGGGGCCGAACCATCAGTCAGTACGTGGAGGGGTGTGCACAGGTACTGTTCCACCATGTTATTGAAATGTTGCCTCCTGCTAACACGTTCCGTATCAGGTGGTGGTGCAGTTAGCTGTGGCGTGGTGACAAAACTTTTCCACATCTCTGCCATGCTAACCCTGCCCTCAGAGGAGCTGGCCGTGACACAGCTGCGTTGGCGACCTCTTGCTCCTCCTCTGCCTTCGCCTTGGGCTTCCACTTGTTCCCCTGTGACATTTGGGAATGCTCTCAGTAGCGCGTCTACCAACGTGCGCTTGTACTCGCGCATCTTACTATCACGCTCCAGTGCATGAAGTAAGGTGGGCACATTGTCTTTGTACCGTGGATCCAGCAGGGTGGCAACCCAGTAGTCCGCACACGTTAAAATGTGGGCAACTCTGCTGTCGTTGCGCAGGCACTGCAGCATGTAGTCGCTCATGTGTGCCAGGCTGCCCAGAGGTAAGGACAAGCTGTCCTCTGTGGGAGGCGTATCGTCATCGTCCTGCGTTTCCCCCCAGCCACGCACCAGTGATGGGCCCGAGCTGCGTTGGGTGCCAGCCTGCTGTGAACATGCTTCATCCTCATCCTCCTCCACCTCCTCCTCATCCTCGTCCTCCTCGTCCTCCAGTAGTGGGCCCTGTCTGGCCACATTTGTACCTGGCCTCTGCTGTTGCAAAAAACCTCCCTCTGAGTCACTTCGAAGAGACTGGCCTGAAAGTGCTAAAAATGACCCCTCTTCCTCCTCTTCCTCCTGGGCCACCTCCTCTTCCATCATCGCCCTAAGTGTTTTCTCAAGGAGACATAGAAGTGGTATTGTAACGCTGATAACGGCGTCATCGCCACTGGCCATGTTGGTGGAGTACTCGAAACAGCGCAACAGGTCTCGCATGGAGGCCCAGTCATTGGTGGTGAAGTGGTGCTGTTCCGCAGTGCGACTGACCCGTGCGTGGTGCAGCTGAAACTCCACTATGGCCTGCTGCTGCTCGCACAGTCTGTCCAGCATGTGCAAGGTGGAGTTCCACCTGGTGGGCACGTCGCATATGAGGCGGTGAGCGGGAAGGCCGAAGTTACGCTGTAGCACAGACAGGCGAGCAGCGGCAGGATGTGAACGCCGAAAGCGCGAACAGACGGCCGGCACTTTATGCAGCAGCTCTGACATGTCGGGGTAGTTGTGAATGAACTTCTGCACCACCAAATTCAGCACATGCGCCAGGCAAGGGATGTGCGTCAAACCGGCTAGCCACAGAGCTGCAACGAGATTTCGCCCATTATCGCACACCACCAGGCTGGGCTTGAGGCTCACCGGCAGCAACCACTCGTCGGTCTGTTGTTCTATACCCACCCCAACAACTCCTGTGCGGTGTGGGGCCTGTCCCCCAAACATATGAGTTTCAGAACGGCCTGTTGACGTTTACCCCGGGCTGTGCTGAAGTTGGTGGTGAAGGTGTGTGGCTGACTGGATGAGCAGGTGGAAGAAGAGGAGGAGGAAGCTGAGTAGGAGGAGGAGGAGACAGGAGGCAAAGAATGTTGCCCTGCGATCCTTGGCGGCGGAAGGACGTGCGCCAAACAGCTCTCCGCCTGGGGCCCAGCCGCCACTACATTTACCCAGTGTGCAGTTAGGGAGATATAGCGTCCCTGGCTGTGCTTACTGGTCCACGTATCTGTGGTTAGGTGGACCTTGCCACAGATGGCGTTGCGCAGTGCACACTTGATTTTATCCGATACTTCGTTGTGCAGGGAAGGCACGGCTCTCTTGGAGAAGTAGTGCCGGCTGGGAACAACATTTTGTGGGACAGCAAGCGATATGAGCTGTTTGAAGCTGTCTGTGTCCACCAGCCTGAATGACAGCATTTCATAGGCCAGTAGTTTAGAAATGCTGGCATTCAGGGCCAGGGATCGAGGGTGGCTAGGTGGGAATTTACGCTTTCTCTCAAATGTTTGTGAGATGGAGAGCTGAACGCTGCCGTGTGACATGGTTGAGATGCTTGGTGACGCAGGTGGTGGTGTTGGTGGTACATCCCATGTTTGCTGGGCGGCAGGTGCCAACGTTCCTCCAGAGGCGGAGGAAGAGGCCGAGGCGGCGGCAGCAGCAGAAGAGGCCGAGGCAGCAGCAGCAGAAGAGGTAGCAGGGGGAGCCTGAGTGACTTCCTTGTTTTTAAGGTGTTTACTCCACTGCAGTTCATGCTTTGCATGCAGGTGCCTGGTCATGCAGGTTGTGCTAAGGTTCAGAACGTTAATGCCTCGCTTCAGGCTCTGATGGCACAGCGTGCAAACCACTCGGGTCTTGTCGTCAGCACATTGTTTGAAGAAGTGCCATGCCAGGGAACTCCTTGAAGCTGCCTTTGGGGTGCTCGGTCCCAGATGGCGGCGGTCAGTAGCAGGCGGAGTCTCTTGGCGGCGGGTGTTCTGCTTTTGCCCACTGCTCCCTCTTTGTCTTTTGCTACGCTGTTGGCTCGGTCTCACCACTGCCTCTTCCTCCGAACTGTGAAAGTCAGTGGCACGACCTTCATTCCATGTGGGGTCTAGGACCTCATCATCCCCTGAATCGTCTTCCACCCAGTCTTGATCCCTGACCTCCTGTTCAGTCTGCACACTGCAGAAAGACGCAGCAGTTGGCACCTGTGTTTCGTCATCATCAGAGACGTGCTGAGGTGGTATTCCCATGTCCTCATCATCAGGAAACATAAGTGGTTGTGCGTTAGTGCATTCTATCTCTTCCACCCCTGGGGAAGGGCTAGGTGGATGCCCTTGGGAAACCCTGGCAGCAGAGTCTTCAAACAGCATAAGAGACTGCTGCATAACTTGAGGCTCAGACAGTTTCCCTGATATGCATGGGGGTGATGTGACAGACTGATGGGCTTGGTTTTCATGCGCCATCTGTGCGCTTTCTGCAGAAGACTGGGTGGGAGATAATGTGAACGTGCTGGATGAACTGTCGGCCACCCAATTGACTAATGCCTGTACCTGCTCAGGCCTTACCATCCTTAGAACGGCATTGGGCCCCACCAAATATCGCTGTAAATTCTGGCGGCTACTGGGACCTGAGGTAGTTGGTACACTAGGACGTGTGGCTGTGGCAGAACGGCCACGTCCTCTCCCAGCACCAGAGGGTCCACTAACACCACCACGACCATGTCCGCGTCCGTGTCCCTTACTAGATGTTTTCCTCATTGTTACCGTTCACCACAATAAGAAAAATATTATTCGGGCCAATGTATTGAATTCAAATTCAGGCCTTTTTTTATAGACACCTAACACTATCTGGCTATCTATTTAGGTACCGTATTACACTAATACAGGCACACCAGTAATGACAGATTTAGCTGAATATAAATTTGAGGCCTATTATTTAGGCGCTGAGTGACAGGTATACGTTTACGGACAGAATTAGACTTGGATCTGCACAGTAGCGTGTGTGTGAAGTTTTTGAGAATAACCCTATCAGCACCTTGAATCTAATATACCCTTTTAGGGATAGATTTAAAGTAGGCCCGATACAGCAGAAACCACTCATTTTTAGAATTGCAAAATTGGGAATTGTTTTTCAACCCAGAACAAAAACTGTGCTTTGACGGACACTAAAAATAACTTGACCAGCTAAAACAGTAATGACAGATTTGGATGAATATAAATGTGAGGCCTATTTTTTAGGCGCTGGGTGACAGGCTCAACTTGCCCCTGATGTAGTATATGGCGAAAAAATAACCACACTATTGATGGTTAAATGCACTTGATGACAGCTTGACCCTGATGTAGGATATAGCCCAAAAAATAACGACACTATTGATGGTTAAATGCACTTGGGTGACAGGCTCAGCTTGCCCCTGATGTAGTATATGGCCAAAAAATAACCACACTATTGATGGTTAAATGCACTTGGTGGTAGCTTGTGCTGGCGCACCACAAGCCACGAAATGGCCGCCGATCACCCCAGAAAAAAGTGACTGAAAAACTCTCTGGGCAGCCTAAAAACAGTGAGCAATTGAATAGCAGCAGTTCAATGATCCACAGCTGTAGATCGATCACTGAATGAAGTCTTTTGGAGGAGTTAATCACTGCCTAATCTCGCCCTAACGTCGCAGCTGCAACCTCTCCCTAGACTTGTATCAGCAGAGTGACGTGCAGCGCTACGTGACCCAAGCTTATATAGAGGCTGGGTCACATGCTGCACTGGCCAATCACAGCCATGCCAATAGTAGGCATGGCTGTGATGGCCTCTTGGGGCAAGTAGTATGATGCTTGTTGATTGGCTGCTTTGCAGCCTTTCAAAAAGCGCTAAGAAAGCGCCGAACACCGAACTCGAACCCGGACTTTTACGAAAATCCCTAATCATGTATAGGTCCATATACGCTGATGAGCAAAAGGGTAATGATGTTTTGAACTTTTGACTTTCAGGCTCCATATCTCACCATCCACTACAGCTTAGAACCTGAGACTACCATAATTTTATAGACAATCATCTTGGCTATCTCATACATACATTAGACTTATAGCTATTTAGCATATGATTAGTTTCCCATATGTAACTGCATTCTTACTATTTTGCTCCTGAAATGTAAAATTTTAATTTTAATTATTTTGTAAATCCACCTTTGGCTTTCAGCACTGCCTGAATCCTTCTGGACATGCTCTCCCCATCAGATTCAAGCATGTCTCGACCGAAATCTGTTCCCAGGTCTCTTCTACATGTTCCCAATGTTGGTGCATACTGGTCGACTCACTTGAGTACAAATACAGCTTTTTATGTTTTCGATTGGGTTGAGGTCTGGGGACTGTGGGGGCCAATCCAGCACCTCTACTTCATTGTCATAGAACCATTTCTTCGCCAATCTCAACGTATGCTTCGGGTCGTTGCCCTGCTGGAACACTATGTCGCCCTTTTCATACCCATAGTACTTGAGTGTACGAAGTAACTCATCTTGTAGGATACTGACATAGAGCTTAGCATTGAGACCACCATCGATCCTGGTCAAGTATCCAACGCCTTTGGCTGTGAAACAACCCAATATCATCAGGCTACCTCCAGTGGCCTTGACAGTTCCTTAAATTTCTCGATCTGTTAGCCCCCTTTTCCCTTGTTTCTTCCAGCCCCATTTTCACCCATCAGAGTCCGGTCTATTGACTTTTGTCTCATCGCTCCAAATCACCTGTTTCCAATCTTCTACTGTCCACTGTTTGTACTTGCACCTGGCAACGCTTCTTATGACAATATTGAAGTCGAAGCTTCTTCAGCTTTTTTCAGGCCACCATTTTAGAATTGTGTAATGCACATCGCACGGTGCTTGCATGGATGCCTGTGATCTCACTATTATAAAGCATTCGAGCCACCTCCACTGCTGTGTTTGTCACACCAGAACTGATAATCCTTGTGATGAGCCGACTTGTTGACTCCGATATTTTGCCTGGATGTCCACCTCTTGGTTTTGGAATGGATGGACAGACTTTATTTCATATTCTTCCAGCTTTTGTCATGGCCTCACATGATGCATTTTGGCAATTTTCTTGCCCGAGATACCGCTATCGATGAGCTGGATGATGCTGTTTTCTTTTCTTGGGAAATCTTCTTCATGTCTGCTCCTGGATTCGAACCAGTGACCTTTCACTTGGGAATTAACCTCATAGCACACTGAGCTATTAGGGAATGTGAGAACAGGTTGTAATTTGTAGTATACAAGAAGAAAAAGATTGTTCCACCACCAGGAGCAAAACAGTAACAATGCAGTTACATGAGAAGAATCTTCAGAACTAATAATATGCTAAATAGCTGGAAATCCAATTAATGTATGAGATAGCCAAGATGATTGTCTATAAAATCATGGGAGTCTCAAGTTTGAAGCTGTAGTGGATAGTGAGATATGAAGCCTGAAAGTCAAAAGTTCAAAACATTGTTACCCTTTTGTTTGTCAGTGTGTGGCTTTCATACATCTCGAGATGCCAGCGGAGTCATAGAAGGTCGGATTACCCACTGTCCAAAATGTCATTTCTCAAATGTAGACCACACATGGACTTTGGTCCTGCTCGAAGGTGCAAATATACCGGAGGTCACTTATATCATTGACTGCCAGGAACTATAAGGTCCCATTATCACTGGAGATCCGATTGTTCCATTCGGGGAGAGAGGTTAATAAAATCACTTCTGCTCTGCATGTTCTCATTCTGGTAGCCAAAAGGTGTCTTCTACTACATTGGCCGCCTCCATCCTGATATTCCGACTCTTAACGAGGTTGTATAATAGACGACAAAATGCTTGACCATGGAGCACATTAAAGCCGAACAGCAGAATTTTTTCGACAACGCGGCGCTTTCCCTGAGTCTTTTCTTACGGATTGAATGTTATGCTAAATTGGTGATATCTGACCCACAGAGTAATCTGGTAAATAGGAGGGCGGGAGACTAGGACTAGGTTTTGGAAACCAGACATTTACTGAAATATATTGCTGTTATATCAAATCACTTCTACTCATGAGCTTACAGTATTAGAAGTAATTGTTACTAAAAATATAATAAAATCTCTGTTACTTACTACTTGTTATTGGGGGAAGGGGAATTGTGTTGTAACATGTTACTGTACTATAATGATGATGCACATTGTATTGCTGACCTGTTATTAAAAAAACAAAAATGAATAAAGATCTGTTTTAAAAAAGTGGAAATTGGCCTGGAACGAAAGGGGTTAAATCAACTTTTTTTTTTTATATTTAAATATTTTATTGTTATAATACAAAAATTTAAATCCATATTACATATTAATATTATAAATTCCATACATCCGCCAATTCTAATCTGTGGCCATAGTTGACAATAATTTCATGCAAATATCCATAGTAATGTCAATATTTGAAAATCAAAAGGAGGTCTCCTACTGGGGAGGGTAACAGGACTCACCCGACATCCAAAGCCTGACAAAGCAGACGGACAAAGCAACCCATTCAGCCCAGGTTCTCCATAAGCTGCAGGGACAAGAGGCCTGAAATCCCGACAGCCGCCCAGCAGCGAGCGCCACCCGCGCACGCCCTCCCCCAGACACGGGTAAGTACGAACAGAAGGATTGGCACTCATGTGGCCGATCGCTTGATGCTCACATACTGCCTAACTGATAATTGAGTGTAAATGATGTAACTCTGTCTCCCATGGCACAGCGTGTGGTGTTTGGGGGGGGGGGGGGGGTGTCTACATTATAGATCAGATTTATATTCCTGGCTCTAAGTCCCACTCTGTTTGTTCTTTGTAGTTATATGAATGCTCGTGGGTCACGGTTTTTCAGGATAATTGAGCCTTCAATGCTTTCATTGAACCCCAGATATGATGTACAGATCACCTTACATTACCCTTAGAGTCTAATTGTTGGCTTTATTTGGATGCTTGTGTGTTGTCATGGTAGCATTAAAGGAATACATTGTATTGTATTATTAATGTATTGTAACTTTTTGTGGGCAGTGTTACATCTCACCACCATAGACTGGTAAATTTCCCATTCTGCAGCATTTACAACCCATTTCTTTGCCATCCATGATGAGAACATATTTTTTTCACAGGAAAAGATTGAAATTCACAAGTAGTTGAAAACAGATACAACTCATCTCTACCTGGATCCATCTTCCACTTCCAGGTTCCAGCTTTACAGAACTAGTACCAAGCGTCTAGCTGTCCAGAACCAGGGCTCAACCTCCAGCTGTATAGAAATAGGGCCCAGTCTCCTGCTGTTCAGAACCAGGGTCCACCCTCCAATGGTATAGAACAAGGATCCAGTCTCAGACTGTACAGAACCAGTATCCAGTCTCCAGCCTTGTGCCAACGCTTGACCTGACACATGTCATAGGAAGGAGGGATAGTTCAAGCAACCCTGTCCATGGAGGAGGTGGAGGCGGATAAGTGCCTAGTGTGGCAGCCAGGCCAACACAATCATGGGGGGGGTCAAAAAGACCTGGCCTCGTAGCCGGGGTGCTGCCTCGCCGCTGCCAGAAAAAATATTGACTCAGTGGGCCCTGAAAGACAGGTACTGTCCCTGCTCGTAAGAGTTGCTCCAGGTGCCCTCCATGGCGTTAACCTTGCAGCACAGTCAGAATCGCAGGGAGCGGCCCATATTGTCCACCATGTGAGAATACAAGGCAGGGATGGTTTTTTGAGAACAATAATGCTGACTAGGAATCTTCCAGCAAGGCTGAGCGCACACCATTAGCTCCCTAAAGGCAGCAGACTCGTCTAAACGGTACGGCAGCAACTGCACCATCAGCAACTTGGCCAGGTGGATATTAAGCTTGCGCACCATCGGTTTGCTGGGCATGAAGAGTTGTTTCCTGGCCACACATTCCATTATCGATGGCTGATCATGATGATGAGGAGTCTGAGCGAGAAAAGGGTAAAGGGATGATGACGATGTGAAAGACATTGTACTGCTCGTGGATACGACCTGGTTACCGCAAGCTGGACAAGGAGAATAAGGGAACTCAAGCTGCGGTGGATAGCTGCCACCTCTGTTTGCTAACGGGTTGGGGTGATAGGGTTCAATAGAGGCATGGTGTCTATGTTTATGTTTGCCTGCCCACATCTTATTTTGCTCTTGCGCAGCTTGCACAAGGCAATGCTTTTGTCTTCTGGCAGCATGGAGCAAAAATGCCAGACAGGAGATGCTTGCATAGCAGGGGTAGAGGCAGCCAATCTGGGCTTAGCTCTTGCGCATTTTGGGCCTAACCCACCCACTGCATCAACGGCATCACCAGATACTAAAGCAGACATGTCCCTAGCTGTTCTTTGGGAGGTACGTGGCCTCTGCTCTTTATTGTTGCCGCCATCACCCTCTTCCTCTGATGTTCCTCCTCCTCAGCACCCTGAATCGTCTCCCAGGTCCTGTCCAACACACAATCGTCATTGAAGTCCTCACCCTTTCGCTCGCTTCTGTCTATGGGATATCATGGTGAGCAGTGGTGTGCCAAGGAAGTGGGGGGGGGGGGCGTTCTGCCCTGGGTGACAGCAGTGAAGGGGGTGTCACAGCACATGTTGCAGACGACAAGCTGTCAGGTACAGTGACGTGCCTAAGGTGTTTGGCAGCCAGGGCAGGTACTCTCCCTGGCACCGTCCCACCCATAATTTAAAACATTGTGCCTCCTCACAGTAGTAATGCCCTCATTGCACCCCTTCACAGTAGATATGCCCACATTGTGCCCCCTCACAGTAGTTATGCTCACATTGTGCCCTTTCACAGGAGATATGCCCACATTGTATTTCCTCACAGTAGTTCTGCCCTTCATTGCACCCCTTTACAGTAGTAATATCCTCTGTTCTCCCTCACAATAGTTATGCCCACATTGTGCATCCTCACAGTAATTATGCCCTCATTGCGCCCTCTCACAGTAGTTATGCCCTTATTGTGCCCTTTATCAGTAGTTATCCCTTCATTGTGCCCCCTTTACAGTGGTTATGCCCTCATTGCAACCCTTAACATTGGTTGTTCCCCTTTACAGTAGTTATTGCCATATTGTCCACTTTACAGTAGTTATGCATTATATTATGTTATGATTTGGTGACTCCTATATAGGCCTCTAGCTGTGATATACACTGGGGAACAGAAGTATTTGAACACCCTGTGATTTTTCAAGTTCTCCCACTTAGAATTCATGGATGGGTCTGAAATTCACATTGTAGGTGCATTCCCACCTACAACACAGAATTTAGACAGAATTTTTAAAAAATCAGGCAATCACATTGTATGATTTTTAAAGAATTTAGTTGTCGTGCACTGCTGAACATAATATTTGCTACAGAAGCCTTTGTTTGCAATTACAGAGGTCAAACGTTTCCTGTAGGTCTTGACCAGAATTGCACACAGTGCAACAGGGATTTTGGCCCACTCCTCCACACATATCTCCTGTAGATCTGTCAGGTTTCGGGGCTGTTGCTGAGCAACACAGAGTTTTAGCTCCCTCTAAAGATGTTCTATTGGATTTAGGTCTGGAGACTGGCTAGGCCACTCCAGAACGTTGATATGCTTCTTACGGAGCCACTTCTTGGTTATCCTGGCTGTGTGCTTCGGGTCGTTGTCATGTTGGAAGACCCAGCCACGACCCACCTTCAATGCTCTGACTAAGGGAAGGAGGTTGTTGCTCAAAATCTCACAATAAATGGCCCCATTCATCATCTCCTTAATACAGTGCAGTCGTCCTGTTCCCTTTGCAGAAAAGCACCCCCAAAGCATGATGTTACCACCCCCATGCTTCACAGTAGGGATGGTGTTCTTGGGATGCAACTCATCCTTCTTTTTCCTCCAAACACGACAAGTGAAGTTTAGACCAAAAAGTTCTACTTTGGTCTCGTCTGACCACATAACTTTCTCCCATGCCTCCTCTGGATCATCCAGATGGTTATTGGCAAAGTTCGGACGGGCCTGGACATGTGATGACTTGATCAGGGGAACCTTCCGTGCAATGCATGATTTAAAACCATGACGGCGTACTGTTCTACCGACAGTGACCTTTGAAACTGTGGTCCCAGCTCTCTTCATGTCATTGACCAGCTCCTCCCTTGTAGTTCTGTGCTGATCCCTCACCTTTCTTATCATCAGTGATACCCCACGAGGTGAGATCTTGCATGGAGCCCCAGTTCGAGGGAGACTGATAGTCGTCTTTAGCCTCTTCCATTTTCTAACAATTGCTCCAACATTGATCTATTTTCACCAAGCTGCTTGGCAATTGCCCCGTAGCCCTTTCCAGCCTTGTGGAGGTCCACAATTTTGTCTCTGGTGTCTTTTGACAGCTCTTTGGTCTTGCCCATGGTAGTAGTTGGCATCTGACTGACTGTGGGGTGGACAGGTGTCTTTAAAGAGCTCAGACAGGTGCTACTAAGTTAGATTAATGAGTGGCGTAGAGGTGGACTTTTTAAAGGCACAGTAACAGGTCTTTGAGAGACAGAATTCTTGCTGTTTCTCAGGTGTTCAAATACTTCTGTTCAGCAGTGCAAGACAAATAAATTCTTAAAAAATCATTCAATGTGATTTCCTTATTTTTCTATTTTTTATTCTGTCTCTCAGAATGGGAATGCACCTACAATATGAATTTCAGACCCCTCTATGATTTCTAAGTGGGAGAACTTGAAAAATCGCAGGGTGTTCAAATACTTCTGTTCCTCACTGTACGTACATATAGCCCTCTCCATGGTCTTCAGGCTTCTCAGTGATGTGTTCATGATTCCTGTGATTATCTGCATCCATCAAGTTGTTGGTTGTCCTCTCTTTTGAGTAGAATTGTCTTCTCTAGTTTCCTCATTCTTCCCAAAATGCATCTAAAACCAGTTCCAGTCTCCCTATTTCGGTCTTCAAGCAGACTTGACTGAAGATGGTCCTCAAAGTCTTCACCAAAGCTAACACCATTGTCACCAGAGAAATGGATCCTTGTATTGCAATTGGTTTGGGGCTGGCATGAACCATATGGACTTATCTGGTTGGATTCCCAGGGCATAGTTTCAAGAGCAGTCACATACTGGCAGATCTTGATTCATTTGGAGCAATAGAAAGTTCAGGAAGGATGCAAAAGTTCAATAACCAGAGGGCAAACAAGGTTTAAAACTACAGGTTAGAGGACAGAACCTGGAAACAGGCCAGAAGAAAATAACCAGGAGGACGAACAGCAAGTACCAGGTGATGTCAGAAGAAGAAAGAAGACAAAAGTCGTCATTCCAAAGGCAAAGTGAAGGTCAAGATCAGGGTCAACAGGCAGAGCAAACACAGGAAGCTGGTGGCTGTGAGCGTGACATGTAAAGATTAGGTAGCATGCGTTATGGGGACATATATTAACCAGGGCCACCCCTCGTCTTAATGTGCACACGTGTGCTGCTATTTATGTTAAGCACATCATTGTGATATGTAAAGAATGTATAAACAATCCCAACCATCTGTGTATCCAGGGCCCAGAACACAAACATCTCCAGATCGTTCCTACCCTGATGACTTACTCTAACAATACTGGGTGCCGCTTGTTTTTATTTTTCTCCTTCAATACCATCATCCAAGTCAATTTTCATCAATAGCCCTTATCCATCTGGGGCTTCTACTCTCTGTAGACAACAATGACAAATTAAAGGGGTTGGCCCAGACTGACAACTTATTATCTATTGACACAGGACCTCCACTGATCATGAGAACAGGGGTTCTTTGAAATACAAATTTAATTTTAAATTACCGTATTTTTCGCTTTATAAGACGCACTTTTCCCCCCCCAAAAGTAGGTGGAAAATGGCCGTGCGTCTTATAAAGCGGATACTTCGCTGGCCGCTATGCTGCACAGCGCGGCCAGCGAAGTATCAGTGTGGAGGGAGGAGGCGGGGACACTCATGGTGGGGCCCGGTGCAGTGACTCTACTCTAATACACCGGGCCCCGCAACTGTTAAATACATTCAATCTGATCTATATCTAAATGTATACGCTCTGTTCGGTAATTACTGTAGTACTGTAAGTATAGGATTAAGACGGCGCAGACCGGCATCTCCCTCGGTCATGCGCCGCCTGCAGCAGGTCCCTCTGTCATGCGCCGCCAGCGCCAGCTCCCTCTGTCATGCGCCGCCTGCCCCAGCTCCCTCTGTCATGCGCCGCCTGCCTGTTCATTCATAAAGTGAGATAAGCAGGCAGGCGGCGCATGAGGAGGGAGCTGGGGCAGGCTGCGCATGACCGAGGGAGCTGGGGCAGGCAGCGCATGAGGAGGGAGCTGCCGGTCTGCGCCGTCTTAATGCTATACTTACGGTGCTACAGTAAGTACCGAACAGAGCGTATACATTTAGATATAAATCAGATTGAATGTATTTAACAGTTGCAGGGCCCGGTGTATTAGAGTAGAGTCACTGCACCGGGCCCCGCCATGAGTGTCTCCGCCTCCTCCCTCCACACTGATGCATCTGATGGGGGATCTGTGGATGACACTGATGGGGGATCTGTAGATGACACTTATGGGGATCTGTGGATGACATAAGTGTCATCCACAGATCCCCCATCAGTGTCATCCACAGATCCCCCCCATAACAGTGCATCATCCACAGATCCCCCCATAACAGTGCATCATCCACAGATCCCCCCCATAACAGTGCGTCATCCACAGATCCCCCCCATAACAGTGCATCATCCATAGATCCCCCATAACAGTGCGTCATCCACAGATCCCGCCCATAACAGTGCATCATCCACAGATCCCCCCATAACAGTGCATCATCCACAGATCCCCCATAACAGTGCGTCATCCACAGATCCCCCATAACAGTGCGCCATCCACAGATAACCCATAACAGTGCGTCAAACACAGATCCCCCCATAACAGTGCGTCATCCACAGATCCCCATAACAGTGCGTCATCCACAGACCACCATTAGTTCAAAACCTACCACAAGCACACCTTTTGGTTCAAAATATTTTTTTCTTATTTTCCTCCTAAAAAACCTAGGTGCGTCTTATCATCAGGTGCGTCTTATAAAGCGAAAAGATAGGCATTAATATGAAGTTGATCCTTCTTTGTTCTTCTGGGAAGGCTTTCTCAAGATTTTAGAGGTTGTCTATGGGAACTTTTCCCCATTCACCCACCAAGCCTATTGCCTCTTGTACGACTATTGAAACCACCACCTCTGTTGCCTCTTTTAAGACTATTGTAACCACCAATCCCATTGTGTGAGATCAGTTAATATTCTTGCTATTAGTTCCACCTGTGTTCACCTGATTCCTTCCACCATCCTTCCGTTAACCCCTTAATACATGTAAATTCATGTGTAGCCAAATCTTCAGCAGGCTCAGCAATCATGTCAGTCAGCTATGTCAACCAAAATATTGCATCTGAAATAAAAATAAATTTAAACAAAGTTTGGAGTGTTGCCTCTATTTCTTCTCTATTTTGAAACACTGATGATATCATTTCTCCTGAGATTTCTCCTGAGATTAGACAGATCTGGTTTTTAGTGATGATCCAAGGGCTACCCACAATTGCTCAGGAGCTTACTGCATCTGGTTTCATTATTGAGTTCATTGTATGCTCTATATGCAGTTATCTCCTGTGCTCCCACTAGTGGTGGTGGCAGGTAGCTAGAATTGTATCATAGCACTCTATGTCTATGCAGGGGATTCAGATCTCTGCAATCCGTGCACACTAGAGATGAACGAACCACTCGAGATTCGGTTGGCTTCAGGTTTGCCAAATGTTTCAAAAAGTTCACTTTAGACCTAAATCAATTCAGACTTAACCCAAGTTGCTCCAATTGCCCTGAAAATTAGTATATAACACCCTCTAGTCTCCTAGGACTCAGATTATTATTATTATTATTTCTTTTTAGCAAAACCTGTAATCTATTTTTGTTTTTGTTTTGATTGCATTTTTCCTTTTTACCCCCCTCCTCCCCAAGTTCTGGAACACAATGATAGCAATAGTAAATTATGTCTGAGTGACGCTGACATACATAGCTGTGGGGAAACACACAATGGCGTTAGCATACAGCGTGTTTAGCATCACACAGCCCCGGAACATGTGTTATGTTTTTTTATATTCCAATGCTTCCAAAAATTGCTCCTAATCGGGGGCAGATGATATTTAAACACATGCGGTGTTATGGGATAAAAAATAATTTCAAAAAGGTGGCTTGGGGGGAACAAGCATCCAAAAATTATGCCTTAACAGGGTCAGAATGCTGCCCGTACAACATCCCCCTGCCCGGTGTCATGGCTAGTGTCACCGTCTTCATCTTCGTCACTCTTCATCACCGTCTTCGTCTTCCTCTTGCTCTTCCAACTCTGAGTCCTCTTCTTCCTTCAGTGGCAGCACCTCCTCCTCCCCATGGGAGTTTCTCATTGTGTGTCTCCAACAGCTACAAGGCAGAGAGCAAGATGTGTTTGCTATTCTTCTTACTCCTCCTTCACCACCACCCATTGCAAGAGCATCAGCGTCTCTTCAAAATATATATATGAGGGACAACTTTAGCATGAACGGCATGAGCTGCCACTGCCTGACCTGGAAACAACGCATACTCCCTGCTGGTGCATGACCAAATCATTCACGGCATTCTGCCGGCATGTGCAATGTTGAATTCCAGCAAGTTAAAGCGTTGCAGATTAGGCAGTGTAACTGCAGACCATTGTGACACTGCAAGTTCTGTAGAGCGTTCCTCACCACATGACAATAGCTAAAAAGAGGGACAGTCTCCTGGACATTGCCAGCACCTTGCGAAAGCCAGTGCAGTTTTTAAAAGGCCATGCAGGGAGCATGTGTTATTTCCCCCAGATTCAGGGCGGCCAGGATTTTGTGTCCATTGTCGCTGACTACCTTGCCCAGTTGGTGTTGGCGGGGTGATAGCCAGTGGGATGTTTGCTGCTTGATGTACTTTTGCAGCTGCTCGCCTGTGTGACTACTGTTGCCCAGGCCGTTCAGCTCCAACACGGCGTGGAGGCACATGACTTAACACACGTGATAGGAAGAGGGAGCGACCCTGTGTCCTGATGCTGTTGGGAACGGGACCGTGTCCGTGGAGGAGGAGGTGGAGTTATCAGATAAGTTCTTGCTGTGTGAGCCAACCCGATGATATGGTGGGAGGGGGTCAAAAGAACCTGGCCATGTTGCTGGGGTGCTGCCTCTCCACTTCCACAAAAAACATTGACCCAGTAGGTAGTGAAAGACATGTACTGTCCCTGTCCATAACAGCTGATCCACCACCCTTCTTCACTGATGTTGCCTCCTCTTCAGTACCCGGATCTGGCTCCCAGGTCCGGTCCAGCAAACAATCATCATCGGAGTCCTCACCGTTTCTTCTGCTTTTATCAGACTGTGAGATATCACGGTGGACTGCTAGGACCCCCTCCCCTGCTCTGCATTTTCCTTGATAGCCACTGTCGCTGCCCCCGCCACTAATGCCATGGTTACAGGTGCCACTATTACCACCACCATTAACACAGATATGCAGGGGGTCCCCAGCCTCCTCCCGAACTACCTTCTCAGGGCAGTACATGTAGCTGGCCAGCTAAGACCTGTCCTAGGTTGCTAATATAGCTTATATGTTTATACAGCTAGACCCGCCAATAACCTTAATACAGTTCCTATGTTTGTGTGTTAAAGACAAAAGCAGAGTTGTTTGCAGTGACTTCAGGTTTGAATGTCATATAACTGTTTTATATATATATATATATATATATATATATATATATATTGTGTTCACAGAAGCAGAAAAGATAATATGCCATAAGATTCATTATATGGATGTGAGGTAAGCTCAATGACACAGCAGAAACAAAAGAAAGCATAGAGTTAAACTGCTGTTGCTGGGCAGGAGTCTATACCAATCACAGCCAGCCTCACACACAGCAGGAGTCTTGGCAATCACAGCCAACCTCAGACACAGCCTTTGTGGGAAATTCCCTAGCAGGAGCTGCTAGAAAATATTATTCTCCAGAGAGAGAAGCTGAACAGACATTCACTCCACTAAGAGCTGTGTTTTATGGAAGCAGAGAGGCCAAAATAGGTATTTAAAACAGTTATATAATGTTCCTACTGTTAATATAGTGATTAGAACTGTATACTGAACTAGTTATATGTGTGTTTACTTACAGTTCCACCAATTGCAAACTACAAAGTTCACAATTCAAATTCAAATTCCATATTGCAATCTAAATTGCATACCACCATACCAGATCATACTCAATCAATCTGCAAATAGTTACTGCTAACTATATATTGCAAATTGTGACCAAATTCAGCAAATGGAACTATTAGTTAGACCTCAGATATACAGGTGAAACGCGAAAAATTAGAATATCGTGCAAAAGTCCATTTATTTCAGTAATGCAAATTAAAAGGAATTGCATTAATGCAGCTTAAAATTAGAATTTTGTGAAAAAGTTCAATATTCTAGGCTCAAAGTGTCACACTCTAGTCAGCTAATTAATCCATACCTCCAGAGCAAAGGGTACCTCAAAATTGTGACTTTGGGGTTTCATAAGCTATAAGTCATAATCATCCAAATTATAACAAATAAAGGCTTGAAATATCTCACTTTGCAATGTAATGAGTCTATCTCATATGTTAGTTTCACCTTTTAAGTTGCATTACTAAAATAAATGAACTTTGCACAATATACAAATTTTTCGAGTTTCACCTGTACCTCTCAGAGAGATCATGAAGTGCTTAAATAACTTAAAGTGAGAGTACAGCTACTCAAGAGAGAAATATATCCACCATTTTATGTTGAATGACAAGATTGAACAGTTGAACCACCATCTTATGCATACCGCCATTTTATGATATCTTTTCAACACGTGTTATGTACATGGACTATCTGCTGCGGAGGCGGCAGTGTTATATATGAAGAAAAGTTGAAGTTAATAAAGAAGTTATTTCAAGCATTTGGTGTGCTCTTTAAACCTACTGTTTCCATAGAACGGCGCTAGAGGAATTACAGAGTAATAGACAGTCTGGTTAGACTAAAAGTCAAAGATATCAAAATTCTTCTAATGCCACAGCGCAAAAGGCACTTCATAGTGCTGCACCTGCCACAGTACAAACCATGACTCTCTCACAAGTCATTATCAAGGAGACTCTCTTGCTGTCTGCCATAGGGCTTGTTGGGGATCTCTTGCCACTTCTTAGAAAAAAGGAAGACGCTCCAACTTGGAAGAGGCAGTTAAGACAGAGAGGACTTCACTGAAAGCCTTCTCTGGGGCTGCAAGGAGGAGCAGGAGGAACACTGTGACACCTGGCTCCACGGCATTGTGTCACCTCCACGTCATCCTCCTGCGACTGAGAGGAGGAGTGAGCCAGCCAAACCATAATCTCATCCTCTTACTCCTCAACGATAATGTTGCACATTTCCAAAGCCATAGACAACCGTGGCCTACTACTACTACCACTACTTCTGTCCAGATAGTTAGTGCTGCTACTACCCACATTCTGGCTCTGGGTCTTTAGTTTGGAACCCTTCCGTACAGGGGCGGATTGGGACCTAAAAAAAAATACTAAAAGTGGCCTCGTTTTGCAGTCGGGTCCAAATTGATGGAAGCTAGGGTCAACACAAATAGACGGGGCCAGCAATACCATATTGCGGCACATTATACCAACCCAACAGAGCCAAATACCACAGTTCCTCACAAAATACTGCCCCCATCAGTACAAAATATATCCTCAAAAACTACCAGTGGCTGGCCGTGAGGAGGGCTCAGGCGGCCCTTTGAGTATCGGCCCACCAGGAATTTTCTTGTAAGGTCTATGGCCAATCCGCCCCTGCTTCCATAGCCCAGATATTTTTTAGCCTCTCAGTGTATTGGTGTAGTAATCGTGTATATGCTGATTTAAATAAATAGAATAGCCCCACCAAAAAAATCAGCCCTAATTTTACAGTACCAATCACTGATGTTTTTGTCTGCCACCCTGCGGTTTTTAAAACTTAAAAAAAAATTATTAACTATGTGATGACCTGATGCAGAGCTCAGACTAGTATTTCAGCTGTTTTCACTGAGATTTCAAATGCTACATCAATGGTAGAACACGTCTTGTACAGTTTTGTGCTTATTCCATGACTTCAAGACTAAGAGATTCTGATTTACTGGTTGTGTATGTGCAATGTTCCGAACCAATGCAAATAATGCTGATATACACTTTTGTTGACGTGACCATAGTGCCATATGGACTGTATGGATGTGACCTTCATTAATCACGTAAAATCACTGCAGGATCATAAAAATGCCAATGGCAATGAATGATTACATCCATACATCAGCTATGTCAATATGTCTGGTCTGATCCCACAGAGGAACTACTGTAGAGGAAATTGCTGACAACATTCCTTCTGGCGATGACAGGTGTCAGGACACATGGGTGGTGTAGCTGCATACCGGTCACAGTGTCCATGGGAAAGAGATGGCACCAGGTGCACTATGGGAAGAAGACAAGCTGGTGGAAGCTATGTGAGACTCTGGGTGATGTTCTGCTGGAGACCTTTTGTCCTGACATCATGTGGATGTAACATGTACCACCTACCTAACCACTGTGCATTCATGGCAGTAGTGCCACTTAATGTCAGTGGAGGGTCTTTCACCAGGATAATGCTGACCATGAAAAAAAGATCAAGGTGATGACTTGTCTCCAAATTTCCAGATCTTATTCTGATAGTCATCTGTGCAATGTACTGGAAAACAGATCTGATCCATGGAGATCACAATATTCTAGCGGCTAGACAACCTCTTTAAAATAATTAAATGGGTATTGGGGGGGGGGGGGGGGGGGTCAAAATGGTCTTTGGAAACCATTAATTGCGGACTGCCAATTCAAAAACTCACCAAAGATCATAAGATAAATTCTTGGAAATTTGGTATGGAATAACATTTGCCCCATGCAGGGTGGTCAGAACATCCAGAACATAGAAAGCCATATGGACTATATTTTGGTAAATTAGCTAAATATGGATTCAAGACAATGATTAACCAAAATCTAGAAGCTTTGTTTAACTTTTAAAAGTTTTCTTAAATTTAATGCATATTTTACAATAATCATTTTAGAATTGTGGAAGTCCTAATACGTGTCTGAGACTAAATAAAACACGACACTGAACGCGTAAATTATGTTTTTTTTGTTACCTTCTGATAATTGGGCCATGTACAGTAGTAATCCTTACCATAGAATGGTATAATGGAATATTGATTATCAATTGTCTTTATTGTTAACCCCTAAGGCGGGTTTACACCACACAATGTTACAGCTAATTGTCAGGAAGGAAGCGTTCCTTCCCAACAGTCGGCTGCTTGTTCAGTGGAGGAGACTGAATTTACATGCAGCGATCTCCTTTACAGTATGGGGACAAGGGATCACTATAACGATTCCTCGTCCCCATACCGAATCATGGTTTCTGGGCAGCAGATCTCTGTTTAGACCGCATGATCTGCTGCCCAGAATCGATGATTGGTGGTGCCTGCACGAACAACAAGATCACCCGATGAACAAGCATTTTGCTCGTTCATCAGGTGATCGGCAGCACATTTAGATGGGCAGATTGTCGAGAGCGAGCATTCGCAGAATATTCCGCCTGAAAATCGGGCAATCTAAATCCACCTTTAATTTCTGAAGGAAATCCAGTGCAAGCTTTTTACTCCTTCCTATGGCTAATAATGGTTTGAGGTACCTTCCGTTAAGGTAAATCAATCAGCTCAATTTCAAAAGAATCCAATATGTAGAGTATACTGGACCATGGTGGGGACTGGAGCAGCATCAGAACGGCATTGGCGGGATGAATGAGATACTATAACACGTCTTTGCTTTTCAAACCTTTGATTGCCTACGCTTTTCTCCACTCAGAAGCATTGAGTTACTCTTCTACGATTGTAGTTTTTCACTTTTACCATCTTTTCCATCTAGCCCGAACCACCATGATGACTTCTTCCAGCCATGACTTGTGTCATTAGAGTTTGCTCAAAACACCTTAGCTCCTCACTGTTCTCCAGCATTCTCCCCACCTTTTTCCAACCGACAAAAATATCAGTATCCTGCTGTTCTTCACCAGTTCTGTGCTCGTTGATGCCTCATGTGCACTTTTGACTGTACCTGCTGTAACACACCGTGCCACCAAATATTGTACTTTAAATATAATGTTACCCAATAGTGTCATGTAGACAGCACACCTGAAAACAAAAGTCTCAGATTAGGCAACTCTTAGTTATTAGACGAGAGTCCTCTGTTCAGGATCCTTGTATTTTGGCCACAGAGGAGAGTGTTTACAAAAAGTGGCTTTCATTCTGGAGGACCTACCTGTCCTGTATTGCATTACACAGAAAAGATATTCAGTAAATGGACACTGTGTAATGTTTAATTTACCCTGTGGAAGCACTGCAGGGAAGTTGAACACTGTTACTGCTAAATGATGGGGATCATTGAGGATCACGGCAGGAGGATACTCAGTGATCTGCCAATTCCAAGGGAACAATGGAAAAATAAAACATAATCATGGCTCAACTCACTAACTCCTCACCATGGCTGTTCCATCCCTGCTGCCTTAACATCCTGCTCCAGATTCAATACATAGGATAAGGATGGAAATGTCCTCCATGCGCTCAATCACTGACTGAGACGGGTCACGAGCAGGATATGGAGAGAGGTGGGGATTGGGGAAGTGGTGGGAATGAATGAAATATATATTATTTTATATAAAACACGTTTGTTTAATTTTTTTGCACAAACTTTTTCTCCTATAAAAGAGCCTTTAGGAGAGAACATTCACAACATGCTGTACTTTTATGGCCTTGTACACACAGATGATCCATAAGACCTTCCTCTACTGAGATGAAGAAAATTGAAAATTTTGAATAGAGCTGGTCAGAGAGAAGAGCACAGAGGAGGATTACTGTATTTATGAATATACATTGTCATTTTGCTATTTCTATTTAGTTTTCATGATTTTATCATTCTGCATAACTATATATTTTTCAATACAATGATGTTCTGTGTGCAACAAGGCAAAATGGAAGGTAAGCAATGTTCACAATACTCTGCAGCAGCACAAGGTTAAAACACGCGACAACCCCACAATTCCCTGTAATAACAGGAAGATCACGGTACAATACATTAAAGCTATAAAGTACGTAATATAAATCCATGGGCATATATACATTAGTACTGATTAGAAGCAATGAAAACTTCAACTGTTATCACTATTACTAGCATAGTAGACATTTCTAGAGCCTTTAGTTTCAAAAGTGAAAGAAAACTAGAGGGCTTGTAGAATCTAGCCTCCTATATTCAAAACTATAACTACTATAATACTGTCTCCTATGTACAAGAATATAACTACTATAATACTGCTTCTATGTACAAGAATATAACTACTATAATACTGCTCCTATGTACAAGAATATAACTACTATAATACTGTCTCCTATGTACAAGAATATAACTACTATAATACTGCCTCCTATATTCAAAACTATAACTACTATAATACTGCCTCCTATATTCAAAACTATAACTACTATAATACTGCTCCTATTTACAAAAATATAACTCCTATAATACTGCTCCTATTTTCAAGAATATAACTACTACAATAATACTCCTATGTACAAGAATATAACTACGATAATTCTGCCTCCTATGTACAAGAATATAACTACTATAATACTGCTCCTATGTACAAGAATATAACTACTATAATAATGCCTCCTATGTACAAGAATATAACTACTATAATACTGCTCCTATGTACAAGAATATAACTACTATAATAATGCTCCTATGTACAATAATATAACTACTATAATACTGCCTCTTATGTACAGGAATATAACTACTATAATACTGCTCCTATGTACAAGAATATAACTACTATAATACTGCCTCCTATATACAAGAATATAACTACTATATTACTGCTCCTATGTCCAAGAATATAACTACTATAATACTGCTCCTATGTACAAGAATATAACTACTATAATACTGCTCATATGTCCAAGAATATAACTACTATAATACTGCTCCTATGTACAAGAATATAACTACTATAATACTGCTCCTATGTACAAGAATATAACTACTATAATACTGCTCCTATGTATAATAATATAACTACTATAATACTGCTCCTATGTACAAGAATATAACTAGTATAATACTGCTCCTATGTACAAGAATATAACTACTATAATAGTGCCTCCTATGTACAAGAATATAACTACTATAATACTGTTCCTATATACAATAATATAACTACAATAATACTGCCTCCTATGTACAAGAATATAACTACTATAATACTGCTCCTATGTCCAAGAATATAACTACTATAATACTGCTCCTATGTCCAAGAATATAACTACTATAATACTGCTCCTATGTCCAAGAATATAACTACTATAATACTGCCTCCTATGTACAAGAATATAACTACTATAATACTGCTCCTATGTACAAGAATATAACTACTATAATACTGCTCCTATGTACAAGAATATAACTACTATAATACTGCTCCTATGTACAGGAATATAACTACTATAATACTGCTCCTATGTGCAAGAATATAACTAGTATAATACTGCTCCTATGTACAATAATATACAGTGGGGGAAATAATTATTTGACCCCTCACTGATTTTGTAAGTTTGTCCAATGACAAAGAAATGAAAAGTCTCAGAACAGTATCATTTCAATGGTAGGTTTATTGTAACAGTGGCAGATAGCACATCAAAAGGAAAATCGAAAAAAAAACTTTAAATAAAAGATAGCAACTGATTTGCATTTCATTGAGTGAAATAAGTATTTGAACCCCTACCAACCATTAAGAGTTCTGGCTCCCACAGAGTGGTTAGACACTTCTACTCAATTAGTCACCCTCATTAAGGACACCTGTCTTAACTAGTCACCTGTATAAAAGACACCTGTCCACAGAATCAATCAATCAAGCAGACTCCAAACTCTCCAACATGGGAAAGACCAAAGAGCTGTCCAAGGATGTCAGAGACAAAATTGTAGACCTGCACAAGGCTGGAATGGGCTACAAAACCATTAGCAAGAAGCTGGGAGAGAAGGTGACAACTGTTGGTGCGATTGTTCGAAAATGGAAGGAGCACAAAATGACCATCAATCGACCTCGCTCTGGGGCTCCACGCAAGATCTCACCTCGTGGGGTGTCAATGGTTCTGAGAAAGGTGAAAAAGCATCCTAGAACTACACGGGAGGAGTTAGTTAATGACCTCAAATTAGCAGGGACCACAGTCACCAAGAAAACCATTGGAAACACATTACACCGCAATGGATTAAAATCCTGCAGGGCTCGCAAGGTCCCCCTGCTCAGGAAGGCACATGTGCAGGCCTGTCTGAAGTTTGCCAATGAACACCTGAATGATTCAGAGAGTGACTGGGAGAAGGTGCTGTGGTCTGATGAGACCAAAATAGAGCTCTTTGGCATTAACTCAACTCGCTGTGTTTGGAGGAAGAAAAATGCTGCCTATGACCCCCAAAACACCGTCCCCACCGTCAAGCATGGGGGTGGAAACATTTTGCTTTGGGGGTGTTTTTCTGCTAAGGGCACAGGACAACTTATTCGCATAAACGGGAAAATGGACGGAGCCATGTATCGTGAAATCCTGAGCGACAACCTCCTTCCCTCTGCCAGGAAACTGAAAATGGGTCGTGGATGGGTGTTCCAGCACGACAATGACCCAAAACATACAGCAAAGGCAACAAAGGAGTGGCTCAAGAAGAAGCACATTAAGGTCATGGAGTGGCCTAGTCAGTCTCCGGACCTTAATCCAATCGAAAACCTATGGAGGGAGCTCAAGCTCAGAGTTGCACAGAGACAGCCTCGAAACCTTAGGGATTTAGAGATGATCTGCAAAGAGGAGTGGACCAACATTCCTCCTAAAATGTGCGCAAACTTGGTCATCAATTACAAGAAACGTTTGACCTCTGTGCTTGCAAACAAGGGTTTTTCCACCAAGTATTAAGTCTTTTTTTGTTAGAGGGTTCAAATACTTATTTCACTCAATGAAATGCAAATCAGTTGCTATCTTTTATTTAAAGTTATTTTTTCGATTTTCCTTTTGATGTGCTATCTGCCACTGTTACAATAAACCTACCATTGAAATGATACTGTTCTGAGACTTTTCATTTCTTTGTCATTGGACAAACTTACAAAATCAGTGAGGGGTCAAATAATTATTTCCCCCACTGTAACTACTATAATACTGCCTCCTATGTACAAGAATATAACTACTATAATACTGTTCCTATGTACAAGAATATAACTACTATAATACTGCCTCCTATGTACAAGAATATAACTACTATAATACTGCCTCCTATATACAAGAATATAACTACTATAATACTGCTCCTATGTACAAGTATATAACTACTATAATACTGCTCCTATGTACAAGAATATAACTGCTATAATATTGCTTACTACGTAGAGAAGAACTATCATTTTGCCGCTTGCAGGATATAATATGAAAGGCGTGAATTTTTCCACACAGGATGTTAACCCCTTCCCGACTGCCCACTAGCTATATACTTCCTATCTGCACATACCCTGTTCAGATACTACTTATATAAATGGTCAGACAGCCCTTTAATCCTAGCGCTGTAAAGCTTCTGCTCTTGCAATCTAGCAGGAGCAGGTCGGATCCTGGCTGTCAGACCCAGTGGGGACCCTGAGGTCCCTGCCTTCTCTGATGCCGGCAGTAGATCGTAGAGTAGTGGAGGGAGAGCAGTTAGTGGCCGAGCGGCTTCCTCTACTGGTCCCGTCGGTCACGTGACCGCCTGGTGTCTCGGGCCACGAGCACAGTTGCTCCTGTGGATGCTCCAGTTACAGTGGAAATAGTACAATTAAAAAATGTTTAAAAAGTCAGTGTCCTCCAGAGGTCTTTTAATGACCTCTTGGGGGACATTTTATATACCAAAAATAAATTAAAATATAAGTAAAAAAATATAAATAAAAAAATGTAAAAACAAACAATGCCATCGCTAACAGGAACCGTCGCCATAGTCGCTCAAACCTATACATGTTATATATTAAAACGATCGTCACAAAATTGGAAACCCATTGCAATAGTTCGTTTTGTGTCAGTTTTATTATTTAAGAAATAAAAACAATAATTAAAAAATTTATTTTTAATAAGAATTAGCTGTTTTCCCCAAATTAGGGTGGGTTCACACTAGCGTTATGGAGTCCGTTATGGCTTTCCGTTATAACAGGGTTATAACGGAATATGATAAAAAGGATATGTCGCACTAGAATGGGCAGGGGAACCACGTGAGGTGCACCAACTCACAGATCACCAAATCTGAAAGGGAGTATAAATGTAGTAAAAATAGAAGGGCACTCTCTGAAGTAAATGGGAACAGTGGATATTAATACATGCAAATTTATTGATATCTTTAAAATATGTCGCTATGAGCTGAGCGCTGCGATTGGCCAGCGCTACAGCATAGGAGAAGGAGACCGCGGAAGGCTCAACTGGGTGGAGCCTAACTACGAACATACCGGAGGCTATAACCGGAGAACGGAGCGGCGCCCGGGGATAACAGTAAGTGCAGGGGGATCCCTGGGCGCCGCTCTACACGTCTGTATGGTCAGTTTACATACTTTCTTCTGGTGAAAGGTCCTCTTTAAACCTAAAAAAAGGTTAAAAAAAATCTTTAAAAAAAACATGCTTATAAAAAGTCCTAGCTGTCAAGTAAAAAACATCGCAAAAAATTATTTTGGTAGTCAAACAAATAAAAAAGTTAGGGTCACTAAACCACCACATGCACAAAATCACAAAAAATTACCTGGACATTCCGCCCTTTTTTAGGACCAGTCATGAAAGGGTTAAATAGAGATGAGCAAACTTTTGGAAAATTTGATTCAGCTGCTTCACCGAATTACACACAAAAAATCACTTTGTCGCGAAGCACAATTTTTTTTGTAAGTAGCGGGTGCAATGACCGGGAGCTGGGATAGCGCTGCCCCCCATCATCGTACCCCTCAGATGCCGCATTCATACATAATCGCGGCATCTGAGAGTAATAATACAGTTTAAAATTAACAGATAAAAAAAATGAAATCATACTTACCCCCATTTGCTCACAACGGGCCGGTCGCAGCCATCCTGCTTAAAGATCTTTCGCGAAATCTCGTACGGCCCAAGATGACGTCGTCACGTCGGCTGGCATGGTGATGTCATATGTCATCGTGCGTGGGATTTCGGCCGAGATCTTTAATCAAGATGGCGGCGGCTGGACCGTCGCAAGTAAATGGAGAGGTAAGTATGATTTTTTAAATATTTTACACTATTTTAGGTTCAATTGATTCACTGCCACAAAGCACGAGGAAATTCGGCTTTGTAGGGAATCGATTTTATCTTTGAATTCGGATCGAATTCCACTTCGTTGGATTGGTTTCGCTCAACTCTAGGGTTAAAGTAAAAAATATATTTGCACTGTGTTAGCCAGGAAGTAGAAGATTAAAAAAATGGCTAAATGAAAAAAAAGATGATACAATTACAGCTTTCGAGAATACTTAGGCCTCTTCCTCAGACGTCCTTTAGGAGAGTATTTGAGGACTCACATATTTATTCACCAGAGTAAATTATCTTCCGCACAGGATGGTAATGAGCAGAGTGGATACGGAACCTTTGGAGTTTCGCATTTCTTTCCGATGCTCAGTAATTACTTTTCTATTTGTTTTGTAATAACCTGTATAAGATTTCATTGATGAAAGTTGTATTTCGAGACATCATTTCTGATCTTCGCTGGTCGGAGAAGTCATATTCTCTGGAGTCAAGGCTCTTTAGCTCCTGCTCCTCAGAATGCACATAAGCTCGTATAATATCTCTGCATTCATTCTACTTTACTGCGGAACAGTCTCAAATGTTCAGTAAATAAATATACAGTATTTATAGATAAGCAATGTAACCAGAGCTGAATCACAGGGGTCAGGGCTATACAGGCTGCTTTGGGCTTGGAGATCTGTGAGGGTGAATAGACGTCAGTTCTAGCCCCAGGATACAGGCACAGAAGAGCATTAGGATTAAGGTTTGTGCTGCAGTGATACAATTTAAAAAGATTGGGAAAATAGGGAATATTTTGGTTTTGGGTGTGAGAAATAGAGATGAGCAAAGTTTTCAAAAATTCGATTCGGACGCTTCACCAACTTTTTCCAAATCATTAGATCCAAATTAATTTGTCATAAAGAATGTTTATAAATCAGCTATTTCCCAGCTGCAGAGAGCATGTATATCGGTGTACATAACTGTGCATCACAGAAACACAGGCATCACTCTTAGAATCGCTTTATACTTCATTTTAGTCAGTTACGGGTGTGGGGCGTCGCTCTGGTAGTTAGAACTAGCGGATGCAGTATAGAGGCAAAGTACACAGTTCTTGAATCAAACAGCTGTGTTTATTCACACATTGGTGTATAACAAGGAAAATCCATAAACAGTAAAAGTCACCTTTTCTCCTGGTTGTTAATTCACACCCTGTTAGCCGTTCAGCCTCATCAAGTCCATAGGCGGCCTGTTCGCCTTTAGACGGGCCTGAGTCCTCCAGCCCGGCTCAAACCTCAAATCCAAGCACAGCCCTCAGTTCGCAGTAGAAATAAAGCGATGAATCCAGCATCGAAGTTAGCAAATGTTGTGGGTTCCTTTATTTAGTATAGTACAGATCCATACAGTGACAGCATCACCTCAGTGTTCCAAGTGAACGTCTACGCGTTTCGAACAAACATGTTCTTAGTCGTGGGTCACGACTAAGAACATGTTTGTTCGAAACGCGTAGACGTTCACTTGGAACACTGAGGTGATGCTGTCACTGTATGGATCTGTACTATACTAAATAAAGGAACCCACAACATTTGCTAACTTCGATGCTGGATTCATCGCTTTATTTCTACTATTTCACGGTCTTACCAAGGTCTCCGTGCATCAAGTAATTTGATACAAGGGATAGAGGCAGCAAGTGAGCTGGACATTGTTTACAATACGACTCAGTTCACAGCACACAGACTCCTGAGCTCCACTGTCAGAGGGAGGTAAATCCACACACCTGGCAGTGCTGGCTGGTTTTTAAGCCTGGCAAAACCCGGCCTGGAACATGGGGAGTAGTCACCCACCCAGCACTTTGACTACTCACAGTAAGAGCCGTCCCAGATAGCTATGACAGCCATGCTAAATCTCAAGGTGTCAATTAGCAATAGCTGCTGCTGACACATAAAATACCGGCTCTTACTTCACCAAGGCCAGGAACCTCGGTGACACATACCTTCCATCCACAATGATTCCAGGTATCTTCTTATAGGGTCAAAAACTGACCAAATAACTACAGTGTGAACTCAGCCTTACAGGTCAATGCTAGTGTCAGGTATAAAGAACCGTGCAGAGGCCCAAGATTCTACTATAGAGAGAAAGAGCGAACTCCTTTTACACCATCTGCTGATTTAACATAGATTTCTACAGAACCTGTTCTGTTACACGATGATACAAGTAGTGTCCCCCTGACAGAGTGGAGAGGGTGTCAACAGTAAGCGTCAGTGATGCATCAGAAGAACAACCCCAAAAAAACTGATCCTATCTTTTGACCATCTGCCTTCACACGGTCAGCATTTGGTCAGGAACTGATCAGTATTGGTAAGGAAAAAACAGGAGTGGGTCCAAAACAAAGATGACACGAGGTTGGAATATTTGCATGTCTTCTTTGTATTGTACCCACTCCTGCTTTTGGCTTCCAAATCATGATCAAATCCTGATGCAAAATACAGACCTTATAAGACAGGACAGTGATGTCAACAAGGCCAAACAGGGAGATTAGCGGCCCCCTCACAGAGTGGTGAGGGTGGCATCAGCATGAGTAGTCAACATAGTGGCCCAGTCACAGAGTGGGGAGGGTGGCAACAACATGAGGAGTTAAAATTGTGGCCCAGTCACAGAGTGGGGAGGGTTGCAACAGCATGAGGAGTCAACATAGTGGCCCAGTCACAGAGTGGTGAGGGTGGCAACAGCATGAGGAGTCAGCACAGTCACAGGGTGGGGGACAGTGGAAACTGCCTGAGGAGTCAACATAGTGGCCCAGTCACAAAGTGGGGAGGTAGCGGGCAACAGCAGTGGCAATAGCAGCATAAGATGGTGGGTGGTAGTAGGAGAAGATGGCAGCGAATGTGGGGCACTAAACACCCGCTCTGATGCCACACTACTGGTCGGGCAGGAAAGCTTGTCCAGGGCAAACTCGGCCAGTTGTGGCCACAAATCAAGTTTGGCTGCAAAGTAGTCCAGGGGATCTTTGATGTGGGGTGGCAGGGTGCAGTCCACGTATGCCACCACCTGCTGGTTAAGGTTCTGCTCTATGTCTATCTGCTGCTGGGTAAAAAGTGCTCATTAGAGACTCAAGACTTAAGTTGCTGCTGATGGAGCAGGTGCTTTTCCTGACACCCCCACTCCCTCCACCCCCACTCCCTCCAGCAGTCATGGTAGTGGAACTTGGGCACTCCGGTCAGACCTGTGAGAATGGACGATGGCGCACATAGGCAGGGACCAACCGACTACATAGGCTATCTTGATAGTAGTTAAGTTTTTCATTCCTCTCAGCAGGTGTAAAAAAAAGCCCCCATTTTGGCCCGGTAGCGAGGGTCTAATGATGATAATGTGGCTGTCACTCCGCAAGCAACTCATCATGCATCTGGCCATTTGCACCAGGGAATCGGAGGAACTCCCTGCCTCCATCTCTACTGCACACTGCCATGGTAGGTTGGGGTCATCTGCCTGATCTTTCTCATCACCCTTCAGCTCCTCATGCTCTTCCTGTTCATCTCCTGTCACTCGGGCAGGTAAACCACTTATTTCTGTATACAATTCCTGGGCGTTAATGTCCTTCTCCGCCAGTTCAGCCTCCACTCATGGCTCAGGTGGCCATGAAATGTAGGCGCCACATTTCCAGTGCCCTGACCAGCCATATTTATCAGCATCTGCTCCAGGACGTGAAGGAGAGGAATTACATAATTCATCTCATAGTCCTGGCGACTAACAAATAAAGTGGCCTCCTCAAAGGGCCTGAGGAATCAGCAGGTGTCTCACACAAACTGCCACTGGCTATCATCGAAGTCACACAGAGGAGTTCCAACATATGGAAACGTTGCACACAAGGCGATATTGGGGAATAGTGATGAGCGGCAGGGGTCATATTCTAATTTGCGATATTTCGTGAATATTTTGTAGAATATTTGGCGAATATTCGCGAATTCGAATATTCGTTATATTCTACATTTTTTTTACTCTAAAAATCGCCAAAGTAATTATCACGTAATATGCGAAAATTACGCGATCAATACAGGCATGGGTCAAAAAGGAATGTATAGCACTATATTCGATATAGTGCTATACAGTATATTTGTTTTTAGAATATTCGTCATTTTTTTCCATCTGAAGTCATGATTCCTCCCTGTTTAAGTTGCTTCATAAGCAACTTAAGCAGGAAGGAATCATAACTTGAGATGAAAAAAATGACGAATGTTCTAAAAACGAATATATAACACTATATCGAATATAGTGCTATATATTCCCTTTTGACCCACGCATGTATTGATCGCGTAATATTCGCATATTACGCAATCATTACATTGCCGATTTTTCGAATAAAAAAAAAAAAGGACGAATATTCGAAAAACAAATATATAGCACTATATTTCAAATATTCTCGAATTCTCTAAGTTGCGATATTCGCAATAAATATTCGTAATTCGATTATTCGCGCTCAACACTATTGGGGAACACCATTCTCCCTTTGAAGCTCAAGGAGGGCGTGTTTTGCAGGGTAAGAGTGTCTGAAGTGCATGCACAGTTTCGTGGCCATTTTCAAGACATCTTGCAGTTTGGTGGAAGAATTCAGGAACCGGTTTACAACCAGTTTAAAGACATGTGCCATGCAGGGTGCATCGGTCAGCCGTCCTTGATAGAGCGCCAACACAATGTTCTTCCCATTATTGGTGACCATGGTTCTGATCCTCAGTTGGCAAAGAGACAGGCAGGATTCGATTTCTTGGTTGATGATGTCAAGCATATCCTCCCCGGTGTAACTCCATTCGCCCAGGATGGCCAGGTGCAGAACAGCGTGACACCGCCGTGCTCTGCACTGTGTCTATATTGGAGGCTGAGAACAAGGCTGAGGATGAAGAGGCAGAGGAGGACATTGACGCCGAAATCACAGCATGAGAATGTGAAGGCGGCATTGTCATCACCTGGCCAAGTTGCTGGTGTGCCTGGGCTGGAACCATATTTACCCAGTGGGCCGTAAAGATCATATATCGTCCTTGACCATAGTTACAACTCCACACATCGGCGCTGACGTGAACTGTACCAGACACCAACAGGCTCAAGGACTGGCCTACCTTCTGCTTTACATACGTATGCAGAGCTGGTACAGCTTTTCTTTAGAGAAGTAGTAACAGCCTGGGACTCGGCAATTGGTACCCTGGCCATGCTTCACCTTTTGCCCACAGATCGTATATATACATCCACTATGACTATGGCATTTAACCCCCACAACTCCATGCTGATTGCCCACCACTGCACTATGAAGCCGTGCACCACTAGTTGTTTCCGGACAGGTAGGCTCCTTAATAGCAGACGGTCTACCCTGGGCACGTTTGGCTCCAGACCTCCCACTGCTTCTATCCCGCTGGCTCATTGGCATGCTTCCACCCTACTGATGTCTCACAGGCATGCTTCCACCCTCTCCCCTGATGATTATAATGATGAAGCCCCCTCTTAACCTGGCACCCAAGTGCCATTGGCTACATCATCATCCAACACTGTCTGATCATCACTTATGTCACTCTCACTAGTCTCATGATCGCATCCATGACCGCTCTCAAAACCAGCTCCCACGCGACTCTCATCATCGCTCCTTGCACTCCTACAAGAGGAAGCAGCAGACCTCTCCTCCAAATCTGCACTGGGCAGTAGCTGCTGACTGTCCTCAGTAATATCTTCCTTGCTGAAAAGGGTAGCAGAGCCGACAGCATACAATACTTGCCCGGCAGAAGGAGCAGCAAAGGAAAGAGGCAGGTTCAGAACGGGTGAGGGCACAGAGCTTGTTCTCGGACCATGCCAACTAAGTGTGGTGTCAGGGAAACCAACAGACTCCTGGCTGGGGATGTCTGATGTCAGTTGAGATGATGTTGAAGACCGAGTTAACCATTCCAGAACAGCGGGATTAGTCGTCAAAACATGACTGCTGGATGACACTGGCAGCTCTGGCCTGTCGCTGTGGCTGCTGCTACTACCAGCACCCCTTCTTCTGCTGCAACTTCTAATGGCTCCAGTAACATTTCTGTCAGTGCCCGTTCCTTTGGAGGGCCCTGTCACCTCTTTGTTGAACATACTGTATTGTAACAGTAACTGTATATTTAAAATTGGTTATTCAGTGTCAATGTGGACACCCCAATAACAGTTATATTTCACGGGTTATTCACCCTAATTTGAGAATCAAGGCATAATAGAATTGCTTATCTATGAATTCAGGTGGACACCACTATAACGGTTATATTACACTGTTTATTCACCCCAATATGAGAATCAAACCCTAATGGAATTGCTTAACTATGAAATCAGCTTATTCACCCCAATTTGAGAATAAAAGTGTAATAGAATTGCTTATTAAACAAGGTGGGCACCGTTCAGTTAGATAGCTCTGTGCGCTACATAGAGGATTGATGCAAACTGCGCTGTCACCTAAGGATCCCTTTGGCTTAAAGAGGCTGCACTGCGCTGCAGTCTCCCTATGCTCTCACTTTGCCCTGCCGACAGTGTCTGAAAACTCTCCCTATGATCTCCCTACACTGTCCCTGCACTGACCCTACCCATGATTATACTAATAAAGGCTTTGTAAAATGCTTTCCATAGCACTTGTCACATCTGCCCCTACGTTCAGTTCCCAGGAAAATGTTGGAGACCGTGCAGGATGAGGCTTTTTATAGGGCTGTGACATTACAGAGGCTGGCTATCTGCTGATTGGCTGGCTGCACGGCATTATGGGTGATCCCTCGTTCCCAGGATTCTTACTTTCACTTCATTAACTTTGATTTGCTCAACACAGCCTAATATCAATTTTTCAATTAATAAATTAGTTAATTTGTTCCAGAGCTTCAGTGATTGGAGAAAGGGACATTCAGTTTCAAATAGTCCAGCTATTTACCATCTCCACGTATAAATGTTATAGTGAGGTTATACTTGTTGGCTTAGTTTTGATATAAAAAAAAAAAAAAACTTCTCTAAAAGTATAACTCCCGGCATGACCCAATTAATTCAGATGACAGACTAGACCCCAGAATAACTTCTGAAAACAGCTCTGACCCAAGACCAGACTCCAAAGTATATTGAGATTTCAGAACAAACCCCAAATAAAGTGAGACCCCAGACCAGACCCCTAAATTCACCAAATCCTAGATCTGACCCAAAATTAACTCAGATTCCAGACCAGAGCCCCCAAAATTAATTCAGACTGCGTACCAGAACCCTAGATTCCTTAAAATTCTAGACCTGACTGACCCAAAATTAACTCAACAGACCAGAGCCCCAAGTTAATTCAGACCCCAGACCAGACCCCTAAATTCATCAGATCCTAGACCGGACCCAAAATTAACTCAAACCCCATAACAACCCCTAAATTGTTTGAGATCCTAGATCTAACCCAAAATTAACTTGGATAAGGCTGCTAAATTAGTTCAGACTCCAGAATCCAGACCACAAAGTTATTCCATACTACAAACCAGACCTCAAAGTTAATAAGATCCCAATATGTATTGATATCCCAGACCAGACCCCAAAATACTGTACTTTTCAATCCCAGACTAGATCCCAAAGTAAAATCACACTCCCAGACCAGGGCACAAAATTAAGTAAATCTCCAGACCAGATCCCAAAATTAATTCAGACCCCAGACTCAATTCTTCTATTTCCTCTCAGCTCCTTCCTCTCAGCTTCTGTTTACTTACAGGTGCCAAAGCACAGAACACAAACCCCTGATGCAGACCAGAGTACAGAGCTTGTGTTTGAGGCAATCAGGTGCTTGATGTGGCAGGCAGGCACCCTAGGCTTTGGACCCAGTTACAATTGTGTTCATAGATATTAGGTGGTCAGACCAGAAATAATGTATCATGATGACCATGATATTACCTGTAAGATTACTTCAGACTGTGTACTTGTAGTAAGCCAGAGAAGCATCCCTATATTGGACACATCTCCATCGAAATGTTGAGAAGTATAGGTATTTATTGAGCATGTGGGGTGGTTTCCGTGGCTCTGATTGCCTGTGTTCTCTGGGCATTCATTGTTCCCAGCACCAGTTCTCATTAGGGTCGATTGGACATTATGAAAATGATTGCTGTGCCTCATATTAATTTAGTCATCTTTTACTTATTCATTGTGACCATATCGGGGACATTTTTTTGGATGGAGGCCACAGATCTATGGTATATTTGAGCTTACTGAGATTTGTGAGGGTAGGGGGAATACCATTTTTTTTCTTCTGTCTGTCGATAAGTAATATTGCAGCTATTTTGAGGGCCACGAGCATAAGGTCATTGGACCATGACACTAAGGTCATTGATATGAGGGCCACGAGTCTAAAGTAATTCGGAACATGAGCCAAAGCTTGTTGATGTGAAGGCAACAAACTTATGGTCATTGGCCATGAGTCTTAGCTCATTGATGTGAGGTCTTTGAGCCTTTGGTCATTGGGACATAAGCCTAAGGTAATTTATATGAGGGCCAAGAGCCTATGATCATTAGTGCCAGGTCCCTGAGCCTTTGGTCACTGGGCTAGAAGCCCGTAGCAATTGAATAGTGATAATTTTAAGTTACTTTTTGACATACCCGATGATTGACTTTATAAGACACATACTATAAATTTAAGATCATTAAATTCACACCAATTTAGATAGTTTCCAGTAGACTGACCAGAGTTTGGCTTCTAAAATCTCCAAATTTTAACGAGCTGATTCTTAGCAACTTAGCTTTGGCTAATGAAGACTAATCTCAAAGATACTCACCCACTCTGGGAGCCATTCTGTAAACCCTGGAGATAACATCTATAGATATAGCCAACCTTTTAAGTGGTAGATTCTACCCTTACGTTGCCTGCTAGACACTCTGGTCAAAGTTGAAACAAAGAGTTTAGCCTAAAGCTGGGACACAGACATTGAAAGAACATCATGGAGTGAACATGTGTGTCATTCTCTGTCCCCTAAGGACCTATGTTGGGCATAACACAGTTTATCTATTGAACCCAGAGTGCCATCAACTATAGCTCACGTAGACTGGTACAAATAATTGTGTGCCAAAGGGTGATAGACTCTTACCTATGCAGGCAGATGCATGTGACCCATATATTGGTAAAAACAAAAAAATGTAACTAGCTGGAAGAACATAGGATAGTTCCTCCTTCGCCCCATCACCAGACAGCCTATCTATGACAAATTACCGTAATTATTATACCCAGGATTCAGGTGCCATTATTTTCGGTCGTACCTAATTCAATTATTTTAACATCTTCAAATTATTCATTTCTGTTTTCGGAAAGCAATACTAGTAAGGTTAATTAAAATATCTTATTTGTGCCCGTGGAATCTACCGGTGATGAATGGACGACCTCTAAAGAGGAAACAGAAACATAATAATTTTCCAGAGAATCTTAACTCTACAAAACTAATTTATTAAAGTAAGGTAATTTCCCAACATCTGTTTATTCCTTTTTGTTAGTGTTTTAGCCTCAAAATGCATAATTACCAACATTTTCGTTTTTAAAAGTGGGGCATTCAAACCCTGCCCACAGGTTTGCCCTAATCCTACCCGAGAGCACCAACTTCTGAGCAGGGTTTACATAAACACCTCCCAATTTTGAGTCTGACCAGCTGATTTTGCCAGGTTTGCTTCAGAAAACTAGAGTTAATCCTGGCAAATTCAGGACTGTTGGAAACTACAAGAGTGCGCAATTTAAAAAATTAATGTCTTACATGATGGGTAGCATCTGGGCTGTCATATGGGTATGACTATTTCAGTATGGCTCTTTACACACCATGCTACAGCCTTCTGTCTGTCTTTGCAATAAGCAAGTTTCCTAAAGTTTCCTCCAAGGGAAAACATATGCCACTGTATGGCACCATATAGTGGCATACGTTACTAGTAGTGTCCCATTAGTAAAAACATATATCATGTAGCATATATTTATTTAAGGATGATTCTACATAGAAGTCTTCCGTGTTATTGTATACAGTTAAGAATACGTTAATGGCATGCACTGGGTGACCAGGAGAATACAGATACTTTTGGCAAAAGCCCCAAGGTTCTTTCCCAGTGCTTAACAGGAATGTAGATCCCAAAGAAAATGTAAACACAGCCTAAAGTGGGAGTAAAGTACAAGAAAGATTTGGGTGACTGGGTAACCAAAGATGACTCTCTATAGCCTCCAAAATGGCTGACTGGTCTAAACTTCCAATGGAAATAAAATGATTACACTTACCGGTAATCAGATTTTCCAGACCCCACAACATCACCACAGAGAGAGAATCTACTCCCAAGGACAGGAAACCTACAGAATAAAAAGGTGGAACCTCTCTCTCACCTCAGTGGTTTACAGAGCATAAGAGGGACTCCAACCCTGGTTAATCAAGATTACATCATCCAATTAATGCACACATTTTTTTTTTCAACACCCAGGTGCAACTAGAAGGGACAGAAGGAAATATCCAAGGATGGAATAAGGAAGGGTGCTGTCGTGGGGTATAGAAAATCTGATTACCGGTAAGTGTAATCATCATATTTCCCTTCCCCCTACGACAGCACCACAGAGAGAATTACAGAGAAAAGAACCTTCCTTAGGGTGGGACTACTGTTTGCAGAATCTTTCTACCAAAAGAAAGATCAGAAGAGGAGTTGAGATCCAAATGATAGTGACTGAAAAAGATAGAAGGAGAAGACCACGTGGCAGCTCTACAAATTTGATCAATAGTTGCACAAGATCTCTCAGCCCAAGATGTAGAGACAGAACGAGTGGAATGTGCTTTAACCAACATTAGATGAGACAGACCAGCCTCCAAGTAAGCCAGGGAGATTCCAAGTCTAATCCATCTAGACAAGGAACTCTTTGTAGCCTTCTTACCCTTGTCTGGCCCAGAGAAAAGGACAAACAAGGCTGAAGACTTTCGCCAACCCTCAGTAGAAGTGTGAAACTCTCTTTCCTTGGAAGACTTGGGATTATTACAGAAAGAAGGAAGCACTATTTCTTGAGATCTATGAAATTGCGAGGGAACTTTTGGTTAAAAAAAGATGGATCTGGTTGGATAATAACTCTATCCTCCAAAATGGTTGTAAAAGGAGGATTCTTGGAAATTGCCTTCAATTCACTAATTCTACTGGCAGTGCTTAGTGCCACTAGTAAAATTGACTTCTAGGTCAGATGTTTAATACTACAAGACTCGATAGGTTCAATGGGTGACTGAGTTAAGGCTTTCAAAACCAAATTCAAATCCCAAGGAGGAACTTTTGGAATTCGAATCAGAGCACTTCTATCCACTGCTTCAAAGAATCTCACTACCCAGGGATTTCTAGTAAAATGTTTATCAAAAAGAACAGAAAGGGTAGAAACCTGAACCTTTAGGGTGTTTTTGGCCAAACCTAAAGCTAGGCATTTCTGGAGGAATTCTAGAGTATGAGATGTAGACACAGAACTAGGCAAACTGTTATTATTTAAACAATAACAATCAATAAACTTCCTCCATACCCTAGCATAAATTGATACAGTTACTGCCTTTTTACTTTTAAGAAGGGTGGCTATAAATTCCTGAGAAAAACCCTTTTTAGCTAATAAGCCCCTTTCAAATTCCATGCTGTCAAACAAAGACCCCAGACCGCTGGATGACAAACCGGGCCCTGAGACAGCAGGTCCGGGATCTCCGGAAGGACCCAAGGATCGGAAACAGACATCATTCTGAGAAGAGTAAACCAAGCCCTTCTGGGCCAGAAGGGAGCAATCAGAATCACTCTTGCCCTGACTCTCCTGATTTTCTTTAATACCAGGGGTAATAACTGGAATGGAGGGAAGGCGTATGCTAGAGAGAATTCCCATCTTAGGAGAAGGGCATCCACCCCATAAGGGGATTCTTTGGGATTTAGAGAACAAAACTGATCTAGCTCCCTGTTCTGACGGGAGGCAAAAAGATCTATTACAGGCGTACCCCAAAGCTCTGCGATCCTTGAAAAAATCGATTGTTACAAAGACCATTCTCCCTGCTTCAGTTGACATCTGCTCAAAAAATCCGCCTGAATATTCTCTTTCCCCTTTATATGAAGAGCTGAGATATGGCAGACCTGCCCTTCCAAGTTCTGTAACAACCGATTCGCTTCTAACCAGAGGGTGGCTGACTTGTTTCCCCCCTGATGATTGATATATGTGTAGTGTCCCACTAGGTAGGCGTGGGCACTACACAAGGGTCAATTGGTGTGCGTGTTACTTCTACTCACAAGGGACAGTGGTCTTATATTTAACTATGCATTTAATGTATTTTCTATGTGTTTTTACATGCAATGTTTCCCCTGTATTATGTATAGCAGGCCTATTAGGGTGTAGTTAGGCATCCCGGACGCTAGAGGGAGATAGGGAGCCCCTAGTATAAATGTACAGGCCCAGACAGGGAGGAGGGAGTTCATAGTCAGGAGTCTGTGGAGACAGAAGTCAGAAGGCACCAGCCAGAGATATTCTGAGGGCCTCCTTCTGACAGGCAGCTTGATAGCCCTGGCTGCTAGCTATGACCGGGAGGCTAGTGAAGATTCCTAGCCTGCCTGTAGATCAAGTGAGCCTCAGTTAGCTCAGAAGTCACCCCAGCAGTAGGACAGGACCTCCTGGGAGAAACCTGCAGTTACCCTCAAGCCAAGTAAGGTTATTACCAATCAGATAAGTACCCTGATGAGCAGAGGATCTGTAAAGCAAAGCAAGTGCCAATACTGGAGGAAGATTATTTAAACCAGGGATTTAAGCCAGCATTTAGGCATCCGGGCCTTGGGATTGAAACCAGACAGGAGTTCTAAGGAACAGTGTACACTATTTCCGAGGAGAAGGTACAACCTGATTCTGAGTGTGTTGTTGATTGCACTCCATGTATCTTGCATGATTAATACCTGCCATCTTGTGAAATAAGCCTGCTTGTGAAGCTTGTGATATAAGGGACTGCATTACCCTCTTGATGTACAAAGTTGGACTGTTTAAGTAAAGCAACGTTTGGTTCACTATACCACCTGTGTACCTCACTTATTGCTGCCGAAACCGGTGTGCCACCGTTACAGGCACTGGCGTCACGAATCCTAAAAGGGACCTTGCTTCAGGCACTCTAAACACCTGCAACATCCAGGGCACCTCACACAACATCAGGCCAGGTCTCTACATACAGAGTGTGCCCCAGAGGAAGTCTCCTTCACTGCCGCATGCCTGCCCAGGGTTCTCCTCCAAAAAAGTGAGTAACCCTCGATTGCCCATACCATGACCTCACTGTCGCTATACCCTGCAGGTCTGGCGTGCTGCATAAATTGGCGTCACAAACAGGATTTACGGACTATTCCTGCGCCATTGCGGATACAAGAACTGTGTGCTAATATATGCCTTAAAGTGACCAAGCCCTAATTGTTTTATTGAAAATCGCTGGGCCAAAGAACTGTAATAATTTGCGGTGTGAAATTGTGCTTTTTATGGACTGTTTTACTGTTGTAAAGCCACCGCTTGCTGTCAGTGAATAGACGGCGTTTTGCTTAAAGATGGCCGCTTAGCTTGCTTGGATTTACTGCTGCGTCATCTTTATACTAAATTGGCGGTAAAAATTGGCGCCTTTTTGCTGAAAAGTGCGGGAAAGGCTATATGTCGGCGCCACCGCCCTTTCTGGACATTTGCATGTCTGCAGAAATGGACTCCGCCTCCCCCATACTGGAGTACCTGGGGGGCGGCCTCCCAGTGCAATGGGAGGATCTGACTACAATTATTGGCGCCACCCTGTCGCTCTCCAAAGAAGGATCGAGCATGTTGAAGAGTGAATACTGCTCTGCTGGGATGTCCGCGCCTGATCTGTTAAAGATGGATGTTATTGGTGTAGAGCAAGAGGACGCTCCACCGGCCTACTCTCCGGGACCGGAGAGACCCGCCTGCCCGCCACCGAGGACGCAACCAGAGACCTATTACGGCTCCTGGAGAGACTTTTTCCAGCCCTCATTCAAGTGGTCAGCATTGATGGCAGAGATACGGGAGGCCGCCATAAAGAAAAACACAAAGACAAAGATCTACTATGAGGAACTGGCAAAGACCGTTCATGAGCGCCACACTGACACCCAACCCCGCCTGGAAAGGAGAAAGGGGTTGGTTGTGGCATTTGACAAGAACCGTGGCTACGGTTTCATCCAGGACTATACCACCGGCAGAGACTTATATGTAATTCAGAGATCCGTCAAGCGGAGTTACCTCTCCGAATACATGCACAACCTCCGCGAGGGAGAAGAGGTGGAGTTCACCCCTGCCGAGGGCCTGCGAGACCCATATGCTACTGCCGTGACCCGTCCCAGGAAAGAACCGGAGGACTGAGAAGCAGATGAGGACTATACTGGCTGCGAGCGCGAACCAGCGCGCTCTCCAGAACCGGCCCATCATGCGTTTCAAGAGCGGGGCTCTTTCATTGGCCCGAATGTATTCTGGCAGCCAACGGTAGTAGAGAAATGGGTGAGCCCTTATCCGTCCCCTGAGCTGCCTCGCCGGGAGAAGACTATCAAGGAGTTAGAGAACCTGGAAAGATTCCACGTGACCCTGGACAACATTCGAAAAGGGAAAAGACCAGATGCGTCACCTGAACCTGCAGCGGCTGCGCAGGATGCGATTCCCCTACCTGTACCAGTGGAAGCTCTGTAAGACAGCGATCCTGAAGCTGAGAGTCTAGATGATCAGATCGTCCGTCTGGAGGAAAAGCTGCGGGAACTACGCCGAATTGCCACCGCCAGAATCCGGACGCCACCTAGGAAAAAAAAGAGGTCCGCCTTCAGTACTCGGACATCGCTGGGTCAGAGGTAAGGGTACCTGTCCCTACCAGCCGGCCACCTACTGCTACTGCGGCTGCGTTGAGGCCCCCAAGGAGGCCCTCTCACACTGTGACTTGCTGCGCAGAACCAGTTATCTCAGAGCCCACCGGACCGCTTGCGGCGGCGGAACCTAGGCCAGCACAACCTACAATAGTTATGCCTGGACCGATGCGGTCCCCAACTGTGATTACCCCTAGGCCTATGGGGCCCATACCTATTAGGGGTCCATTTATGCTACAGTTGCCCCCCAATACCGTGTTGTGGGCACATCCGCCTGTGGATGCTTACTACAGGCCCCATCTGCAAGCAGAGCCAGGGAGCACCACTGACATGCAAAGTGAATATGACATGCCCCTGTGAATTGGCCTGCTAGGCCATTGATTTGATTTCTTTTGCCAAGGGATTACTTCAAGAGGATTTAACCCTTCCAGGACAGGAGTCCTTTGTTTTGGTCCTTTGTTGCTGCTGCCAGTTACCCACGGCTCAGTGGTAGTGGTCACCCTCTGAAATACCAATTGCAGCAAAGCCATTTTGTTTACAGGACCTCCTGCCTGCTTATTCAATATATTTCACCAAGTTGTGCCTATTTTTATGTTGCACCTATAACCCTTTAACCCCCTTTTCAGGTTAATTAAGGGTATTGCAGCACTTATTTTTATATATGCCATTGGAATAATGTGGACTATTTTTATGTGCTGTCATTTTATTGTGCAACCTAAGTCCAAAGAAATGTGCCCAGAGATGGACTTCACTGTATGCGAGCCTCTGTGATCTTGTATTTCTGCCTTTGCTGTCTTTGAAATCCTTGCTGGGAATAAGAGAAGAGCCTGGGTACGGACTCATGTTTGATCTGTGAGCCTCCAAGGACTTATGGTTGTTTGCGGACTGTTTACATTTAAAGTTTATATGGACTATCCTGGTATTATTAATACGCTGCACCAGGTCAGCGCCCCCGTTCCCTTACATTATCCTGAGAGAAGAGAACGACGCCCCTTTTCACCGTACTTGCTCTTAAGCCAGTGGAACTGCCTGATGTATACATATTATGTATTTTGCAGATGTAGATGTATTTTTCCTGCTTTGCATTATTTTCTCTTTTTCCAGGTGCAGGATCCAGCTGGCCAGGGCCCCTCCATGTTGCGCCGAGGACGGGCAACATTATAGCGTGGTTGTATGTAGTGTCCCACTAGGTAGGCGTGGGCACTACACAAGGGTCAATTGGTGTGCGTGTTACTTCTACTCACAAGGGACAGTGGTCTTATATTTAACTATGCATTTTATGTATTTTCTATGTGCTTTTTATATGCAATGTTTCCCCTGTGTTATGTGTAAGCAGGCCTATTAGGGTGTAGTTAGGCATCCCGGACGCTAGAGGGAGATAGGGAGCCCCTAGTATAAATGTACAGGCCCAGACAGGCAGGAGGGAGTTCATAGTCAGGAGTCTGTGGAGACAGAAGTCAGAAGGCACCAGCCAGAGATGTTCTGAGGGTCTCCTCCTGACAGGCAGCTTGATAGCCCTGGCTGCTAGCTATGACCAGGAGGCTAGTGAAGATTCCTAGCCTGCCTGTAGATCAAGTGAGCCTCAGTTAGCTCATAGAATCTCACTACCCAGGGATTTCTAGTAAAATGTTTATCAAAAAGAACAGAAAGGGTAGAAACCTGAACCTTTAGGGTGTTTTTGGCCAAACCTAAAGCTAGGCATTTCTGGAGGAATTCTAGAGTATGAGATGTAGACACAGAACTAGGCAAACTTATTATTTAAACAATAACAATCAATAAACTTCCTCCATACCCTAGCATAAATTCATACAGTTACTGCCTTTTTACTTTTAAGAAGGGTGGCTATAAATTCCTGAGAAAAACCCTTTTTAGCTAATAAGCCCCTTTCAAATTCCATGCTGTCAAACAAAGACCCCAGACCGCTGGATGACAAACCGGGCCCTGAGACAGCAGGTCCGGGATCTCCGGAAGGACCCAAGGATCGGAAACAGACATCATTCTGAGAAGAGTAAACCAAGCCCTTCTGGGCCAGAAGGGAGCAATCAGAATCACTCTTGCCCTGACTCTCCTGATTTTCTTTAATACCAGGGGTAATAACTGGAATGGAGGGAAGGCGTATGCTAGAGAGAATTCCCATCTTAGGAGAAGGGCATCCACCCCATAAGGGGATTCTTTGGGATTTAGAGAACAAAACTGATCTAGCTCCCTGTTCTGACGGGAGGCAAAAAGATCTATTACAGGCGTACCCCAAAGCTCTGCGATCCTTGAAAAAATCGATTGTTACAAAGACCATTCTCCCTGCTTCAGTTGACATCTGCTCAAAAAATCCGCCTGAATATTCTCTTTCCCCTTTATATGAAGAGCTGAGATATGGCAGACCTGCCCTTCCAAGTTCTGTAACAACCGATTCGCTTCTAACCAGAGGGTGGCTGACTTGTTTCCCCCCTGATGATTGATATATGTGTAGTGTCCCACTAGGTAGGCGTGGGCACTACACAAGGGTCAATTGGTGTGCGTGTTACTTCTACTCACAAGGGACAGTGGTCTTATATTTAACTATGCATTTAATGTATTTTCTATGTGTTTTTACATGCAATGTTTCCCCTGTATTATGTATAGCAGGCCTATTAGGGTGTAGTTAGGCATCCCGGACGCTAGAGGGAGATAGGGAGCCCCTAGTATAAATGTACAGGCCCAGACAGGGAGGAGGGAGTTCATAGTCAGGAGGCACCAGCCAGAGATATGCTGAGGGCCTCCTCCTGACATGCAGCTTGATAGCCCTGGCTGCTAGCTACGACCAGGAGGCTAGTGAAGAACCCTAGCCTGCCTGTAGATCAAGTGAGCCTCAGTTAGCTCATAAGTCACCCCAGTAGTAGGACAGGACCTCCTGGGAGAAACCTGCAGTTACCCTCAAGCCAAGTAAGGTTATTACCAATCAGATAAGTACCCTGATGAGCAGAGGATCTGTAAAGCAAAGCAAGTGCCAATACTGGAGGAAGATTATTTAAACCAGGGATTTAAGCCAGCATTTAGGCATCCGGGCCTTGGGTTTGAAACCAGACAGGAGTTCTAAAAAACTGTGTACACTATTTCCGAGGAGAAGGTACAACCTGATTCTGAGTGTGTTGTTGATTGCCCTCCATGTATCTTGCATGATTAATAACTGCCATCTTGTGAAATAAGCCTGCTTGTGAAGCTTGTGATATAAGGGACTAGGGATGAGCGAACCCGAACTGTATAGTTCGGGTTCGTACCGAATTTTGGGATGTCCGTGACATGGACCCGAACCCGAACATTTTCGTAAAAGTCTGGGTTCGGGTTCGGTGTTCGGCGCTTTCTTGGCGCTTTTTGAAAGGCTGCAAAGCAGCCAATCAACAAGCGTCATACTACTTGCCCCAAGAGGCCATCACAGCCTTGCCTACTATTGGCATGGCTGTGATTGGCCAGTGCAGCATGTGACCCAGCCTCTATATAAGCTTGGGTCACGTAGCGCTGCACGTCACTCTGCTGATTCAAGCATAGGGAGAGGTTGCTGCTGCGACGTTAGGGCGAGATTAGGCAGATTAACTCCTCCAAAAGACTTAATTCAGTGATCGATCTCCAGCTGTGGATCATTGAACTGCTGATATTGAATTGCTCACTTTTTTTTAGGCTGCCCAGAGCGTTTTTATATCACTTTTTTCTGAGGTGATCGGCGGCCATTTTGTGGCTTGTGGTGCGCCAGCACAAGCTATCACGAAGTGCATTTAACCATCAATAGTGTGGTTATTTTGTGCTATATCCTACATCAGGTGCAGGCTGAGCCTGTCACCCAAGTGCATTTAACCATCAACAGTGTGGATATTTTTTGGCCATATACTACATCAGGTGCAGGCTGAGCCTGTGTCACCCAAGTGCATTTAACCATCAACAGTGTGGTTATTTTTTGGCCATATACTACATCAGGGGCAAGTTGAGCCTGTCACCCAGCGCCTAAAAAATAGGCCTGACATTTCTATTCCTCCAAATCAGTACAGTTTTAGCTGGTCAAATTATTTGTAGTGACCGTAAAAGCACAGTTTTTGTTCTGGGTTGAAAAACTATTCCCAAATTTGCCATTCTCAAAATTAGTAGTTTCTGTTATATCAGGCCTACTTTAAATCTATCCCAAAAAGGATATCTTAGATTCAAGGTGCTGATAGTGTCATTCTGAAAAACGTAACACACACGCTACCGTGCAGATACAAGTCTAGTTCTGTGATTAAAGGTATATCTGTCACACAGCGCGTAAAAAATAGGCCTGACATTTATATTCAACCAAATCTGTACTGTTTTAGCTGGTCAAATTATTTGTAGTGACCGTAAAAGCACGGTTTTTGTTCTGGGTTGAAAAACTATTCCCAAATTTGCCAATCTCATAAATAAGTAGTTTCTGCTATATCAGGCCTACTTTAAATCTATCCCAAAAAGGATATCTTAGATTCAAGGTGCTGATAGTGTCATTCTGAAAAACTTAACAGACACGCTACCGTGCAGATACAAGTCTAATTCTGTGATTTAAAGGTATACCTGTCACACAGCGCGTAAAAAATAGGCCTCACATTTATATTCAACCAAATCTGTCATTACTTGTGTGCCTGTATTAGTGTAATACGGTACCTAAATAGATAGCCAGACAGTGTTAGGTGTCTGTAAAAAAAGGCCTGAATTGTAATTCAATACATTAGCCCGAATAATATTTTTCTTATTGTGGTGAACGGTAACAATGAGGAAAACAACTAGTAAGACATGGTCGTGGTGGTGTTAGTGGACCCTCTGGTGCTGGGAGAGGACGTGGCCGTTCTGCCACAGCCACACGTCCTAGTGTACCAACTACCTCAGGTCCCAGTAGCCGCCAGAATTTACAGGGATATTTGGTGGGGCCCAATTCCGTTCTAAGGATGGTAAGGCCTGAGCAGGTACAGGCATTAGTCAATTGGGTGGCCGACAGTGCATCCAGCACGTTCACATTATCTCCCACCCAGTCTTCTGCAGAAAGCGCACAGATGGCGCATGAAAACCAAGGCCATCAGTCTGTCACATCACCCCCATGCATATCAGGGAAACTGTCTGAGCCTCAAGTTATGCAGCAGTCTCTTATGCTGTTTGAAGACTCTGCTGCCAGGGTTTCCCAAGGGCATCCACCTAGCCCTTCCCCAGGGGTAGAAGAGATAGAATGCACTAACGCACAACCACTTATTTTTCCTGATGATGAGGACATGGAAATACCACCTCAGCACGTCTCTGATGATGACGAAACACAGGTGCCAACTGCTGCGTCTTTCTGCAGTGTGCAGACTGAACAGGAGGTCAGGGATCAAGACTGGGTGGAAGACGATGCAGGGGACGATGAGGTCCTAGACCCCACGTGGAATTAAGGTCGTGCCACTGACTTTCACAGTTCAGAGGAAGAGGCAGTGGTGAGACCGAGCCAACAGCGTAGCAAAAGAGGGAGCAGTGGGCAAAATCAGAACACCCGCCGCCAAGAGACTCCGCCTGCTACTGACCGCCGCCATCTGGGACCGAGCACCCCAAAGGCAGCTTCAAGGAGTTCCCTGGCATGGCACTTCTTTAAACAATGTGCTGACGACAAGACCCGAGTGGTTTGCACGCTGTTCCATCAGAGCCTGAAGCGAGGCATTAACGTTCTGAACCTTAGCACAATGTTACGGAGTAGTGTCAATCGAGGCTCACCTGAGTCTGAGGACACCCGAGCTGGAAGTATGGAGTCCAGTGGCAGAGGCCCACAGAAGCAGGAGGCAGGTAGCGCGGTCGATCAGTCCGGGTCGGCAGCAGAGATGGCAGCGAGGTAACAGCAGGAGTAGACGGAGGCGTGGTCGGTGGTAAGCAGTAAGTCAATGCAGGCGGCAATTCAGCGAGGTCAAAGCGGTCCGGGTTGGCAACGATGGTAATCAGCAATAGCGGTGGAGGAGCAGAGAGGAAGCTTGCTACAGGCTTGGAGGCACAATAACCAGCAAAGGGCTGTGTTCAAGGGCTGGGTTTTATAGGGAAGTAGCAGGTGCAAGAGATTGGAATAATCAGCAGGTCAAGGCAAGGACAAGAGAGGTAGTTAGAAGTTAGCTAGAGAACAGTCCAGGGAGAGACGGTAGCCTAGTGGGTAGAGCTACCGCCTGGGACATGACTGGCCACAGGTTCGAGTCCTGACAGTACTCCCCCCCTTCCAAGGTGACCTCCGGGCACCGCAGGGGAAGGCTTATCTGGGTGACTCAGATGGAACTCCCTGACAAGTCTGGGGGCATGAATGTTCTCCTCCGGTTCCCAGGAGTTGTCTTCTGGAGGATAACCTTTCCAGGAAATCAAGTATTGGATTTTGCCCCGGTGGAGTCTGGAGTCAAGGATCTTTGAGACAATGTACTCCTCTTCGCCTTGTACCCTTACTGGTGGTGGGGGGGGAGGATGGCGGCCAGGGAAGGTGTTCTCTACAAACGGCTTGAGAAGGGAGCAATGGAAGACTTGGTGCACCCTGATGGAATGTGGGAGGTCTAGCCGGAAGGTGACTTCATTAATCCGGCCAGAGATCCGGAAAGGCCCCAAGTATTTTTGGCCCAATTTCTGAGCAGGTACCTTCAGTCTTAGGTTTCTTGTGGAGAGCCACACTTGATCTCCTATCTGAAAGTCCGGAGCGGGTCTACGACGTTTGTCTGTCGCCCGCTTAAAGCGTCTCTGAGCCTCAAGGAGATTATTGGAAATGTTCTCTTGTGCCTCTTGTAAATTTGCCAGGCGTTCGGCCACAGCTGGAAGCGTGGAGGTGATGGGCAGGCGTGGGATGAAAGCTGGATGCAGGCCAGTGTTGGCGTAGAAAGGACTGTAATGGGTGGAACTGTGTTCCGCATTATTGTAGGAAAACTCGGCCGTAGGAAGGTGGTCCAACCAGTCATCCTGCAAATGAGTGATGAAACAACGTAGGTACTGCTCGAGGGTCTGGTTTGTTCTCTCTGTCTGCCCATTAGACTGGGGATGAAAAGCGGAGGACAGGTTTACCGTGATCCCAAGGGCCAGGCAGAAGTCTTTCCAGAATTTAGAGGTGAACTGCACTCCTCGGTCAGAGACCACATCATCTGGAACCCCGTGTAACCTAAAGATTTCACGGAATACTAGGTCAGCCGTCTGTTTGGCGGTGGGTAGGCCCTTGCAGGGGATGAAATGGGCCATCTTGGTAAGGCGGTCCACGACGACCAGGATGGTGTTCATCCCTTTTGAAGGGGGTAGGTCAACCACAAAGTCCATAGAAATTGAACCCCAAGGGCGGGAGGGGATGGGGATGTTGCGGGCACAGACCGTGCATGAGGAGACAAACCTTTTAGTATCTTTCTTATACGTCGGCCACCAGAAGGAGCGGGACAGGAGTTCCTGGGTCTTTCTTGTACCTGGATGGCCAGCCAACTTGGTATCGTGGTTATATTTTAGTACATCGAGCCGTGCCATTTCTGGTACGTACAGTTGTCGACCCAGGTATACCCAGAAGCCACCCTTGAGGGTGGGGTTGACGTCTTCTGCTGGGTGGGTGAGGAAGGGGTCCTTTTCATAAGCCTTCTTGATTGACCCCAGGAGTTCCTTTGGGTAAGTAGCTCCTAAGACATTTTTCTCGGGTAGAATGCTGGCTTGGCCCTTGTTGTCCTGTGAAGGTTCAGAGAACATCCTGGAAAGGGCATCTGCTTTGCCATTCTTCGACCCAGGGCGATATGTGATAATGAAATTGAATCGAGAAAAAAAAAAACTCCATCTGGCTTGTCTGGCGGAAAGCCTCTTGGCAGAACGGATGAATTCGAGGTTTCGGTGGTCAGTGAACACAGTTATGGGATTGATGGCCCCCTCCAATAGATGTCTCCACTCCGAGAAGGCATATTTGATTGCCAGTAACTCCTTATTCCCGATGTCATAGTTCCTCTCTGCGGGGGACATTTGGCGAGAGAAGAAGGCGCAAGGGTGTAAAAGCATCTTTTCTCCCGTACGTTGTGATAGGACAGCGCCTACTGCGGTGTCGGAAGCGTCCACTTCGATTGTGAATGGCAGTTCGGGATTAGGATGGATCAGAATTGGAGCAGACGTGAAGAGGGATTTAAGCTTGGTGAAGGCTTCCTGTGCTTCGGGTGTGCAGGAAAAGGGCACAGTCTTTTTGGTTAAGTGGGTAATTGGAGAAATGATTTTTGAGAAGTTCCGAATGAATTTTCGGTAGAAGTTGGCGAAGCCGACAAACCTCTGTATTTCTTTTTCGTTCTTAGGGGGAGGCCAATCTATTACAGCCTGAATTTTCCGAGGATCCATACTAAGCCCTTCCGGGGAGATGATGTAACCGAGAAACTGGGTGGTGGTCTGTTCGAACTCGCATTTCTCGAGCTTGATGTAAAGGGACTGCTCGCGAAGTCTTTGTAACACCCTGCGGACATGTTCGCGATGTTGATCGAGATTTTCCGAGAAAATTAAAATATCGTCCAGGTATACCACTACGAACAGATCCAGCATGTCCCTAAGGACGTCATTAATGAAATGTTGGAAAGTGGCGGGGGCATTGCAAAGTCCGAAGGGCATAACTAAGTATTCAAAATGTCCATATCGTGTGCGAAAGGCGGTCTTCCATTCATCCCCGGGGCGAATGCGAACCAGATTATAGGCCCCTCGAAGATCGAGTTTCGTAAAGACTTTCGCCGCCCGGAGTCTCTCGAGAAGTTCCGAAATCAAGGGGAGAGGGTAACGGTTTTTTACCGTAACATCATTCAGCTTGCGATAGTCAATGCAAGGGCGTAGAGAGGAGTCTTTTTTCTCCACGAAGAAGAAGGGTGCTCCCGCGGGGGAGGTGGAGGGTCGAATGAAGCCCTTCTTTAGGTCCTCGTCCAAGTAGTCCTTCAGGGCCTTGAGTTCAGGCTCCGAGAGGGAGTAGATGCTGCCGAAGGGTATTTCAGCCCCAGGTAATAATTCAGTTGGGCAGTCGTATGGTCGATGCGGGGGCAGCTTGTCTGCGTTTTTTTTTTCGCAGACATCCTGAAACTCACTATATTGTGGAGGCAACAGCTCCTTGACCGTTGGTTCCGAGATGATAGATACTTTGGGTGTTGGGGAAGCAGGTTCATGCAGACAGTTCGAAGAGCAGAACTCGGATGTGAACCGTAGACAGCGGGTTTCCCAGTCCACCGAAGGGTTGTGAGTGGCTAACCACGGGATGCCCAAGATCACCGGAAACTTGGGGGAGGAAATCAAAGAGAAGTGGATCGTCTCGTGGTGGTCGGTTTTAATGTGGAGCTGTAAATCTGTGGTCTGATGTGTAACGGGTCCCGAGGAGAGTGGGGACCCATCCACTGTTTCCAGATCGATGGGGGCTGTCTTGGTTACAAGCGGAATGTTGTTCTCGTGAGCAAAAGTTTGATCCATAAAATTGTCGCCAGCCCCGGAGTCAAGCATTGCAGAACAGAGAAGTTGTCGATCCCCGATGGTAATGACAATTGGAATGGTGAAGTGGGACCCGGTGGCTGCTAACTCAGTTGTCTCTGCCGTCACCGGTGGGATTGCGGCCTGCCGTTGCTCTCGCAGTTTAGTGACGGCAATGGTTCTGCGGGATTTGTTGGGGCATTTGATGGCAATGTGCCCTGGCTCCCCACAGTAGAGGCAGAGGCCTTCGGCCAGTCGTCGTTCTTTTTCTGCTACGGACAGAGTTTTGCGCACTGCGTCAACCATCATCGGCTCGATGGGAGGTTGGGCGACCTGCTGGGTAGTAGAGTAAGTGGGTCTGTCGCCTTGGAACCAGAGCCTTTCTTTCCTTCTCTCGGTGAGCCTCTGATCAATACGGACACACACCTGAATGAAGTCGTCCAAATCATCCGGGGCTTCAAGTCTGGCAAGTTCATCTTTGATCGCCTCCGATAGACCTCGCTGAAATTGGCTCCTTTGAGCAGCTGGGTTCCAGTTGGTGTCTGAGACCCAGCGGCGGAACTCGGCGGCGTACTTGGCGACAGAGCGTCTTCCCTGTCGAAGACTGTGTAGTCTTGCCTCAGCTGTCGCACAGCGATTGGGGTCATCAAAGACCTGGCTCATAGCTGTGATGAAAACATCCAGATCATGCAGCAGACGGCTATTGGTTTCCACGTATGGAGACGCCCATGCCAGGGCCTCATCCGTCAGGAGGTTAACAATGAACAATACTTTCTTCTCGTCAGTGGAAAAGGGGGCCGGATGCATCCGGAAGTAGATACGGCACTGATTGAGAAAGCCCCTGTACTGGCGACGATCTCCATTGAATTTCGAGGGTAGTGGCATGCGGGTGTCTGCAGCCGCGCCGCGTATGTCCAGGAGTTGCCGTTGGAGCTCAATGATCTCCCCCTGTTGACTCTGTACCAGGCCTTGGATTTGCGAAAATTTCTCCTGGTAGGTGGTGCCGAACTCTTGCAGCTCAGACACCTGCTTGCGCAGGGTGGCGACTGCGGACCATTTTTTTTTGAGCTGGTTATTCTGTTACGGAGTAGTGTCAATCGAGGCTCACCTGAGTCTGAGGACACCCGAGCTGGAAGTATGGAGGCCCACAGAAGCAGGAGGCAGGTAGCGCGGTCGATCAGTCCGGGTCGGCAGCAGAGATGGCAGCGAGGTAACAGCAGGAGTAGGCGGAGGCGTGGTCGGTGGTAAGCAGTAAGTCAATGCAGGCGGCAATTCAGCGAGGTCAAAGCGGTCCGGGTTGGCAACGATGGTAATCAGCAATAGCGGTGGAGGAGCAGAGAGGAAGCTTGCTACAGGCTTGGAGGCACAATAACCAGCAAAGGGCTGTGTTCAAGGGCTGGGTTTTATAGGGAAGTAGCAGGTGCAAGAGATTGGAATAATCAGCAGGTCAAGGCAAGGACAAGAGAGGTAGTTAGAAGTTAGCTAGAGAACAGTCCAGGGAGAGACGGTAGCCTAGTGGGTAGAGCTACCGCCTGGGACATGACTGGCCACAGGTTCGAGTCCTGACACACAACCTGCATGCAAAGCATGAACTGCAGTGGAGTAAACACCTTAAAAACAAAGAAGTCACTCAGGCTCCCCCTGCTACTTCTGCTGCTGCCGCCTCGGCCTCTTCCTCCGCCTCTGGAGGAACGTTGGCACCTGCCGCCCAGCAAACATGGGATGTACCACCAACACCACCACCTGCGTCACCAAGCATCTCAACCATGTCACACGGCAGCGTTCAGCTCTCCATCTCACAAACATTTGAGAGAAAGCGTAAATTCCCACCTAGCCACCCTCGATCCCTGGCCCTGAATGCCAGCATTTCTAAACTACTGGCCTATGAAATGCTGTCATTTAGGCTGGTGGACACACACAGCTTCAAACAGCTCATGTTGCTTGCTGTCCCACAGTATGTTGTTCCCAGCCGGCACTACTTCTCCAAGAGAGCCGTTCCTTCCCTGCACAACCAAGTGTCCGATAAAATCAAGTGTGCACTGCGCAACGCCATCTGTGGCAAGGTCCACCTAACCACAGATACGTGGACCAGTAAGCATGGCCAGGGACGCTATATCTCCCTAACTGCACACTGGGTAAATGTAGTGGCGGCTGGGCCCCAGGCGGAGAGCTGTTTGGCGCACGTCCTTCCGCCGCCAAGGATCGCAGGGCAACATTCTTTGCCTCCTGTCTCCTCCTCCTCCTACTCAGCTTCCTCCTCCTCTTCTTCCACCTGCTCATCCAGTCAGCCACACACCTTCACCACCAACTTCAGCACAGCCCGGGGTAAACGTCAGCAGGCCATTCTGAAACTCATATGTTTGGGGGACAGGCCCCACACCGCACAGGAGTTGTGGCGGGGTATAGAACAACAGACCGACGAGTCGTTGCTGCCGGTGAGCCTCAAGCCCGGCCTGGTGGTGTGCGATAATGGGCGAAATCTCGTTGCAGCTCTGGGACTAGCCGGTTTGACGCACATCCCTTGCCTGGCGCATGTGCTGAATTTGGTGGTGCAGAAGTTCATTCGCAACTACCCCGACATGTCAGAGCTGCTGTATGAAGTGCGGGCCGTCTGTTCGCGCTTCCGGCGTTCACACCCTGCCGCTGCTCGCCTGTCTGCGCTACAGCGTAACTTCGGCCTTCCCGCTCACCGCCTCATATGCGACGTGCCCACCAGGTGGAACTCCACCTTGCACATGCTGGACAGACTGTGCGAGCAGCAGCAGGCCATAGTGGAGTTTCAGCTGCAGCACGCACGGGTCAGTCGCACTGCGGATCAGCCCCACTTCACCACCAATGACTGGGCCTCCATGCGAGACCTGTGTGCCCTGTTGCGCTGTTTCGAGTACTCCACCAACATGGCCAGTGGCGATGACGCCGTTATCAGCGTTACAATACCACTTCTATGTCTCCTTGAGAAAACACTTAGGGCGATGATGGAAGAGGAGGTGGCCCAGGAGGAAGAGGGGTCATTTTTAGCACTTTCAGGCCAGTGTCTTCGAAGTGACTCAGAGGGAGGTTTTTTGCAACAGCAGAGGCCAGGTACAAATGTGGCCAGACAGGGCCCACTACTGGAGGACGAGGAGGACGAGGATGAAGAGGAGGTGGAGGAGGATGAGGATGAAGCATGTTCACAGCGGGGTGGCACCCAAAGCAGCTCGGGCCCATCACTGGTGCGTGGCTGGGGGGAAACACAGGACGATGACGATACGCCTACCACAGAGGACAGCTTGTCCTTACCTCTGGGCAGCCTGGCACACATGAGCGACTACATGCTGCAGTGCCTGCGCAACGACAGCAGAGTTGCCCACATTTTAACGTGTGCAGACTACTGGGTTGCCACCCTGCTGGATCCCCGGTACAAAGACAAAGACAAGACTTACTTCCTACACTGGAGCGTGATAGGAAGATGCGCGAGTACAAGCGCACGTTGGTAGACGCGCTACTGAGAGCATTCCCAAATGTCACAGGGGAACCAGTAAAAGCCCAAGGCGAAGGCAGAGGAGGAGCAAGAGGTCGCCAACGCAGCTGTGTCACGGCCAGCTCCTCTGAGGGCAGGGTTAGCATGGCAGAGATGTGGAAAAGTTTTGTCACCACGCCACAGCTAACTGCACCACCACCTGATACGGAACGTGTTAGCAGGAGGCAACATTTCACTAACATGGTGGAACAGTACCTGTGCACACCCCTCCACGTACTGACTGATGGTTCGGCCCCATTCAACTGCTGGGTCTCCAAATTGTCCACGTGGCCAGAGCTAGCCTTTTATGCCTTGGAGGTGCTGGCCTGCCCGGCGGCCAGCGTTTTGTCTGAACGTGTATTCAGCACGGCAGGGGGCGTCATTACAGACAAACGCAGCCGCCTGTCTACAGCCAATGTGGACAAGCTGACGTTCATAAAAATGAACCAGGCATGGATCCCACAGGACCTGTCCATCCCTTGTGCAGATTAGATATTAACTACCTCCCCTTAACAATATATTATTCTACTCCAGGGCACTTCCTCATTCAATCCTATTTTTATTTTCATTTTACCATTATATTGCGGGGCAACCCAAAGTTGAATGAACCTCTCCTCTGTCTGGGTGCCGGGGCCTAAATGTGTGACAATGGCCTGTTCCAGTGGTGGGTGACGTGAAGCCTGATTCTCTGCTATGACATAAAGACTGATTCTGTGCTGACATGAAGCCAGATTCTCTGTTACGCGACCTCTCTCCTCTGCCTGGGTGCCTGGGCCTAAATATGTGACAGTGGCCTCTTCCAGTGGTGGTTGACGTGAAGCCTGATTCTCTGCTATGACATGAAGACTGATTCTGTGCTGACATGAAGCCAGATTCTCTGTTACGCGACCTCTCTCCTCTGCCTGGGTGCCTGGGCCTAAATATGTGACAGTGGCCTCTTCCAGTGGTGGGTGACGTGAAGCCTGATTCTCTGCTATGACATGAAGACTGATTCTGTGCTGACATAAGGCCAGATTCTCTGTTACGGGACCTCTCTCCTCTGTCTGGGTTCCGGGGCCTAAATATGTGACAGTGGCCTGTTCCAGTGGTGGGTGACGTGAAGCTTGATTCTCTGCTATGACATGAAGACTGATTCTCTGCTGACATGAAGCCTGAATCTCTGTTACGGGACCTCTCTCCTCTGCCTGGGTGCCTGGGCCTAAATATGTGACAGTGGCCTGTTCCAGTGGTGGGTGACGTGAAGCCTGATTCTCTGCTATGACATGAAGACTGATTCTGTGCTGATATAAGGCCAGATTCTCTGTTACGGGACCTCTCTCCTCTGTCTGGGTGCCAGGGCCTAAATGTGTGACAATGGCCTGTTCCAGTGGTGGGTGACGTGAAGCCTGATTCTCTGCTATGACATGAAGACTGATTCTGTGCTGACATAAGGCCAGATTCTCTGTTACGGGACCTCTCTCCTCTGTCTGGGTGCCGGGGCCTAAATGTGTGACAGTTGCCTGTTCCTGTGGTGGGTGACGTGAAGCCTGATTCTGTCACGGATGGTGTACAGGAAACAAGACAATACCATATAAACAATGTCTCTCTGGATCCACAACTAAGGAACAAAGGGAGACCCCTGCAATAGACCTGCCGCTCTCCCTCACTGCTCAGCCTATGCGAACACCCCAAAGGTGGATGGCCGCATATCCACGTTCCTCGGCTATCTATTACCTGAAGACCCTACAATAGTGAAGGGACACGACCACCGGCTCCCTACACTGACACGGAGGGAGTCAGGGTCACCTGGATCCAGAAAAGACAAAATCATAAATACATAAACAGCACTTATCTTGCAGACGAATGACGACTGACGACTGGGAACAGGGAACTGGGAACTGGGAACTGGGAACAGCATGCACACACACTCCAGGAAGTTGTATTAGCCGCACACTACTGCATTATGGGGAGGAACTTAAAGGGTAGCGATCAGTCTAACTGCATGACAGCTGAGATAGACTAACGAGATGAGAAACTAAACCAAAACAAAGAAATTCAAGGAGGAGGATCTGAGAAGCTCCTGTGAGCGCTTCTCAGCTGTCTGGCTGTGACAGTACCCCTCCCTCTAGGAGTGGACTCCGGACACTCAGGGCCCACCTTCTCAGGATGGGACCTATGGAAAGCCCTGATGAGACGAGAGGCCTTAATGTCCGTCACTGGGACCCACATCCTCTCCTCAGGACCATAACCCTCCCAATGAACGAGGTACTGGAGGGAACCGCGGACAAGACGAGAATCCACAATCCTAGAGACCTGAAATTCAAGATTTCCATCAACCATAATCGGAGGAGGATGCAAAGGCGAGGGTACAATAGGTTGAACATAAGGTTTCAATAAGGACTTATGAAAAACATTATGGATCTTCCAAGTCTGAGGAAGATCAAGACGGTAGGCAACAGGATTGATGACAGACAGGATCTTGTAAGGCCCAATAAACCTAGGACCAAACTTCCAGGAGGGAACCTTCAATTTGATATTCTTGGTAGACAACCACACCAGATCACCAACATTCAGGTCCGGACCAGGCACACGTCTCTTATCCGCCACACGCTTATATCTCTCACTCATGCTCTTTAGATTATCCTGAATATTTTGCCAAATAGATGACAAAGACGAGGAGAATCTGTCCTCATCAGGCAAACCAGAAGAGCCCTCTCCCGAGAAAGTCCCAAACTGCGGATGGAACCCATATGCACCAAAAAATGGTGACTTATCAGAGGACTCCTGACGACGGTTATTTAAAGCAAACTCAGCAAGGGACAAAAAAGAACACCAATCCTCCTGATTCTCCGCCACAAAACAGCGCAGATATGTCTCCAGATTCTGATTGACGCGCTCTGTCTGGCCATTCGACTGCGGATGGAAAGCAGAAGAGAATGACAACCGAACCCCCAAGCGAGAACAGAAAGCCTTCCAGAATGTGGAAACAAACTGCGTGCCCCTATCAGAGACTATGTCTGAAGGAATCCCATGCAATTTGACAATGTGGTCAATAAATGCCTGCGCCAGCGTCTTAGCATTGGGCAAACCAGGAAAAGGGATAAAATGCACCATTTTGCTAAAACGGTCCACCACCACCAGAATCACAGACTTCCCCGAGGAACGAGGCAAGTCCGTTATGAAGTCCATGGACAGATGTGTCCAAGGACGGGAAGGAATGGGCAAAGGAAGGAGAGGACCTGATGGCCGTGAATGAGGGACCTTGGCACGAGCGCAAGTCTCGCAAGCTGCCACAAAACCCTCAACCGACTTACGAAGCGCAGGCCACCAGAATCTCCGAGCGATGAGATCCAGTGTGGCTCTTGCCCCCGGGTGCCCAGCAAGGACCGTGTCGTGGTGTTCTTTAAAAATCTTGTGTCTCAAAGCGAGAGGCACAAACAACCTCCCAGGAGGACAAAGATCAGGAGCTTCTGACTGGGCTGCCTGCACCTCTGCCTCCAATTCAGGAAAAAGAGCAGAGACCACCACACCTTCAGCCAAAATGGGACCCAGGTCTTCAAAATTCCCACCTCCCGGAAAACAACGTGACAGGGCATCTGCCTTCACATTCTTAACCCCAGGGCGGAACGTAACAACAAAATTAAACCTTGAAAAGAACAAAGACCATCTGGCCTGTCTCGGGTTCAGACGCTTGGCTGACTCCAAGTAGGCCAGATTTTTATGGTCAGTAAACACGGTAATAGGGTGTCTGGCTCCCTCTAGCCAATGGCGCCATTCCTCAAAAGCCAACTTGATGGCCAACAATTCCCTATCTCCCACATCATAATTTCTCTCTGCGGAGGAGAGTTTCTTTGAGAAAAAGGCACACGGTTGCCATTTGGCAGGAGAGGAACCCTGAGACAAGACCGCACCCACCCCTACCTCAGAAGCATCAACCTCAACTATGAAGGGTAACGAAATATCAGGTTGTACTAGGATGGGAGCGGAAGCAAAACTCTCCTTGATATTAGAAAAGGCCTTACGCGCCTCTACCGACCAGGAAGAAAACTCTACCCCCTTTCTGGTCATATCAGTGAGTGGTTTAACAACAGAGGAATAATTCAAAATAAATTTCCTGTAATAATTGGCAAAGCCCAAAAAACGCATCAGCGCCTTCTGATTCTCAGGAAGCTCCCACTCAAGCACAGCGCGGACCTTCTCGGGGTCCATGCGAAAACCAGAAGCGGAGACAAGAAACCCCAGAAATTGGATTTCTGGAACCGCAAACACACATTTTTCCAGTTTCGCGTATAATTTATTCTCCCGCAGGATGAGCAAGACCTGACGTAAGTGTTCCTTATGAGTCTTGAAATCAGGAGAAAAAATCAAAATGTCATCCAAATACACTAATACAAATTTTCCCATTAAATGATAAAAAATGCTGTTGACGAAATGCTGAAAAATGGCTGGGGCATTCATCAAACCAAAAGGCATAACCAAATTCTCAAAATGGCCCTCAGGGGTATTGAAAGCCGTCTTCCATTCGTCTCCTTCTCTGACCCTAACCAGGTTGTATGCCCCTCTTAGGTCTAATTTGGAAAATACTTTAGCCCCAACAACCTGGTTAAACAGGTCCGGGATCAGAGGAAGCGGATAAGGATCACGAATAGTGATACTGTTCAGCTCCCTGAAATCCAGACAAGGTCTTAAAGAACCATCTTTTTTCTTAACAAAGAAAAAACCAGGGGCAACAGTTGACTTCGAGGGTCGTATGTGTCCTTTTCTCAGACTCTCAGAGATATAAGCCCGCATAGCGACCCTCTCAGGTTGGGAGAGATTGTATAAACGAGATTTAAGCAGCTTGGCGCCTGGGATGAGATTATTAGGGCAATCATACTCCCTGTGCGGAGGCAAACCCTGAACTCCACTCTCAGAGAAGACATCCAAAAATTCAGAGAGGAAAGGTGGTACAGTCTTAGTAGAAACCTCAGAAACAGATGTTATGAGGCAATTCTCTCTGCAAAAGTTACTCCAACCATTTATTTGCCTCGCTTGCCAATCAATGGTGGGGTTATGTTTAGTGAGCCAGGGTAGCCCCAACACTATAGGAGTAGGCAAACCGCTAAGGACGAAACATGACACATCCTCAACATGAGCATCACTCACAATTAAACGGATATTGTGAACTAGAACCTTTAATGATTTCTGAGAAAGTGGAGCTGAATCAATAGCAAAAACAGGAATATCCTTTCCCAAAGTGCATACCTGGAAACCATGAGTTATTGCAAATTGATTATCAATGAGGTTGACAGCTGCTCCACTACCCACAAAAATCTCACAAAAAATGCTCTTGCTCTCTAGCGCCACCATAGCAGGCAGGACAAAACGGGAACTACAAGCAAACGGAAAACCTTCAATTTCCGCCTCAACCCTGCCAATAGTAACAGACGGAACATTTTTAAAAGATTTTTTCCTTTTTGTCTCTTTATTACTCCCAGAAAACTGCCTGAATCTCCTAGAGGGACAAACATTTGCCAGATGATTTATACCTCCACAACAAAAACAAACCCTCCCCTGCGGGCTGAATCTTCTATTGTCAGAGGCAATCAACCCCAGCTGCATGGACTCCTGCTCAGAAGGGGCTGACAGCGACTGAGACCCCTGTGCACAGAATGACACCGCTGCACTGTCCCGGGACTGAGTATGACAGGAAGGAGAGATCTCTCCTCTCTCTCTAAGACGCCTGTCAATACGAACAGCCTGATACATAGCAGAATCCAAGGAGGTAGGTCTTTCATGAAAGACAAATGCATCTTTCAATCCCTCTGAAAGACCATAGCAAAATTGACTTCGGAGTGCAGCATCATTCCAACCCGTATCTGCTGCCCATCTCCGAAATTCTGAACAGTATATCTCTGCGGATTGTTTACCCTGGCATAACAGACGTAGTCTAGACTCAGCCAGAGCAATACGATCCGGATCATCATATATCTGACCCAGGGCTAAAAAGAATTCATCCACTGAACGAAGGGGCCGTGCCCCCTCCGGCAGCGAAAAAGGCCCAGGACTGAGCGTTACCCCTGAGCAGCGATATAATGATCCCCACCCTCCGTTCTTCATCACCAGAAGAATGGGGAAGAAGGCGAAAATGGAGTTTGCAAGCCTCTCTAAAACGCACAAAATTCTCACTACCCCCGGAGAACGTATCCGGGAGCGAGATCTTAGGCTCAGCACAAACTCCATGAACGCAAGCTGAACCGGTCACTTGAAACTGAGAAAAAGTCTTACGGAGATCAGCTACCTCCAAAGAAAGACCCTGAAAGCGTTCAGCCAAAAGTGAAACCGGATCCATGCTTGAGACGGTTTTGGCGGCTGATAATGTCACGAATGGTGTACAGAAAACAAGACAATACCATATAAACAATGTCTCTCTGGATCCACAACTAAGGAACAAAGGGAGACCCCTGCAATAGACCTGCCGCTCTCCCTCACTGCTCAGCCTATGCGAACACCCCAAAGGTGGATGGCCGCATATCCACGTTCCTCGGCTATCTATTACCTGAAGACCCTACAATAGTGAAGGGACACGACCACCGGCTCCCTACACTGACACGGAGGGAGTCAGGGTCACCTGGATCCAGAAAAGACAAAATCATAAATACATAAACAGCACTTATCTTGCAGACGAATGACGACTGACGACTGGGAACAGGGAACTGGGAACAGCATGCACACACACTCCAGGAAGTTGTATCAGCCGCACACTACTGCATTATGGGGAGGAACTTAAAGGGTAGCGATCAGTCTAACTGCATGACAGCTGAGATAGACTAACGAGATGAGAAACTAAACCAAAACAAAGAAATTCAAGGAGGAGGATGTAAGAAGCTCCTGTGAGCGCTTCTCAGCTGTCTGGCTGTGACAGATTCTCTGCAATGACATAAAAACTGATTCTGTGCTGACATGAAGCCAGATTCTCTGTTACGGGACCTCTCTCCTCTGCCTGGGTGCCTGGGCCTAAATATGTGACAGTGGCCTGTTCCAGTGGTGGGTGATGTGAAGCCTGATTCTCTGCTATGACATGAAGACTTATTCTGTGCTGACATGAAGCCAGATTCTCTGTTACGGGACCTCTCTCCTCTGCCTGGGTGCCTGGGCCTAAATATGTGACAGTGGCCTGTTCCAGTGGTGGGTGACGTGAAGCCTGATTCTCTGCTATGACATGAAGACTTATTCTGGCTGACATAAGGCCAGATTCTCTGTTACGGGACCTCTCTCCTCTGCCTGGGTGCCTGGGCCTAAATATGTGACAGTGGCCTGTTCCAGTGGTGGGTGACGTGAAGCCTGATTCTCTGCTATGACATGAAGACTGATTCTGTGCTGACATAAGGCCAGATTCTCTGTTACGGGACCTCTCTCCTCTGTCTGGGTGCCGGGGTCTAAATGTGTGACAGTGGCCTGTTCCAGTGGTGGGTGACGTGAAGCCTGATTCTCTGCTATGACATGAAGACTGATTCTGTGCTGACATAAGGCCAGATTCTCTGTTACGGGACCTCTCTCCTCTGTCTGGGTGCCTGGGCCTAAATGTGTGACAGTGGCCTGTTCCAGTGGTGGGTGACGTGAAGCCTGATTCTCTGCTATGACATGAAAACTGATTCTGTGCTGACATGAAGCCAGATTCTCTGTTACGGGACCTCTCTCCTCTGCCTGGGTGCCTGGGCCTAAATATGTGACAGTGGCCTGTTCCAGTGGTGGGTGACGTGAAGCCTGATTCTCTGCTATGACATGAAGACTTATTCTGTGCTGACATGAAGCCAGATTCTCTGTTACGGGACCTCTCTACTCTGCCTGGGTGCCTGGGCCTAAATATGTGACAGTGGCCTGTTCCAGTGGTGGGTGACGTGAAGCCTGATTCTCTGCTATGACATGAAGACTGATTCTGTGCTGACATAAGGCCAGATTCTCTGTTACGGGACCTCTCTCCTCTGTCTGGGTGCCTGGGCCAAAATGTGTGACATTGGCCTGTTCCAGTGGTGGGTGACGTGAAGCCTGATTCTCTGCTATGACATGAAGACTGATTCTGTGCTGACATGAAGCCAGATTCTCTGTTACGGGACCTCTCTCCTCTGCCTGGGTGCCTGGGCCTAAATATGTGACAGTGGCCTGTTCCAGTTTTGGGTGACGTGAAGCCTGATTCTCTGCTATGACATGAAGACTTATTCTGTGCTAACATGAAGCCAGATTCTCTGTTACGGGACCTCTCTCCTCTGCCTGGGTGCCTGGGCCTAAATATGTGACAGTGGCGTGTTCCAGTGGTGGGTGACGTGAAGCCTGATTCTCTGCTATGACATGAAGACTTATTCTGTGCTGACGTGAAGCCAAATTCTCTGTTACGGGACCTCTCTCCTCTGCCTGGGTGCCTGGGCCTAAATATGTGACAGTGGCCTGTTCCAGTGGTGGGTGACGTGAAGCCTGATTCTCTGCTATGACATGAAGACTGATTCTGTGCTGACATGAAGCCAGATTCTCTGTTACGGGACCTCTCTCCTCTGTCTGGGTGCCAGGGCCTAAATATGTGACAGTGGCGTGTTCCAGTGGTGGGTGACGTGAAGCCTGATTCTCTGCTATGACATGAAGACTTATTCTGTGCTGACGTGAAGCCAAATTTTCTGTTACGGGACCTCTCTCCTCTGCCTGGGTGCCTGGGCCTAAATATGTGACAGTGGCCTGTTCCAGTGGTGGGTGACGTGAAGCCTGATTCTCTGCTATGACATGAAGACTGATTCTGTGCTGACATAAGGCCAGATTCTCTGTTACGGGACCTCTCTCCTCTGTCTGGGTGCCTGGGCCAAAATGTGTGACAGTGGCCTGTTCCAGTGGTGGGTGACGTGAAGCCTGATTCTCTGCTATGACATGAAGACTGATTCTGTGCTGACATGAAGCCAGATTCTCTGTTACGGGACCTCTCTCCTCTGCCTGGGTGCCTGGGCCTAAATATGTGACAGTGGCCTGTTCCAGTTTTGGGTGACGTGAAGCCTGATTCTCTGCTATGACATGAAGACTTATTCTGTGCTAACATGAAGCCAGATTCTCTGTTACGGGACCTCTCTCCTCTGCCTGGGTGCCTGGGCCTAAATATGTGACAGTGGCGTGTTCCAGTGGTGGGTGACGTGAAGCCTGATTCTCTGCTATGACATGAAGACTTATTCTGTGCTGACGTGAAGCCAAATTCTCTGTTACGGGACCTCTCTCCTCTGCCTGGGTGCCTGGGCATAAATATGTGACAGTGGCCTGTTCCAGTGGTGGGTGACGTGAAGCCTGATTCTCTGCTATGACATGAAGACTGATTCTGTGCTGACATGAAGCCAGATTCTCTGTTACGGGACCTCTCTCCTCTGTCTGGGTGCCAGGGCCTAAATATGTGACAGTGGCGTGTTCCAGTGGTGGGTGACGTGAAGCCTGATTCTCTGCTATGACATGAAGACTTATTCTGTGCTGACGTGAAGCCAAATTCTCTGTTACGGGACCTCTCTCCTCTGCCTGGGTGCCTGGGCCTAAATATGTGACAGTGGCCTGTTCCAGTGGTGGGTGACGTGAAGCCTGATTCTCTGCTATGACATGAAGACTGATTCTGTGCTGACATGAAGCCAGATTCTCTGTTACGGGACCTCTCTCCTCTGTCTGGGTGCCAGGGCCTAAATGTGTGACAGTGGCCTGTTCCAGTGGTGGGTGACGTGAAGCCTGATTCTCTGCTATGACATGAAGACTGATTCTGTGCTGACATGAAGCCAGATTCTCTGCTATGGCATAAAGAGACTGATTCTCTGCTGACATGAAGCCAGATTCTTTGCTATGGCATGAAGAGACTGATTCTCTGCTGATGTGAAGCCAGATTCTCTGCTATGGGACCTCTGTCCAATTGATATTGGTTAATTTTTATTTTTTTTATTTTTATTTTAATTCATTTCCCTATCCACATTTGTTTGCAGGGGATTTACCTACATGTTGCTGCGGCTTTTTGCAGCCCTCTAGCTCTTTCCTGGGTTGTTTTACAGCCTTTTTAGTGCCCAAAAGTTCGGGTCCCCATTGACTTCAATGGGGTTCGGGTTCGGGCCGAAGTTCGGGTCGGGTTCGGAGCCGTGGCCTAAATGTGTGACAGTGGCCTGTTCCAGTGGTGGGTGACGTGAAGCCTGATTCTCTGCTATGACATGAAAACTTATTCTGTGCTGACATAAGGCCAGATTCTCTGTTACGGGACCTCTCTCCTCTGCCTGGGTGCCTGGGCCTAAATATGTGACAGTGGCCTGTTCCAGTGATGGGTGACGTGAAGTCTGATTCTCTGCTATGACATGAAGACTGATTCTGTGCTGACATAAGGCCAGATTCTCTGTTACGGGACCTTTCTCCTCTGTCTGGGTGCCGAGGCCTAAATGTGTGACAGTGGCCTGTTCCAGTGGTGGGTGACGTGAAGCCTGATTCTCTGCTATGACATGAAGACTGATTCTGTGCTGACATGAAGCCAGATTCTCTGTTACAGGACCTCTCTCCTCTGTCTGGGTGCCAGGGCCTAAATGTGTGACAGTGGCCTGTTCCAGTGGTGGGTGACGTGAAGCCTGATTCTCTGCTATGACATGAAGACTGATTCTGTGCTGACATGAAGCCAGATTCTCTGCTATGGCATGAAGAGACTGATTCTCTGCTGACATGAAGCCAGATTCTTTGCTATGGCATGAAGAGACTGATTCTCTGCTGATGTGAAGCCAGATTCTCTGCTATGGGACCTCTGTCCAATTGATATTGGTTAATTTTTATTTTTTTAATTTTAATTTTAATTCATTTCCCTATCCACATTTGTTTGCAGGGGATTTACCTACATGTTGCTGCGGCTTTTTGCAGCCCTCTAGCTCTTTCCTGGGTTGTTTTACAGCCTTTTTAGTGCCCAAAAGTTCGGGTCCCCATTGACTTTAATGGGGTTCGGGACGAAGTTCGGGTCGGGTTCGGAGCCGGGGCCTAAATGTGTGACAGTGGCCTGTTCCAGTGGTGGGTGACGTGAAGCCTGATTCTCTGCTATGACATGAAGACTGATTCTGTGCTGACATGAAGCCATATTCTCTGTTACGGTACCTCTCTCCTCTGCCTGGGTGCCTGGGCCTAAATATGTGACAGTGGCCTGTTCCAGTGGTGGGTGACGTGAAGCCTTAATCTCTGCTATGACATGAAAACTTATTCTGTGCTGACATGAAGCCAGATTCTCTGTTACGGGACCTCTCTCCTCTGCCTGGGTGCCTGGGCCTAAATATTTGACAGTGGCCTGTTCCAGTGGTGGGTGACGTGAAGCCTGATTCTCTGCTATGACATGAAGACTGATTCTGTGCTGACATAAGGCCAGATTCTCTGTTACGGGACCTCTTTCCTCTGCCTGGGTGCCTGGGTCTAAATATGTGACAGTGGCCTGTTCCAGTGATGGGTGACGTGAAGCCTGATTCTCTGCTATGACATGAAGACTGATTCTGTGCTGACATAAGGCCAGATTCTCTGTTACGGGACCTCTCTCCTCTGTCTGGGTGCCGAGGCCTAAATGTGTGACAGTGGCCTGTTCCAGTAGTGGGTGACGTGAAGCCTGATTCTCTGCTATGACATGAAGACTGATTCTGTGCTGACATGAAGCCAGATTCTCTGTTACGGGACCTCTCTCCTCTGTCTTGGTGCCGGGGCCTAAATGTGTGACAGTGGCCTGTTCCAGTGGTGGGTGACGTGAAGCCTGATTCTCTGCTATGACATGAAGACTGATTCTGTGCTGACATGAAGCCAGATTCTCTGTTACGGGACCTCTCTCCTCTGTCTGGGTGCCAGGGCCTAAATGTGTGACAGTGGCCTGTTCCAGTGGTGGGTGACGTGAAGCCTGATTCTCTGCTATGACATGAAGACTGATTCTGTGCTGATATGAAGCCAGATTCTCTGCTATGGCATGAAGAGACTGATTCTCTGCTGACATGAAGCCAGATTCTTTGCTATGGCATGAAGAGACTGATTCTCTGCTGACGTGAAGCCAGATTCTCTGCTATGGGACCTCTGTCCAATTGATATTGGTTAATTTTTATTTTTTTAATTTTTATTTTAATTCATTTCCCTATCCACATTTGTTTGCAGGGGATTTACCTACATGTTGCTGCCTTTTGCAGTCCTCTAGCTCTTTCCTGGGCTGTTTTAAAGCCTTTTTAGTGCCCAAAAGTTCGGGTCCCCATTGACTTCAATGGGGTTCGGGTTCGGGACGAAGTTCGGGTCGGGTTCGGTTTCCGAACCCGAACATTTCCGGGAAGTTCGGCCGAACTTCTCGAACCCGAACATCCAGGTGTTCGCTCAACTCTATAAGGGACTGCATTACCCTCTTGATGTACAAAGTTGGACTGTTTAAGTAAAGCAACGTTTGGTTCACTATACCACCTGTGTACCTCACTTATTGCTGCCGAAACCGGTGTGCCACCGTTACAGGCACTGGTGTCACGAATCCTAAAAGGGACCTTGCTTCAGGCACTCTAAACACCTGCAACATCCAGGGCACCTCACACAACATCAGGCCAGGTCTCTACATACAGAGTGTGCCCCAGAGGAACTTGTGTCTACCTCTCCTTCACTGCCGCATGCCTGCCCAGGGTTCTCCTCCAAAAAAGTGAGTAACCCTCGATTGCCCATACCGTGACCTCACTGTCGCTATACCCTGCAGGTCTGGCGTGCTGCATATGCCACCGTCGTTTGATTGTCCGATAGGATTCTGATATGGCCTGACCCTACCAAGGTCTGGGACGCTTCCAACGCTAACCTTACTGCTAGAAGTTCCTTCCTGTTGGCGGTAAATGACTTCTGAGCCTGGGACCAAAGATCCTGAAAACTGTGATCCAGAATATAAGCTCCCCACCCCCAGGGGCTTGCATCTGTTGTTAGGACTACAGGATTCGGATAACTCCACGGGATTCCCTGAACTTGATTTCCTCTGTTCTCCCACCCGGCTAGACTCCTTATTGTTTTGGCTGAAATCTGAAGTCTGGCTTTCAGGAACCTGTTGTTCTTTTTGATGGCTGCCAAAATTTTCATTTGCAACTGACGGGAGTGTATCTGGGCCAATTGGACTGCCGGAATACAGGACACTAGGGAACCGAGAACTGACATAGCCTTTCGAATTGACAATCTGGGGGATGTCAAAGACCGTACCTAAGAGTAAATTTTGACCACTTTCTCTTCTGGTAAAAAATACTCTTGAGACTTTGAGTCTAGGATGAGTCCCAAAAACTTCTGACGTTTGTCTGGAATCAGTCTGGACTTTTTCTTGTTGACTATCCATCCAAACCCATGGAAGGTACTTACTACCTCTTGAACCGAATCCTTGCAGCTCTTATAGGTCCCTGCTATGATCAAGAAATCGTCCAGGTATGGAACTAGCATAATGTCCATTAGCCTTATGAAGGACGCCATCTCTGATACTATTTTGGTGAAAATCCTCGGGGCCATAGACAAGCTGAAAGGTAGGGCCTTAAATTAAAAGTGGCATAGATGATCTTCCATGTATACTGCAATCCGGAGAAATTTCATGAAAGTCTGGGTGGATCGGGATATGGTAGTAGGCATCCTTCAGATCTATTACCGCCATGTAACAATCTGGAAATAGAAGTTGAATTATTGATCTCATCATTTCCATTTTGAATTTTCTCAATACCAGAAACCTGTTTAGATCCCTTAAATTGATTATAGTTCAGAAGGAATCATCTGGCTTTGGTACTAGAAAAAGAGGGGAGAAATATCCTTCTGATTGTTCTAGAACTGGAACTGGAATTAACACATGATTGTCTATGAGTTCTTGAACCTCCTTTATTATAGGGGAAATTCCCTGTTTTACAGAATGTATTTTTGTATTAATGAACCTTCTTGGTGGTAAAGAACGAAACTTTGGTTTTAAACTAAATCAGATAATATTTAGGGCCCATTGTCCTGCCATTTTTTTCCCAGGCGGAGAAGTAAAAGTGTAACCTTCCTCCCACCTTTAGTCTGGGGTCATTGTTGGGAGGGATTTTTATTTGCAGAGGAACAATTCCCAAAGAGGAAACCTTTCCCTGCAAAACCTCTTTGATCCTTATCTCTGAAATGTCTTTTCCCTGCAAACCCCCCGGAGGACCGAACGGACCACCTGGGTCTGAAGGAGGAAATGGAGGAAGGGTAAGAGCTAGAGAACCTCTTCTTTCTATCAGCCGCTTTTCCTAGCAGATCATCCAAATCTGGCCCAAAAAGAAACTCACCCTGACAGGGAATACCACATAGCTTTTGTTTTGAGGCAATACCCCCACCGCTCCAATTCTTAAGCCAGAGAACCCTTCCAGCGGAATTAGTCAGGGAAGAAGCCTGGGCTCCAAGTCTAACCACATCTACAGATGATTCTGCTAGAAAGTCGGTAGCTTTTTGCAAGGTAGGTAAAGAAGACAAAATCTGATCCCTAGGACATTTTTATTTTAATTGGACTTCTAGCTGTTCTAACCAAATAGCTAAGGATCTGGAAGTAACCATGGCCGCTATGCTATGACAAAAAGAGGAAATGGATGCTTTAAGGGAGGATTCAGCCTTTTTATCTAAAGAGTATCTGAGAATACCCGTATCCTCAAAGGGAAGTGAGGATCTTTTTGAAACCTTAGAAACAGCCACATCCATTTTGGAAGCTTTATCCCAATATAAGGAAGCTTCATCTTTAAACAGATATTTACGTTTAAAATTCCTTGAGATAAATACCTTTCTATTAGGTTTTTTCCATTCTTTTTTAATCAGCGCCAATACATTTCTACGGACTGGAAAGCACCTACGCTTCTTTTCCTGCAACCCCCCAAACATGGAATCCACTACAGATTTATCCTCCTTAACCTCCTCTATATTCATAGTGGATCTAATTGCTTTAACCTCTTCCAGACACATGACGTACCGGTACGGCATGTTGTCCCAGTACTTAAGGACACATGACGTACCGGTACGTCATGTGTATTTCCGATCACCGCCGCCCGCCGTGCGGGCGGTGATCGGAACAAGGTTCCTGCTCAAATCATTGAGTAGACACCTTGGCTAAATGCGTGGGGGGGTCCCGTGACCCCCCGTGTCAGCGATCGCCGCTAACTGCAGGTCAATTCAGACCTGCGGTTTGCGGCTTTTCAATGTTGCGGCGGTGCCATCGTGTCCCCGTGGGGCTGTAGGTGGGACCCGATGGCATGGAAGGAAGCGCGATGCCTTCCTGAGGCATCGGCGCTGCCTTCCTGTGACGAGCCTGTGAGATCCAGCCCCCTGGAACTCACAGGTCAGGAGCTGTAAGAGTAATACTCACTGTATTACTCATACAGCCAATGCATTCCAATACAGAAGTATTGGAATGCATTGTAAAGGATTAGACCCCCAAAAGTTGAAGTCCCAAAGTGGGACAAAAAATAAAGTGAAAAAAAGTTGAAAAAATTAAGTTTTCCCCCCAAAAAATTAAAAGTTTCAAGTAAAAATGAACAAAAACGTAATTTTCCCCAAATAAAGTTAAAAAAATAGGTAAAAAATAGGGTAAAAAATAAATGTAGACATATTAGGTATCGCTGCGTCCATATCGACAGGCTCTTTAAACATATCACATGAACTAACCCCTCAGATGAACACCGTAAAAAATAAAAAATAAAAACTGTGCTAAATAAACAATTTTTTGTCACCTTACATCACAAAAAGTGTAATAGCAAGCGATAAAAAAGTCATATGCACCCAAATATAGTGCCAATCAAACCGTCATCTCATCCTGCAAAAACTTTTACCCTACCTAAGAAAATCGCCCAAAAACTGAAAAAACTATGGCTCTCAGAATATGGAGACACTAAAACATGATTTTCTTTTTGTTTCAAAAATGATATTATTGTGTAAAACTTACATAAATAAAAAAAAAGTATACATATTAGGTATCGCCGCGTCCGTATCGACCGGCTCTATAAAAATATCACGTGACCTTACCCATCAGATGAACACCGTAAAAAATAAAAAATAAAAACTGTGCTAAATAAACCATTTTTTGTCACCTTACACCACAAAAAGTGTAAAAGCAAGCGATCAAAAATTCATATGCACCCCAAAATAGTGCCAATCAAACCGTCATCTCATCCCGCAAAAAATTAGACCCTACCTAAGATAATCGCCAAAATACTGAAAAAACTATGGCTCTCAGACTATGGAAACACTGAAACATGATTTTTTTTATTTCAAAAATGAAATCATTGTGTAAAACTTACATAAATAAAAAAGTATACATATTAGGTATCGCCGCATCCGTGACAACCTGGTCTATAAAAATACCACATGATCTAACCTGTCAGATGAATGTTGTAAATAACAAAAAAATTTAAACAGTGCCAAAACAGCTATTTCTTGTTACCTTGCCTCACAAAAAGTGTAATATAGAACAACCAAAAATCATATGTACCCTAAAATAGCAAAACTGCCAACCTATCCTGTAGTTTCTAAAATGGGGTCACTTTTTTTGAGTTTCTAGGGGTGCATCAGGGGGGCTTCAAATGAGACATGGCATTCCTTTCCTTCTGCGCCCTGCCGTGTGCCCGTACAGCGGTTTATGACTACATATGGGGTGTTTCTGCAAACTACAGAATCAGAGCCATAAATATTGAGTTTTGTTTGGCTGTTAACCCTTGCTTTGTAACTGGAAAAAAAATATTAAAATGGAAAATCTGCCAAAAAAGTAAAATTTTGAAATTGTATCTCTATTTTCCATTAATTCTTGTGGAACAGCTAAAGGGTTAACAAAGTTTGTAAATCAGTTTTAAATACCTTGAGGGGTGTAGTTTCTAGAATGAGGTCACTTTTTTGGAGTTTCTACTCTAGGGGTGCATCAGGGGGGCTTCAAATGGGACATGGTGTCAAAAAACCAGTCCAGCAAAATTTGCCTTCCAAAAACCGTATGGCATTCCTTTCCTTCTGCGCCCTGCCGTGTGCCCGTACAGCGGTTTATGACTACATATGGGGTGTTTCTGTAAACTACAGAATCAGATCCATAAATATTGAGTTTTGTTTGGCTGTTAACCCTTGCTTTGTAACTGGAAGAAAAATATTAAAATGGAAAATCTGCCAAAAAAGTTAATTTTTGAAATTGTATCTCTATTTTCCATTAATTCTTGTGGAACAGCTAAAAGGTTAACCAAGTTTGTAAATCAGTTTTGAATACCTTGAGGGGTGTAGTTTCTAGAATGAGGTCACTTTTTTGGAGTTTCTACTCTAGGGGTGCATCAGGGGGGCTTCAAATGGGACATGGTGTCAAAAAACCAGTCCAGCAAAATTTGCCTTCCAAAAACCGTATGGCATTCCTTTCCTTCTGCGCCCTGCCGTGTGCCCGTACAGCGGTTTATGACTACATATGGGGTGTTTCTGTAAACTACAGAATCAGATCCATAAATATTGAGTTTTGTTTGGCTGTTAACCCTTGCTTTGTAACTGGAAGAAAAATATTAAAATGGAAAATCTGCCAAAAAAGTTAATTTTTGAAATTGTATCTCTATTTTCCATTAATTCTTGTGGAACAGCTAAAAGGTTAACCAAGTTTGTAAATCAGTTTTGAATACCTTGAGGGGTGTAGTTTCTAGAATGAGGTCACTTTTTTGGAGTTTCTACTCTAGGGGTGCATCAGGGGGGCTTCAAATGGGACATGGTGTCAAAAAACCAGTCCAGCAAAATTTGCCTTCCAAAAACCGTATGGCATTCCTTTCCTTCTGCGCCCTGCCGTGTGCCCGTACAGCGGTTTACGACCACATATTTGGTGTTTCTGTAAACTACAGAATCAGAGCCATAAATATTGAGTTTTGTTTGGCTGTTAACGCTTGCTTTGTAACTTAAAAAAATTATTAAAATGGAAAATCTGCCAAAAAAGTGACATTTTGAAATTGTATCTCTATTTTCCATTAATTCTTGTGGAACACCTAAATGGTTAACAAAGTTTGTAAAATCAGTTTTGAATACCTTGAGGGGTGTAGTTTCTAGAATGGGGTCATTTTTGTGTGGTTTCTATTATGTAAGCCTCACAAAGTGACTTCAGACCTGAACTGGTCCTTGAAAAGTGGGTTTTTGAAAATTTCTGAAAAATTTCAAGATTTGCTTCTAAACTTCTAAGCGTTGTAACATCCCCAAAAAATAAAATGTCATTCCCAAAATGATCCAAACATGAAATAGACATATGGGTAATCTAAAGTAATAACTGTTTTTGTAGGTATTACTATGTATTATAGAAGTAGAGAAATTGAAACTAGTAAATTAGCAAATTTTTCCAAATTTTTTGCAAATTTGGTATTTTTTTATAAATAAAAATGAATTTTTTGGACTCCATTTTACCAGTGTCATGAATAGGGATGAGCGAACCCGAACTGTATAGTTCGGGTTCGTACCGAATTTTGGGGTGTCCGTGACACGGACACGAACCCGAACATTTTCGTAAAAGTCTGGGTTTGGGTTCGGTGTTCGGCGCTTTCTTGGCGCTTTTTGAAAGGCTGCAAAGCAGCCAATCAACAAGCGTCATACTACTTGCCCCAAGAGGCCATCACAGCCTTGCCTACTATTGGCATGGCTGTGATTGGCCAGTGCAGCATGTGACCCAGCCTCTATATAAGCTTGGGTCACGTAGCGCTGCACGTCACTCTACTGATTCAAGCGTAGGGAGAGGTTGCTTCTGCGACGTTAGGGCGAGATTAGGCAGATTAACACCTCCAAAAGACTTAATTCAGTGATAGATCTCCAGCTGTGGATCATTGAAGTGCTGATATTGAATTGCTCACTTTTTTTAGGCTGCCCAGAGCATTTTTATATCACTTTTTTCTGGGGTGGTCGGCGGCCATTTTGCGGCTTGTGGTGCGCCAGCACAAGCTACCACCAAGTGCATTTAACCATCAATAGTGTGGTTATTTTTTGCTATATCCTACATCAGGGTCAAGCTTTCATCAAGTGCATTTAACCATCAATAGTGTGGTTATTTTTTGGCCATATACTACATCAGGTGCAGGCTGAGCCTGTGTCACCCAAGTGCATTTAACCATCAATAGTGTGGTTATTTTTTGGCCATATACTACATCAGGGGCAAATTGAGCCTGTCACCCAGTGCCTAAAAAATAGGCCTGACATTTCTATTCCTCCAAATCTGTACTGTTTTAGCTGGTCAAGTTATTTTTAGTAACCGTAAAAGCACAGTTTTTGTTCTGGGTTGAAAAACAATTCCTAAATTTGCCATTCTCAAAATTAGTAGTTTCTGCTATATCAGGCCTACTTTAAATCTATCCCAAAAAGGGTATATTAGATTCAAGGTGCTGATAGTGTCATTCTGAAAAACTTAACACACACGCTACAGTGCAGATACAAGTCTAATTCTGTGATTAAAGGTATATCTGTCACACAGCGCCTAAAAAATAGGCCTGACATTTATATTCCTCCAAATCAGTACTGTTTTAGCTGGTCAAATTATTTGTAGTGACCATAAAAGCACAGTTTTTGTTCTGGGTTGAAAAACTATTCCCAAATTTGCCATTCTCAAAATTAGTAGTTTCTGCTATATCAGGCCTACTTTTAATCTATCCCAAAAAGGGTATATTAGATTCAAGGTGCTGATAGTGTCATTCTGAAAAACTTAACACACACGCTACAGTGCAGATACAAGTCTAATTCTGTGATTAAAGGTATACCTGTCACACAGCGCCTAAAAAGTAGGCCTGACATTTATATTCAGCTAAATCTGTCATTACTGGTGTGCCTGTATTAGTGTAATACGGTACCTAAATAGATAGCCAGACAGTGTTAGGTGTCTGTAAAAAAAAGCCTGAATTTTAATTCAATACATTGGCCCGAATAATATTTTTCTTATTGTGGTGAACGGTAACAATAAGGAAAACATCTAGTAAGGGACGCGGACGCGGACGTGGACATGGTCGTGGTGGTGTTAGTGGACCCTCTGGTGCTGGGAGAGGACGTGGCCGTTCTGCCACAGCCACACGTCCTAGTGTACCAACTACCTCAGGTCCCAGTAGACGCCAGAATTTACAGGGATATTTGGTGGGGCCCAATGCCGTTCTAAGGATGGTAAGGCCTGAGCAGATACAGGCATTAGTCAATTGGGTGGCCGACAGTGCATCCAGCACGTTCACATTATCTCCCACCCAGTCTTCTGCAGAAAGCGCACAGATGGCGCATGAAAACCAAGGCCATCAGTCTGTCACATCACCCCCATGCATATCAGGGAAACTGTCTGAGCCTCAAGTTATGCAGCAGTCTCTTATGCTGTTTGAAGACTCTGCTGCCAGGGTTTCCCAAGGGCATCCACCTAGCCCTTCCCCAGGGGTGGAAGAGATAGAATGCACTAACGCACAACTACTTATGTTTCCTGATGATGAGGACATAGGAATACCACCTCAGCACGTCTCTGATGATGACGAAACACAGGTGCCAACTGCTGCGTCTTTCTGCAGTGTGCAGACTGAACAGGAGGTCAGGGATCAAGACTGGGTGGAAGACGATGCAGGGGACGATGAGGTCCTAGACCCCACATGGAATGAAGGTCTCACCACTGACTGTCACAGTTCGGAGGAAGAGGCAGTGGTGAGACCGAGCCAACAGCGTAGCAAAAGACAAAGAGGGAGCAGTGGGCAAAATCAGAACACCCGCCGCCAAGAGACTCCGCCTGCTACTGACCGCCGCCATCTGGGACCGAGCACCCCAAAGGCAGCTTCAAGGAGTTCCCTGGCATAGCACTTCTTCAAACAATGTGCTGATGACAAGACCCGAGTGGTTTGCACGCTGTGCCATCAGAGCCTGAAGCGAGGCATTAACGTTCTGAACCTTAGCACAACCTGAATGACCAGGCACCTGCATGCAAAGCATGAACTGCAGTGGAGTAAACACCTTAAAAACAAGGAAGCCACTCAGGCTCCCCCTGCTACCTCTTCTGCTGCTGCCGCCTCTGCCTCTTCTGCTGCTGCCGCCTCGGCCTCTTCCTCCGCCTCTGAAGGAACGTTGGCACCTGCCGCCCAGCAAACATGGGATGTACCACCAACACCACCACCTGCGTCACCAAGCATCTCAACCATGTCACACGGCAGCGTTCAGCTCTCCATCTCACAAACATTTGAGAGAAAGCGTAAATTCCCACCTAGCCACCCTCGATCCCTGGCCCTGAATGCCAGCATTTCTAAACTACTGGCCTATGAAATGCTGTCATTTAGGCTGGTGGACACACACAGCTTCAAACAGCTCATGTCGCTTGCTGTCCCACAGTATGTTGTTCCCAGCCGCCACTACTTCTCCAAGAGAGCCGTGCCTTCCCTGCACAACCAAGTGTCCGATAAAATCAAGTGTGCACTGCGCAACCACAGATACGTGGACCAGTAAGCACGGCCAGGGACGCTATATCTCCCTAACTGCACACTGGGTAAATGTAGTGGCGGCTGGGCCCCAGGCGGAGAGCTGTTTGGCGCACGTCCTTCCGCCGCCAAGGATCGCAGGGCAACATTCTTTGCCTCCTGTCTCCTCCTCCTCCTACTCAGCTTCCTCCTCCTCTTCTTCCACCTGCTCATCCAGTCAGCCACACACCTTCACCACCAACTTCAGCACAGCCCGGGGTAAACGTCAGCAGGCTGTTCTGAAACTCATATGTTTGGGGGACAGGCCCCACACCGCACAGGAGTTGTGGCGGGGTATAGAACAACAGACCGACGAGTGGTTGCTGCCGGTGAGCCTCAAGCCCGGCCTGGTGGTGTGCGATAATGGGCGAAATCTCGTTGCAGCTCTGGGACTAGCCGGTTTGATGCACATCCCTTGCCTGGCGCATGTGCTGAATTTGGTGGTGCAGAAGTTCATTCGCAACTACCCCAACATGTCAGAGCTGCTGCATAAAGTGCGGGCCGTCTGTTTGCGCTTCTGGCGTTCACACCCTGCCGCTGCTCGCCTGTCTGTGCTACAGCGTAACTTCGGCCTTCCCGCTCACCGCCTCATATGCGACGTGCCCACCAGGTGGAACTCCACCTTGCACATGCTGGACAGACTGTGCGAGCAGCAGCAGGCCATAGTGGAGTTTTAGCTGCAGCACGCACGGGTCAGTCGCACTGCGGAACAGCACCACTTCACCACCAATGACTGGGCCTCCATGCGAGACCTGTGTGCCCTGTTGCGCTGTTTCGAGTACTCCACCAACATGGCCAGTGGCGATGACGCCGTTATCAGCGTTACAATACCACTTCTATGTCTCCTTGAGAAAACACTTAGGGCGATGATGGAAGAGGAGGTGGCCCAGGAGGAAGAGGAGGAAGAGGGGTCATTTTTAGCACTTTCAGGCCAGTCTCTTCGAAGTGACTCAGAGGGAGGGTTTTTTGCAACACCAGAGGCCAGGTACAAATGTGGCCAGACAGGGCCCACTACTGGAGGACGAGGAGGACGAGGATGAGGAGGAGGTGGAGGAGGATGAGGATGAAGCAGGTTCACAGCGGGGTGGCACCCAACACAGCTCGGGCCCATCACTGGTGCGTGGCTGGGGGGAAACACAGGACGATGACGATACGCCTCCCACAGAAGACAGCTTGTCCTTACCTCTGGGCAGCCTGGCACACATGAGCGACTACATGCTGCAGTGCCTGCCGCAATGACAGCAGAGTTGCCCACATTTTAACGTGTGCGGACTACTGGGTTGCCACCCTGCTGGATCCCCGGTACAAAGACAATGTGCCCACCTTACTTCCTACACTGGAGCGTGATAGGAAGATGCGCGAGTACAAGCGCACATTGGTAGACGCGCTACTGAGAGCATTCCCAAATGTCACAGGGGAACAAGTGGAAGCCCAAGGCGAAGGCAGAGGAGGAGCAAGAGGTCGTCAACGCAGCTGTGTCACGGCCAGCTCCTCTGAGGGCAGGGTTAGCATGGCAGAGATGTGGAAAAGTTTTGTCACCACGCCACAGCTAACTGCACCACCACCTGATACGGAACGTGTTAGCAGGAGGCAACATTTCACTAACATGGTGGAACAGTACCTGTGCACACCCCTCCACGTACTGACTGATGGTTCGGCCCCATTCAACTTCTGGGTCTCCAAATTGTCCACGTGGCCAGAGCTAGCCTTTTATGCCTTGGAGGTGCTGGCCTGCCCGGCGGCCAGCGTTTTGTCTGAACGTGTATTCAGCACGGCAGGGGGCGTCATTACAGACAAACACAGCCGCCTGTCTACAGCCAATGTGGACAAGCTGACGTTCATAAAAATGAACCAGGCATGGATCCCACAGGACCTGTCCATCCCTTGTGCAGATTAGACATTAACTACCTCCCCTTAACCATATATTATTGTACTCCAGGGCACTTCCTCATTCAATCCTATTTTTATTTTCATTTTACCATTATATTGCGGGGCAACCCAAAGTTGAATGAACCTCTCCTCTGTCTGGGTGCCGGGGCCTAAATATGTGACAGTGGCCTGTTCCAGTGGTGGGTGACGTGAAGCCTGATTCTCTGCTATAACATGAAGACTGATTCTGTGCTGACATGAAGCCAGATTCTCTGTTACGGGACCTCTCTCCTCTGCCTGGCTGCCTGGGCCTAAATATGTGACAGTGGCCTCTTCCAGTGGTGGGTGATGTGAAGCCTGATTCTCTGCTATGACATGAAGACTGATTCTGTGCTGACATGAAGCCAGATTCTCTGTTACGGGACCTCTCTCCTCTGTCTGGGTGCCGGGGCCTAAATATGTGACAGTGGCCTGTTCCAGTGGTGGGTGACGTGAAGCCTGATTCTCTGCTATGACATGAAGAGACTGATTCTCTGCTGACATGAAGCCAGATTCTCTGCTATGGCATGAAGAGACTGATTCTCTGCTGACGTGAAGCCAGATTCTCTGCTATGGGACCTCTGTCCAATTGATATTGGTTAATTTTTATTTTTTACATTTTTCTTTTAATTCATTTCCCTATCCACATTTGTTTGCAGGGGATTTACCTACATGTTGCTGCCTTTTGCAGCCCTCTAGCTCTTTCCTGGGCTGTTTTACAGCCTTTTTAGTGCCGAAAAGTTCGGGTCCCCATTGACTTCAATGGGGTTCAGGTTCAGGACGAAGTTCGGGTCGGGTTCGGAACCCGAACATTTCCGGGAAGTTCGGCCGAACTTCTCGAACCCTAACATCCAGGTGTTCGCTCAACTCTAGTCATGAAGTACAATATGTGACGAAAAAAACAATCTCAGAATGGCCTAAATAAGTAAATGCGTTTTAAAGTTATCACCACATAAAGTGACACTGGTCAGATTTGCAAAAAATGGCCTGGTCCTTAAGGTGAAAATGAGCCCGGTCCTTAAGAAGTTAAGCAATTTTTTAGTATCCTCTGGCGGGATTCAAGCTTTTTCTTCAATTTCTTCATCCGAACAAGATGATATTCCTGATGGATTCATCTTGAGGTAAATTACTATATTCTGTCACCTACTGTTTTTTACTGGATTTAAGAGTATTATTGACCTCCAACCTAATAAGAGTTTTTATATTCTTCAAAAATGAAGGAGATTCTTCAGCTACTGTCTTGTCAATACATTGTTGACATAACTTCTTTTCATATGAAAATGAAAGTGCTATCCTACACAAGGCACACTCTTTATTTTTCCTCTTAGTTACCACCTTTTTAGGGTTGCTCTAAAATGTCAGTCATACAAAAAATATAGTTAGGAATAGATGCAAACTGCATGATAACTCACCCAGAACTCCACTGTGCCTAAAGTACCAGAACTGGTGTCACATTCTCTCTCTCTCTCTGCAGACTCCTGTCTCTTGTCCTCCTCCATTATGCCAGCTCAGAAACAGAACCTGCTAAAGAGGTACAAAATCCCATTTATCATAGCGTTCAGATCAATATCCTGGGTCCCCCTCTGCTTTAGACTGCAGGGATGGGAAAAGAGAGAGAATCAGACACATAACCGAGCTTCCCAAACCCTGGAAGCTTGAGTGTCAGCTTCCGATCAGGAATCACGCCGGCTTACAGCTTCGGTGTCCCTGGCGTTGAAGGACGCTCTCATAGGCCACGGACCGGAAGTGCGGCATCACGATTCCCCGCACTTCCGGAAATACTTATCCGTATGCCGGAAGTAGACCTTGCTACCACGTTCCATCCAGCTCCAGACTCTGAGCATATAGTGTGGCATTAGTCCACCGGAGATGCCCACTCGCCTGCTGCAAGATACCGGAGAGCCCCTGGAGCCCCCCAGAATCCTAGGGTCCTAACAGCTGGTACCACCGCGCGATGGACCCTGGCAGGATACTTCCAGCCCTCTACGGACCACCTAGGAATAGATAGACCAGCGGTAGGTGACCTGTGGAAAAAACACTGTAGGTCTCCCACTCCAGGGACAGGAAACCACTGAGGTGGGAGAGAGGCTCCACCTTTTTATTCTGTGGGTTTCCTGTCCCTGGGGGCGGATCCTCTCTCTGTGGTGCTGTCGTGGGGGAAGTTTTCTGGATATCATGCCTACCCTGGATCCTCTGGTTTGTTGTACCCTGACCGTTCCCCTGCTGACTACCCATTTTGGGTCCATTCCCGACTACAATGCAGTTCCTACTACATGAAAATTTAGACTAGAACCTTCAGAATCACAGGTGCATATCCATGAAGGAAAATTGAGGAAAATTGGCTTCTACCTCACATTTTTTTTTTTTTTTTGCCTTCCTCTGGATCAACTTGCAGGATGACAGGCCGAACTGGATGGACAAATGTCTTTTTTCGGCCTTATGTACTATGATTATAAAAAAGAAAATGGCTAAATAAAAGTGGTATAATACCTACTATAAATGAGTCACCTTGACGCCTGGTAGATGGGCCCGACACACGTTTGATCAAATATGTGCGCTAAGAGCTTCCATTGACTCATTTATAGTAGGTATTATACCACTTTTATTTAGAATGATTACCATTTATTAGCTCTAACGATACTGCATATGTTGCTGTACTGGATGAATTAGCCCAATATATAGACAGGTTACTACAACCAATAGTTAAGAATATACCCTCATACATCAAGGAAACAACAGATATTATAGCCACACTAGAGAACTTGAAAATAGAGGACCATTGGATTTTAGGGACTATGGATGTACATTCACTATACACGATTATAGATCACTCACAGGGATTAAACACCCTAGGAAATAGACTGTTATACAATATCTGTAAAGAATAAATCAAGGCAACTGGACTTACTGTCGATTTCTTGAAAGCGTTTCACTCGTTCTTCCAACGAGCTTTCTCAATTCTGAGTGACTGTACAAGAATTCTCTGGGAATAAATATGTAACTGAATCAACATCTGGTAATTATACCCAGCATGGGGTCAGAGGTCATTATACCCAGCATGGGGTCAAAGGTGTTGATTCCATTATCCTAATTGGAGTCAGTAGGTGATAATGACCTCTGACCCCATGCTGGGTATAATTACCAGATGTTGATTCAGTTACATATTTATTCCCAGAGAATTCTTGTACAGTCATTTAGAATTGAGAAAGCTCGTTGGAAGAACGAGTGAAATGTTTTCAAGAAATCTACAGTAAGTCCAGTTGCCTTGATTTATTCTTTACAGATATACCATGACCTGGATAAATGAGAACCTTCACAGACACTGTTATACAATGGTAACATCCAGGACGACCAAATAGATTTTATAGCAGAAGGTGTAAAATAAATCCTGCATCATAATTATTTTTATTATGGGTCCGATTTCTATTTGCAAATTAGGATTACCGCCATGGGCACCAGGTTCGCCCCCAGCTATGCAAACCTCTTCATGGCCCAATAGGAAGAGGAGGTTATAAGTCCTAGGCTGGGGGTTTACCTGGTGCTATGGCGGCGCTATATAGACAATATTATTTTTATTTGGCAAAAATCAGAAGAGGAATTACAGTCTTTTATTCGGGAGATAAACATTAACAAGAGAAATGTATCGTTTACTACTAATGTTAGTAGAGAAAAGGTTGACTTTCTGGATATTACTATCAAAAGACAAGATAAAAATTTGATATGCAAAACATAACAAAAACCAACCAGTAAAAATAGTTATATTCTTATCACCAGCTGCCACCTACCAAGATGGCTCATAACCCACTAGTCAATTCAGGAGACTAAAAAGAAAATGCACAATAGAAGAACAATTTGAGATGGAGGCCCAACAATTGAGTGAACAATTTTTGATAAAGTACTACCCTTTAAAAGTAATTAGTGCATCTCTAGATAAGGTGAGGTCTATGGAAAGGGAATCTTTTTTTAAGAGGCGAGAAAAATGAGGAGGATACTTTAAGAATAATCTTACCTTTTAATAGCCAATATAAAGGGATTGAGAAAATAATAAATAAATATTGGCATCACGTCCTAAACCATAGGACCACTTTTGACTCCCACACCTAAGATAGTCTACACACGAGCACCCATTTTGGGATTGAAAATGGCGCCCTCATACAAGAATATTAAGACAAGAAATATGCAGAATTGGCTTGAATTGAAGGGATTTTTTAGATGCAGGATATGCATCAATTGTAAGGTAACTAAATTTTCAAAAAGAACTGAGGTACACTCCACTGAGGTACACTCCACTAGGAATTCCTTTTGCCTACAGATTCAGGACAATTTACCATGCAATTTAACAGATGTAATATATATGGCACAGTGTCCGTGTAGGAAACAATACATTGGTAGAACTAAAGCGCACATTTAAGAGGAGAATTGCAGAACACATTAATAATATTAAGAAAGGTTTAGAACAACATTCTCTGTCAAAGCATTATAAAGAAGTTCATAACAAAGACCTATCATCACTTATCTTTGTAGCGTTTGAGAAAATAAGAAAACAGCACAGGGGAGGAGATCATCTAGCATCTATGTCAAGAAGGGAATCTGGGAGAATCTTTGAGTTTGATACCCTAATCCCCAATGGGTTGAATGCGGAAATTGCACTTTTTGAATTCTTGTAGTAATTGGACGGGTGCCTTTTACGGACGCGATGATGTGGTATGGCTGTCTATCAGCACCCCGATTTCGCCTCCATGGGGGGCCCTTGCCCCACACCTTCTTTGAAGCATAGTCAGCCTATTTTTTCAGTACAGCAACATATGCAGTATCATTAACTGAAAAAAGTAGAATTTTTTTTAACACATATGTATCAGTATAGAATTTATGTGATATTCATGCAGTGACAATACTGTATATATACCCCCTCTGAATGACATTTAGTGATAGATATAGAACTGTTATGAGTAATGTACTAAAATTGCACTTAAATTGCATCAGAAACGCATGTGCGTCTTTTTTGTGATTTGATGCGGTTTTTTTGCCCGTATATCTAGGACTTGAAGTGGATATTGCTTAATATGACTATATCAAATAATGCATTAAGGAAATCTGTGTATTATATGGATTTATGTCATCTCTTTTGTAAAGTATATGTGCCCATCCAGGAATCCATTCCGTTGTTTCGTGAAATCTTTGGAAACAGCTGGCCCACTCATATTTTGGGTATAAAAAGCAGGATGTGGGGAGTGCGAATAGGAGCCACTGAGGAAGGAACTTGTTGCTCCGAAACACGTTTGGTACTATAAGCAACCCCAAGAAAGACCCCTGACCAAGCTGATTTAGATGACCGGCGATTACAGAAACAATCAACTTGGACTACTTTAAGCCAAACAAGTGCGCTGCCATCAGCCTTTCAAGGTAGAGCCTGATCACGTGGGACGCCACGTGGGACGCCGAGTAGCAGCGCCTGCCGGCAACAGCTGGGAGTGTCAGGAGGCTGAGTCCCGGAGAGTGAGATCACCCAGAGAGGAGTCAATTCCGGAGAACAAATGCGGTAACATACGCTTTGCAACAGAGCATTCTATAAGGACTAGCTCTGGCTATATTGCTGGTTCCATTTGTTACTTGAGACGCATAATGAACTATTGACATTTAACAGCTACATTTGAACTGACATATTAACCAACATTGCAATCATTCTATGAATTTAGACACTATCTAATGGGAAAAAGCATCCTTTGTCGGTTTGGAAGGTGAGCTGTCTTGCATGTCTCCCTCAGAGGAGTATTATGTGTGGGTCTCTCTTTCTCTTGTCTACTAGGACTTATATTTTTCTCAGTTTTGGCAGAAAAAAACTCCTATGAGACTTTAGAATGTCATTTAGCAATGTTCAAGGCAACTGGAGTATATATGATTTAGAATCGATTTGGACTTGAATCAAATTTTTTAGAAAAAATTGGCAAAATGGAGATTAAACTTATTTCAAGAAATTCGCTAATTTCTAGTGCATGTAGACCTCCAGCCGTAGAATACAATGCCGCTCCCCCATGTCCTGCTAGTAGATTAATAAGTCAAGTTGTGACCTGTAGAAGGTGCAAAGCGAGAAACCATGCAACATGGACTTTATTATTTTTGCAATTTTCACTATGCTTGTACATTATGTGTTGAAATGGCGAATGTATAGGAGCATAATTATCCGGTCTGGGTGTTAAATCAATAGGAAATATGAGAAAACGTGCTCATAGTGTCATCACTGGACGTCAATGTAGTAATTACCCACCGAGTCTTTCTGTAAATTGTCAATAGTAGGACAGAATATAGATCGGGAGATTGGAATCCATCTCAGCAGGTTACACCTTCCTCCCATGCTATTCACTGCTAGGACTGAATTTATTTTTACCTATTCATCGGGTATTTTTTATCTTTTACTTTTCAGCAATTTATTCACAAAGTTTACAAAGATATCACTCAAATCTTTAGGTAATCCCCTAAATCTATAAGTAATCACCAAAATCTACAAATGCTCACCATTTCCCTTGAAATCACGTCCGTCCCTGTTTTCCACATAAGATTATTACCTTTTATATTGTGTTATTTATTATGTTTTTTCATTATATTTTCCAGATTTTTTATTATAAAATTCAGTTCTTTTACTAAAGGAGAATATTTGGATGATGAATATATGGGAAACTTAAAAAGTCCTACCTGCTGGTGTTTATGTGGCTCCAGCCTGGATGTGGCGGTATACCACACCTGACCTTTGCAGCCGATCATTGGCCTCAGTAGTATATGATCTTGGATGACACTGATTGGTTGCAGCGGTCATATGGGTTATAAAACTACTGTGTATCACCACTGATGTCAAGCGGACACAGACTGGAGATGAGGAGATAAAGACTGAACTGGCAGTGCTGGAATAGCGGGGAAGTTTACCAGTAAGTATATATCCTTTTTTGAAATGAGCTCATTCCAACAAATCAGTCAAAAAATAAAATTCGGGTCTGAATCAATTCTACCTGTATCAAAGGTAATTTAATTGGCCTGGAAATTGGCCTACAACACTCTGAGGTCTTCTAGGACTTATATTTTCTCTCTTTTGTCTTTCTCTTCTTTTTTTTTTTCTTCCGCCCCTCCTCAAGCTCTTGAAGTCAATGACAGCAAAAGTAAGTAATGTCACAGTGACGCTGACATACATACAGTAGCTATGGCTAAGCAAATGGTTTTAACAAATAGACCTTTTAACTCCTTTCCGACATGTGCAGTGAGTTTCCGACACACCGTAATAGTATGGTGAGCTGATCGGGCAGTCAGAGGAGTTATGCTTGACCGATCAGTGGCAACCAGGACTCGCCGGCATTGGTGAAAACTCAGATGCCAGCGGATTAACCCGCCATGGTCAACCTGCCATGGTCAATGCTGACTGCTGCACCTAAGGGGTTTATAGAGGGAGGGATCTCCCTCTCATCCCATTGGCTCTCCGTGAATGATGCCTCGCAACCTGTCCGTTTCAGAAGCCTAAGAGCAGGGGTGGACTGGGAACATAAAGTGAGCCTGGAAAAAAACTAAACGTGGCCCCATTTTGTAGTCGGGTCAAAATTGGCAGAAATCAGGGCCAACACAGATAGGCAGGCCAGCAATACCATAATGTGGCACGCTATACTGCCCCAACAGAGCCAAATAATACAGTCAGCACAACATATTTCCTCAAAGACTGCCAGTCTGTTGTGGCCAGCCCAACTGCCACTTTCTGTCCTGCTACTCCAGTTGTCCTAGGATGGCAATACATTTGAATTCAGGATTCTGGAGGGTCACCTTGCCTCCCAAACATCATAATTAGTGTTAAGCTAAGTGTAGAATTCGAAGCGGAATTTGATGTGAAATTTCTTTGCAATTCGTGGTAACCAATCAGGTTTCTTAAAATGGTGGCTGCTCGTGTTAAAAGCAAAACTAAGTGTAGACTAGATAAGCCTGGGAACACAACATCACCCATAATGCTGTGCAGTCAGTAAGTCCTTAGGTAGCCATCTCCGCCACTGTCCTGATGATGCGGCAAGCGGTCATGTGCTAGGGAGTGTGTTGTTGAAAACGATTAATAGATGAATATTGAAGAGGGAGAGTGCAGGGACAATGCAGGGAGATCATAGGGAGAATGTAGGAAGAGTGCAAGGAGACTGCAGGGAGAGTGCAGGGAGACTTATGCTGCATCAGTTTTATTTATTTATTTATTCCTACATTTACTAATTCCTACATCAGCCGTAAATGTAATTCAATATTAATAAGCCTTTATTATTCCAGTGCCAGCATGCCAACCAGTACCATCCAGTCTGCATCACTTAGGGGGGCCCGGTCTTAATGATGACCATCCTTATCTTTTGCTGGCTTCTTCCACATCATCCTTCTTGGTCTCCGTGTCCTAGAAAAATCTGCAAGATGCAGAGAGAGGAGGAGCTGGATGTTCCTGATGATATATTCTCATCATCGATATTAGATGATGTGGAAAAGGAGGAAAATCAGAATGCAGAAGAAGGGCTCCATCTGTAGGGCAGGAGAGCACTGGGGTTGGAGAAGTGGGTATGCCAGAGCTTATTAATATTCTATGTTTACTGTCAAATAACCTGCAGGAGATTGCAGGCCAGAACAGCAATAATATGCATATTGTCCCCCCAACCTAACCAGTCAACCCCCATACCAGCAAAAGCCACTGTTTAAAGGTGCATTAAAGGTGCCACGCAGCCATTAACAATAGAGAAGGACTATACAGTGCGGTCTTCGTTATTAAATGAAAGGCAGCTGCGGGCTAATTGGCCACACGGTTCTACAGCGCAGCACTGCTGTTCCTTGTGGCCGAATCCTAAGGGAAAGTGGTTTATAGCAATTTGTGACAAATGAATTTGGAAATAATAGAATTTCTTGGCAAATCGAATCAAATTCTTCAAAACTTTGCGCATCTCTAATCATAATATCAAGCGATTAAATAGTCATGTGTATCTCAAAATGGTACCAATGAAAATGACCCCTAGTCCCACAAAAAACAAGCTCTCACACAAGAACATCGCCAGAAAAATAAAAAATATGGTTTTTAGAAATAGCGAAGCAAAAGCATATTATTTTCAAAAATCCTTTGTGTAAACGTGTGATAAACTATTTAAAATTGGCATCTCTGTAATTGTACTCACCAGAAGAACAAAGTTAACACTTGCAAGTCGAACTAACAAAAAACCCCAGACAACGAAAGCAATGTCAGAGTTGCTGTATTTTCTTTTTCTTGTTTCCTAGAAAGCACAATAAGTGATCAAAGTGATCAAAATAAGTGATCAAAAATTAAATCATATGTACCCCAAAGTAGAACCAATGAAAATTAATGACAACTCTTCCTAAAAAAAGAAAAACCCCTCACAGAAGCTCCATTGAGACAAAAATAAAAAAACTATGGTCGTCAGAAAAGGGATGTACTGGTACCGCAGAGGCTGATCACTAGCAACGTGACGCCTGTAGACCTAAAGGTGGTCTTTCTATTCTGAACCCTGCAGCGTACCTAAACAGCAGTTTATGTCCACATTTATGGCAAGGTCCTACCCAGTACAGTCCGCCTATCAATTTAAGGGGCATACAGTGTCTTAGTTGGCACCAGCTGGGCACAGCATATTGGCACTGAAATGCCATATCTGTCGAAGACTTTCAATTTTCATGTTTTACCATCCCTTGCTCATTAAATGGGATCTCCAGGAATTTAGAAAATGAAAAAATACTTAAACATTACTTTATTATAAATATATTCCCAAATACCTTTCATTAGTTTTAATGGCTTGTTTTGTCTAGGGAGCAATCATTAGGAGAAACAAAATGGCCACTGTCCTATTATGCGAATTTTTCGCATAATATTCTCAATAAATTTGCAAAATCTAGAATTTGTGATCTCCAGTCATTATTTTTGCGATTGCGCAAATCGGTACTAATGATGCACATATTTTTTGCACAATACATGCAACTTTACATTTTATCAGGCCTGAGTAGATATTACTCATTGGTGCAGTAAGTATTGTTGTGACATCACAGCGCTATGTCTGTAGCCTGTATGTATGGACAGCAGAGAAACCGTAATTCTATCACACTGCCTAACACCCTGCACTGGAACCTCTCAGCTCCACTATATCAGGATATAACCTACACTGACTATCTCCCACTAACTATCTGTACTATATACACTCACCTAAAGAATTATTAGGAACACCTGTTCTATTTCTCATTAATGCAATTATCTAGTCAACCAATCACATGGCAGTTGCTTCAATGCATTTAGGGGGGTGGTCCTGGTCAAGACAATCTCCTGAACTCCAAACTGAATGTCAGAATGGGAAAGAAAGGTGATTTAAGCAATTTTGAGCTTGGCATGGTTGTTGGTGCCAGACGGGCCGGTCTGAGTATTTCACAATCTGCTCAGTTACTGGGATTTTCACACACAACCATTTCTAGGGTTTACAAAGAATGGTGTGAAAAGGGAAAAACATCCAGTATGCGGCAGTCCTGTGGGCGAAAATGCCTTGCGGATGCTAGAGGTCGGAGGAGAATGGGCCGACTTATTCAAGCTGATAGAAGAGCAACGTTGACTGAAATAACCACTCGTTACAACCGAGGTATGCAGCAAAGCATTTGTGAAGCCACAACACGCACAACCTTGAGGTGGATGGGCTACAACAGCAGAAGACCCCACCGGGGACTACTCATCTCCACTACAAATAGGAAAAAGAGGCTACAATTTGCATGAGCTCACCAAAATTGGACTGTTGAAGACTGGAAAAATGTTGCCTGGTCTGATGAGTCTCGATTTCTGTTGAGACATTCAAATGGTAGAGTCCGAATTTGGCGTAAACAGAATGAGAACATGTATCCATCCTCTGATGGCTACTTCCAGCAGGATAATGCACCATGTCACAAAGCTCCAATCATTTCAAATTGGTTTCTTGAACATGACAATGAGTTCACTGTACTAAAATGGCCCCCACAGTCACCAGATCTCAACCCAATAGAGCATCTTTGGGATGTGGTGGAACGGGAGCTTCGTGCCCTGGATGTGCATCCCTCAAATCTCCATCAACTGCAAGATGCTATCCTATCAATGTGGGCCAACATTTCTAAAGAATGCTATCAGCACCTTGTGGAATCAATGCCACGTAGAATTAAGGCAGTTCTGAAGGCAAAAGGGGGTCCAACACCGTATTAGTATGGTGTTCCTAATAATTCTTTAGGTGAGTGTATATGAGCTATCTAACTATCTAATGTAATTGGATAAGGAATAGGATCCAGATGAAAGCACAGAGCACAGCAATGACACTGCTCTCTCTCTCAGAACTGCAAAAAACTGCAGAAAATGGCTGCTGGGGAGGTTCTTATATAGTAAGGGGGAGGCAACTTTCCTATTGGTTGCTAGGGATGTTGCTAAGCTCTGACAAAGACATTGCAGCCTTCTCATTGGGCCACAAGCAGGAAGGGAGGTTACTGATGAAAAAAAATCTAGAATATTCGCGATTACGAAGATATAGCACTATATTCTACATCTTCGCAAATTCTCGAAGTGCTGATATTCGCGATAAAATTTTTTGATTCGAATATTCGCGATCAAGGGTAGTCCTAATCACACAGCAGGACAAGTTACTACACAGCATTGAGATAGAGGAATCTGAGACAGCCCTTTCTCATTTGTCAGGGATTATGATTCTGAATACAGATGATAAGATCGTTAGCTGAATCTCTGTAGGAATGGAGTCCATGAGGAGACATGAAGTACAGAAAGGACAACTATAGCTCAGTGTTGTGAAGTAACTTGTCCTGCTGAGTGATTAGGACAGATTTTGTGTGCACTAATAGGACGCCAGCTATTTTATTTCCGCTGATGATTGCTTCCTAGAAAAAATGAGCCATTATAACTAATGAAAGGTATTTCGGAATATATTTATAATAAAGTAATATTTAAGTATTTTAATTTTCTTAATTCCCAGAGAACCCCTTTAATTTCTGCAAAACAGCTGTAGTCTCAAAATGTTCCCTTCGCGCGTTGATATATAACTTGAGGGTAACAGTTTCCAAAATGGGGTCTCTTATTGGGGGTTTCCAGTGTAGGGTTACCTCAGGGTCTCTACATATGGGATGTATGGGATGTAGCACCCAATATATAGGGTGTTGCCGTATTCAGGAGAAAGTTTTGGTGTGCTTTTTCTCATGTTAACCTTTGTGAAAATGAAAAAAAATGTGGGCCTTATGCAACATTTTTTGGAAGAAGCAAGTGCTTCTAAATTCTATAAAACACCTGTTGGGTCAAAGTGCTCAGTACAACCCCTGCTTAATTTCTTGAGGGGTGTAGCTTCCAGAATAGGGTCACTTTTTGGTGTTTCTACAAATGTGGCAAGGCACCCAAAAACTATTCCAGCAAAATCTGCCCTAACCCCCACCACCCAAAGCCATACGGCACTTTTTCCCTTCTGTTTCTGTAAACTGCAGAACCAGGGTAATATATATTGAGGTTTGTTTTGCTGCTAACCCTTGCCAAGTTACAGAAACAATTAAAATGGAAGATCTGCAAGGAAAGTGAAATTTTGAAATTTTCCCTCCATTATCCTCTAATTCTTGTGGAACACTTAGGCCTCTTTCACACGGGCGTCACGTTTTGGCTCCGGATGCGTCCCGGGTGCATTGAGGCAAACCCGCGCGAGTAGGTACGCAATTGCAATCAGCTTTGACTGCTATGTGTTTTGCACGCGCATGATAAAAAACTGAATGTGGTACCCAGACCCAACTTTCTTCCCTGAAGTTCAGGTTTGGGTTCAAGGTTGTGTAGATGTAATTATTTTCCCTTATAACATGGTTATAAGGGAAAATAATAGCATTCTTAATACAGGATGCTTACTAAAATAGGGCTGGAGGGGTTAAAAAAAATAAAAAAATAATTGAACTCACCTTAATCCACTTGTTCGCGCAGCCCGGCTTCTCTTCTGTCTTCTTTCTTCAGGGCCTGGGTAAAAGACCTGTGGTGACGTCACTGTGCTCATCACATGGTCCATCACAGGATCCATCACCATGGTGATGGATCATGTGACGGACCATGTTATGAGCGCAGTGACGTCACCACACGTCATTTTCCTCCTGCACAACAAAGAAGAAGAAAGAAGAGAAGCCGGGCTGTGCGAACAAGTGGATTGAGGTGAGTTCAATTATTTTATTTTTTTTTTTAACTCCTCCAGCCCTATTTTAGTAAAATCCTGTATTAAGAATGCTATTATTTTCCCCATGTTATAAGGGAAAATAATATAATGATCGGGTCCCCATCCCGATCATCTCCTAGCAACCATGCGTGAAAATCACACCGCATCTGCACTTGCTTGCGGATGCTTGCGATTTTCACGCAGCCCCATTCACTTCTATGGAGTCTGCGTTGCGTGAAAAACGCACAAAATAGAGCATGCTGCGATTTTCACGCAAAGCATAAGTGATGCGTGAAAATCACCACTCATGTGCACAGCCCCATTGAAGTGAACAGGTCCGGATTCAGTGTGGGTGCAATGCGTTCAGCTCACGCATTGCACCCGCGCGGAAATCTCGCCCGTGTGAAAGAGGCCTTGAAGGTTAACAAAGTCTGCAAAATCTGTTTTTTAATAACTTGAAGGTGTAATTTTTAAAATAGGTGGTTGCTAGTATGTAAGCCCATCAACTTCATAACTGAATTGGTCCTTTAAAAAGTCCGTTTTGGAAATTTTCTTGAAAATTTTAATAATTGTTTCTAAAATTCTAAACCTTCTAATGTCCTAAAAAAAATAATAAAATTACATTTACAAAATAATGCCAACATTAGGTAGACATATGGGGAATGTTAATTAATAGCTATTATCACTATTATAACTACGGTATTTGTCTTAAAAGCAGATAAATTCCAATTTAGAAAAAAGCTAATTTTTCCACATTTATACATAAAGGTAAGGTTTTAGACAACCCCTTTAACAAAATCAATGAGAAATTAGGATACAAAACTGCCATCACCCTTTTATCTACGGCGGCGACAGGTTCCCAATGGTGTCTTTGTACTTTTTGGCTATAGACAGGGACAAGTGTCCCGTGTTTGAAGTTACTTTTCTTCCATCCAAAAAGTACAAATACGCCAATGAGACCTTCATGGATAGCAGGTTGGTGGCCATCTAGGGCCATATAGTTTGAAAAAAATTCCTTGGCCTGGGATTGTTTTTTTAAGAAAATAAATCTTTTTTCACTTTACTGTTGGAATATTTTTCGCTCCATAAGACGCACCTAGGTTTTAGAGGAGGACAATAAGAAAAGAATATTTTTCATTAGACTTCAGATCAGACCAGCAACCAGACCCCCAATGTTATTAAGACCCTCAATCAGACCTCAGATAAGACCCCAATAAGACCTCAGATCAGACCCACAATCAGACCTCAGCTCAGACCCCACTGTGAATAACCCCAATCAGACCTCAGATAAGAGCCCAATATAAATAAGACCCCCATTCAGACCTCAGATAGGACCCCTATATCTCTTATCAACCTTTAGCAATATATCAGAGCCTGGGAGCGCTGCAATTACCGCTTCCCGATCCTCTGGTACTAATAAACGCTTCCATAATGGAATCGCTCATTAGTATTCACCCCAAGAGATGCTGTGACGGGACGGGACGGGGGGTGCGTCTTATGGGACGAAAAATACAAAATATTATATAGAATATAATTATAATATATTACATTTCTGGCGGCCCTGCTTTTTCGACATTATCAACCAGAACTTCCTCATTGCATTGACCATTTTACGTTCTGCCATTTTTTTTTTATTAATGTGCCACAAAGAAATTCTTTAAATGCCTCCTAAATTTACGGTGATGTAGGATGACTATCAGCTGCCGAAAATTGAAAATCTTATTGCTTACTATATCAATTGTATGATCAAGTACCTCCAGGCACAAAAGGTTAAACCTAAATATAGATGTCTTCCCAGAAGTGTATGCAAAAATGTAATGGATGTGAGTGGTAATCCTTCAAGATGTAAATTTACTTGTAGTAATTTAAGAGATCGCTAAAGCATTAAAAAGTATGTAATCGATTTGTGAGAAGCAAGAATGCGTTGTGGAGAGCCAGGGATAGTTTCTTTTTGCTGCATTTATCATTTATTTTAATATTAATTATCTATTTATTAATTTCAATATTTAGTTATACAATTGTATTGAATTGTAAAAATATTTAGAACAATGTTCTGTTTCTCTTCATTTTTAGCTTTCCCAGGTCATTCCATTCATTTGCTTTTGTTTATTGTATTAATTGTATAATTTCACTTTTTATTTAACATTTTAAAACAATTATAAAAATAGTCAATAATCACAAATACCACTTTTTCTTGTTTCTTTATATTTGCAGCTTTGATGGGGTAATTTCTTTCTTTATTTCATCATTGTTTATTTTTACTTTTTTATACATATTTTTAATTTAGCTTTTTAAATAATAAAAATGTGAAAACACAAAGACACCATTAAGCCCGGGCTCCACAGTGATTTTGACAAAGAACAAGAAAACTGAATCTTTTGGATAATAATTAACTGGAGTGCTTTCTACATTTTAATTTGCTTCCCATGACTTAAATAAAATACATTTCAATTATAAAATTTTGATGTGTCATTTTTTATTATATTCTGTTGAAAGCATTCAATTAAGCTTTACTATTTTTTGCCAAGAATTTTTATTGAATTTCTATAGGGTTTGCCTTCAGATCTATGAGGTGGAGCAGAAGGATCTCCCACATATATAGAAAAACAGCTATGGCTTCTAGCACGAAAAGTCTAAAATACTGCATTTGTTTAGCTATATCACACGTTTCAGATTATTTTTTTATACATACTACAGTGATCACCAGAGGATATGGCCTAGAAGCTTACTGCATACTGTGGCATAATTGAGTTTAGTGTACAAACTGTATGCAGTAAGGTTTAGTGGCGGCTGTATATATCTATATGCAGTTAGCTCCTAGGCTCCCTCTAATGATGGCTGTATATATCTGTATGTAGTAATCTCCTGAGCTCCCTCTAGTGGTGGCTGTATATATCTGTATGCAGTAATCTCCTGAGCTCCCTCTAGTGGTGGCTGTATATATCTGTAAGTAGTAATCTCCTGAGCTCCCTCTAGTGGTGGCTGTATATATCTGTATGTAGTAATCCCCTGAGCTCCCTCTAGTGGTGGCTGTATATATCTGTATGTAGTAATCTCCGGAGCTCCCTCTAGTGGTGGCTGTATATATCTGTATGTAGTAAGCTCCTGAGCTCCCTCTAGTGGTGGCTGTATATATCTGTATGCAGTAATCTCCTGAGCTCCCTCTAGTGGTGGCTGTATATATCTGTATGTAGTAATCTCCTGAGCTCCTCCTAGTGCTGGCTGTATATATCTATATGCAGTAATCTCCTGAGCTCGCTCTAGTGGTGGCTGTATATACCTGTATCCAGTAAGCTCCTGAACTCATTCTAGTGGTGGCTGTATATATCTGTATGCAGTAATCTCCTGAGCTCCCTCTAGTGGTGGCTGTATATATCTGTATGCAGTATTCTCCTGAGCTCCCTCTAGTGGTGGCTGTATATACCTGTATCCAGTAAGCTCCTGAGCTCCCTCTAGTGGTGGCTGTATATATCTGTATGCAGTAATCTCCTGAGCTCCCTCTAGTGGTGGCTGTATATATCTGTATGTAGTAATCTCCTGAGCTCCCTCTAGTGGTGGCTGTATATATCTGTATGCAGTATTCTCCTGAGCTCCCTCTAGTGGTGGCTGTATATACCTGTATCCAGTAAGCTCCTGAACTCATTCTAGTGGTGGCTGTATATATCTGTATGCAGTAATCTCCTGAGCTCCCTCTAGTGGTGGCTGTATATATCTGTATGTAGTAATCTCCTGAGCTCCCTCTACTGGTGGCTGTATATATCTGTATGTAGTAATCTCCTGAGCTCCCTCTAGTGGTAGCTGTATATATCTGTATGTAGTAATCCCCTGAGCTCCCTCTAGTGGTGGCTGTATATATCTGTATGTAGTAATCTGCTGAGCTCCCTCTAATGATGGCTGTATATATCTGCATGCAGTAAGCTCCTAGGCTCCCTCTGGCGGTGGCTGTATATATCTGTATGCAGAAAGCTCCAGAGCTCCCTCTAGTGGTGGTTCTATATATCTGTATGCAGTAAGTTCCTGAGATCCCCAAAGTAGTGGCTATATATATCTGCATTCCCTAAACTCCTAAACTCCCACTATTGGTGACTGCATATATCTGTATTTAGTAATCTCCTGAGCTCCCTCTAGTGTTGGCTGTATATATCTGTATACAGCAATATCCTGAGCTCTCCCTAGTGGTGGCTGTATATATCTGTATGTAGTAATCTCCTGAGCTCCCTCTAGTGGTTGCTGTATACATCTGCATGCAGTAATCTCCTGAGCTCCCTCTAGTGGTGGCTGTATACATCTGTATGCAGTAATCTCCTGAGCGCCCTCTAGTGGTGGATATATATATGTATATCTGTATGCAGTAAGCTCCTTAGTGGTTGCTGTATATAGTAATCTCATAGGATCCCTCTACTGGTGGCTTAATGTTTCTGCATGTAGCAATCTCCTAAAATCCCCCTAGTGGTTGCTGTACATATCTGCACTCAGTAAGCTCCTGAGCTCCCTACTGGTAGCTCCCTACTGGTAGATATCTGTATATACAGTAAGCTCCTGAGCTCCCGCTAGCTGTATAAATCTGTATGTAGTAATCTCCTAAGCTCCCTCTAGTGGTGGCTTTATATATCTGTATACAGTAAGAGCCTGAGCTCGCCTTGTGGTGGCTGTATATACCTGTATGCAGAAACCCAGTTATGCTATTAAGCCTGTTTAAAAGGTTGAACAATGATTGGAAGGTTATGCTGTAGTTGTGAAACCTTATTAATTATTTCAGAAAGAAAGCTGAATTGTACATGTTTTTAACATGTGGATCTCTCTTGAACTTCAAAATATTTGGCTTAGAATCCAAATTTTGGGGTAAGTTCCGGGTTAATTCCATATTGATAGAATTGATGTGCTTATGTATGTTTATGTATACATATCTCCTTGTCCTTCATAGATCAATTTTCCCCTATTTTTTATCCACAAAGTTTTCAAACTGTTCAATCAGAGCTTTTTCATAATCAGATTTTTTATCTTTTGCTGTGCTTGCCAAGTATACACGAGATCATAGGTCAATTAATGTTCCTCTGGGTTTCTGGGAAAAATGTATGAAAGTTTGCATATTTTACATTTGCTGACATCAGATAGGCTTAGCAAGGCTAATTTGAAACCCAAAGGGGCATTGCCTGGCCTACAATACTCTGCACACAAACTACACATACTAGGTTACTAGTCTCTCTCTCTCTCTCTCTCTCTCTCTCTCTCTCTCTCGACTTTCTAGAAAGAAATACAAGACTTTTGCACCTTTTGCAACATTGGTTCAGGTAGAATTTTTTGGGCTCCAAACTTTTTGAAAAATGTGGTTAACCTGAAATGAACCACACCTCAAAAGGTTTGCTCATCTCTAATTTGTATGTAGTAAGTTCTTGAGCTCTCCCTAGTGGTGGCTGTATATATATATATATATATACTGTATGTATGTGATAGGCTCCTGATCCCGCCCTAGTGGTGTCTGTATATATCTGTATATAGTAAGCTCCCGAATGTCCTTTAGTGGTGTCTGTATATATCTGTATGCAGTAATCTCCTGAGCTCCCCCTATTGGTGGCTGTATATATCTGCATGTAGCACTCTCTTCAGCTTCCTCTAGTAGTGGCTGCATATATGTATATGTAGTAAGCATTTGAGCTCCCCCTAGAGGTGGCTGTATATATTTGTATGTAGTAATCTTTTGAGCTCCCCCTACTGGTGGCTGTATATACCTCTATGCAGTAATCTCCTTCTTGTGGTAGCTATATATATCTGCATGTAGTAACCTCCTGAGCTTGCCCATAATGATGGCTCTACATATCTGTATACGGTAAGTTACTAAGCTTCCCCTAGAGATGGCCATATACATCTGCATTCAGTAAGCACCTAAACTTCCCCTAGTGGTGGCTGTCAATATTTGTATGTAGTAAGCTCCTGAACTCCCCCTATGGTGGCTAAATATATATATCTGTATATGGTAAGGTTGTGAGCTTCCCATAGGGGCAGCTGTATATATCATCATTCAGTAAGTTACTGAGCTCCCCCTAGTGGTGGTTGTAAACATTTGTATGTAGTAAGCTCCTGAGTATGCCGTAGTGGTGGTGCCAGCAAACAGAATTCTACTGTGTTATTCTATGTCCCTAGAGGTGATTTGTCGCTATTTACCCAGGAAAATGGATCCCCGAAATTAATTTTATAAGTATAAAGTTTATTTTTAAACTTTTAACTTTCATGTGAGCACAAATTCAGATTTGTTGTATTTGGGGTAAAATACAGCAAAATACTGGATGTGATATAACTGTTAATGTGCACAAAGGATTTAAAGAAGTAAAAAGAAATAAAAAATTAGAAGACAAACCACCACATGTGTTGGACCAATCTTTCTACCTGATTCTAGACATAGGAGAAGACAGGGAAGTGAAAAGCCAGAGTTCAAGAGAAAGATGGTGGCAAGTAACAAGATAGATGCGGGGAATATATTTATTATAAAGTAATATTGAAGTATTTTCATAAATTTTATTTAATTCCTAGAAAACCCCTATAAAAACACACAGCAACGTTACATGTGCTATGCTTTTTCATATTAGAAACCTTCCAAAAATTGTCCCTTATTGGGGGCAGATGGACATTATACACACATAGTAGTATCCAAAGAAGCAGTGGTTTGTTGTGAACAAGCAGTCCAAGAATTATGCCTTAATCGGGGCATACACTTGCTCGTGTTTATACACACATGGTAGCTTTTGAAAAAGCAGTGGTTTGTTCTGAGTAAGCAGTCAAAAAAATTATACTTTCATGGGGAGTAGCAACAGGTTTGTTGTTATTTTCACAAAAACATGTCTTTATGGAAACGGTTTCTGGTTTGTTACACTGTGCAATGTTGGATTCTGAGCAGCAACAAAGTATGGAACAGGAGATGTGTGGCTGTGTAAGGGTAATAGTAGCTGCAGCAGAAGCACAGTATGGAAAACGATGGACAAAGCAGGAGATATGTGGCTATGTAGCTGTTGTGGTTTTATTGCAAGGTGCAAGTATATTGTTATAATTGGTATAATGCCACTAATACAGAGCTCCTGAATATCTATAGAGTGAAATGAAAACATTTTGAAGGCCTTTTTTTACCACTAGGGGGAGCTTACTGGATATAAACTGAACTAAAAAATAACACAGTCTGCCATAAGTGCCTGAGCTCCCTCTAGTGGTGGCTGCAAGCAGAATCGTACCAGCTAACTCTATGAGTATATGTAGAAGATTTGGAGCTTTGTATCAGAAAAACAAAGCAGAAGATGCCCACAGAAATTAATCACCATATAATGATGGACCTTAAAATGACAAGATAATGAGAGGTGAAGATTTTAGTTTTTTATAAAAAAAATGAAATAGAAAACACAGACCCTTAGCTTCGGTTTGTTTAATTCATTGAACTATACGGGATGATTGGGTCAAAGTTGACAATAATTTTATGAAAATCATTATTTTATATGTTTTGGTCCATGGCAATAAATGAAGACAGTAGATGAGACTCTGAGTCTCTGGCCAATAAATGTATTACCCATTCCAAAAGTGAAGATATGGATCGTGTTGCGCCAATGAACCCGTGTCGTAAAGTTCTGTTCATAAATACATTGTCTAATCAGCAACAGATCCTGCGCCAAAGTCATAAAAGTGACGAGAGGTGACAAATACATCATTTTATAGCAATGCATTGTAAATGGAGAGAGATGTGGAAGGAATGCCCAGAGACTAGTAGCTCATCCGAACCATCAGGGTCACCCCAGCAGCTTGCTGCATGCTGTTTAACTTTACCTCCAAAGCCGCAATGACTAATCAGCATTAATGAGTTTCCTGCGCCTGCTGCTACAAATGAATTATCTATGGAATCTTACAGAAGAATATGTAAATTCATCACATCCGAAAATGCATACGAGGTCTGGAGGAGGCTAGTCATTATAATGAGGTGTGCCGAACTAACTGCAGAAAATAGCTAAAACCACAAATATTATAAATTACAATAAAATATAATACAAATACCGCTATCAATAATAATAAGAGTATTAATAGAATGTAGTAATAACATAATAACCCTGCTATCAATAATAATAGGAGTAATAATAATAGAATATAGTAATGATATAATACTAATGCTAATAATAATAATAGTAATAATATAATACTAGCACTGTGATTAATAGTAATAACAAATAATACAAACATAGGTGATAATAATAATCATAGAATATAATACAAACACTGATAATAATAATAATAATAATACAATAAATAATAATGCAAAAAACAGCTATTACTGATGATACTACTACTTTTAATAATATAATTCTAACACTGCTGTCAATAATAAAAAAATATAATATAAAATAATAATTATAATAGAAATAATACTAACACTGCAGCTAATAATAGAATAGAAAAATCAATAGAAAATAAGTAATAGAAAAAATGTCATAGAAAATAATAGAACAGAATACAAACACTGCTATAGTTCTATGATAATACTGTTGTTAATAATAATTAATAGAAAATGCTGTAAAAATATAATACTGCCACTGCTATTACTATTATAATATACCCAACGCCAGCGTCAGCACCTGGCATACCCGGGAAAGTGTCGGGGCCCACAGCAAAGCTGCCAGAGGCCAGAAGCAATGAGCGCTTCCATCAATACAGATGGAAGCGCTCATTGCTAGAGATGTCGCGAACATAAAATTTTCCGCTCGCGAACGGCAAACGCGAATTTCCGCAAATGTTCGCGAGCGGGCGAACAGGGCGAACCGCCATAGACTTCAATAGGCAGGCGAATTTTAAAACCCACAGAGACTCTTTCTGGACACAATAGTGATGGAAAAGTTGTTTCAAGGGGACTAACACCTGGACTGTGGCATGCCGGAGGGGGATCCATGGCAAAACTCCCATGGAAAATTACGTAGTTGACGCAGATTCAGGATTTAATCCATAAAGGGCATAAATCACCTAACAATCCTAAATAGTTTGGAATAACGTGCTTTAAAACATCCAGTATGTGTATACGATCAGGTATGATGTTGTATCGATCAGGTAGTGTAAGGGTTACGCCCGCTTCACAGTGACAGACCAAACTCTGACAGACCAAACTCCCCGTTTAACGCACCGCAAACAACCGCAAACAGTCCATTTTCAAAACCGCAAACTCCCCATTTGCACAAGGTTGGATACCAAGCTAGCCATGTCCCGTTCCTTGTCCTCACTGACATCATTGAAGGTCTCTTCCTCCACCCAGCTACGTACAACACCAAGGGTCCCCGAAAGGTGACAACAAGCCCCCTGGGACGCCTGCTGTGATTGGTCTTCCACCTCCTCAAAGCCACCTTCCTTCTCTGACTCCTCTTCTTCAGACTCCTCTCTCTGCGTTGCCGCAGGTCCAGCAATCGAAGACGACAAGGCTGCTTTTGGTGGTGACGGTGACCACAACTCTTCCTCTTCATGCTCATCTACGGCCTGATCCAGCACTCTTCGCAGGGCACGCTCCAGAAAAAACGCATATGGGATGAGGTCGAGGATGTTGCCTTGGGTTTGACTGACCAGGTTTGTCACCTCCACAAAAGGACGCATGAGCTTACAGCCATTGTGCATGAGCGTTCAGTAACGCGGCCAAAAAATACCCAGCTCTGCAGAGGCTGTCCTCTTTTTTTTTAAAATCTGTTCTTATCAATTTAATCTCTGTTTTGTCCCCTATCAGGGGCCGGAGTATGGAATACATTTTAGGAACCGGGAGATGGAAAAAGATGGTTGGTCGGTTCTCTTACTTCCAATCTGGGGCACTGCGCGTGCGCCGTGCAATGTACTGTGCCACCCTATATGAGTGGTGTTAAGTAGTACTATTCCTATCAGTTTAATCCCTGTTATGTTCCCTATCAGGGGCCGGTGTATGGAATAGATTTTAGGAACCGGGAGATGGATAAAGATGGTTGGTCGGTCCTCTTACTTTCAATTTGAGGCACTGCGTGTGCGCCGTGTAATGTACCGTGCCACCCTATATGAGTGGTGTTAAGTAGTACTATTCGTATTAGTTTAATCCCTGTTACGTCCCCTATCAGGGGACGTGTATGGAATAGAGTTTAGCCAACCGCAAAGAGTTGTCAATAGTTGACACAGTCATGACATAAATTTTATACCTATCTATGCGTCAATCTTGGTGTAGTGATGACTGTGCTCGTGCGCACGTTTGGGAGATTGCAGGCGATGGCGGTTTTTCAAAGCCTATGGTCGTGCTGAGGTAGTTCAGTGACAGTTAAGTGACCCAGAAAACAATGATTCTGCAGTGTGGGCCCATTGTTGGCCTAGTAGGCTTTAATGATCACCTTAGATGATCACAAAGAAAATTAATGTTTTTTCTATGAAAAATTATCCAGCCGATCGCTTTTGGTCTGTTCACAATGAAGCAACGACCTTATCATCTGGGGTATGCCAACATTGCCATTGCCAGCACCAGAGGCCAGAAAAATTAGGCATGTACACATGCCCGATAAATCAGGTATTGTTGCAGCCGCTGCATTGATGTTTTTCAGGCAGAAAGTGCACTAAAACATTGCGGCTTGAAACCTAGTTGGTGGCGGAGAAGTCATGCAAGTCATCCGGCATGCAGAGATTAAATACAGCAGCGTGTGGACCATTTTTAGCCCAAGGCATCTCATCAGGCCTTTTTTAGTCAAATGCATCCACCACTGTCAGTCCCTTCGGGATCCATCCCTCATTCATCTTAATAAAGGTGAGGTAATCTAGACTTTTTTGACCTAGGCGACTTCTCTTCTCAGTGACAATACCTCCTGCTGCACTGAAGGTCCTTTCTGACAGGACACTTGAAGCGGGGCAGGCCAGAATTTCTATCGCAAATTGGGATAGCTCAGGCCACAGGTCAAGCCTGCACACCCAGTAGTCAAGGGGTTCATCGCTCCTCAGAGTGTCGATATCTGCAGTTAAGGCGAGGTAGTCTGCTACCTGTCGGTCGAGTCGTTCTCTGAGGGTGGATCCCGAAGGGCTGTGGCGATGCGTAGGACTTAAAAAGCTCTGCATGTCCTCCATCAACAACACGTCTGTAAAGCGTCCTGTCCTTGCCGGCGTGGTCGTGGTAGGAGAAGGATTACTTTCACCTCTTCCCCTGTTAGATTCCCGTTGTGCTGTGACATCACCCTTATACGCTGTGTAACGCATACTTTTTAACTTGTTTTGGAACTGCTGCATCCTTTCCGACTTCCGGTAATTCGGTAACATTTCAGCCACTTTCTGCTTATACCAGGGGTCTAGTAGCGTGGCCACCCAGTAGGTCGTTCTCCTTCAGCCTTTTTATACGAGGATCCCTCAACAGGCATGACAGCATGAAAGACCCCATTTGCACAAGGTTGGATGCCGAGCTACTCATGTCCCGTTCCTCGTCCTCACTGATCTCATTGAAGGTCTGTTCTTCCCCCCAGCCACGTACAACACCACGGGTACCAGATAGGTGACAACGAGCACCCTGGGATGCCTGCTGTGGTTGTTCCTCCTCCTCCTCAAAGCCACATTCCTCCTCTGACTCCTCTTCCTCAGACTCCTCTTCCAGCGTTGCCGCAGGTCCAGCGAGCGATGCTGATAAGGCTGTTTCTGGTGGTGATGGTGACCACAACTCTTCCTCTTCCTCTTCACGCTCATCTACGGCCTGATCCAGCACTCTTCGCAGGGCAAGCTCCAGGAAGAAAACAAATGGGATGATGTCACTGATGGTGCCTTCGGTGCGACTGACTAGGTTTGTCACCTCCTCAAAAGGATGCATGAGCCTACAGGCATTGCGCATGAGCGTCCAGTAATGTGGCAAAAAAATACCCAGCTCCGCAGAGGCTGTCCTAGCACCCCGGTCATACAAATACTCGTTGACGGCTTTTTCTTGTTGGAGCAGGCGGTCGAACATTAGGAGTGTTGAATTCCAACGTGTCGGGCTGTCGCAAATCAAGCGCCTCACTGGCATGTTGTTTCGCCGCTGAATATCGGAAAAGTGCGCCATGGCCGTGTAGGAACGCCTGAAATGGCCACACACCTTCCTGGCCTGCTTGAGGACGTCCTGTAAGCCTGGGTACTTATGCACAAAGCATTGTACGATCGGATTCAACACATGTGCCATGCACGGCACATGTGTCAACTTGCCCAAATTCAATGCCGCCAACAAATTGCTTCCGTTGTCACACACCACTCTGCTTTCAGGCAAGTCAACCCCAAGACGGCGTGACACTGTCGTATCCGGGATGTGGAATAGCCCCTGGGGAGCTGGGGGGGTGCAGTTGATGTGGAGCAAGACGCAGCAGAAGAGGACTCAGCCGAGGAGGTTATGTAAGAGGATGGAGTAGGAGGAGTAGAGGAGGTGGCAGCAGGCCTGCCTGCAAGTCGTGGCGGTGTCACCAACTCCTCTGCAGAGCCACGCGTTCCATGCTTGGCAGCCGTCAGCAGGTTTACCCAATGCGCAGTGTAGGTGATATACCTGCCCTGACCGTGCTTTGCAGACCAGGTATCAGTGGTCAGATGGACCCTTGCCCCAACACTGTGTGTCAGACATGCCATGACTTCCTTTTCCACAATAGAGTACAGGTTGGGGATTGCCTTTTGTGAAAAAAAAAAATTCAGCCGGGTAACTTCCACTGCGGTGTCCCAATAGCTACAAATTTTTTGAAGGCCTCAGACTCCACCAGCTTGTATGGTAAAAGCTGGCGGGATAAGAGTTCCGACAAGCTAGCTGTCAGACGCCGGGCAAGGGGGTGACTCTGTGACATTGGCTTCTTACGCTCAAACATTTCTTTGACAGACACCTGACTGTGGGCAGATGAGCAGGAACTGCTGAAGGTGAGAGGCGGAGTGGCGGGTGGTTGAGAGGGGGCAAGGAGGACAGCAGTGGTTGACGTGGCTGAAGATGCTGGACCAGGAGGAGGATGGTGGCTTTGAGTTTCTGTGCTGCTTCTACTCATGTGTTGATCCCATAGGCGTTTGTGATGTGCGATCATGTGCCTTCGCAAAGCAGTTGTACCTAGGTGGGTGTTGGACTTCCGACGACTCAGTTTCTTTTGGCACAGGTTGCAAATGGCATTGCTGTTATCAGAGGCAGACACACAAAAAAATGCCACACTGCTGAGCTTTGCAATGACGGCATTCTGGTGGTGGCAACAGCATGCTTTGATTGGCGTGCTGTCTGGCTGACCCCGGGTGCCGATGCATGCTGTCTGACTGTGCCACTAGCTCCGTGCGACGACCTCCCCCTGCTTCCAACTCGTCTCCTCCTCCTCTCTGTCTCCCCATCTGAACTTTCCCCCTGTTCTTCTTCTCTTCGAGCGGGCACCCACGTGACATCCACGGACACATGGTCATCATCAACCTCTTCACTTGTATCTGACAACTCAGTAAAGGAAGCAGCAGCGGGTGCAACATCATCATCGTCACACCGTACGTCTATGTGTGTAATGCTGCCTGACTGAGACATATCCCTGTTATCTACATCCTCTGGCAATAATGGTTGCACATCCAACTGATGTGTAAATAACTCCTCTGACAGATCAAGTGAAGCAGCTGTGGTGCTAGTGTTGGTGGCGGTGGCAGGCGGGTGAGTGGTAACTTGAGAGGTGCCCGAAGCTGAGCTGGAGGAGGATGGTGCGTCAAGGTTCCGAGCGGAAGCTGTAGAAGATTGGGTGTCCTGTGTTAGCCAGTCAACTATGTCCTCAGATCTTTTCGAGTTCAGGGTACGTGGCCTCTTAACACTGGGCATTATTCTAGGGCCAAAGGAAATCACAGCACCACGACCACGACGGCCCCTGCGGGGTGGCCTGCCTCTGCCTGTCATTTTTTTTTAGATTAGTGGTACTATGCATGCAATGTACTGTGCGACCCGATATGAGTGGTGGGCACTGGCAGTGGGCACAGTACAGTCTGTGGGCCTGACACACACTGGCAGGCAACTGCAATTATATTACAGAGAAAAAATTGTTTTACTGTTTTATCTGCAAGCTACTGTGCCACCAGATATGAGTGGTTGGCACTGGCAGTGGGCACAGTACACTCTGTGGGCCTGACACACACTGGCAGGCAACTGCAATATATATATATACTGTATATATATATATATATATAAAAAAAAGAAAAAAGCAGACAGAAGTACTAGCACTAAAAAGGGCTTTTTGGGGTGCTGTCAGGACGCTGTCCTTACAGCAGAGATCAGATGAGTGAGGACTGGAGTGGACACAGAACACTGGCCTAGCTAACGATTTCCCCATTAATTCAGCAGCAGCAGCAGCACTGTCCCTGCTCTAACTAACACTGCAGCTTCAGAATGAATCTAAGATGGATGCTGTCCTTGCTTTTTGACAGGAGGTGGGAGGGTCTGGGAGGAAGGGTATGCTGACTGTGAGGTACAGGGTCAAAGTTTGCTCAATGATGACGTATAGTGGGTGGACCGAACATCGCATATGTTCGCCCGTCACGGCGAACGAGAACAAGCGATGTTCGCGGGCGAATAGTTCGGGACATCTCTATTGCTCCCACGGTGAAGGGAGGTGGTCGTCCCTAGGTGAGTGTTGGGCTTACCGTGACTTATGCGTTGACAGCACAGGCTGCAGATGGCAACACTATTGTCAGCAGCTGACACGTTAAAAAAAGCCCACAGTGCAGAGCCATGTGCCGGCGTCCTGGGAGCGCAAGATGTGACCGTGCATGGTGGATGGCTCGCTCCAGATACATTTGCAGTCTGGTTTGTCCCTCCTGTGCAATGTAAGCTCTGCCTGCTTCTCCTCCTTCTCCTCCCTATCTGCTGCTCCGTCTCTCCCTCTGAACTCCTCTCCTCTTCCTCTCTTGTGGGCACCCACATGACGTCCATTGACCCGTCATCATCAATGTCACCTTCCCCACCACTAACATTAGAGATCTCGGAGTAGGCATCAACAGCGGGGACCACCCTCCTTGGGCTGATCTGGGTACTGACGTCAGACCACTAGGTGGCGGCCGTTGCTACCTTCTCTTCCTGATCCGATGCCAAGAATGGCTGCACATCGGAAATATCTTGTAATGGATCGGAAAATAATTCCTGTGACTCGAGCGGAGGGGCTATGGTGGTGGTGGTGTCTTTGGGGGTGCACACAGCAGAGAGTGAAGAGGGTGCAGATAGAGAGGATGAGGAGGGTGCAGAAGCGGAAGGCTGAGTGAGCCACTCAACCAAGACGTAATTGCAAGCACCTTCTGCAACTTCCCACTTAGGCTCCAGCCTGTTTCACCTGCCCGACCCCCACCACCCCTGCGGACTGGCCTGCCTCTTCCTCTGCCTGTCATTTTTTAAATGACCCTGTGACAAAAGTCTCTATAGAAGAGCAGTATTTGTGAAAGAAGGTATATAACACCCTGCTTCAATCAGCTGTTTTTGGGGACGACTGGTATCTCACACCAGTTATAATAATTTTCTCCAGTACCGTTTGTCACTGTGTGTAGCAGAGAGAACGCAGCAAAACTGCAAACAAATGCTGCAGTACCCAAATACACTATTATAAAAGTATATTGGTATATAACACCCCACTTCAATCAGCCATTTTGGGGGGCCACTGGTATATGACACCAGTTATAATACTTTTTTGTAATTGCATTTGTCACTCTGTGTAGCTGCAGAACCGCTCACCACTGCTGCACAATACAAATAAACTATAATATGCTTCCTATGTTAGAAAGTATATTATAAGTGTATTACACCCCTCAGTAAGTCACACCTATCGATAGCACACCTATACCAGTCCTTAAAAAGACTTTTGTGGCCCTATTAGCGAGCATTTGGTGTCCCTAACAGCCTGTCCCTGCTCCACACAGCAACCTCTCCCTACACTGGCAAAAGACTGAATGTAAAATGGCGGCCAGATCAGGTCTATTTATAAGGTAGGGGGTGTGTCCATGTGCTGAAACTTTTCAATTGGCTGTCCTGTACCACCTGATGGATGTGTCATGGGTCAAAGTTCTTCACAATATAATATCGCCGTATGTTTGTATGTTCGGCGAATCGCGAAATGCGCAAAGTTCGCTGTGAACCGACCGCTGGGCGAACCGCAAGGCCATCTCTAGCTGCCACCTGCCTGATGCCACACATCTAATGCTAAGTGCTCCTTCTTACACCCACCATCGTCAGCAGGTACTGTTAGTACTGTTAGTGCCACCCACCTCCACACTATGTCATTGGACCACTCTGTGGTCTCCCCATGCTGTTCCCACCCTCCTCACTCCATGACTGGGCCACTATTTTGCCTTTCGGCCTGGCTGTCATCATCATTTATTTGACAATTCTTCTGATCTATCAGAAGGAAGGAAAAATGAGACGCACAATGGATCCTGTCTGTGTAGCAGCTGTAAGGCCTGTATGGTCCCACAGACAGGATCTGTTTTTGGGGGGTTATTGTTCTGACGGATCAGAGGAAGGGCAAAATAATCAGTGACGTCAAAACACAAACTTACTGCTGACACCCTCTCCACTCTGTCGGGGGGCTCTACTTGTATAAGCGTTTAATAGAACAGGTTAAGAGAGTAAAACTAACCCTAAAATGTTCTTCAATTATATAAATGTTAAAAAGTATAAATCTAAAGGTGTCGGCCCTTTAAAGAGTAATGAGGTGGGAGTCGCAGAGAGCGACGAGGAGAAAGCAAAGCTGTTAAATATTTTTTTCTCCAATGTATTCACTGAGGAAAATAAACTGTCAGATGAAATGCTGAATGTAAAAATAAATTCCCCAATAAAAGTGTCCTGTCTGACCCAGGAAGAAGTACAACAGCGACTTAAAAAGATTAAAATAGACAAATCGCCAGGACCAGATGGCATACACCCCCGTATCCTAAGGGAATTAAGTAATGTCATAGCCAGACCCTTATTTCTGATATTTGCAGACTCTACACTGACAGGGAATGTCCCACAGGATTGGCGTTCCACCAGGCCTCATGAAATACACTGGGGCTGCTTTCTTGCGCATGCGCGGTCACATGACCGCTGTACTTTTGGTCACGTGACCGCAATGGTGCAGTCGCATTCACTGACGCCATCAGCGGACGACCGGTCATGTGACGCGGATTCGCAGGTATGCGTCTCACCTGGCCCCTCTGCCTATTTAATGGGGCTGCTCGGCCCCCATAAGATGCTGGTCTTTCCATCCAGGTGGACACCATCACCTTGGTTCTCCCCTGCATTAGGTCCACAGCCATACGCTGACTGCAGCCATCAAACAGTAAGTTGCCACTGACCTAATAGGATGGAAGATCACTTCAGTCAGCTGCCCAACCTACCAACCCAAAATACCCTCACTTCCCAAAAAAGTCAACTTCTTGGTATAAATTGCCGTAGCAGCCCATTTATTAAACAAACAAATAACTTCATCATCAACTTTCTTATAATGATCACAATCATAAACACATAAATAAAGTGCAATAAATTCCAACACTTTGAGAAAGGATCCTAGAAGGCAACCCAAGCAAGCTGCGCTCTTCACTCCCCATCTCCACTTGATTTCCACCTTACCCTTGGCCGCAGTAACCAACCCAAATTTACCAAATCCTCCAAATTATATCTCCATCCACCCTGTAGGCATTTTAGCCCAAACAGGAGCCCCAGCCATCAGCTTACCGAACCTCATGAGATGCACGCTCCAAGGTGTCATGCACCTCTTAAACATTGTATTGCCTTCCAGGACCCTTCATTAACCGGCCACAGACGAATACAGGAGACACCTCACCTTTGGACGTCCCGCCACACTCTCAAAGCTTTCTCAAGACCATCCTGTAACCCAGAGGCCCACAAATCCATACCCACATCATTGAGATGCACACCATCGGCCTTCAGGAATTGAGGCGAAGCAGCCTCCAATTCCGTATGGCGCACACCACAAATCAGCCCTGACGCCGGACAAAACAACCCACCTCCTTGTTGAGCTTCGCCCGCGCCTTATTAATTCGCTCCACTGACCTCGCAAACCGCCACGATCTTCTAGCAACCACTTCAGACCAAACGACCAACAAATCCGGAAACTCTCCCAACAACCGCAACAGATCCAGTTTGATGTCACGTATCACATCCCTTAAACGATGAACACCTAAATCATTTCCCCTAACATGCAAAACTAAAATGTCGGGAAACCTATCCAACAAAGCAAAAGCATGAAATTCCGGCAACACCCGACACCACAGAAGCCCCCTCACACCAATCCACCGCACTTGCAACTCCTCGCCACTCCTATCCTGAATGAACGAGACGCAAACTCCATGGCCGGGTGACCAGCAGCCGTCAGACACCGCCTGAAGATCGCAACAAACTGAAAACAGGACAACGCCAGACCATTCAGGTGCACCAAAAAAGAACCCGCTACGCCTGGTCGTAATGACAAAAATTCTTCCACACACTGAACAGGGCACAGCACGGACTCAACCAATGGGCGCAACAAAACGCAAACCCCTCTTCTCGACCTACGCAAAACACAACGTACACCTCCCTCATCCAAACGAATGTCATCCCACAACAGTCCGCAGCCTCGCACGCCACTACTCGCCACCAGCTCAGAGACCCTAAAGGCCCAGAAGAAAGCCAACGAAAAGGCGGCCCGAAACAAACACACCTCATACCAAGAATCTAAAACTACACCAACCTGCTCCCACAACTGCTGTAACACCGAAAAAGAAACCGGATGATGAATATCCTTCCTAACAGCGCTGCGCCGATAGCCCTTCAGAGCCTGTCGCACCAAAAAACTCTGCTAGACCACGCAAACGCAACCAAAAAGCCACAGTCGCCACCCTTTTGGAAGCTACCGAGAAAGACGCTCCTGAACTATAGGATAGCCCCACAAAATAAACCAACAACACCTGAAAGTCTTCTGCAACCTCACAACCCCCAACCTGATCCACCAAACATTCCCAATGAGACCACACAGAAGAATAGGCTGACCACGTACTCCTACTCACGGACCGCCTAATCAGATCTGATGAGACCCCAAGGCCACGCTCCAGAGCCACTGAGGACAGGGCAGACCCTTCACGTCCACGCTCGGCACCAAACTGCGAAAACGGTCCCACTGGAAACGAGAAAGAGAATCAGCAATGGAATTATCAACACCAGGAACATGCACTGCCACAAAACAAGCATTCAGTCGTAACCCTCTGAGAACCAGGTGCCAAAGCAAACACACAACAGGAGGTGAATTAGCTGACTGACTGTTGACCGCCTGTACCACACCCAAATTATCACAACAGAAGCGCACCCCCTTGTTCCGTAACAGCTCCCCGCACAATTCAGTTGCCAAAACAATGGAACCCGCACACCATTGCCCTTGACAAAAAGCGCCATACCCGCAAGAACCCGACGCATCCGCAAACAATTCCAGATCAGCGCTAGCAACCGGCGCCTCCATCCACATCGAACGACCGTTAAACTCCATCAAAAAACGCTGCCAAACTTCCAGATCAGCCCGCATCTCCGCAGACAGCCGCAAAAAATAAAAAAAGGCACCCTAACACCAGCTGTAGCCATGGCCAAGCGCCGACAGAACACCCGACCCATGGGCAAAATTCTGCAAGCAAAATTTAATTTACCCAAAACCGACTGCACACAACGTAATTGCACTTTCTTCGCCCTACGCATAAAAGCAACCACACTGCACAAATCTATCACCTTATCATCTGGCAACCTGCATTCCATTGCCACGCTATCAATTACTATACCCAAAAACTTGACCGACGTGGCCGGTCCCTCCGTTTTCTCCAACGCAAATGGCACGCCGAACCTGGCTGCCACCCGCTCCATTGTGTGCAGCAAAACTGAACAAACCCGCGACCCAGCCGGACCCAAAAAAAAAAATCGTCCAGATAGTGTAACACAGAGTTCCAACCCGCTTCCTGCTTCACAACTCATTCTAAAAATGAACTAAACGTTTCAAACAACGAAAAATTGCCCCTCCCATCTAAAACCGAGTAAATGAAAGCTGTCCGGATGAATGGGCAACAAACGAAAAGCAGCCTCAATGTCCGTTTTCGCCAACAACGCCCCATACCCAAAGCGTTGCACCCACTGCACAGCCTCGTCAAACGACATATACGACACTGAACATAACTCGTCGTCAATACCATCGTTAACTGAACTCCCCGCAGGAAATGACATATTGTGAATAAGCTGAAACTTGTTCGGCTCCTTTTTTGGTACCAACCCCAACGGTGACACCCACAAGCCCTGCAACTGACACTCCAAAAGCGGGCCCGCTATTCTACCCGCTATTCTAACCACCTTCACCGGAGTCACCCCTCTTCTGCACAGCCTCAAATTCCCTTGCCTTTCCTGCGCTTAAAACACTGGGACAAGTTGTGAGCCCCGCCGCAACCGGAGCATTCATGCTTGAACCGGCAATCAGCCAGGTACTTACAGTACCCCTCGTTAAAGGGATTCTGTCATGAGATTTGAGCCCTATAAGCTAAACATATGGCCAGGTCCGTACTAATAACATGAATCCTAAACTGCCCTTATTAAACCTGCTTGTGGCTCTATTAGCCCAAAAAAATGGTTTTTATAAGCTGTCACTCATCTACCTAAGGTGCCCAAGGGGTTTTACGTTAACCCAGGGTGCCCGCCCGCACCACTAGCCGTCTGGTGCCCAGCGCCGCCTTCCTCACCTCAGCCCCGCCTCCGCAATCCTCCCGTCCCTCTGCTAGATCCGGCGCCTGCGCACTAGGCTCAGCCTGATGCGCCGCGGACTCCTGGCAGAGGCTTCGTTGAGCGAAGTGCTTATATTAATATAGCCCCTCAGGCGTGATGAAGGCAGTTTTCTCTTTGGCAGCCTCCCTTAAGGGCACCTGCCAGTACCCTTTCCTGAGGTCCAAAACAGAAAAATACCAGTCTTGTCCTAACCTCTCGTTGAGCTTATCCACCCGGGCCATGGGATACGCATCGAATTTGGAAGCCTCGTTAAGTTTTCGAAAGTCGTTACAAAACCGTCCCGTCCGGCTTGGGAATCAATACTATAGGACTGGCCCACTTACTTTTTGACTCCTCAATGACGTCTAGCTGCAACATTAGCTGCACCTCCTCCGATATGGCTTGTCGCCGAGCCTTGGGTACCATGGTTTTAATCTGACTTTTGCCTGAGGCTCAGTGACAATGTCATGCTGGATTGTGGAAGTGCGTCCAGGGAGGTCCGAGAACACATCCGTGTTTCGACTAACAAACTCCCTGGCCTCCTGAGTCTGTTTAGAGGAGAGGCTGTCAGCAATTTTAACTGTGGCAGCCACTTCTCTTGCATCAGACAGAGGGGCCAGTACCTCTTCTCCTAGAAAACCCGGCGGCAGGCTGTCTTCTGTACAGGTTTCCCCATCTTTCCACGGTTTGAGTAAATTCACATGATAAACCTGCTCCGGCTTTCGCCTCCCTGGCTGGTGTACCTTGTGGTTTACATCTCAAATTTTCTAGAGTACCTCGTAGGGCCCTTGCCACCTAGCCAGGAACTTACTGTCCAGGTTCGGCACCAGAACCAAAACCAGATCACCCAGTTTAAAGATCTGGATCCGAGCCTGCCGATTATAGACCCAACTCTGGGCTCGCTGAGCTGCCTCCATATACTCCCTAACAAGAGGCAACACTGTCTCTATCCGATCTTCCATCTGGGTAACGTACTCAATGACACTTTTATGTGGAGTGGGTTGTTGTTCCCACGCCTCTTTGGCCACGTCCAAGAGACCGCGAGGGTGTCTGCAATATAGCAGTTCGATGGGCGAGAACCCAATAGATGCCTGGGGTACCTCTCGCACTGCAAACATGAGATAGGGCAGAAGAAGGTCCCAGTCCTTCCCATCTTTAGCCACCACCCTTTTCAACGTATTTTTTAATGTTTGGTTAAACCGTTCTACCAGACCGTCCGCTTGCGGATGGTAAACGGAAGTACGTAGCTGTTTTATGTGCAGCAACTTACAGAGTTCCCTCATCACCTTGGACATAAAAGGGGTCCCTTGGTTGTTCAGAACCTCTTTAGATAGTCCTACTCGGGAAAACATCTCCATTAATTCCTTAGCTATGAGTTTTGCCGAGGTATGTCGCAGTGGCACCGCCTCCGGGTACCGAGTGGCATAGTCTAGAATGACTAAGATGTGTTGGTGCCCTCTGGCGGACTTCGGTATTGAGCCTATGAGGTCCATAGCTATTCGGTCAAACGGTACTTTGATAATCAGGAGAGGTACTAGGGGACTGCGGAAATGTGGCTGGGGGCTAGTTATCTGGCAGGTAGGGCAAGACTTACAAAACTCTTCCACTTCTTTGAATATGCTGGGCCAGTAAAACCGCTGTAGAATACGATCCTGAGTTTTCTGCAGCCCCAGGTGACCCCCGAGAACGTGTTGGTGGGCTATATCTAACACAAGCTTGCGATAAGCCTTGGGGACCACCAACTGTTCAATAGGCTCACCCCGTAGTTGGTTTACCCGATATCCTGATGAACCACAAAACGGGGAAACACTGACTCTGCCCCAGTTTGCTGTGGTTCACCATCTACTATTAACACATTTTCCCAGGCGTGGGATAGGGTTGAGTCCCGACGTTGGGCGGTACCAAAATTATCCCCAGAGAAATTGAGGTCTGCCAATTCAGGACCCAGCGGCAAGTCCTCCACGTCTCCCACCATAACACTTAGCAGGGTTGTCTCCCCCTCTTCGACCGAAGTGGCGGTCACCCCTACCGCTGGCCCTTCAGTCTCAGGTTCCAAGGGTTCTAGTCTCCCCCCTGAGCCGGGCCACTCTCCTAGGGTTACCCCTGTCTCATGGGTATCAGTCACTCTCATAGCAGACCACAGTGCCGGGAAGCCCGGGAAGTCTCTCCCTATTATGAGTTCATAATGTAGAATTGTGGCGACAGCCACCTCGTGGGTCCATCTACCGTCCACTGTTATAGACACCAGCGTGGTTGGGTAGTCTTTTAAGTCTCCGTGGATGCGCATAACCTTGACTTTCTGGCCAGTATACTCAGTGAACCGCACCAGGGTTGCCCTTACTAGGGTCACCAGACTCCCTGAGTCCAGAAGAGCCTCCGCCGGAGTGTCTCCCACTTCCACCTGGCACAAATGATCTAGAGACTCTGGGGTACCTGTTGCACACAGCCTCTTGGCATATAGTGACTGACGGTAGCCATAGTTAGTGTCCATGGGCTCAACCCGATGGGGACAGTCAGCCCTTACATGGCCAGGCTCCTGACACAGCCAGCAGACAATCGGAGCCAGGTCTGCCGTGGGTACATCCCAGGCGGGTTTAATTGGCTCAAATCTCCGGGCCTGGGATGGAGATTTCCGGGGTGTGCCATCCCCCTCCCAACAGAACCCTCCTTTAGATTCCTAGTAGCTTCATAGCGTTCCACCAGGTCCTTTATCTCAAGGGCATTGCCAGGAGACACCTGACCGATCCAGTGCTGATGGAGAGGGTATGGCAGAGCCCTCCAGAACATATCGGCCAACAGACGATCCAGCATAGCAGTAGGACTCAGCATGTCAGGCTGAAGACATTAGTGCAAGAGGTCAAGTAAGTGATAATACTGGGGTCTTGCAGCTCAGCCGGGTTGAACACCCACTAATGTACATACTGGGCCCGGACCAACACATTCACTCCCAGTCTTACCAGAATCTCATCCTTGACTTTCTGGTAGTCGGCCGCTTGATCGTCCAGCAAGTCGAAATACACCTGCTGGGAATCAGATGCCAGGAACGGAGCGACAACCTCAGTCCACTGGCCACAAGGTACCTTTTCTTTGATGGCCACTTTCTCGTACATCGCCAGGTAGGTTTCGATGTCATCTGTGGGGGTCATCTTAGGAATTGCGGCACTGACTGCTTTCCGGGCATTCTGGACGCTCGGGGTTGCTCCTGCTGTCTGCAAAGCCATCACGTGTTGTAGCAGCAACTGGTTAGTCTCCTGCTGCTGCTTATTAGCCTCGCGTTGCTGCAGGTTTGTATCTCGCTGCTGCAGATTAGCCTCCATGAGGGCCTTCACAACAGTCTCCATTTTGTCGTGGGCATTGGTTGTAATACAGCTGGTTTAATGTACGACATACAACCGTGCCTGAAAAATGCAGAAACCTAAAATATCGGCGTTCACGCCAGCCTCACTGCTCATGCCCGCATCATCCACCAATTGTAGGGTTTCCCTCTGGTAGACAGGATTAGCGGACGCAGTATAGAGGCAACAAGTTCTTTGGATCAAACAGTTCAGTGTATTCACACTTTAGGCAAGTGACAAAACAACCAGTCATAATCAAACACAAAGTCACCTTGCGGTCTTGGTGGTAATTCACACCATGCGGCAATTCTGCCTCAAAGAGTCCTTGACCATAGCCGCACCAACCCGGGCCATGGGATACGCATCGAATTTGGAAGCCTCGTTAAGTTTTCGAAAGTCGTTACAAAACCGTCCCGTCCGGCTTGGGAATCAATACTATAGGACTGGCCCACTTACTTTTTGACTCCTCAATGACGTCTAGCTGCAACATTAGCTGCACCTCCTCCGATATGGCTTGTCGCCGAGCCTTGGGTACCATGGTTTTAATCTGACTTTTGCCTGAGGCTCAGTGACAATGTCATGCTGGATTGTGGAAGTGCGTCCAGGGAGGTCCGAGAACACATCCGTGTTTCGACTAACAAACTCCCTGGCCTCCTGAGTCTGTTTAGAGGAGAGGCTGTCAGCAATTTTAACTGTGGCAGCCACTTCTCTTGCATCAGACAGAGGGGCCAGTACCTCTTCTCCTAGAAAACCCGGCGGCAGGCTGTCTTCTGTACAGGTTTCCCCATCTTTCCACGGTTTGAGTAAATTCACATGATAAACCTGCTCCGGCTTTCGCCTCCCTGGCTGGTGTACCTTGTGGTTTACATCTCAAATTTTCTAGAGTACCTCGTAGGGCCCTTGCCACCTAGCCAGGAACTTACTGTCCAGGTTCGGCACCAGAACCAAAACCAGATCACCCAGTTTAAAGATCTGGATCCGAGCCTGCCGATTATAGACCCAACTCTGGGCTCGCTGAGCTGCCTCCATATACTCCCTAACAAGAGGCAACACTGTCTCTATCCGATCTTCCATCTGGGTAACGTACTCAATGACACTTTTATGTGGAGTGGGTTGTTGTTCCCACGCCTCTTTGGCCACGTCCAAGAGACCGCGAGGGTGTCTGCAATATAGCAGTTCGATGGGCGAGAACCCAATAGATGCCTGGGGTACCTCTCGCACTGCAAACATGAGATAGGGCAGAAGAAGGTCCCAGTCCTTCCCATCTTTAGCCACCACCCTTTTCAACGTATTTTTTAATGTTTGGTTAAACCGTTCTACCAGACCGTCCGCTTGCGGATGGTAAACGGAAGTACGTAGCTGTTTTATGTGCAGCAACTTACAGAGTTCCCTCATCACCTTGGACATAAAAGGGGTCCCTTGGTTGTTCAGAACCTCTTTAGATAGTCCTACTCGGGAAAACATCTCCATTAATTCCTTAGCTATGAGTTTTGCCGAGGTATGTCGCAGTGGCACCGCCTCCGGGTACCGAGTGGCATAGTCTAGAATGACTAAGATGTGTTGGTGCCCTCTGGCGGACTTCGGTATTGAGCCTATGAGGTCCATAGCTATTCGGTCAAACGGTACTTTGATAATCAGGAGAGGTACTAGGGGACTGCGGAAATGTGGCTGGGGGCTAGTTATCTGGCAGGTAGGGCAAGACTTACAAAACTCTTCCACTTCTTTGAATATGCTGGGCCAGTAAAACCGCTGTAGAATACGATCCTGAGTTTTCTGCAGCCCCAGGTGACCCCCGAGAACGTGTTGGTGGGCTATATCTAACACAAGCTTGCGATAAGCCTTGGGGACCACCAACTGTTCAATAGGCTCACCCCGTAGTTGGTTTACCCGATATCCTGATGAACCACAAAACGGGGAAACACTGACTCTGCCCCAGTTTGCTGTGGTTCACCATCTACTATTAACACATTTTCCCAGGCGTGGGATAGGGTTGAGTCCCGACGTTGGGCGGTACCAAAATTATCCCCAGAGAAATTGAGGTCTGCCAATTCAGGACCCAGCGGCAAGTCCTCCACGTCTCCCACCATAACACTTAGCAGGGTTGTCTCCCCCTCTTCGACCGAAGTGGCGGTCACCCCTACCGCTGGCCCTTCAGTCTCAGGTTCCAAGGGTTCTAGTCTCCCCCCTGAGCCGGGCCACTCTCCTAGGGTTACCCCTGTCTCATGGGTATCAGTCACTCTCATAGCAGACCACAGTGCCGGGAAGCCCGGGAAGTCTCTCCCTATTATGAGTTCATAATGTAGAATTGTGGCGACAGCCACCTCGTGGGTCCATCTACCGTCCACTGTTATAGACACCAGCGTGGTTGGGTAGTCTTTTAAGTCTCCGTGGATGCGCATAACCTTGACTTTCTGGCCAGTATACTCAGTGAACCGCACCAGGGTTGCCCTTACTAGGGTCACCAGACTCCCTGAGTCCAGAAGAGCCTCCGCCGGAGTGTCTCCCACTTCCACCTGGCACAAATGATCTAGAGACTCTGGGGTACCTGTTGCACACAGCCTCTTGGCATATAGTGACTGACGGTAGCCATAGTTAGTGTCCATGGGCTCAACCCGATGGGGACAGTCAGCCCTTACATGGCCAGGCTCCTGACACAGCCAGCAGACAATCGGAGCCAGGTCTGCCGTGGGTACATCCCAGGCGGGTTTAATTGGCTCAAATCTCCGGGCCTGGGATGGAGATTTCCGGGGTGTGCCATCCCCCTCCCAACAGAACCCTCCTTTAGATTCCTAGTAGCTTCATAGCGTTCCACCAGGTCCTTTATCTCAAGGGCATTGCCAGGAGACACCTGACCGATCCAGTGCTGATGGAGAGGGTATGGCAGAGCCCTCCAGAACATATCGGCCAACAGACGATCCAGCATAGCAGTAGGACTCAGCATGTCAGGCTGAAGACATTAGTGCAAGAGGTCAAGTAAGTGATAATACTGGGGTCTTGCAGCTCAGCCGGGTTGAACACCCACTAATGTACATACTGGGCCCGGACCAACACATTCACTCCCAGTCTTACCAGAATCTCATCCTTGACTTTCTGGTAGTCGGCCGCTTGATCGTCCAGCAAGTCGAAATACACCTGCTGGGAATCAGATGCCAGGAACGGAGCGACAACCTCAGTCCACTGGCCACAAGGTACCTTTTCTTTGATGGCCACTTTCTCGTACATCGCCAGGTAGGTTTCGATGTCATCTGTGGGGGTCATCTTAGGAATTGCGGCACTGACTGCTTTCCGGGCATTCTGGACGCTCGGGGTTGCTCCTGCTGTCTGCAAAGCCATCACGTGTTGTAGCAGCAACTGGTTAGTCTCCTGCTGCTGCTTATTAGCCTCGCGTTGCTGCAGGTTTGTATCTCGCTGCTGCAGATTAGCCTCCATGAGGGCCTTCACAACAGTCTCCATTTTGTCGTGGGCATTGGTTGTAATACAGCTGGTTTAATGTACGACATACAACCGTGCCTGAAAAATGCAGAAACCTAAAATATCGGCGTTCACGCCAGCCTCACTGCTCATGCCCGCATCATCCACCAATTGTAGGGTTTCCCTCTGGTAGACAGGATTAGCGGACGCAGTATAGAGGCAACAAGTTCTTTGGATCAAACAGTTCAGTGTATTCACACTTTAGGCAAGTGACAAAACAACCAGTCATAATCAAACACAAAGTCACCTTGCGGTCTTGGTGGTAATTCACACCATGCGGCAATTCTGCCTCAAAGAGTCCTTGACCATAGCCGCACCAACCTTTTTTCACGCCAAACAGGTAGCAAGCCTTTATCCAGACACAAGGCTCCCAGATCCCAACACAGAGGCCTGGCTTCTGAGCCCAGCTGCTTATTTAAGGACAGCCAGGTGCTGCCAAAAACTTAAAATCCAGTCCGGTATTTGACCTCACCTGGCTGTAAATCAGCCCAGCAGCACATGCTGGGAGGAAAATACCTGTTTTCCCAGACAAAACCTCTCACTGTGTTTGGACACACCTTCTCATTCAAAGAGTTTTCTTTATTTTCATGACTATGAAAATTGTAGATTCACACTGAAGGCATCAAAACTATGAATTGACACATGTGGAATTATATACATAACAAACAAGTGTGAAACAACTGAAAATATGTTTGAAAATATTCTAGGTTCTTCAAAGTAGCCACCTTTTGCTTTGATTACTGCTTTGCACACTCTTGGCATTCTCTTGATGAGCTTCAAGAGGTAGTCCCCTGAAATGGTTTTCACTTCACAGGTGTGCCCTGTCAGGTTTAATAAGTGGGATTTCTTGCCTTATAAATGGGGTTGGGACCATCAGTTGCGTTGAGGAGAAGTCAGGTGGATACACAGCTGATAGTCCTAATGAATAGACTGTTAGAATTTGTATTATGGCAAGAAAAAAGCAGTTGAGTAAAGAAAAACGAGTGGCCATCATTACTTTAAGAAATGAAGGTCAGTCAGCCGAAAAATTGGGAAAACTTTGAAAGTAAGGGCTATTTGACCATGAAGGAGAGTGATGGGGTGCTGCGCCAGATGACCTGGCCTCCACAGTCACCGGACCTGAACCCAATCAAGATGGTTTGGGGTGAGCTGGACCGCAGAGTGAAAGTAAAAGGGCCAACAAGTGCTAAGCATCTCTGGGAACTCCTTCAAGACTGTTGGAAGACCATTTCAGGGGACTATCTCTTGAAGCTCATCAAGAGAATGCCAAGAGTGTGCAAAGCAGTAATCAAAGCAAAAGGTGTCTACTTTGAAGAACCTAGAATATGACATATTTTCAGTTGTTTCACACTTGTTTGTTATGTATATAATTCCACATGTGTTAATTCATAGTTTTGATGCCTTCATAGTCATGAAAATAAAGAAAACTCTTTGAATGAGAAGGTGTGTCCAAACTTTTGGTCTGTACTGTATATATATATATATATATATATATATATATACTCACCTAAAGAATTATTAGGAACACCTGTTCTATTTCTCATTAATGCAATTATCTAGTCAACCAATCACATGGCAGTTGCTTCAATGCATTTAGGGGTGTGGTCCTGGTCAAGACAATCCCCTGAACTCCAAACTGAATGTCAGAATGGGAAAGAAAGGTGATTTAAGCAATTTTGAGCGTGGCATGGTTGTTGGTGCCAGACGGGCCGGTCTGAGTATTTCACAATCTGCTCAGTTACTGGGATTTTCACGCACAACCATTTCTAGGGTTTACAAAGAATGGTGTGAAAAGGGAAAAACATCCAGTATGCGGCAGTCCTGTGGGCAAAAATGCCTTGTGGATGCTAGAGGTCAGAGGAGAATGGGCCGACTGAGTCAAGCTGATAGAAGAGCAACGTTGACTGAAATAACCACTCGTTACAACCGAGGTATGCAGCAAAGCATTTGTGAAGCCACAACACGCACAACCTTGAGGCGGGCTACAACAGCAGAAGACCCCACCGGGTACCACTCATCTCCACTACAAATAGGAAAAAGAGGCTACAATTTGCATGAGCTCACCAAAATTGGACTGTTGAAGACTGGAAAAATGTTGCCTGGTCTGATGAGTCTCGATTTCTGTTGAGACATTCAAATGGTAGAGTCCGAATTTGGCGTAAACAGAATGAGAACATGTATCCATCCTCTGATGGCTACTTCCAGCAGGATAATACACCATGTCACAAAGCTCGAATCATTTTAAATAGGTTTCTTGAACATGACAAGGAGTTCACTGTACTAAAATGGCCCCCACAGTCACCAGATCTCAACCCAATAGAGCATCTTTGGGATGTGGTGGAACGGGAGCTTTGTGCCCTGGATGTGCATCCCTCAAATCTCCATCAACTGCAAGATGCTATCCTATCAATATGGGCCAACATTTCTAAAGAATGCTATCAGCACCTTGTTGAATCAATGCCACGTAGAATTAAGGCAGTTCTGAAGGCAAAAGGGGGTCCAACACCGTATTAGTATGGTGTTCCTAATAATTCTTTAGGTGAGTGTATATATTTACTGTGATATTGTGTTGCAATCGACTATTCGTTCTTATTCGGGTCGGTGATAGTCTCTGATGTCCATGGAGCACAAGATGGGACCAGGATGTGTCTCTATAAGCAGCTTGGTTCCAGGTATCTGATTTTTAAGTCTTTTCTACTGGAGAAGGAAGATGAGTTAATTGCAGATATGAAAATGACCATCTTAAATGTCATCTCTAGAAAGGACATTTATTTCTTGTGAGTTGTATTTTTAGCAGATGTTTCCAAATGAATATGTATCATGAGTTGTGTGGTCTCCAATAAACTTCCTGGTCTAATGTTTTTCTAAATGAGGTCATAGGATACTAACCATGTCCGTTCCTCATACTGATAGCAAACAATGACCTCACCGAGCCTCACAGTTTACGCATTGTAGTTTGGGCTATCTTTGTCTTAGCAGATGTTGACAGTGTGGTCATATTTACCACGTCATCCCACTAAAAAACGTACATTGTTTTCACCATTAGCAGGTTGACGGGGTGGAAAAAAAGAAATTTGGATACTTCCTTCATTCCATTGACGTCAATATCGCAATAAGATTTTATGGAGACAGGGTCATTGACCTAAACAGGGTGTTATAAAGCGGATGTGCATCTGCTCTGCCACTTGAACAGATTTGGTTTAGGGCTACTTCTAAAGGCAGTATCTACAGTGGGATGCGAAAGTTTGGGCAACCTTGTTAATCGTCATATAAAAAATGTCAGTTAAATATATCATATAGGAGACACACACAGTGATATTTGAGAAGTGAAATGAAGTTTATTGGATTTACAGAAAGTGTGCTATAATTGTTTAAACAAAATTAGGCAGGTGCATAAATTTGGGCACTGTTGTCATTTTATTGATTCCAAAACCTTTAGAACTAATTATTGGAACTCAAATTGGCTTGATAAGCTCAGTGACCCCTGACCTACATACACAGTTGAATCCAATTATGAGAGAGTATTTAAGGGGGTCAGTTGTAAGTTTCCCTCCTCTTTTAATTTTCTCTGAAGAGTAGCAACATGGGGGTCTCAAAACAACTCTCAAATGACCTGAAGACAAAGATTGCTCACCATCATGGTTTAGGGGAAGGATACAGAAAGCTGTCTCAGAGATTTCAGCTTCTGTTTCCACAGTTAGGAACATATTGAGGAAATGGAAGACCACAGGCTCAGTTCAAGTTAAGGCTCGAAGTGGCAGACCAAGAAAAATCTCGGATAGACAGAAGCGACGAATTGTGAGAACAGTCAGTGTCAACCCACAGACCAGCACCAAAGACCTACAACATCATCTTGCTGCAGATGGAGTCACTGTGCATCGTTCAACCATTCGGCGCACTTTACACAAGGAGATGCTGTATGCGAGAGTGATGCAGAGGAGGCCTTTTCTCCACTTGAGGTGGGATAAAGCACATTTGGACAAGCCAGCTTCATTTTGGAATAAGGTGCTGTGGACCGATGAGACTAAAATTGAGTTATTTGGCCATAACAAGGGGCGTTATGCATGGAGGATAAAGTACACAGCATTCCAAGAAAAACACCTGCTACCTACAGTAAAATCTGGTGGTGGTTCCATCATGCTGTGGGGCTGTGTGGCCAGTGCAGGGACTGGGAATCTTGTCAAAGTTGAGGGACGCATGGATTCCACTCAGTATCAGCAGATTCTGGAGACCAATGTCCAGGAATCAGTGACAAAGCTGAAGCTGCGCCCGGGCTGGATCTTTCAACAAGACAACGACCCTAAACACTGCTCAAAATCCACTAAGGCATTTATGCAGAGGAACAAGTACAACGTTCTGGAATGGCCATCTCAGTCCCCATACCTGAATATAATTGAAAATCTGTGGTGTGACTAAAAGAGAGCTGTCCATGCTCGGAGGCCATCAAACCTGAATGAACTAAAGATGTTTTGTAAAGAGGAATGGTCCAAAATACCTTCAACCAGAATCCAGACTCTCATTGGAACCTACAGGAAGCGTTTAGAGGCTGTAATTTCTGCAAAAGGAGGATCTACTAAATATTGATTTCATTTCTTTTTTGTGGTGCCCAAATTTATGCACCTGACTAATTGTGTTTAAACAATTATAGCACACTTTCTGTAAATCCAATAAACTTCATTTCACTTCTCAAATATCACTGTGTGTGTCTCCTATATGATAGATTTAACTGACATTTTTTATCGTAAACAACCAACGATTTATACAGAAATATCATGACGATTAACAAGGTTGCCCAAACTTTCGCATCCCACTGTAAGTGGCCCACCTGCAAGTCGCCCTTCAACCCCATCTACAGAGATCTGGACTGTACTGCAGGGGAATCACCAGGTCATTAACCCTTGAAGTAGTCTATGTCCAAGTGACGGCTGACTTACAGGGGTCAAGAGTAGTGTTGAGCGAACCCGAACTGTAAAGTTTGGGTCCGTACCGAATTTTGCGAGTTCGGGTACTCGGACCTAGACTCGAACCTTGTCAGAAGAGTTCGGGTTCGAGTTCAGTGTTCGGGCATTTATTAAAGTTTGTTGAAAGGATGCAGGACAGACAATCAACAAGCTTTTAAGCTGTGAGCACTTAGAGGCCATCACAGCCATGCCTACTAATGGCATGGCTGTGATTGGCCGGTGCATCATGTGGCCCAGCCGCTATACAAGCTGGATCACGTGTAGTACCGCCCATCAGCTCTGAGTAGTGCAGGGACAGGAAGCAGGCAGCTGAAGTGAGGAAGAGTGTTAGGCTAAATGCACACGATCAGGATTGCGTGCGGATTTTCCGTGCGGATTTGCATGCGGAAAATCCGCACCGTAGGTCATGTGCATTGTATTCTATGAGAATTTGAAATTCTCAATGCACACGAAGCAGATTTTTTCCACACAGATTTTGACCTGCAGTGCAGAAAATCCGCAGCATCTCAATTTATTTTATTTTTCCTGACTGGATTTTCTTCATTCAATTAGTAAAATCCACATGCGGAAAATCCACATGCGGAAAATCCACACCGAATCTGCACCAAATGCGCATGCAAATCTGCACCAATTGATGTGGATTGACCGCACAGATTTGCCTGTGAACACCTGTGGATTTTAGTGCGGATACTCCGCACATGTATCCTGTGCATGTACCCTTAGGAACCTGGCTATTTGTTTTGTGGGTGACCTTTAATGATTTTTTGTGGGTGCAATGCACCATTTTTGTACCCCTGACACAAAAATATAATCGTTAATCCGTCTGTTAGTTCAGTGGGTGACATATGCCGATTTTTGATGTGAGATACACGTGCCCTTTATATGTGACAGGGAAATTAATATAGTTAATCCGTCTGTTAGTTTGGTGGGTGACCTCAAAGAATGAGGAGAGCATCAAATAAGGCACGTGGCCCAGGTCGTGGTGCTGCTGGGGGAGCTCCTGTTGCAGGGAGAGGACTTGGTCGATCTGTGCCAGCTACACGCCTAAATGAAACACCTTCCTCAGGTGCGAGTAGGCGACAAAAACATTCAGAGTAATTTTGTAGGCCTGAGAACCGGTGTACGAATAGTGAGGCCAGAACAAGTACAGGCGATAGTAGATTGGGTTGCTGACGGTGCCTCCAGTTCCTTCACATTGTCTCCCACCCGATCCCCTGCTAAAAGCGCAGAGTTGGCACCTGCAGCCTATAGGTATCTGTCTTTCACCTCACCCTAGGGTGGCCACTGGCTTCACCCTAGAAAGCCGGACCTCACCGACCATGCCCAAACCACGCCCACAGTGCCCCAAACCATGCCTCCAAGCCACGCCCCGCATCAGTGAAGCCACGCCCCCACCGCCAGCCATAAAAACATGGGGGAGGAGAGGGAAGAACTTAGTGAATGGAAGGTGAGCGGAGGCAGCACGGAGCGCTTCTCCTCCCCTCAGTCAGCCACAGGGAGCCATGTCTGTGGCTCCAGTGACTGACTGGGGTGAGAGAAGCCTCAGTCCGTTGCTGCAGCTCACACTCAGACAGCACAATGCTGCTGTCTGAGCGTGAGCTACTGAAAATGAGGACACCCCTGTGTCCGTCCAGGCCCTGCGCCGGACGGAGGACAGGGAGCCTGAAAGCCGGACTGTCTGGCCTAAAACCAGACGTCTGGCCACCCTACCTCACCCCCTTGCAAATCAGCCAAGCAGTCTGAGCCCCAAGTCATGCAGCAGTCTCTTATGCTTTTTGATGACTCTGCTAGCAGGGTTTCCATGGACCATCCTCTTAGCCCTGCCCAGAAGTGGAAGAGATTGAGTACACCGATGCCCAACCACTTATGTTTCAGGATGTGGACATGAGAGGACCACCGCAGCACCTCTCGGATGATGGCGAAACACAGGTGCCAACTGCTATGACTTTTTGCCTTGTACAGACCGGCAAGGAGGGCAGGGGCGAAGAGTGCGTGGAAGATGATGTGGAGGACGATGAGGTCCTAGACCCCACATGGAATCAAGGTCATGCAAGTGACGTGTGCAGTTTGGAGGAAGAGGTGTTGGTCACACAGAGCCACCAGCACAGCAGAAGAGGGAGCAGGGTGCAAAAGCGGAGCGGCCGTCCCCTAGCCAGTATGCCTGCTACTGCCCACTGCAGCAAGGGACCGAGCACACCAAAGCCAGCTCCAAGGAGTTCTCTGGCGTGGCAGTTCTTCAGACAATGTGCTGACGACAAGACCCGAGTGGTTTGCACGCTGTGAAATCAGAGCCTACAGCGCGGCATAAACGTTCTCTACCTGAGCACAACCTGCATGACCAGGCATTTAAGTACAAAGCACGAGCTGCAGTGGAGTAGACACCTCAAAAACCAAGAAAGGTCTCTGGCTCCTCCTGCTTCCTCTTCTGCTGCAGTCTCGGCCTCTTCATCCCCCTCTGGAGTGACAGTGCCACCTGCCACCCCGCAAACAGAGGATCTGCCAGCAACACCACCACCTGGGTCACCAAGCATCTCCACAATGTCCCATGGAAGCGTTCAGCTCTCCAGCTCCCAAACACTGGAGAGAAAGAGGAAGAACCCCCCTACTCACCCGCGATCCCTGGCCCTGAATGCCAGCATTTCTAAATTACTTGCCTTTGAAATGCTGTCATTCCGTCTGGTGGAGACAGAGATTTTAAAAACCTTATGGCGGGGGCTGTCCCACAGTATGTGGTTCCCAGCCGCTACTATTTTTCCAGGCGAGCCATCCCTGCCCTGCACAACCAAGTGGGGGACAAAACCAGGTGTGCACTGCGCAACGCCATCTGTGGCAAGGTCCACATAACCACCGATACGTGTACCAGTAAGCAGGGGCAGGGACATTATATCTCCCTAACTGCACACTGGGAAAATGCAGTGGGGGCTGGGCCTAAGGCGGATAGCAGTTTGGCGCATGTCCTACCGCCACTGAGGATTGCAGGACATTTCTCGTTGCCTCCTCCGCCTACTCCGCTTCCTCATCCTCTACCAGCTCCTCATCCGGTCAGCGTAACACCTTCACCACCAACTTCAGCACAGCCGGGGGAAACGACATCAGGCTGTTTTGAAACATATCTGTTTGGAGGGGAAAAAAAACACACCGCGCAGGAGCAGTGGACAAGCATGGAACAGACCGATGAGTGGTTGGTGCCGCTGAGCCTCAAGCCCGGCCTGGTAGTGTGAAATAATGGGCGAAATCTCGTAGCAGCTCTGGGACTAGCCGGTTTGACGCACATCCCTTGCCTGGCGCATGTGCTGAATTTGGTGGTGCAGAGGTTCCTAAAAAATTACCCCGATATGTCAGAGCTGCTGCAGAAAGTGCGGGCCGTCTATGCGCGCTTTCAGCGTTCTCACCCTGCTGCTGCTCACCTGTCAGCGCTGCAGTGTAGCTTCGGCCTTCCCGCTCACCGCCTCATATGTGACATGCCCACAAGGTGGAACTCCACCTTGCACATGCTGGCCAGACTGTGCAAATCGGGTGAGTCGCTCTGCAGAACAGCATCACTTCACCAACAACGAGCGGGCCTCCATGCGGAATGTGTTTTGCTGTTTCGAGTACTCCAGCAACATGGCCAGTGCCGATGACGCAGTCCTCAACGTTAATATCCCACTTCTATGTCTCCTTGAAAAAACACTTCATGCGATGATAAAATTGGTATTGGATGTGGCACAGGAGGAAGAGGAGGAAGAGGGATCATTTCCACGGTTATCAGGCCAGTCATTCACAAGTGGCTCGGAGGGTGGATTCCTGCACCAACAGAGGCCAGGTACACAACTGTCCAGCCAGGGCACAGTTCTGGAGGATGAGAAGGATGATGAGGAGGAACCATGTTCACAGCAGGGTGGCACCCAGACCAGCTCATGGGCTTCATTGGAGCATGGCTGGGGGGATATAGAGGACACGGACGATACACCTCCCACAGAGGACAGCTTGTCGTTGCCTCTGGGCAGCCTGGCACACATGAGTGACTACATGCTGCAATGCCTGCGCACTGACCGTCAAGTTGCCCACATTCTAACGTGTGCTGATTACTGGGTGGCCACGCTGCTGGATCCCCGCCACAAGGACAACGTGCTGTCCATAATTCCGTCACTGGAGCGTGATCGGAAGATGCGCGAGTACAAGCGCACGCTGGTAGACACGCTACTGGTGGCATTCACACCTGACAGTGGGGGCTCAGTGGAAGCACAAGGCGGAGGAGGAGGAGGAGGAAAAGGTCGCCAACGCAGCTGGGGCACCGCCAGCACCTCAGAAGAGAGGGTTAGCATGGCCGACATGTGGAAAAGCTTTGTCAGCACACCACAACAACCAGCACCACCAGCTGATATGGAACATCTTAGCAGGAGGCAGCATTTCACCAACATGGTGGAGCAGTATGTGTGCACACGCCTACACGTACTGAATGACGGGTCTGCCCCCTTCAACTTCTGGGTCTCCAAATTGGGCACATGGCCTGAGCTTGCCCTTTACACCTTGGAGGTGCTGGCCTGCCCTGCAGCCAGTGTATTATCTGAACGTGTGTTTAGCACGGCAGGGGGCGTCATCACAGACAAACGCAGCCGCCTGTCCACAGCCAATGTGGACAAGCTCACGTTCATTAAAATTAACCAGGCATGGATCCCTCAGGACTTGTCCGTACCTTGTGCAGAATAGACATGTATACCGGCCGCACCCAGCCATTGTTATACTCTAGCGCACTTTCTCTTTGCATTCTCTTTTCCAGTTCCCAATGTTTTGGGGTCTTCCCAAATTAATAAAAAAAAGAAAAAATATATAAGAAATTAAAAATAAAGGAAATAAAAAAAAAAAAAAAAACAGTGTTGGCTACCTCCTCCTCCTCCACCACCGCTTCTACCTGCACCGCCACGTCCACCGCCTCCTCAACCTCCTACTCCACTTTGACCTCTGCCTCCTAGTTCAAGATTATTATTTTTTTACTTTTTTCTATTCTATGTTATTTTATGTAATTTCCCTATCCACATTTGTTTGCAGGGCAACTGTCCTGCTCTTACCTCTATTTTGCTTCCTCTTGCTGCCCTCTAGCCCTTACTATGTCTATTTTACAGGCATTTTATTGCCCCAAAGTTTGGGTCCCTATTGACTTCAATGGGGTTCGGGTTCGAGGTCAAGTTCGGGTGAACCCGAGCTTCCAGGTGTTCGCTCCTCCCTACTTTCTACCTTTTTCTCTGCTTTTCGGCAGCTTTGCTTGTCTCTCGCTTTTTCAATCCAGAGCTAGATCTCTCCCTTTCTCTGCTCCTCTCTATATGACAAAACTGATCTGATCTGTCTCTACACCTACTCCTCCTCTGTAAGTGAGGGAATACGGCTCCACCTAGTGGCTGGTGGATACAGTCTATTATCTCAAATTTGTAGAATACGCAGAAATACATAGTATAAAGCCCTCTTTTTGCAGTGTCCACATAGCCTGAAGAAGTGGAGAATAACACATATGATTTAAAGAGCACCAAGAAAAGAATCCCAGACATGCAACTTCCCTTCAACCCTTCATTGGGCATAACAAAGAACACAGGTCTCTCCCACAACAGTGCCAGCCTCAAAGTACCACCAGAACATTGGCAGCCTTACGGTACCACCAGAATAGTGCCAGCCTCACAGTGCCAGCAGAAAACTTCCAGCCTCACTATGCCACCAGAACACTGCCAGCCTCAAAGTTCCACCAGAACCGTGCCAGCCGAACAGTACCACCAGAACAGTGCAGCCTTTCAGTGCCAGCCATTTGGTACTCCCAGAGCAGTGCCACGCTCACAGTGCTCCCAGAACAGTGCCAGACATGCACTGCCCCTAGAACATTGTCAGACACACAGTGCCAGTCACATTTTCCCATAATAGTAGAAATCACACAATGCCCCCAGAACAGGGACAGACATACAATGTCCTCAGAGCAGTGCCAGCCTCACAGTACCTCCAGAACAATGCTAGCCTCATGCTGCCTTGAGAATAGTGGCAGACATGCAGTGCCCCAGAAAATGACCAGTCACACAGTGCCCTCAGAACAGTACAAGTCATACAGAGCCCCAAGAAGAGTGCCAGGATAGTGCCAGGGGCACAGTATCTCCAGAACAGTACCAGTCACACAAAATGCCCCCGAAATAGTGGCAGACACATAGTGACCCCACATTTTGAACCAAAAAGTACCCCCAGAACAGTGCCAGCCACACCATGTCCCTAGAATACTGCTGCAGCGGCCGGGTGGTGGTGTTCACTACTTGGGGTCCCTATAAGTGTTTAGTTTGTCAAGCTGCATTTCAGCATCGAGGAACAGAGTCCCCCTAAGTAGATGGTGTTGGTGGTGGGTACCCAGGATAGGAATGCCAGAGTGGTATAAGGGTTGCCTATGATGTCCCTTTAGGTGTGGCTGTGCACTTGTCGTGGTGCTCCTACCTGGATATACTGGAACCCCAGGCATGGTCGTCCGCAGCCTTGCAACTAAGATCAATAGTTCATGAAGGAATAATAAAAGAAATAGAGTCCAGACTTGGTATAACGTTGAACCTTGCAGGGGGTACTCTAAACTAACTCTAACTAGCTGAACTCCTCCCTCTAAAGAGAGGGCTAGAATGGATAGAAGGCTCCATTCCAGACAAAGTAGCTCTGCCATAACTGCCGCCATCTGCTGGTGAACCAGGTACATTAGACTTAAACAGTTACAAAATCAGAAATACAGATTCACATTATGCAGGACCTGGCAATAAATACACATGACGACAATATATTAACCATAGCAGATAGTAGAGGGGCACAAAAGGTGGTAATGCCACTCTGGGGAGTTACACTGCCAGTGCACAGAAGAATGTGGCGGTCTTTTGGACACAAATAAGAATGGGGAGAAGGCCATGCACCCACATTCCTTCTCCATATAAGTGTTCTGTAGCTTTCAGCAGTAGATTTTCTAAGAGCCGGCTTATCAGAATGATAAGATATTACATCCGTCATACGATAACACATTGATAAAGCATAGATTTTAGAGAAGATTTACGTCACACTGCCCAGGTTGCAACACAGTTTCTCTCTCCATCACCAGTTATTTCCTCTATGGCTGATCTACAACAGATATCAATTATCTACTTCTGCATCTGTAGGTATAAAGGGCTCCTGGTGTCACCCTGAAAACATCAGCTATATGACAAATTACTAACTAGTGTTGGTCGGGCACCAAAGTGCTTGTGTGCTCTAGTAGAACACTTCCCGATGCTCAGGTGTTCTACAGAGCACCCGAGCACTATAGAAGTCAATGGGAGAACCCGAGCGTTAAACCAGGCACCCCCTGCTCTGAAGAGGGGAGGATGTCAGGACTCTAGTTCGGCTTAGGAGTCCCTGCTCTGACTCCATATATAGCTATGTCCATAACAGTGGCGGATCCAGAGCCTGGTCTCGGGAGGGGCACTTCCAGATTATTTTCTGTCCGCCGCCACAAAACAATGATGCTTATAGAACAGACTACACAGTGTAGCGGTATACTGTATATTGTGGGGCACAGTGTAGAGGTATACTGTATATTGTGTGGCACAGTGTAGAGGTATACTGTATATTGTAGGGCACAGTGTAGAGGTATACTGTATATTGTGTGGGACAGTGTAGAGGTATACTGTATATTGTGTGGCACAGTGTAGAGGTATACTGTATATTGTGGGGCACAGTGTAGAGGTATACTGTATATTGTGTCGCACAGTGTAGAGGTATACTGTATATTGTGTGGCACAGTGTAGAGGTATACTGTATATTGTGGGGCACAGTGTAAAGGTATACTGTATATTGTTGGGCACAGTGTAGAGGCATACTGTATATTGTGTGGCACAGTGTAGAGGTATACTGTATATTGTTGGGCACAGTGTAGAGGTATACTGTACATTGTGTGGCACAGTGTAGAGGTATACTGTACATTGTGTGGCACAGTGTAGAGGTATACTGTATATTGTGTGGCACAGTGTAGCGGTATACTGTATATTGTGTGGCACAGTGTAGCGGTATACTGTATATTGTGTGGCACAGTGTAGAGGTATACTGTATATTGTGTGGCACAGTGTAGAGGTATACTGTATATTGTGTGGCACAGTGTAGAGGTATACTGTATATTGTGTGGCACAGTGTAGAGGTATACTGTATATTGTGTGGCACAGTGTAGCGGTATACTGTATATTGTGTGGCACAGTGTAGAGGTATACTGTACATTGTGTGGCACAGTGTAGCGGTATACTGTATATTGTGTGGCACAGTGTAAAGGTATACTGTATATTGTTGGGCACAGTGTAGAGGTATACTGTATATTGTGTGGCACAGTGTAGAGGTATACTGTATATTGTGTGGCACAGTGTAGCGGTATACTGTATATTGTGTGGCACAGTGTAGAGGTATACTGTACATTGTGTGGCACAGTGTAGCGGTATACTGTATATTGTGGGGCACAGTGTAGAGGTATACTGTATATTGTGTGGCACAGTGTAGAGGTATACTGTACATTGTGTGGCACAGTGTAGAGGTATACTGTATATTGTGTTGCACAGTGTAGAGGTATACTGTATATTGTGTGGCACAGTGTAGCGGTATACTGTATATTGTGTGGCACAGTGTAGAGGTATACTGTATATTGTGTGGCACAGTGTAGAGGTATACTGTATATTGTGTGGCACAGTGTAGGCTATATGTGTATAACATAAACATATTTGACATGAAAACTTACAATTACTTCGCTTGTCCCTTGGGGATCTCGGACACCACTTCAACACTTTGGCCGGGGGCTCGGTGGAGCTGATGTTGTGTTTTATCCTAATGAGAAAGAATTCATAATAAGGATTTGGAGAAGGACCTAGATTGACAATGGTCTGAAACGCATAACATATCTGTGTGTACCGCAAGTTTTTAACAGCTGTTGGAATAAAGTTTATACCTTGAACACCAGAGCTGGACACAACAAGCTTTCTTCTGATATATATGAATGCATAATATGTGGGAAACTACTACTGATGTTTTAGCCATAACATATTTACATGTATTATAATATATTATAGATTCTAAATATATAATAACATATGTAAATATATATATACAGTACAGACCAAAAGTTTGGACACACCTTCTCATTCAAAGAGTTTTCTTTATTTTCATGACTATGAAGGCATCAAAACTATGAATTAACACATGTGGAATTATATACATAACAAACAAGTGTGAAACAACTGAAAATATGTCATATTCTAGGTTCTTCAAAGTAGCCACCTTTTGCTTTGATTACTGCTTTGCACACTCTTGGCATTCTCTTGATGAGCTTCAAAAGGTTGTCCCCTGAAATGGTTTTCACTTCACAGGTGTGCCCTGTCAGGTTTAATAAGTGGGATTTCTTGCCTTATAAATGGGGTTGGGACCATCAGTTGCGTTGAGGAGAAGTCAGGTGGATACACAGCTGATAGTCCTACTAAATAGACTGTTAGAATTTGTATTAGGGCAAGAAAAAAGCAGCTAAGTAAAGAAAAACGAGTGGCCATCATTACTTTAAGAAATGAAGGTCAGTCAGTCAGCCGAAAAAATGGGAACACTTTGAAAGTAAGGGCTATTTGACCATGAAGGAGAGTGATGGGGTGCTGCGCCAGATGACCTGGCCTCCACAGTCACCGGACCTGAACCCAATCGAGATGGTTTGGGGTGAGCTGGACCGCAGAGTGAAGGCAAAAGGGCCAACAAGTGCTAACCATCTCTGGGAACTCCTTCAAGACTGTTGGAAGACCATTTCAGGGGACTACCGCTTGAGGCTCATCAAGAGAATGCCAAGAGTGTGCAAAGCAGTAATCCAAGCAAAAGGTGGCTACTTTGAAGAACCTAGAATATGACATATTTTCCGTTGTTTCACACTTGTTTGTTATGTATATAATTCCACATGTGTTAATTCATAGTTTTGATGCCTTCATAGTCATGAAAATAAAGAAAACTCCGTGATCCGTGATACGGAAGATTATAAGAGAGGTGATATCTACACATGGCAGACAGATCCATCGCATATGTCTTTTAATCAAAATAGTAAAATGAGGAGAAAAAACACACAGTCTGTTACAGATGAAGAAAGGGCTTTTTTAGGAAGCGATCTGGATATCAAGAAAAGAAAAGAACAAGAACCAGAAGGGGAGGCAAAAGGTTCAGAAGAAAAAGGAAAACAGCGATACAACAGAACCAGATTACAGGCGATAAAGGCATCATCCCAGAGACAGAGACCATAGTCTTTAATTTATCTTCAACAGAATTGACTGAAGCTCAGCACAGTGTTCTATCTAAGGGACTCACTTTTTGTCCAAGTTCTAAGGTAAATTGGTTCAACATTGAAATGGATTTGAATGATTTTTTCCGTTCTATTAAGTTAAAAATGTTTTTTAAGGGTCGTGTTGCCAATACACAGGTACACTCTAGTGAACTCTCACTTCAAAAAGTGGGTTTAACTAATAAGAGTGCTTTCTATCCGGTTATAGACGAGCCTGCGGTGGAGGCCTACATTTCTGCAGTCAAAAGAGACATCAGAGAGCTCAAAACCCGTTCTGGGGAAATAGACAGATTCACTCATCCGAATCTGACTACTGCAGAGATAGAGGCCTTAACTCAACTCAAAAGTAATTCTCAGTTGACGATCAAACCTGCCGACAAGGGCGGAGGGGTGGTTGTACTTGATACATCCAAATATGTTAAAGAAATTACACGACAATTGAGCGACACAAATGTGTATGGTATATTATATGGTGACCCTAAATTTAATATCATGAATATGATCCGTCAGAGCCTATCCGATGCGGTGGCCGGGGGCATCATCGATGAAGGGCTTAAGGAATACTTGATGGTACCTTTTCCCATCACTCCGGTGATATATATATTGCCCAAAGTCCACAAAAGTCTAGTGGACCCCCCCGGCCGCCCCATCGTTTCCGGCTCTGATTCAGTATTTAGTAGAATAGCCATTTTCCTGGACAAACTGTTAAGGGCTTTCTCGACAGCTGGTAGATCATACATTAAAGATACAGGTGAATTTTTACAGCAATTGAGAGGCACTGATGTGAGCAACGTGCAGAACCTTACTTTAGTGTCCTTTGACGTTGTATCGTTATATACGTCAATAGGACATGAAAAGGGTATGATTGCAGTCAACAAATATCTGGATGAGTCGCCTCTAACACAAAATGCCAAGCATTTTATTAACACTTTGTTGAGACTGATCTTGGAGAAAAACTATTTCTTGTTCCAAGACACTTTCTATAATCAAAAGCGCGGCGTTGCGATGGGGTCGAATGTGGCCCCTACGTACGCCAATATATACATGCGCCACATGGAGGAGGACTTTGTCTATGTATCCCACCACTTTCAGCATGTTCTGAGGTGGTGGCGATACATAGATGACGTCTTCCTCCTGTGGACAGGTACGGAACCTCAATTGATCGATTTTCATGCCTACTTAAACAGTATCGATACAGATCTTCAATACACAGTGTCTTTTTCAAATACACAATTATCATTTTTAGACACTAATGTTCGATGGATTGATGGCTCTATTCACACGGGCCTGTTTGTCAAGTCAACTGATCGAAATACACTCTTGCGGTTTGAAAGTAATCATCCCCGCAGCTTAGTCAAACACCTACCTTATTCACAATTTTTACGCACTAAGCGCATTGTATCAGATCAGATTGAGTTTACAACCACTTTGGAGACGATGGCAGGCAAATTCAAAGAACGGGGCTATCCCCGTCGACTGTTGGATCAACAAAAAAGTAGAATTCTCCTTACTAACACAGAGATTGCTCCACCTGCCCCTCAGAAGACACGCAGGATACCCTTTATGTCCACATTTTCTGATCACAGTGTGGCAATAGGGCGCATTCTGAAGGATAACTGGAGCATTCTAAGTAAGTCCATTCAGGACGTACCCGAATTTAGACTTCCTCCACTTCTATCTTATCGAAAAAATAAAAACATTAAAGATCATTTAGTGAGGGCAGACGTCGGCCCTGAGAAGGTCAGTATGCAGCGGACATTGGCACCGTTGGGGCTTGGATGTTATCCGTGCCTCAACTGTGTCAATTGCCGCTATATCTGCAAATCTAGATCTTTTATACATCCATCTACTAACAAAGAATATCCCATTAAATTCCATCTGACTTGCTCTTCATCATACGTGATTTATGTGCTGGCTTGCCCTTGCAACCTAATCTATGTTGGAGAAACATCAACAGAACTAAAGTTGAGATTAAACAATCATAGAAATTCCATTAGGAAAAAACGCACTGATCTACCAGTAGCCAGGCACTTTGGATCCCTACAACACACGGAACGGGATCTAAGATGCTGGATTGTTGATCAGATCACACTCCCTAGGAGAGGAGGTGATCGCTCAGCAATCCTCAAAAAAAGAGAATTACGATGGATTTATAATCTTGATAGCTTGTATCCTAGAGGTCTTAATGTTGAGTTCAGGTGAGAGTTTTGGGACTTGTTGTTCGTTCCCCCTCTCCCCCTGGTGCGATATATCATTCTCTTATATGTATAATAGTGCAGGGGAATTGTGAAAGACCAATATGTAATTGCAATGTAATATATACAAAATATTGACATATATATTTTCTCTCTGCCTTTTAGAACATTTTAATACACATGGTACTGGATACGGATCCGTGAACTATATCCTTTTGGAAGCAATGGAGACCAGAGCGGATACCATCTTCTCTCTTCTGTGCGCAGTCCTAGATTTATAATTCTCTATAGTGCAGACCTAGATCTTTGATTATCTTTATGTTGTGATGCTGTTCCATCTTATTAAGGGATGATCTCCCTGTGGCCATAATATTGTCAGCGGTCAGGCTATTGGTGTCGGTATGGTTCATGGAAGTGTTCCCGTCCGGCACCGGCGGCCCTTTGGTTCGGTGTCCCTCTCGGTGGGGCGGGATCCCGATCCATCTGCTGTCACATGTAGGAGATCCCTACCATGGCTACTTACCTTATTCCGGTGATATTCGGTACAGCTCACTTCGGTGCAATGTATAAATGTATAGGGCAATATGCCCTTTAACAAGATGGCGATGTCTGTTTGATACTATAGAACGCATGCGCCGCATTTTCTGCATCATGACTCCTAGGATTACGCTTGTCTGGACATGCGCATTGAAGAGACAGAGACGCTCAACGAACGCGATGGTCTATGTGGGCGCTATGACTTCCTAAGGTTCTATTTCTTTGATCCGTACTCATTATTACATCACTGTTTTTATCATGATCTGTAACGGCATTATTTTTTCACATAAAGTGATTTAGTCCTGAGGATATAGATCACATGACACATGTCAGTTTATGCACATGCACTTTGTGTTTTGTATCAGATGTATGTAATTGGAGCCTAATTGTAACTTCAATCTGATTGGTTTCACACTTATGAAATGTCTTTTATATGCTCTCACTTTCACTACCTCTATGCTTGAGGAAGGCTCTGGTGAGCCGAAACGTCGCAAGTTTGCCATACTATGGGTGAATAAACCGAGTATTTCACTATTATTTTGGAGTGCAGTCCGACTTCTTCTATCTCTACAATACTTGGGGTATTACCGTTACCCTGCGCTGGACGTTGCACCCACACCGTGAATGGTGCTCCCGCCGGATTTTCTCCTCCTTCTATATATAAATATATATATTTTATTTTTATTTTTTTAAGGTACTTGGCCATGTAGCTGTATAGTATAGTGTAGTGGTTAAGATTCTTGGCTGTAATGTAGAAGGTTGTGAGTTTGAATCCCGCCAGAAACTAGATGCTAAATTAGTTTTAAATACACTGGGTCTCCCCAAGCACTGACTCCATTTATGGACCAAGCGCTCATCTCCATAGTCATCTGTATCGTCGTCCTCAGGACAGTGATACAGATTGCTGTGCTGTGGGGTAGGGGAGGGAGAGGCGTTGGAGATATTCAGGAGATACTCAGGAGGTAATCTGGAGGGTGATACAATCTAAACAAGTAAGATTTGTTTGTTTAAAATTGTTCCCCTCTTTACAATAGCAGACCTGGTTCTGTGCAGGAATTGTTGTGCTTTTATTTCAGGTTCCACTCTTCAGAGGTTTGGATGCTGTCTGATCTGTAGACAGCTCTCAATAATGCAGCAGGAAATTGCCTTTTTGAAATATGAGATTTGTAAATTAACCGTTAAACAAACTCAGGCTGAGAACGTTGCAATGCCACTGCCACAGAGGCCCCCTAGAAATGGAAGATGGGTTACTACAGGTTCTGGTAGACTGAGAATTGTGGATAGAAGACATGTCCCACAGTCTGTGGCTCTCCATAATTCATTTGCAGCACTTTCAGAGTGCAAGAGCAACATGGAGGATGGCTCAAGCACAGTGGGTGAGGAACAATCATCTCCCATGCCTGAAGTATGCAAGACTGCAGCCAAAGACAAAAAGGAGAAGGTGAGGACTGATAGTAAGCAGCTGTTGGTGGGCGATTCCATCATAACAGTTGTGAAGTTTGAGGAGAATGGTGTTGTGAGACGTCTCCCTGGTGCTACCGCTAGCAGGGATAGACGACGGATCCTTAATATTGTTAGGCAAGCAAAGCAGGAAAGGGAGGTGGATGTTATTGTCTATCTTGGGACAAATGATCTGGCTGGCAATGAGGTTTTAAAGGTGAAAGAAGCTTTTCACACACTTGGAAAGGATATACGGGAGGTTGCATCAACTGTTTCATTCTCTGCAGTTTTGCCTGTGCATAACCTTCAGCATGACAGGAAGATGCGCATTAAGGAATTCAATGTATGGCTTGGTGAATGGTGTCTGAACCAAGGGTTTGGCTTTGTGTCTCATGTTAGCTCTTGTTGGAATGGAAAAGAACTGTACAAGAAAGATGGTTTGCATCTTTCTCTCAAGGGAACGAATGTCCTCGGTGAACAGTTCAAAGTATTTTCTAAAGAGCATTTAAACTAGGAAAGGGGGGCAAAAGAGTGATAATCCAGCAGTCCAACCGCCCCCCGGAACAATGCCAGAAGATGCCAGTAGCACAAAGGTTAAGAAATGACGAGCTCAGATTCTTTTCTACCAATGCTCACAGTTTAGGGAATAATATCAATGAACTTGAGGCTATAATGGCATCTGATAATATAGATGTAGTGGCTGTTACTGAGACGTGGTTCAATGGGAGTAATGACTGGGATATAAGAATACCAGGGTTCTCTCTATAGAGGAAAGACAGAGAAGGCAAGAAGGGGGAGGGGTGGCCATGTAAGTGAAAGATAGCATAAAATCTAATTTGATACAAGTTAGCGAGAACAATTTAGAGTCAGTTTGGGTTACCTTGCAGCTTGATAATCATAAGGTAACTTGTGTAGGTGTGATATATAGACCACCTAGCCAAGTCAAAGAATTAGATGATCTACTAGTTGAGGAAATAGCTAAAATGACATTGAAGGGGAAAGTTATCATTATGGGAGACTTCAATCTTCCTGATGTAAATTGGAAAACCAAAATAGCTAGTTCTGCCAGGAGTACAGATATTCTAAATTCCCTACTGGCATTATCTCTACAGCAAGTAGTTGAGGAGCCAACCCGGAAGGAGGCCATTTTAGATTTAGTATTCACAAATGGGAATTTGGTATCTGATATTACTGTAGGGGAAAGCTTGGGATCTAGTGATCACCAGTCAGTGTGGTTTACTATAAGTACAGTGACTGAGTCACACCACACAAAAACAAAAGTTTTAGATTTTAGAAAAACTGACTTTTCTAAAATTAGATTAGTGGTATATGAGTCCCTATCAGATTGGAGCAGTTTCATTAGAGTCCAGGAGAAAGGGGACTACTTAAAAGTGGCACTATTGAAGGCAACAGAAAATTGCATTAGGCTTGTCAGTAAAAGCAAAAAAAGGAAGAGACCACTGTGGTACTCAGCAGAAGTGGCCAAAATCATTAAATCAAAAAGATAGCGTTTAAGAATTATAAAAATAAAAAAAAACGAGGATGACAGGCAAATTTATAAGATTAGGCAGAGAGAGGCCAAACAAGTTATAAGAGCTTCTAAAGCACAGGCAGAAGAGAAATTAGCTCAGTCAGGGAAAAAAGGTGATAAGGCATTCTTCAGATACATAAATGAAAAAAGGAAACTAAAACAAGGAATTACCAAATTAAAAATAAAAGAAGGAAGGTATGTGGAAGAAGATAAAGAACTAGCTGACTGCCTCAATGAAATTTCAAAGGAAAATGAAGGAAAAGGACCTCAGTTAGGGAGGAAAACTAATGAATCTTTTGATGCATGTGTCTTTACAGAGGAAGAGGTTCTAAGTCAGCTGTCCAAAATTAATACAAATAAGTCACAGGGGCCTGATGGGATACACCCAAAGCTATTAAAAGAGCTCAGCGGTGAACTAGCAAAGCCATTAACAGATTTATTTAACCAATCACTGGCAACAGGAGTCGTCCCAGAAGATTGGAAATTAGCAAATGTTGTGCCCATTCACAAGAAAGGTAGTAGGGAGGAATCTGGCAACTATAGGCCAGTAAGCCTGACATCAATAGTGGGGAAATTAATGGAAACCATACTTAAGGAGAGGATTGTGGAACACCTAAAATCCCATGGATTTAACCTCCTCAGGACCGCCGAACGCAGGATTGCGTCCTGGCGGCGGCCCTGCTCTTCTGGGTGGACGCATATACGCATCCTCTCGCGATAGCCGAGATTTCCTGTGAACGCGCGCACACAGGTGCGCGCGCTCACAGGAACGGAAGGTAAGCGAGTGGATCTCCAGCCTGCCAGCGGCGATCGTTCGCTGGCAGGCTGGAGATGTGATTTTTTTAACCCCTAACAGGTATATTAGATGCTGTTTTGATAACAGCGTCTAATATACCTGCTACCTGGTCCTCTGGTGGTCCCTTTTGTTTGGATCGACCACCAGAGGACACAGGTAGCTCAGTACACCACTACACTACACTACACCCCCCCTGTCACTTATTAACCCCTTATCAACCACTGATCACCCCTGATCACCCCATATAGACTCCCTGATCACCCCCCTGTCATTGATCACACCCCTGTCATTGATCACACCCCTGTAAGGCTCCATTCAGAGGTCCGTATGATTTTTACGGATCCACTGATAGATGGATCGGATCCGCAAAACACGTACGGACGTCTGAATGGAGCCTTACAGTGGGGTCATCAATGATGGGGGTGATCACCACATATAGACTCCCTGATCACCCCCCTGTCATTTATTACCCCCCTGTAAGGCTGCATTCAGATGTCTGTATGTTTTTTACGGATCCACGGATACATGGATCGGATCCGCAAAACACATACGGACATCTGAATGGAGCCTTATAGGGGGGTGATCAATGACAGGGGGGTGATCACCCCATATAGACTCCCTGATCACCCCCCTGTCATTTTTCACCCCCCTGTCATTGATCACCCCCTGTAAGGCTGCATTCAGATGTCCGTATGTTTTTTACAGATACATGGATCGGATCTGCAAAACACATACGGATATCTGAATGGAGCCTTATAGGGGGGTGATCAATGACAGGGGGGTGATCACCCCATATAGACTCCCTGATCACCCCCCTGTCATTTTTTACCCCCCTGTCATTGATCACCCCCCTGTAAGGCTGCATTCAGATGTCCGTATGATTTTTACGGATCCACTGATACATGGATCGGATCCGCAAAACACATACGGACATCTGAATGGAGCCTTACAGGGGGGTGATCACCCCATATAGACTCCCTGATCACCCCCTTGTCATTGATCACCCCCCTGTCATTGATCACCCCCCTGTCATTGATCACCCCCCTGTCATTAATCACCCCCCTGTAAGGCTGCATTCAGATGTCCGTATGATTTTTACGGATCCACTGATACATGGATCGGATCCGCAAAACACATACGGATATCTGAATGGAGCCTTATAGGGGGGTGATCACCCCATATAGACTCCCTGATCACCCCCCTGTGATTTTTCACCCCCCTGTCATTGATCACCCCCCTGTAAGGCTGCATTCAGATGTCCGTATGATTTTTACGGATCCACTGATACATGGATCGGATCCGCAAAACACATACGGACATCTGAATGGAGCCTTATAGGGGGGTGATCAATTACAGGGGGGTGATCACCCCATATAGACTCCCTGATCACCCCCCTGTCATTGATCACCCCCCTGTCATTGATCACCCCCCTGTAAGGCTCCATTCAGACATTTTTTTGGCCCAAGTTAGCGGAAATTATAATTTTTTTTTCTTACAAAGTCTCATATTCCACTAACTTGTGTCAAAAAATAAAATCTCACATGAACTCACCATATCCCTCACGGAATCCAAATGCGTAAAATTTTTTAGACATTTATATTCCAGACTTCTTTTCACGCTTTAGGGCCCCTAGAATGCCAGGGCAGTATAAATACCCCACATGTGACCCCATTTCGGAAAGAAGACACCCCAAGGTATTCCGTGAGGGGCATATTGAGTCCATGAAAGATTGAAATTTTTGTCCCAAGTCAGCGGAAAATGAGACTTTGTGAGAAAAAAAAAAATCTATTTCCGCTAACTTGTGCCCAAATTTTTTTTTTTTTATGAACTAGCCATGCCCCTCATTGAATACCATGGGGTGTCTTCTTTCCAAAATGGGGTCACATGTGGGGTATTTATACTGCCCTGGCATTCTAGGGGCCCTAAAGCATGAGAAGAAGTCTGGGATCCAAATGTCTAAAAATGCCCTCATAAAAGGAATGTGGGCCCCTTTGCGCATCTAGGCTGCAAAAAAGTGTCACACATCTGGTATCGCCGTACTCATGAGAAGTTGGGCAATGTGTTTTGGGGTGTCATTTTACATATACCCATGCTGGGTGAGATAAATATCTTGGTCAAATGCCAATTTTGTATAAAAAATGGGAAAAGTTGTCTTTTGCCGAGATATTTCTCTCACCCAGCATGAGTATATGTAAAAAGACACCCCAAAACACATTGCCCAACTTCTCCTGAATACGGCGATACCACATGTGTGACACTTTTTTGCAGCCTAGGTGGGCAAAGGGGCCCACATTCCAAAGAGCACCTTTCAGATTTCACAGGTCATTTACCTACTTACCACACATTAGGGCCCCTAGAATGCCAGGGCAGTATAACTACCCCACAAGTGACCCCATTTTGGAAAGAAGACACCCCAAGGTATTCTGTGAGGGGCATGGCGAGTTCCTAGAATTTTTAATTTTTTGTCACAAGTTAGCGGAAAATTATGATTTATATTTTTATTTTTTTTTCCTTACAAAGTCTCATATTCCACTAACTTGTGACAAAAAATAAAAACTTCCATGAACTCACTATGCCCATCACGAAATACCTTGGGGTGTCTTCTTTCCAAAATGGGGTCACTTGTGGGGTAGTTATACTGCCCTGGCATTTTAGGGGCCGAATGCGTGAGAAGTGGTTTGAAATCAAAATCTGTAAAAAATGCCCGGTGAAATCCGAAAGGTGCTCTTTGGAATATGGACCCCTTTGCGCACCTAGGCTGCAAAAAAAAGTCACACATCTGGTATCCCCGTACTCAGGAGAAGTTGGGCAATGTGTTTTGGGGTGTCTTTTTACATATACCCATGCTGGGTGAGAGAAATATCTTGGCAAAAGACAACTTTTTCCATTTTTTTATACAAAGTTGGCATTTGACCGAGATATTTATCTCACTCAGCATGGGTATATGTAAAATGACACCCCAAAACACATTGCCCAACTTCTCCTGAGTACGGGGATACCAGATGTGTGACACTTTTTTGCAGCCTAGGTGGGCAAAGGGGCCCACATTCCAAAGAGCACCTTTCGGATTTCACCGGCCATTTTTTACAGATTTTGATTTCAAACTACTTACCACACATTAGGGCCCCTAGAATCCCAGGGCAGTATAACTACCCCACAAGTGACCCCATTTTGGAAAGAAGACACCCCAAGGTATTCGCTGATGGGCATAGTGAGTTCATGGAAGTTTTTATTTTTTGTCACAAGTTAGTGGAATATGAGACTTTGTAAGGAAAAAAATAAATAAAAAAATCATCATTTTCCGCTAACTTGTGACAAAAAATAAAAAGTTCTATGAACTCACTATGCCCATCAGCGAATACCTTAGGGTGTCTACTTTCCAAAATGGGGTCATTTGTGGGGTGTTTGTACTGTCTGGCCATTGTAGAACCTCAGGAAACATGACAGGTGCTCAGAAAGTCAGAGCTGCTTCAAAAAGCGGAAATTCACATTTTTGTACCATAGTTTGTAAACGCTAAAACTTTTACCCAAACCATTTTTTTTTTACCCAAACATTTTTTTTTATCAAAGACCTGTAGAACAATAAATTTAGAGAAAAATTTATATATGGATGTCGTTTTTTTGGCAAAATTTTACAACTGAAAGTGAAAAATGTCATTTTATTGCAAAAAAATCTTTAAATTTCGTTTAATAACAAAAAAAGTAAAAATGTCAGCAGCAATGAAATACCACCAAATGAAAGCTCTATTAGTGAGAAGAAAAGGAGGTAAAATTCATTTGGGTGGTAAGTTGCATGACCGAGCAATAAACGGTTAAAGTAGTGTAGGTCAGAAGTGTAAAAAGTGGCCTGGTCATTAAGGGTGTTTAAGCTAAGGGGGCTGAGGTGGTTAAAGATGAAAAACAGCATGGGTTTACTTCAGGGAGATCATGTCAAACTTATCTTATTAGTTTTTTTTTTGATTGGGTGACTTAAATAATAGATGGAGGAGGTGCAGTAGACATCGCTTATCTAGACTTTAGTAAGGCTTTCGATACTGTCCCACATAGAAGGCTTATCAATAAATTGCAGTCTTTGGGCTTGGACTCCCATATTGTTGAATGGATTAGGCAGTGGCTGAGGGACAGAAAACAGAGGGTTGTAGTCAATGGAGTATATTCAGACCATGGTCTTGTTACCAGTGGGGTACGTCAGGGATCTGTTCTGGGACCCATATTGTTTAATATCTTTATCAGCGAAATTGCAGAAGGCCTCGATGGTTTTTTGCTGATGACACAAAGATTTGTAACAGGGTTGATGTTCCTGGAGGGATACACCGAATGGAAAAGGATTTAGGAAAACTAGAGGAATGGTCAAAAATCTGGCAACTAAAATTTATTGTTGATAAGTGCAAGATAATGCACCTGGGACGTAAAAACCCAAGGGCAGAATATACAATCAGTGATACAGTCCTAACCTCAGTATCTTTATGGGTCATTAATTCAGAAGACTTAAAAGTAGGCAGACAATGTCATAGAGCAGCAGGAGATGCTAGCAGAATGCTTGGGTGTATAGGGAGAGGCATTACCAGTAGAAAGAGGGAGGCGCTCATGCCGCTCTACAGAGCACCAGTGAGACCTCATTTGGAGTATTGTGCGCAGTACTGGAGACCATATCTCCAGAAGGATATCGATACTTTGGAGAGAGTTCAGAGAAGAGCTACTAAACTGGTACATGGATTGCAGGATAAAACTTACCAGGAAAGGTTAAAGGACCTTAACATGTATAGCTTGGAAGAAAGACGAGACAGAGGGGAGATGAGAGAAACTGCTAAATACATAAAGGGAATCAATAAGGTAAAAGAGGAGAGAATATTTAAAAGAAGAAAAACTGCTACAAGAGGACATCGTTTTAAAATAGAGGGGCAAAGGTTTAAAAGTAATATCAGGAAGTATTACTTTACTGAGAGAGTAGTGGATGCATGGAATAGCCTTCCTGCAGAAGTGGTAGCTGCAAATACAGTGAAGGAGTTTAAGCATGCATAAGATAGGCATAAGGCCATCCTTCATATAAGATAGGGCCAGGGGCTATTCATAGTATTCAGTATATTGGGCAGACTGGATGGGCCGAATGGTTCTTATCTGCCGACACATTCTATGTTTCTATGTACGGCTCAGGCGCCGCCTGCGCCGGCCTCTGATAGGCTATCAGAGGAAAGGGAAGGGACACGCCTCTCCCTCCCCTACCCCACAGCACAGCCATCTGTATCACTGTCCTGAGGACGACGATACAGATGACTATGGAGATGAGCGCTTGGTCCATAAATGGAGTCAGTGCTTGGAGACACCCAGTGTATTTAAAACTAATTTAGCCTCTATTTCTGAAAAGTTTCTGGCGGGATTCAAACTCACAACCTTCTACATTACAGCCAAGAATCTTAACCACTACACTATACTATACAGCTACATGGCCAAGTACCTTAAAAAAAAAAAAAAATATATATATATATATATATTTACATATGTTATTATATATTTCAAATCTATAATATATTATAATACATGTAAATATGTTATGGCTAAAACATCAGTAGTAGTTTCCCCCATATTATGCATTCATATATATCAGAAGAAAGCTTGTTGAGTCCAGCTCTGGTGTTCAAGGTATAAACTTTATTCCAACGGCTGTTAAAAACTTGCGGTACACACAGATATGATACGCGTTTCAGGCCATTGTCAATCTAGGTCCTTCATCATGTCATGATGAAGGACCTAGATTGACAATGGTCTGAAACGCGTGACATATCTGTGTGCAGGCTCGGACTGGCTCACCGGGAAGCCGGTGAAATGCCCGGTGGGCCCCTTGCCTGTCTGCTTATACTGCAGCCAGAGCCACCAGCAGGGGCAGGGCAGTTGCTATACTTTCAGTTTCAGGCGCCTGGCTGTTATCAGGGGCTGGACTGCAGCACTGGCACACATATCATTTTACTTTGGTGAAAGGGACAGCACAATACTTTGCAGCGCTTGTCCCTTTCTCCAAAGTAAACTTCACCGACCCGACATGAGCAGACAGCCCCCCCCCCCCTGCTCTCTGCAGTGTGATATTCCATCATGTGTGAGGAGGGGGCGGAGCCAGAGGAGCCGAGGAGACAGCAGCAGGAGATAATGGAGACACTGCTGCTCTCTCTGAGTCACTGTGCCTCCCTCCAGTATAAAGTTCTCTTCTCTCACTGGTCCCACTACTCCACACAGCAGAACTGGGGTAAGTTACTGTGGGAGGGAAGTGGGAAGAGAGTCCTGAAGCTGCTGCCCCTGCACATCTTGTGTCCCTGTTCCAGCCCCTCACAGACCTTTCCCACCAACTATCTCACCTATACTTTATACAGGGCAAGAAGTCATGTCTCCCAGTGTCCCCCTCTTCCCTCTCATCAGTGGCATTTCACACTTTCCCAGCCCCTCACCCCCACATAATATGTAATGTCTCTGGAGCACACAATCCATGGGGCCCCGGTGCAAAACTGAACCATGGGGCCCCCCTTCCCGTCGCCACCCCCCCCCCCCCCCCAACCTCCCTCCACCAGCAGCAGAGTTAGGCTCCATTCACACGTCCGCAAAATGGGTCCGCATCCTTTCCGTAATTTTGCGGAATGGGTGCGGACCCATTCATTCTCTATGGGGACGGAATGGATGTGGACAGCACACAGTGTGCTGTCTGCAGCCGCAATTGCGGAGTGCGGCCCTGATTTTGGGTCCGCAGCTCCGCAAGAAGATAGAGCATGTCCTATTCTTGTCCGCAGCTTGCGGACAAGAATAGGCATTTCTATGGGGGTGCCGGGCTGGTGTGTTGCGGACCCGCAATTTGCGGGTCCGCAACACACCACAGACGTGTGAATGCAGCCTTAGGCTACTTTCACACCTGCGTTAGGTGCGGATCTGTCTGGTATCTGCACAGATGGATCCGCACCGATAATGCAAACGCTTGTATCCGTTCAGAAGGGATCCGTTTACATTACCATGAACAAAAAAAAAAAGATAATGCAAACGGATCCATTTTGACTTACACTGAAAGTCAATGGGAGGCGGATCCGTTTTCAATTGCACCATATTGTGTCAGTGAAAACGGATCCGTCCTCATTGACTAACATTGTAAGTCAGGACGGATCCGTTTGGCTCCACGTCGTCAGACGGACATCAAAACGAATCTGCACAGACGGATCCGCACCTATAATGCAAATGCATGTATCCGTTCAGAACAGATCCGTTTGGCTGTAAGCAGCGTTTTGGTGTCCGCCTCCGGAGCGGAATAGAGGCTGAACGGAGGCAAACTGATGCATTCTGAGCGGATCCGCATCCATTCAGAATGCATTGGGGCTGAACTGATCCGTTTTGGACCGCTTGTGAGAGCCCTGAAACAGATCTCACAGGCGGACCTAGAAACACCAGTGTGACAGTAGCCTAACTCTGCTATATTTCTGTAGCCTGCAACCTCCGACTGCCCAGTTGGGCTGAAACTACTACACCCAGCATGTTCTGGCAGGAATAGTAAATGGATATTGGTGCAATTCTGAGCTACTAGTCTATATAATACAATATAATATTATATAGACTAGTAGCTCAGAATTGCACCAATATCCATTTACTATTCCTGCCAGAACATGCTGGGTGTAGTAGTTTCAGCCCAACTGGGCAGTCGGAGGTTGCAGGCTACAGAAATATAGCAGAGCTAGTTATAAAGCCAGCCCCCATCAGACCCCATCAGACCCTACTCTGAGTCTAATCTGAACTCACTCACCATAAATGTGGTGAGCAATTATGAAGACCTTTTTTTTTTTTTTTTTTTTACAAATCTTATCTTCACTTCCGAACCTGCACCGGCTTCTTCACGCTCTCCGGTTCCTTCTTCCTGCTGCGTCTCGGCGTTGTTGTGCGCCTGCGCAGCCTAGGGAAACGTTGTGTCCGGTGCGGCCGCCCAACAGGAAATGACTAGGCACGCCGCACCTGCACGGGGAGGAGAATCAGGGGGAGGAGACTCTCACTCAAGGAGGGTAGGGCTGGCCTGGCACTGCAGCGCAGAAACGCAACACTGGGCGGCGGGCCCCGGGTCGGCCGCCCGGATTAAGGCTGTTTCACACGAGCGAGTCGATTGCGGGAATCGCGCTCCGTGTGTGAGTGTGATCCTCCGCTCTGGACTTGCAGGAGCGCACGGCATTATCATGGTTTATAATACTATGTGTCTCTGCATGGCCTTTTTTCCACAGAATCATACTGACCGCTTTATGTCACTATGTCCAGAGCGGAGGTTCACACTCACACACGGAGCGTGATTCCCGCAATCGACTCGCTCGTGTGAAACAGCCCTTATACAGGCAGGCACAGCACTACTGCAGGGCGGGGCCAGGGGTCCACAGGCGGCCGGGCCCCCTGGAGTGCCGGGCCCAGCCGCGACCCCTGTATGTACGCCCCTGCTCTGGAGGTTATATCAGTGCTGGAGCGATATAAGAGGAGCAGCTGATATCAGTCACATAGGATGTAATGTCTCTGAAGGTTATATCAGTGCTGGAGCGTTATAAGAGGAGCGGCTGATATCAGTCACATGTGATGTAATGTCTCTGAAGGTTATATCAGTGCTGGAGCGTTATAAGAGGAGCGGCTGATATCAGTCACATGTGATGTAATGTCTCTGGAGGTTATATCAGTGCTGGAGCGTTATAAGAGGAGCGGCTGATATCAGTCACATGTGATGTAATGTCTCTGAAGGTTATATCAGCGTTGGAGCGTTATAAGAGGAGCGGCTGATATCAGTCACATAGGATGTAATGTCTCTGGAGGTTATATCAGTGCTGGAGCGTTATAAGAGGAGCGGCTGATATCAGTCACATATGATGTAATGTCTCTGGTGGTTATATCAGTGCTGGAGCGTTATAAGAGGAGCGGCTGATATCAGTCACATGTGATGTAATGTCTCTGAAGGTTATATCAGTGCTGGAGCGTTATAAGAGGAGCGGCTGATATCAGTCACATGTGATGTAATGTCTCTGGAGGTTACCGTATTTTTTGCCCTATAAAACGCACTTTTTTCCCCCAAAAAATGGGAAAATGCCCCTGCATCTTATGGGGTGAATGCTGACATTTTTACAGGCTGCGATGTATACGAGAGCGGGGAGGGACTGGGTGCGGTCACTGTACTCCGGCCCTGCCGCTCCGGTGCTGCAATATTCAAATATAAAATGTCTCATTCAATTAAAAGTGATTAAACATGCCCCCCCACACACTTTTAATATTACCATACATCCTAACAGCCGGGCGGGCGGCAGCATAACTCCCTGATGTCACGTACCTGCGCCGGCTACTTTATGAATCAAGCAGGCGGCGCAGGCACGTGACGTCAGTGAGTGACGCGCTGGCCGCCCAGCCTGCCTGCGTTGTACAGAAGCTGTTAGGGTGTACAGTAATATTAGGAGTGAGGTGGCATGTGTAATAACTTTTAATTGAATCAGACATTTTATATTTGTATACTGGAGCGGTGGGGGGGGGGGGATCTGTGGATGACAGTTTTATGGGGGACATCTGTGGGTGGCACTGTTAAGGGGTGGGGGGGTCTGTGGATGGCACTGTTATGGGGTGGGGGGTCTGTGATGGCACATATATAACAGTGCCACCCACAGGTCCCCCTCCATAACAGTGCCACCCGCAGATCCCCCTCCATAACAGTGCCCTCCACAGATCCCCCTCCATAACAGTGCCACCCGCAGATCCCCCTCCATAACAGTGCCCTCCACAGATCCCCCTCCATAACAGTGCCATCCACAGATCCCCCTCCACAACAGTGCCATCCACAGATCACCCTCCACAACAGTGCCATCCCACAGATCCCCTCCATAACAGTGCCATCCACAGATCCCCCTCCATAACAGTGCCATCCACAGATCCCCTCCATAACAGTGCCATCCACAGATCCCCCTCCATAACAGTGCCATCCACAGATACCCCCCAATAACAGTGTCCGTCACAGATACCCCCCAATAACAGTGTCCGTCACAGATACCCCCCAATAACAGTGTCCGTCACAGATACCCCCCAATAACAGTGCGTCATCCACAGATCCCCCTCCATAACAGCGCCATCCACAGATCCCCCCCATAACAGTGCGTCATCCACAGATCCCCCCCATAACAGTGCGTCATCCACAGATCCCCCATAAGGCCTCATGCACACGACCGTTGTTGTGTTCCGTTCCGCAAAATGGGGTTCCATTGTTCCGTGATCCGTTTCCGTTTTTGTTTCCGTGTGTCTTCATTTATTTTTGGAGGATCACCAGACATGAAGGAAAGTTAAAAAAAAATCTAAGTCAAGTTTGCCAAGCAAATGATAGGAAAAAAACTGACGCGGACGCGGATGACAATCTTGTGTGCCTCCGCGTTTTTTCACGGTCCCATTGACTTGAATGGATCCGCAAACCGTTTTCCGTGGAAAAAATAGGACAGGTTATATTTTTTTGACGGACTGGAACCAGGGATCACGGACGCGGATGACAAACGGTGCATTAGCCGAGTTTTCAACAAACCCATTGAAGGTCAATGGGTCCGCAGAAAATCACGAAAACGGAACAACGGACACAGAATAAAACAACGGTCGTGTGCATGAGGCCTAACAGTGCGTCATCCACAGATCCCCCATAACAGTGCGCCATCCCCAGATCCCCCCCCATAACAGTGCCATCCCCAGATCCCCCCCATAACAGTGTCCTTCACAGATCCCCCCCCCCCATAACAGTGTCCTTCACAGATCCCCAGTAATAGTGCCATCCACAGACCACCATTTGTTCCAAACCCACCAAAAGCACACCTTTTGGTTAAAAATATTTTTTTTCTTATTTTCCTCCCCAAAAACCTAGGTGCGTCTTATAGGACGAAAAATACGGTATATCAGTACTAGAGCGTTATAAGAGGAGCAGCTGATATCAGTCACATGTGATGTAATGTCTCTGGAGGTTATATCAGTGCTGGAGCGTTATAAGAGGAGCGGCTGATATCAGTCACATGTGATGTAATGTCTCTGGAGGTTATATCAGTGCTGGAGCGTTATAAGAGGAGCGGCTGATATCAGTCACATGTGATGTAATGTCTCTGGAGGTTATATCAGTGCTGGAGCGTTATAAGAGGAGCGGCTGATATCAGTCACATAGGATGTAATGTCTCTGGAGGTTATATCAGTGCTGGAACGTTATAAGAGGAGCTGCTGATATCAGTCACATATGACTGTGGATAGGTCATCAGTATCTGATTGGTGGGGGTCTGATACCCGGGACTAGGGATCGACCGATATTGATTTTTTTAGAGCTGATAACCTGTGAACTTTCAGGCCGATAGCCGATAATTTATACCAATATTTTGTGCATTTTCATTTTTGAAAAAAAATAAAAAAATTCCTACACAAATCTGTTGTTAAACGAAGAGATGCCATTATATATCTAGGATTAAATATATATACTTAATATTTTGGTGTTTTTTTTTTTTTATTTAATAACTATTTCCCCCTTAGGGGCTAGAACCTGGATCCCTTGTCCTATTCACCCTAATAGAGCTCTATCAGGGTGAATAGGACTTCACACTCTCCCTGCTGCCCTGTGCATAGTACACACAGCAGCAGGGAGGTTACCATGGCAGCCAGGGCTTCAGTAGAGTCTGATAGAGCTCTATCAGGGTGAATAGGACTTCACACTCCCCCTGCTGCCCTGTGCATAGTACACACAGCAGCAGGGAGGTTACCATGGCAGCCAGGGCTTCAGTAGAGTCTGATAGAGCTCTATCAGGGTGAATAGGACTTCACACTCCCCCTGCTGCCCTGTGCATAGTACACATGTCAGCAGGGAGCTGACTATGGCAGCCAGGGCGTCAGTAGCGTCCTGGCTGCCATGGTAACCGATCAGAGCCCCGCAATTACACTGCTTGGGCTCTGATCAGAAGCTGCCACTGCCACCAATGAAGATAACTTGCCCATTAATTCAAATATAGCGACACCTGACCTCTATGAGGGGTAGCTGCGATCCGCAACAGTTAACCCCTCAGGTGCAGCTATATGATTCACCCGCCTCCTATATTTGAATTAATAACTTCATTGGTGGCGCAATGGCCACAGCCCCTCCCCTCCTCCTCCCCTCTTGCCTCTCACTGGTGGCAGCAGCGGCACAGGGGGGAGGGACTGCTTCCTTCTCCCCTGTGCTGCAGAGGGAACATTGATCGCATTGATAGCAGCTCGATCCATGTTCGCGATTCGTTATCGGCATATCAGCAAGGTTAGATGCTGATACCGATAACTTTGAAAATCCTGAATATCGGCCGATAATATCGGTAAATCCGATAATCGGTCGATCCCTACCTGGGACCACTGCCGATCAGCTGTTTGACAAGGCACCGGGGCTCCTGTGAGCCCTGTGCCCTTCTCTGTGATTTTTCTGGGCCATGTGACGTCACGTTCATTGATCAAGTGGCCTATGAGCAGCTCAGCCGCATAGAGGTGAAAGGGGCTGAACATGATGCCAAGCACAGCCGCTATACAATGTACGGCGCTGAGCCTGGTGAGCTGTGAGGAGGCCGGGCACTACTGCCAGCACTTCAATAAACTTATCCTTTTGAATATGCAGGAAACATTTCCTTCACTTTGGATATTGTTTAGGCTGGGGGACTGGGTGGTTCATCTAGGACATCGAAGGTCCACGTGTGACCGCTGTCCACACTACTGACTGTACATAACAGACACAGTTATCAACTAAATGAGTTGCTTAAAGGGAGTCTGTCATCACAGTTTCACCTTTTTAACCCTTCCCATAGCTTTTGAGCAGCATTACAGTTGATAAAAACGTTACCTTTATAAGCAATCCTGGACTTATAAAACTGGCAAAAATCATCTTAGTAGGATATGCAAATGAGGGCTCGCAAGTGCCCAGGGGCGGCGTCAACCTCGTAGGTGCCCAGGCAGCTCTGCCTTATCGTCGCTTCCCCCCGCCCATCCTTTCCCTCTGCCCGCCCATCTTCTTACTTCTTCTTTCGCCGAGATCCCGCGCCTGCGCACTGAGTCCATCGGCCGGCGCATTCCATTCCTGGTATGGCATCACAGTAATTAATGCGCATGCGCCGGCTAACGGACTCAGTGCGCAGGATCTCGGCGAAAGAAGAAGTAATAAGATGGGCGGGCAGAGGGAAAGACTGGGCGGGGGGAAGCGACGATAAGGCAGAGCTGCCTGGGCACCTACGAGGTTGACGCCGCCCCTGGGCACTTGCGAGCCCTCATTTGCACATCCTACTAAGATGATTTTTGCCAGTTTTATAAGTCCACGATTGCCTTTAAAGGTAACGTTTTTATCAACTGTAAGGCTGCTAGAAAGCTATGGGAAGGGTTAAAAAGGTGAAACTGTGATGACAGACTCCCTTTAAAGAGAAACTATTTGATATAGTGCAGTGCACAATACTGTTCTGTTTAGCATACTGTTACTGTATTGTGTGCTAAAATGCATACATTCATGTGTGCGAGACTGAAAAATGAACAAGTTATATCTCCAGCTCTAGGGTGGGCCCCCAAAATCAATTCCACTGGTGGGCCCTAGGCACCCCAGTCCGACACTGTCTGTGTGTACCGCAAGTTTTTAACAGCCATTGGAATAAAGTTTATACCTTGAACACCAGAGCTGGACTCAACAAGCTTTCTTCTGAGGTTTTACCTATAGTGCATACCAGGCACTACGTCCGTGTTCGTGGCAAGAGCACACAGGTGAGAGCTGCCTTCTCCTATTTTGTTACATATATATCAGAAGTATGATTTTTTATATATATATATATATATTTATATATATATACACATACATACCGGTATACATATTTTTTTTAATTACACATTTTTTACAATTACAAAAAAAAAATAATATATATATAAATTTAATTAAGCCTCTATTTCTGACAGGATTCGAACTCACAACCTACATTACAGCCCAGAATCGTATCCTATAAATCACAGAAAAAATGCACCAAACGGATATGCCACTGACTATACTGGCTAGTCATAAATGCAGATATTAAAAGCTGAGACTTTCGCCAATATATTCCTGTCAGGAAAATATCGGAGCCCTTCATGCACCACGTCACGGTCACTCAGCATGGCAAAGGGTCCTACCACTACGCTAATCCTAATTTAGCCTCTATTTCTGAAAAGTTTCTGGCAGGATTCAAACTCAAAAAAATAAAAAATAAAAAATACAGCGATATAAACACAGTGATGTCACAGTACAGCGATATAAACACAGTGATGTCACAGTACAGGGGTAATAAACAGTGATGTCACAGTACAGAGATAATAGACACAGTGATGTCACAGTACAGGGATAATAAACACAGTGATGTCACAGTACAGAGATAATAAACAGTGATGTCACAGTACAGGGATAATAAACACAGTGATGTCACAGTACAGGAATAATAAACACAGTGATGTCAAAGTACAGAGATAATAAACACAGTGATGTCACAGTACAGGGATAATAAACACAGTGATGTCACAGTACAGAGATAATAAACAGTGATGTCACAGTACAGGAATAATAAACACAGTGATGTCACAGTACAGGAATAATAAACACAGTGATGTCAAAGTACAGAGACAATAAACACAACGATGTCACAGTACAGGGATAATAAACACAGTGATGTCACAGTACAGGGATAATAAACACAGTGATGTCACAGTACAGGGACAATAAACAGTGATGTCACAGTACAGGGATAATAAACAGTGATGTCACAGTAAAGAGATAATAAACAGTGATGTAACAGTACAGGAATAATAAACACAGTGATGTCACAGTACAGGGATAATACACACAGTGATGTCACAGAACAGAGATAATAAACAGTGATGTCACAGTACAGGGATAATAAACAGTGATGTCACAGTACAGAGATAATAAACAGTGATGTCACAGTAAAGAGATAATAAACACAGTGATGTCACAGTACAGGGGTAATAAACAGTGATGTCACAGTACAGAGATAATAAACAGTGATGTCACAGTACATAGATAATAAACAGTGATGTCACAGCACAGGGATAATAAACACAGTGATGTCACAGCACAGGGATAATAAACACAGTGATGTCACAGTACAGGGATAATAAACACAGTGATGTCACAGTACAGGGATAATACACACAGTGATGGCACAGTACAGGGACAATAAACAGTGATGTCACAGTACAGAGATAATAAACACAGTGATGTCACAGTACAGAGATAATACACACAATGATGTCACAGTACAGAGATAATAAACACAGTGATGTCACAGTACAGAGATAATAAACACAGTGATATCACAGTACAGGGATAATAAACACAGTGATGTCACAGTGCAGGGATAATAAACACAGTGATGTCACAGTACAGGGATAATACACACAGTGATGGCACAGTACAGGGACAATAAACAATGATGTCACAGTACAGAGATAATAAGCACAGTGATGTCACAGCACAGAGATAATAAACACAGTGATGTCACAGTACAGGGATAATAAACACAGTGATGTCACAGTACAGGGATAATACAAGCAGTGATGTCACAGTACAGAGATAATACACACAGTGATGGCACAGTACAGGGACAATAAACAATGATGTCACAGTACAGAGATAATAAGCACAGGGATGTCACAGCACAGAGATAATAAACACAGTGATGTCACAGTACAGGGATAATAAACACAGTGATGTCACAGTACAGGGATAATACAAGCAGTGATGTCACAGTACAGAGATAATAAACACAGTGCTGTCACAGTACAGGGATAATACAAGCAGTGATGTCACAGTACAGAGGTAATAAACACAGTGATGTCACAATACAGAGATAATATACACAGTGATGTCACAGTACAGGGATAATAAACACAGTGATGTCACAGTACAGGATAATACACACAGTGATGTCACAGTACAGAGATAATAAACACAGTGATGTCACAGTACAGGATAATAAACACAGTGATGTCACAGTACAGGGATAATATACACAGTGATGCCACAGTACAGAGATAATAAACACAGTGATGTCACAGTACAGAGATAATAAACACAGTGATGTCACAGTACAGGGATAATAAACACAGTGATGTCACAGTACAGGGATAATACACACAGTGATGTCACAGTACAGAGATAATAAACACAGTGATGTCACAGTACAGGGATAATACACACAGTGATGTCACAGTACAGGGATAATAAACACAGTGATGTCACAGTACAGAGATAATACACACAGTGATGTCACATTACAGAGATAATAAACACAGTGATGTCACAGCACAGGGATAATAAACACAGTGATGTCACAGTGGAGGGATAATAAACACAGTGATGTCACAATACAGAGATAATAAACACAGTGATGTCACAGTACAGAGATAATAAACACAGTGATGTCACAGTACAGGGATAATAAACAGTGATGTCACAGTACAGAAATAATAAACACAGTGATGTCACAGTACAGAGATAATACACACAGTGATGTCACAGTACAGGGATAATAAACACAGTGATGTCACAGTACAGAGATAATACACACAGTGATGTCACATTACAGAGATAATAAACACAGTGATATCACAGTACAGAGATAATACACACAGTGATGTCACAGTACAGAGATAATGCACACAGTGATGTCACAGTACAGAGATAATAAACACAGTGATGTCACAGTACAGGGATAATAAACACAGTGATGTCACAGTACATGGATAATAAACACAGTGATGTCACAGTACAGGGACAATAAACAATGATGTCACAGTACAGCGATAATAAGCACAGTGATGTCACAGCACAGAGATAATAAACACAGTGATGTCACAGTACAGGGATAATAAACACAGTGATGTCACAGTACAGGGATAATACAAGCAGTGATGTCACAGTACAGAGATAATACACACAGTGATGGCACAGTACAGGGACAATAAACAATGATGTCACAGTACAGAGATAATAAGCACAGGGATGTCACAGCACAGAGATAATAAACACAGTGATGTCACAGTACAGGGATAATAAACACAGTGATGTCACAGTACAGGGATAATACAAGCAGTGATGTCACAGTACAGAGATAATAAACACAGTGCTGTCACAGTACAGGGATAATACAAGCAGTGATGTCACAGTACAGAGGTAATAAACACAGTGATGTCACAATACAGAGATAATATACACAGTGATGTCACAGTACAGGGATAATAAACACAGTGATGTCACAGTACAGGATAATAAACACAGTGATGTCACAGTACAGGATAATAAACACAGTGATGTCACAGTACAGGGATAATAAACACAGTGATGTCACAGTACAGGGATAATAAACACAGTGATGTCACAGTACAGGGATAATATACACAGTGATGCCACAGTACAGAGATAATAAACACAGTGATGTTACAGCACAGAAATAATAAACACAGTGATGTCACAGTACAGAGATAATACACACAGTGATGTCACAGTACAGGGATAATAAACACAGTGATGTCACAGTACAGAGATAATACACACAGTGATGTCACATTACAGAGATAATAAACACAGTGATGTCACAGCACAGGGATAATAAACACAGTGATGTCACAGTGCAGGGATAATAAACACAGTGATGTCACAATACAGAGATAATAAACACAGTGATGTCACAGTACAGAGATAATAAACACAGTGATGTCACAGTACAGGGATAATAAACACAGTGATGTCACAATACAGGGATAATACACACAGTGATGTCACAGTACAGGGATAATACACACAGTGATGTCACAGTACAGAAATAATAAACACAGTGATGTCACAGTACAGAGATAATACACACAGTGATGTCACAGTACAGGGATAATAAACACAGTGATGTCACAGTACAGAGATAATACACACAGTGATGTCACAGTACAGGAATAATACACACAGTGATGTCACAGTACAGAAATAATAAACACAGTGATGTCACAGTACAGAGATAATACACACAGTGATGTCACAGTACAGGGATAATAAACACAGTGATGTCACAGTACAGAGATAATACACACAGTGATGTCACATTACAGAGATAATAAACACAGTGATGTCACAGTACAGAGATAATACACACAGTGATGTCACAGTACAGAGATAATGCACACAGTGATGTCACAGTACAGAGATAATAAACACAGTGATGTCACAGTACAGGGATAATAAACACAGTGATGTCACAGTACATGGATAATAAACACAGTGATGTCACAGTAGAGACATAATAAACACAGTGATGTCACAGTACAGGGATAATAAATAGGGTTGAGCGAACTCAAACTGTAAAGTTCGGGTTCGTACCGAACTTTAGGATTTTTGGACCCCGGACCCGAACCCGAACATTTCTGTAAAAGTTTGGGTTCGGGTTCAGTGTTACGGCGCTTTCTTGGCGCTTTTTGAAAGGCTGCACAGCAGTTAATGAACAAGCGTCATACTACTTGCCCGAAGAGGCCATCACAGCCATGCCTACTAATGGCATGGCTGTGATTGGCCAGAGCAGCATGTCACCCAGGCGCTATAAGCTTGGGTCACATAGCGCTGCACGTCACTCTGCTGATACAAGTGTAGGGAGAGGATGCGGCTGGACTGGTGATTTCAGGGAGAGAATAGGAGAGAATCTAACTCAGCGATCTACAGAGAAATAGTTGTGTGGGTGCAGGGCACAATCGTTTTACCCTGCCCTGAGCTCATTGACCCAAAAAAAAATAACTTTTATAATTCTGTTAGTTAGGTGGGCGGCGGCGGCGGCCATTTTATGCATGCTCAGTGCACCAGCACTGCATCTGAGCTTTTGGGACATTGCAAATCACAATTTTTTGGGGGCAAACTATAACATCTGTATTAGTCAGTGTGCAATTTAAGCTAGAAATACACCCATCATTTTCTGGGGTTTGAAAAACACACTTTTTTTTACAAAAAACACTATTTTCAGGCCTTGCAGCATCAGCGCACGTGTGAAATTCCAGGCTTATATACTGCTGTCATATATTCAGTTGTTAAACAAACACTCGTTTGGGCACAAAAATTTTTGTTGGCAGCCTATGATGCAGATGTCATTGTGAGATACACCCTTAATACATTTGGGTTAGATTCAGAGATTTTAAATACCGCCATTTGGTGCACCAATATTTACTTCAGGCCTACACTGGTTCAGGCCGTGTGAGATACCCCCTCTACATACAGGGGTTTGAATCAGAGATTAGAAATACAGCCATTTGAAATACATCCATTTTGTGCAAAGAAATCTTTAATTGAGGCCTAGTCTGGTTCAGACCGTGTGAGATACACCCTTTACATACTGTCGTTCTATTCTACTATTAATTAAACAAACATTTAGGGCAAGATCCTAAATTCAAAAAATATGAGGAGAGCGTCAAATAAGAGACGTGGCCCAGGTCGTGGTGCTGCTGGTGGAGCGCCTGTTGCAGGGAGAGGACGTGGTCGATCTGTACCAGCTACACGCACAAGTGAAACCCTTTCCTCAGGTGCGAGTAGGCGACAAAACCTGCAGTGGTATTTGGTCGGGCCTAATGCGGCTCTACGAATGGTGAGGCCTGAGCAAGTACAGGCGATAGTAGATTGGGTTGTTGACAGTGCCTCCAGTTTCTTAACATTGTCTCCCACCCAGTCTCCTGCTGAAAGACCACAGTTGGCACCTGCAGCCGATGTCCATCAGTCTTTCACCTCACCCCCTTGCAAATCAGCCAAGCAGTCTGAGCACCAAGTCATGCAGCAGTCTCTTCTTCTTTTGATGACTCTGTTAGCAGGGTTTCCCAGGGCCATCCACCTAGCCCTGCCCCAGAAGGGGAAGAGATTAAGTGCACCGATGCCCAACCACTTATTATTCAAGATGAGTACATGGGAGGACCATCGCAGCACGTCTCGGATGATGACGAAACACAGGTGCCAACTGCTGGGGCTTTCGAAAGTGTGCAGACCGACAAGGAAGTCAGAGGTGAAGGCTGGGTGGAAGATGATGTGGCGGACGATGAGGTCTTCGACCCCACATGGAATCAAGGTCATGCGAATGACCAATGTAGTTCAGAGGAAGAGGTGGTGGTCGCACAGAGCCACCAGCACAGCAGAAGAGGGAGCAGGGTGCAAAAGCGGAGCGGCCGTCCTCTAGACAGTACGCCTGCTACTGCCCATCGCAGCAAGGGACCGAGCACACCAAAGCCAGCTCCAAGGAGTTCCCTGGCGTGGCAGTTCTTCAGACAATGTGCTGACGACAAGACACGAGTGGCTTGCACTCTGTGCAATCAGAGCCTGAAGCGAGGCATAAACGTTCTCAACCTCAGCACAACCTGCATGACCAGGCATTTAAGTGCAAAGCACGAGCTGCAGTGGAGTAGACACCTCAAAAACCAAGAAAGGTCTCTGGCTCCTCCTGCTTCCTCTTCTGCTGCAGTCGCGGCCTCTTCATCCACCTCTGGAGTGACAGTGACACCTGCCACCCCGCAAACAGAGGATCTGTCAGCAACACCAACACCTGGGTCACCAAGCATCTCCACAATGTCCCATGGAAGCGTTCAGCTCTCCATCTCCCAAACGCTGGAGAGGAAGAGGAAGTACCCCCCTACCCACCCGCGATCCCTAGCCCTGAATGCCAGCATTTCTAAATTACTGGCCTTTGAAATGCTGTCATTCCGTCTGGTGGAGACGGATAGTTTGAAAAGCCTTATGGCGGTGGCTGTCCCACAGTACGTCATGCCCAGCCGCCACTACTTTTCAAGGCGAGCCATCCCTTCCCTTCACAACCAAGTAGGGGACAAAATCAAGTGTGCACTGCCCAACGCCATCTGTGGCAAGGTGCACCTGACTACGGATATGTGGACCAGTAAGCACGGTCAGGGCCGTTATATCTCCATAACAGCACACTGGGTAAATGCAGTGGAGGCTGGGCCTGAGGCGGGTAGCAGTTTGACGCATGTCCTTCCACCACCGAGGATTGCAGGTCGCTTCAGTTTGCCTCCTGTTGCTTCCTCCTCCTACTCTGCTTCCTCATCCTCTACCAGCTCCTCATCCGGTCAGCGTAACGCCTTCACCACCAACTTCAGCACAGCCAGGGGTAAACGACAGCAGGCAGTTTTAAAACTTATCTGTTTGGGAGACAAAACCCCACACCGCACAGGAGCTGTGGACGGGCATGGAACAACAGACCGATGAGTGGTTTATGCCAGTCAGCCTCAAGCCCGGCCTGGTGGTGTGCCATAATGGGCGAAATCTCGTAGCAGCTCTGGGACTAGCCGGTTTGACGCACATCCCTTGCCTGGCGCATGTGTAACATCCCAGAGTATGTCACTAAACTCTCTTCACCTGGCTATATGATGTTAAAGTGTAGATGTGTTGTCATCTTGTGTATCCTAACATTGTATTTATATTGTATGCCATTTCTAGGTCTGTATTGATTATATTTGCTGTAATTCCAAATGTACACCAGCAGGTGGCAGCAATATGTAGACAGAATAAGGCCAGTTAGTATACCTAGACTGGAATATTCCATTCCAGGCTAGCTCCCCCCTATCTGAGGAGGAGTGGAATGTTCCCACATCCTACTTCAGAGGGAGGACAGAAAGTTCTAGGCAGTGTACCAGCCACCCCCTGTTGGGGTAGGCTGTGTGAATAGGAGCTCCTAGAAAACAGGGATCCCAACCAAGGATTCAGGCCTTTGCTGAGGCCCAAAGCAACATTCCCAGCCTGAGTTCCTTACCACAGCTGGATGACAAAGAAAGCAGCCAACTTCAGAACTACTAGATATCCAGGAAGAAACCACCATTCCCTGCGAGCAGTCCTGTAAGTACAGATTCCAAATACAAGGAGAAGATAAGTACCTACATAGCTAGTCAGGCCCAAACAAAGCAGAAGATAGACAGAGCTGAAGACAGATACCTGCCAGATTCTTAAAGGTGTATGTACTAGATGCAGAAGATATGTATATAATTCCTGCCACATATTGCCAATACCTGCTGGGACCCTAGACTATTGCTGTAACATTGTATGGATCTAGAGCTGCATAAGATAACCTCAAGTAAATACAAGTTGGACCCTATTCTCTGTGTGGAATTCCATCATTCCTCCATTACTCCTATTTACAACACTCAATTTTGTTGCATGTGAGGCAGGATACAGGAGTCCAGCCGTACTACAGGTAGGAGACACCGTTGATACAATACAGAGACAATATCCCCCTCTGGCATTCCTAACCTAGTACGTGTGCTCATACCATCTTAAAGGGCCCTTTTACAGTACCTGCGGAAGTTGCAACTGGCGTCACAAACTTAGTTACACCTAAATCTGACCCACTGCATAGCAGCCCCAATGACCAGTGTCTTGCTCATTGCACATGTGCTGAATTTGGTGGTGCAGAGATTCCTTAAAAATTACCCAGATATGTCAGAGCTGCTGCATAAAGTGCGGGCCGTCTGTGCGTGCTTTCGGCTTTCTCACCCTGTTGCTGCTCGCCTGTCAGCGTTGCTTGTGCTTTCCCGTATACCGCCTCATATGCGACGTGCCCACAAGATGGAACTCCACCTTGCACATGCTGGCCAGACTGTGCGAGCAGCAGCAGGCGATAGTGGAGTTTCAGCTGCAGCACGCACGGGTGAGTCGCTCGGCGGAACAGCACCACTTCACCACCAACGAGTGGGCCTCCATGCAAGACCTGTGTTCCTTGTTGCGCTGTTTCGAGTACTCCACCAACATGGCCAGTGCCGATAACGCCGTTCTCAGCGTTACTATCCCACTTCTATGCCTCCTTGAAAAAACGCTCCTGGCGATAATGGAAGAGGATTTGGCACAGGAGGAGGAGGAGGAAGAGGGATCATTTCGTAGGGTTTCCGGCAAGTGGCTCGGATGGTGGGTTTCTGCACCCACAAACTCAAGGTACACAATTGTCCAGCCAGGGCACAGTTCTGGAGGATGAGGGGGTGGAGGATGAGGAGGAGGAGATGGAGGAGGAGGAACCATGTTCACAGCAGGGTGGCACCCAGACCAGCTCATGGCCATTACTGGTGTGTGGCTGGGGGGATACAGAGGACACAGATGATACACCTCCAACAGAGGACAGCTTTTCGTTGCCTCTGGGCAGCCTGGCACACATGAGCGATTACATGCTACGACCGCCGAGTTGCCCACATTCTAACTTGTGCTGATTACTGGGTGGCCACGCTGCTGGATCCCCATTACAAGGACAATGTACCGTCCTTAATTCCATCACTGGAGCGTGATCGTAAGATGCGCGAGTACAAGCGCGCACTGGTAGACGCGCTGCTGATGGCATTCCCACCTGACAGCGGGGGCACAGTGGAAGCACAAGGCGAAGGCAGAGGACGAGGAAGAGGTCGCCAAGGCAGCTGGGGCACCGCCAGCACCTCAGAAGGCAGGGTTAGCAAGGCCGACATGTGGAAAAGCTTTGTCAGCACGCCACAACAACCAGCACCACCAGCTGATACGGAACATCTTAGCAGGAGGCAGCATTTCACCAACATGGTGGAGCAGTATGTGTGCACACGCCTACACGTACTGAATGACGGGTCTGCCCCCTTCAACTTCTGGGTCTCCAAATTGTGCACATGGCCTGAGCTTGCCCTTTACACCTTGGAGGTGCTGGCCTGCCCTGCGGTCAGTGTATTGTCTGAACGTGTGTTTAGCACGGCAGGGGGCGTCATCACAGACAAGCGCAGCCGCCTGTCCACAGCCAATGTGGACAAGCTCACGTTCATTAAAATGAACCAGGCCTGGATCCCTCAGGACTTGTCCGTACCTTGTGCAGAATAAACATGTATACCGGCCGCACCCAGCCATTGTTATACTGCAGCGCAATTGCTCATGTTTGTATTTTGGATATTTCACACTCTTTTGGAGTGTACCCTAATTTTACAAAATTAAATTAAAACCAAAAACCTGTGTTGGCTATCTCGTCCTCCTCCACCGCCACTTCCACCTACTCCGCTACGTCCACCGCCTCCTCAAACTCCTACTCCATATGGAACTCCACCTCATAAATCCATTTTTTTTTTATTTGTACGTGTTTTATTTTATATCATTCCACTACTTTGTCAGTTACATTTTCTGGTGAAATTAACCAATTTTTGGGTGTGATGTACCACTGCTATACCGAGTAGGCCTGTTACAAAAAATAAAAAATTGTCATTAACATTTTCTGGTGAAATTAACCAGTTTTGGGGTGTATAGTACCACTGCTATACCTAGTAGGCCGGTTTACAAAAAATATATATTTGTCAGTTACATTTTCAGTTCAAATTCAACAATTTTTGGGTGTATAGTACCACTGCTATACCTAGTAGACAGGTTAAACAATAAAAAAAATTGTCAGTTACATTTTCTGGTGAAATTCAGCAAATTTTTGGTGTGATGTACCACTGCTATATCTATTAGACTGGTAAAAAAAAAAAAAAAAAAACATTTGTCAGTTACATTTTAGGGTCAAATTCACCAATTTTTGGGTGTAATATACCCCTCCTCTACCTTGTTGACAGCTTAATTTCTGTAATTTTTCTGTTACATTCTTGGGTTGACATTATACCATTTTAGACATGAATAAACCCCTGCTCTGCATAGGTGACAAGGAATTAAATTTCAGAAATTTTTCTTTAATTGATGCGCGCCACCTCCTTTTATTCAATGCTTAAACTTAAACAAGTTGTACCACATTTAAGCTTCAATACTTTGTCCCACATTTCCGCTATACTCTTTTGGCCAACATTTGCGCCTCAATAGCTTTTCCCACAATTCCGCTTGACTCTTTTGGCCCACATTTAGTCTTCTGTAATTTGTCCCACATTTGAGCCTCAATAGCTTTTCCCACATTTCTTCTCGATCCCAATTTTTTAAAATAAATTTATCTCCCTTAAATTTGGTCTCTCTTTCTCACGCTCGCTCTCCGGCCTGGAACCCTGATTCCCCACCACCCGTGATCACCATGGTAGGCGCAGAAAAGAACATCGAAAGTTGATAGAGCAAATATCAAATTGGATCGTGAACATCACGGGGACGTGCGACATGGTGGGGCAGTAAGTGTGCACACGCCTACATGAACTGACTGACAGGGGTCAGCCCCTACAACTTCTGGGTCTCCAAATTGGGCACATGGCCTGATCTTGCTCTTTACCCCTTGGAGGTGCTGGCCTGCCCTTCAGCCGGTGTATTGTCTGAACGTGTGTTTAGCACGACTGCAGGGGGTTATCACAGGTTATATTTCCCAATGTTTTGGGGTGTACCCTAATTTTAAAAATAAAATTTAAAACCAAAAAGCAGTGTAGGCTACCTCCTCCTCCTCCCCCGCCGCTTCCACCTACACCGCCACATCCACCGCCTCCTCAACCTCCTATTCCATATGGACCTCGTCCTCCTAGATCAAGATTATTATTTTTTATTTTTACGTATTTTATGTTATTTTAAGTCATTTCCCTATCCACATTTGTTTGCAGAGCACTTGCCATGCTCTTAACCACATTTTGACGACATTTGCAGCCCTCTAGCCCTTTCCGTGACATTTTACAGCCATTTTAGTGCTCAAAGTTCGGGTCCCCATTGACTTCAATGGGGTTCGGGGTCAAGTTCGGGTCCTGAACTCGAACTTTTTTCCAAAGTTCGGCCGAACCCGTCGAACCCGAACATCCAGGTGTCCGCTCAACTCTAATAATAAACACAGTGATGTCAGAGCACAGAGATAATAAACACAGTGATGTCACAGTACAGGGATTATACACACAGTGATGTCACAATACAGAGATATTAAACACAGTGATGTCACAATACAGAGATATTAAACACAGTGATGTCACAATACAGAGATAATAAACACAGTCATGTCACAGTACAGAGATAATAAACACAGTGATGTCACAGTACAGGGATAATAAACACAGTGATGTCACAGTACAGAGATAATAAATACAGTGATGTCACAGTACAGCGATAATACACACAGTGATGTCACAGTACAGAGATAATAAACACAGTGATTTCACAGTACAGGGATAATAAACACAGTGATGTCACAGTACAGGGATAATATACACAGTGATGTCACAGTACAGAGATAATATACACAGTGATGTCACAGTACAGGGATAATATACACAGTGATGTCACAGTACAGGGATAATACACACAGTGATGTCACAATACAGAGATAATAAACACAGTGATGTCACATTACAGAGATAATAAACACAGTGATGTCACAGTACAGAGATAATAAATACAGTGATGTCACAATACAGAGATAATAAACACAGTGATGTCACAGTACAGGGATAATAAACACAGTGATGTCACATTACAGAGATAATAAACACGGTGATGTCACAGTACAGAGATAATAAACACAGTGATGTCACAGTACAGGGATAATAAACACAGTGATGTCACAGTACAGAGATAATAAACATAAGTGATGTCACAGTGCAGAGATAATAAACACAGTGATGTCACAGTACAGAGATAATAAACACAGTGATGTCACAGTACAGAGATAATAAACACAGTGATGTCACAATACAGGGATAATAAACACAATGATGTCACAGTACAGGGGTAATAAACACAGTGATGTCACAGTACAGGGATAATAAACACAGTGATGTCACAGTACAGGGATAATACACACAGTGATGTCACAGTACAGGGATAATAAACACAGTGATGTCACAGTACAGAGATAATAAACACAGTGATGTCACAGTACAGGGATATTACACACAGTGATGTCACAGTACAGGGATAATAAACACAGTGATGTCACAGTACAGGGATAATAAACACAGTGATGTCACAGTACAGGGATAATACAAGCAGTGATGTCACAGTACAGGGATAATAAACACAGTGATCTCACAGTACAGGGATAATAAACACAGTGATGTCACAGTACAGGGATAATAAACACAGTGATGTCACAGTACAGAGATAATACACACAGTGATGTCACAGTACAGAGATAATATACACAGTGATGTCACAGTACAGGGATAATATACACAGTGATGTCACAGTACAGAGATAATACACACAGTGATGTCACAGTACAGGGATAATACACACAGTGATGTCACAGTACAGGGATAATAAACAGTGATGTCACAGTACAGGGATAATACACACAGTGATGTCACAGTACAGACATAATAAACACAGTGATGTCACAGTACAGGGATAATAAACACAGTGATGTCACAGTACAGAGATAATAAACACAGTGATGTCACAGTACAGGGATAATACACACAGTGATGTCACAGTACAGAGATAATACACACAGTGATGTCACAGTACAGGGATAATAAACACAGTGATGTCACAGTACAGAGATAATACACACAGTGATGTCACAGTACAGGGATAATAAACACAGTGATGTCACAGTACAGGGATAATAACAAACACAACAATAGCCGCTCTCTGGAAACCCCTTCTAATTATTTTAAGTTGCCTGTTGTTTTCTTTCCAATGCTCAGCTCTCTGGAAATAAGAGATCATGTATCTCTCCTTTGACACAAAGCAATTTAAAAAAAATCTATAAAATTTGTAACTGTTATCAGGGACTATTTCTACGGGCCATGTGGAGATGACAGTAAGAAGGAAAGTTGCCGAGATGAGACATTATAACTTGTCTGATTAGTTATAATCCACATGAAGGGCGGCTCCCACCGGTCAAGGTCAAGTCTATTTAGAAGATGTTTCATCAGGATAAATGGAATCTGCACGGTGGAATATACCAGACGTGCAAATCACAGGAGAGGTCTCCGATTAGTCATTATTCTAAGCAGCTGCCGCTTCAGCATGGAAGCAATGTTATAACCGTGAGAATGGATCCCCAACTGCTGTGAAACGGGCAAAATCCTAAAATGATAGCCAGAGATAGATAGATAGATAGATAGATAGATAGATAATAGATAGATAATAGATAGATAGATAGATAGATAATAGATAGATAGAAAGATAGATAATAGATAGATAATAGATAGATAGATAGATAGATAGATAATAGATAGATAGATAGATAGATAGATAGATAATAGATAGATAGATAATAGATAGATAGATAGATAGATAGATAGATAATAGATAGAAAGATAGATAATAGATAGATAATAGATAGATAATAGATAGATAATAGATAGATAGATAGATAGATAGATAGATAGATAGATAATAGATAGATAATAGATAGATAGATAGATAGATAGATAGATAATAGATAGATAATAGATAGATAATAGATAGATAGATAGATAGATAGATAGATAGATAGATAATAGATAGATAGATAGATAGATAGATAGATAATAGATAGATAATAGATAGATAGATAATAAATAGATAATAGATAGATAATAGATAGATAATAGATAGATAATAAATAGATAATAGATAGATATTAGATAGATAGATAGATAGATAGATAGATAGATAGATAGATAGATAGATAGATTTTAAAAATGTCTTTACCCTGGGCATCGGCAGCCATGTTAGCAGTCACAACTTTCAGTCTTGTGCTCATCCTCAGTGGGAGGATATCCATAAAATATGACCAGTTGTTCTAATATACAATTTCCTGTTTTATACAAGCTTTTAAGATCATTCAGCTCTGCAAGTTTCAAGTGATAGATACTTTAAGTGATTGTTATATTCAGGGCCGTCTTTAATATTAATTGGACCCTGGGCAAGAATTTACTTGGGCCCCCTGGATCCCGCCTTCCCACACCCTAAGAAAAAGCTAAAATCTTATACTCACCTGTTTCCTTTCACCGGCGCTCACTAGCTGCTGGTACGGCGAGGGATGGTGCAACGCAGACGCGCACACCTCACCGCGTTCTGGCACAGGCGGGCGTGATGACATCATCACACCTGCCTGTGCTGGGATTTCACTACCAACTAGACCTCAGGCCTGTAGCCTATGACAAGTCTTGTCGCCATCTGCAAATTTTAAGGCGCATTGGCAACCATTTTGCTCGCCATCTGGAGCGCTGTATTGCATCAGTGACATGAACACTCTCCACATATAATGTTATATTACATCAGTAACATCACCACTCTCCACATATAGGCGATATATTACATCAGTAACATCACCACTCTCCACATATAATGATATATTACATCGGTGACATCACCGCTCTCCACATATAGGTGATATATTACATCAGTGACATCACCGCTCTCCACATATATGTGGAGAGCGGTGATGTCACTGATGTAATATATTACTTACCGGTATATGTGGACAGCAGTGATGTCACTTGTATTAAGCAAATATATTGCTGCATTTGTGGGAGGGGAGGCTGATTACAAGGCTAATTACACGCACCTGTGGGCCCAGGCTGGCTGATTACTAGGCTATTTATAGGCACCAGTGGGCCCAGGCTGACGATGATTCAGCTGATTTCACCCACCCACCCACACCTTCTTACAGTCACTTCACATTAGGGTGGCCCCCCTTATAAGTAATATATTACATCAGTGACATCACCGCTGTCCACATATAAGTAATATATTACATCAGTGACATCACCGCTGTCCACATAAGTAATATATTACATCAGTGACATCACCGCTGTCCACATATAGGTGATATATTACATCAGTGACATCACCGCTGTCCACATATAAGTAATATATTACATCAGTGACATCACCGCTGTCCACATATAGGTGATATATTACATCAGTGACATCACCGCTGTCCACATATAAGTAATATATTACATCAGTGACATCACCGCTGTCCACATATAAGTAATATATTACATCAGTGACATCACCGCTCTCCACATATAGGTGATATATTACATCAGTGACATCACCGCTGTCCACATATAAGTAATTGTAATGACCGGCGTCACGCACAGGGAGGGAAAAGGGAAAGCCCTGCCCAAGGGAGAGGGAAAGGTGGTGACCCCTAACTCACCTTGCGGCTGGCACCTGACTGCCCTGACGTCCCTAGATGGGTTCCTCACTCGTGCGGCGATCACGTGCCTGAACCCTGGCTTTCCCTAAAATGAGCCCTAGATAGTGAACGGGCCGGTGGGATCGCTAGTCCGCACCACTGACACTAAGAGGGAAACACCAGGGAGAGGACAGACAATACAGACAAACACATACACCCAGGTGGGCGACCACAGCAGACCACAAAGGTCCAACAGGGATCCGGAGGGTAGCGTTCTGGACCAACAACCAGAGAACGCAGCAACACAGCTCCAGAAGGTCAGAATAGATGTCCAGGCAGGAAGCTCTATATCTGGCAACCAGAGAAGTGTGAGAGGGGAATATAAGGAGGTTGGGCGTGCTGGACAAGGAACAGCTGAGGAGAAGGAGCTACGGATCCCTGAGTGAGCCAAAAGGGTTTGCAAAGCAAACCCAGAAAGCTACCATAAGGAAACAGTCCTATCTACATAGAGCGCGCAGCCAAACGCTGCGACTTCCTGACCCCGGGTATAACGGAGTCAGACGTGGCTCTTTACACCCTCGTGATAGTACCCCCCCTTTCTACGAGGGGCCTCCGGACGCTCAGGACCAGGTCTCTCAGGATGAGAGGCATGAAAAACCCGAACTAGCATGTCGGCGTTTACCTCAGACGCTGGAACCCACATTCTTTCCTCGGGACCGTAACCCTTCCAATGCACCAGATATTGAAGAGAGCGGCGGACCCGACGAGAATTAACAATTTTGGATATCTGAAATTCTAGATTACCATCCACGACAACAGGAGGGGGTGGCAGCGGTGACGGTTCTAGAGGTGGAACATATTTTTTGAGTAACGACTTATGAAAAACATTATGGATTTTAAAAGTCTGAGGTAACTCCAGGCGAAAAGCCACGGGGTTGATGATGGCTACAATTTTGTAAGGGCCAATAAACCTAGGACCCAGTTTCCAAGAGGGAACCTTCAATTTAATATTCCTAGTAGACAACCACACATAGTCATTCACTCCTAGGTCCGGACCTGGCGACCGTCTCTTATCAGCCATGCATTTGTATTTACCTCCCATATTTTTCAAGTTAGCTTGCACCTTTCCACCATACCGATGAAAGAGATGACGAAAACCGTTCCTCTTCGGGAACCCAAGAAGACCCCCCCCTCTTTGAAAGTACAGAATTGGGGATGAAAACCATATGCACCAAGAAATGGTGACTTGCCAGTGGATTCCTGACGACGATTATTTATGGCAAACTCAGCTAACGGTAAATATGATGACCACAACTCTTGGTTTTCAGACACAAAACATCTTAGATATGTCTCCAGGTTTTGGTTGGTACGCTCAGTCTGTCCATTCGACTGAGGATGGAAAGCTGAGGAAAAGGACAAGTGTAACCCCAAACGGGAACAAAAAGCTTTCCAAAATTTAGAAATAAACTGGGTACCCCGATCCGAAACAACATCGGAGGGGACCCCGTGAAGCTTCACGATTTCACTGACGAATACCTGAGCAAGAGTCTTAGCATTAGGTAGTGCGGGTAACGCAATGAAGTGTACCATTTTGCTAAACCTGTCCACTACTACCAAAATAACTGTTTTACCCGCAGACAAAGGTAAGTCAGTGATAAAATCCATTGACAGATGTGTCCATGGTCTATTGGGAATGACGAGTGGTAATAGAGACCCTGCAGGACGTGTATGTGAAACTTTTGCGCGCGCACAGGTAGAACAGGAAGACACAAAATCCAATACATCCTGACGCAACCTTGGCCACCAAAAACGACGAGACAATAGCTCCAAGGTTGCTTTACTACCCGGGTGCCCAGCAAGTGCCGAATTATGATGTTCCTTTAATAATTCGAAACGTAGGTTCAACGGTACAAACAATTTCTCTGAGGGGCAAGAGACCGGGGCGTCCCCCTGGGCCTCTAACACCTTCCCCTCCAGAACAGAGTGTACCGCAGAAACAACCACTCCTCTTTGAAGAATGGGCACCGGATCACCCACATTACCCCCTCCAGGGAAACAACGAGATAGTGCATCAGCCTTGGTATTCTTTGCCCCAGGACGATAGGTAATAACAAAGTTAAACCTGGTAAAAAATATCGACCACCTAGCCTGTCTAGGGGTGAGACGCTTAGCTGACTCGAGGTACAGAAGATTTTTGTGGTCCGTAATCACAGTGACGGGGTGGACTGCCCCCTCTAAAAAGTGACGCCACTCCTCAAACGCAAGTTTAATAGCTAATAGTTCCCTATTGCCAATATCGTAGTTCTTTTCTGCTGCAGATAGTTTTTTAGAAAAGAAAGCACAAGGACGCCATTTGCCAGGAGACGGACCCTGAGACAGCACAGCCCCCACTCCCACCTCTGACGCATCGACTTCAACAATAAAAGGCTGAGAGACATCAGGTTGGACTAGTACAGGTGCCGAAGTAAACCTCTTTTTTAGAGAGGAAAAAGCAACTTTAGCGGCGACAGACCATTTAGAAAAATCAGTCCCCTTCCTAGTCATGTCAGTAAGCGGTTTTACAATAAGTGAATAATTTTTAATGAATTTCCTATAGAAATTCGCGAAGCCCAAGAACGGTTGTAGTGCTTTGAGGTTCTCAGGAAGATCCCAATCTAAAATTGCGTGGACCTTCCTAGGATCCATACGGAAACCTGAAGCAGATAAAAAATAACCTAGGAATTGTATCTCCTGAACGGCGAAGACACATTTTTCAATTTTAGCATATAATTTATTCGTCCGTAGGACCTGCAGTACTTGTCTGACATGCAGCTTATGTGTTCTCAGATCAGACGAATAAATTAAAATATCATCTAGGTATATTACCACAAACCTGCCGATTAGATGACTAAAAATGTCATTAACGAAATGTTGAAAGACGGCAGGAGCATTGGTCAGACCGAAAGGCATAACTAGATTTTCATAATGCCCCTCAGGGGTGTTAAAAGCTGTCTTCCACTCATCCCCCTCCTTAATACGAATTAGACAAGGAACAGTGCTGGACAAGGAACAGCTGAGGAGAAGGAGCTACGGATCCCTGAGTGAGCCAAAAGGCTACCATAAGGAAACAGTCCTATCTACATAGAGCGCGCAGCCAACCGCTGCGACTTCCTGACCCCGGGTATAACGGAGTCAGGCGTGGTTCTTGACACCCTCGTGACAGTAATATATTACATCAGTGACATCACCACTCTCCACATATAAGTAATATATTACATCAGTGACATCACCGCTGTCCACATATAAGAGGCATATTACAGCACTGACGTCATCCCTCTATATGACGTTACAGATTACAGTTCTATTGTATGACACAGGAGATTATAAAGCTGCAGGGTGAGACATCAGACATGTGCCTGACACGCACAAACTGTGGGCGGAGCCCCGGGAAATGAGCGGGCGGCGGGGTTGGTCTCTATACAATATATATATCTATATGTACGAGGGATGAGGCACCTGCTCCGCCGCTATCTGCATGGCAGCCGCTGACGCCATCTTCCTTCTCTTCTAGCTGAGAGCCGTTGCTCTGCACACTAGAAGCTCTGACAGTCATGTGACTTTCAGTCGCGCTCCTGGGCTCCTGCAGTCATATTGAGGGAAAGCGCCGGATGTGTGGGGGGGGGGCGCTGGGGTGCGCAGCGCACAGCTCCCATGCCCCGCCGCAATATTTGGCTACAGTGCGGCAGCTAAGGCTAAAAAGTCGTGTTGGTCACTGAGTGCTGCTTGGGCCCCCCAGGAGCAACTGGGCCCAGGGCGGCTGCCCCTTTTGCCCCGCGGTAAAGACGGCCCTGTTATATTGTGTTGTATGTTCTTCTTAATTTTTAGATAACATGGGATATTTCCAACCCATGGGGATGATGGATTTACGAGCCCATTATTTATTTTTTTTACTTTTTATTTCTAAATGGTGGGTTATTTGTAAATGGTGGGTTATGCGTGTGCATAAGTATCCTTGTGGAAACAGGGACGAGTGTATGAATACTGATCATACTGGTACATTTCACGCAGGACGTGTATCAGTGGTGTCAGGTTCAATCCGCAGAATGATATCACTATGAAATAAAGGGGGTACCTTTATACACATTGACCGTCTACTAGGTTGATTTTATTGCAAGACACAGAGGCTCATATTTGCTTAACTCTTTCTTTACTGAAAAATAGCAGCAAAGACAATTGAAGAAAAAAACCATAAGAATATCCATGGTAACAGCTCCTCCCCTTCTACTCCTAAATAAGGGACATCACTGGCTGGACACTTCCTCTTTCTTTGCTGCTCCAGCTCAGATAAGTGGTCTAAAATTTCTTTCATTTTAATTGTCTTATTGATTTCTCCTTTTTAGTTTCTGAGGGGTACCTTTTGGAGATTGTGTTTGGATTATATCCTTTACCCCAGTTCCTTCTGGAACAGGGGTTCTTAGGGTTATCTTTCAGGGCCATTTCCTTATTGTGTACCCTGTTAATTTGTCCCGACTGGCAGGGGTTAATTGTGCCGCTTGCGATCCCTCCCGTTTTACCCCTGTGACACCGGGTCGGTCTCCGGCTGTTCGGTGCCGTTTTCGATAGCCCCTCAGTTATATTTCGGCCATTTTGTCTACTGTCGCTCCTTCTCCTTACCTGTGCCTTCCCGCGCTGTTTTCCCGGGCTTCGGTGTCTCACATCTCGTCGGACGGGATTCTCAGGCGCCATCTTTGTTTTCTCCCCTCAGACGCCGAGATCTCGCGTTTCTTGGCGAGATTCTCGGACGCCATCTTTCTCCTCCTTCTCTTCCGATTGGTCTCTCTCTGGAAGGGGGAGGGCTCTTGCTCCTGCGCTCCTCGTCGGATCATTGCTACACAGTGCTGTCCGCATCGCTCGTTCGGTTTCCTGCTCTCTTGCCAGCGTTTTTTCTGCTATCTGTTGGGGTGACCTACTCCTCAGGTACATATCTCAAAATGTCTTTGGTCCCTGTGTCCCCTGCCAGTTCGGTACCGGTGAGAAGATCCAGTCGGGTCTCACCTTCCCCCCCTCATAGGGTTAATGATGTCCCGGCTCAGGAGATGCAGGCTGCTAATCTCCAGCAGTCTATTTCAGATGCAATAGTTGCTGCTATGGGGACAGTTTCCGAGTCCTTATCACACACTATATCCCAGGTCCTAAGGGCTCAAACTAACCCTGTTATGAACCCTCCTGCCTCCAGAACAAATGTGAATGTGGGTTCTGGCCCATCCAATGAATGCGCAGTCAAATCGCGCAAAAGAGCTAATTCACGCCCGGCAGAAAGGGCACGTGCATGGAAGACCGCCCGGTCCTTACCGGAGCAGGTTTCTGATTCGGACGCAGAGTCCGTTGAGGAGGCGTATGATGATTACCCCCTTTATTCTGGGGAAGATAATTTAAATGATGTGGCAGTAGATCCTGCTATTGAGGAGGACCCGTCTAAATCAGCGGGGACCGATATAGACCCTTTAGAGTCCGGCAAGGACACTATTCTGGATCCCATGGGTGACCCCCTATTTAATCCGGACCAGTTACACCATCCTAGATCCTCAGAATGGCTTCCCGCCACTCATGTGGCGCAATATTTGGAAGCAAGGATTCGTACTCCCCTCTCCAAAGAAGCTCGCAGTAAGCTTCGGGCAGAGTGCCCACGACCCCTGATCCCCCACAGGATTTGTGAGACACCTAGTGTGGACCCAAAAGTGGTGCAATTTCTAGCTAAAACGGGGTTCAACCCGCGTAAAGGCTTAGACTCCGCATTAAAAGCCTGTCAGGATAAATTATTGGATATGACAGGTCCGCTGGCCAAAATTTTTGACTTAGCCGAATCTGCTAAGGCAGCGGGCACCCAGGTAGATCCTGAGGATCTTAGCGGTTGGGCCCAAAGAGCGATTTGCCTAGCTGGCAATGTTAATACTTCTATAGCCATTGAAAGAAGAAAGGCCATCCTAATGAAAATTGAGCCTAAATTGGCAAATTTATCCCTGACGGAATCCGGGAAAGAGGCGCAAGGCCTATTGTTTGGGGACCCCTTCATAAAAGAGTTGGGGAAGTATGTGGGAGCCTTTACGGCCCTTGATAAAGCGCAGAGCTCTATGCGCCGCGTCTTTCAAGCGCGTTTTTCCTCCAGGGCCGGCAATCCTAGGGGCCGATTGTCCGGCCGCTCCAACTTTCAGCCCAAAGGCACGGGCCGTGGCTCCTTTACTTATCGACAGTCGCTGCAGGACTCCAGGTACCAGCCCACCTTCTTTCCGTCCCGCGGAGGTCCTTCCCGTTCCAGAGGTTTCTGTGGCACTCCGGGCTCAAGGCGCCCATATGGTAAGTCCTCCTTGTGTGCCGCCCCTGAGTTCCCTGCAGGTTGGGGGAAGACTCCGTCACTTTTTCCATGTGTGGTCAGGGATCTCCTTAGACCAGTGGGTCCTGTCTACGGTCCGGGGTTTTACCATCGAGCTAGTATCCATCCCGCAGAGCCTTCCCGCTGTTTGGGGGGGTCCGACCTCGGACCGGTCGCTCCTAAATTCAGAACTGTCATCCCTTCTATTCAAAGGGGCCATAGAATTGTCTCCCCATCCCTTCACAGGGGTTTTGAGCAGTATCTTCCTGGTACAAAAGAAAGGTGGCCAGTTTCGGCCAGTCATAAATCTCAAACATCTAAATGTCTTCGTTCGCTACAGGCATTTCAAGATGGAGGGCATCCATCTGCTCCGGGATATGCTTCTGCCGGGAGACTGGTTCGTCAAACTGGATCTGAAGGATGCGTATTTAACGGTCCCAGTAGCTCCTCCATCTCGAGATCTCCTGCAGTTCTTATGGAACGGCCAGACTTGGCGGTTTACGTGCCTCCCGTTTGGCCTGTCATCCGCCCCGTGGTGCTTTACGAAGATCATGAAGCCGGTAGTGGCTTGGCTCAGGGCGAGAGGGGTGCGTCTAATTATTTATTTGGACGATATCCTGATCATGGCCCAGAATCCTTCCCTTCTGTTGTATCATTTAGAGATGGCCAAGTCCCTGCTTCAAGGGCTGGGTTTTGTTCTCAACCTAGAAAAATCATGTCTGGTCCCGGACACCTCAGTAGAGTTTCTCGGTTTTTCCGTGAACTCTTTGGATCAGTCCCTCAGTCTGCCCTTAACCAAGGTCAAATCAATACGCAAGGAAATTCGGCATGCTCTCTTGCTTCCTCAGTTATCTCTCCGTCACCTTGCTCGCCTGATCGGTCTCCTCACTTCCTCCATTCAGGCGATATTCCCTGCCCCTCTTCATTATCGGGCTCTACAGAGGCTGAAGATTGCTCACCTTCGAGCAGGGGCCTCTTATTCAGACACTCTTGTCTTGGACACAGAGACCAGGGACGAATTGATGTGGTGGATACACAACTTGTCGGTATGGAATGGTCGAGCGATATTCGGTCCTCTTCCGGATCTGGTCATCGAGTCAGATGCCAGTCTGAGGGGGTGGGGAGCACACTGTCAAGGAGTATCCACGGGTGGAGCATGGTCTCCGGAGGAGACTCATCTTCACATCAATGCCCTCGAACTCTTAGCGGGCTCTTTCGCGATCCGCAGCTTTGCTCAGGGGTCCGTACGGGCGTGTATTCGCCTTCGTATGGACAATGTCTCTGCGGTCCGTTACGTGAATTGCCTGGGGGGAACGCGGTCCAGGGTTTTGGCCTATCTGGCCAAAGATTTTTGGGAGTTTTGTCTTTCCAGGGGAATTTCGGTGGTGGCGGAATACATTCCAGGACTCCACAACACATTGGCCGACTGGAGTTCTCGTTGCATTTCGGACTCCAGCGACTGGAGGTTGGATCCGGGGGTCTTCCGAGATATTGTGTCTCTTTGGGGCCCATGTTGCATCGATCTGTTCGCGTCTCGCCTGAACACGCAACTGCCCAGGTACTTCAGTTGGCGTCCGGATCCTCAGGCAGAGGCCGTAGATGCTTTCCTCCAGAACTGGGGGGGTTCCTTCCATTATGCCTTTCCTCCGTTCGCTCTCATCCCTCGTGTACTCGCCCAGGTCCGTCGCCAGATGGCTCAGTTGGTCCTTGTGGTTCCCTTCTGGCAGACACAATCGTGGTTTCCTCAGTTACTGCATCTTCTCGCGGAGGAGCCTCGGCTCCTGCCGTCGTTTCCACAGCTTTTGCTCGACCCTTTTGGTCACCTTCATCCTCTTCTGCTAGACGGCTCTCTGCAGCTTCTAGCTTGCCGGGTTTCAGGGGGCCCTGGGATTCCTCGGAGTTTTCCACAGCAACCAGACAGCTGTTGGAGTCGGCTTGGGCTCCAGGCACTAGACGAGCCTACCAGGCGGCTTGGGACGTCTGGGTTCGTTGGTGCAATCCACGGGACTTGGATCCCGTTCAAGCCCCTGTAGTCGCGGTTCTTCAGTTCCTCACTTCTCTCTTTGAGGTGGGTAAAGCTTACCGTACCCTGAACGTCTACCGCTCGGCGATTTCTGCTAGACATTCCGGATTTGATGGTTGCCCCGCTGGTCAACACCCGTTGATCTGTCGTCTGTGGGTCTCGGTTGTCGCGTCCTCCTAGGCCGCGTTTCTCTACCACTTGGGACGTTGCGACGGTTCTCCGTTTTCTGGAGGGTTGGCCCCTCAATTCGTTGCTGTCTCTTCGGCAGTTATCCGCCAAGTTGGTGACCCTTCTTTGTTTAGTATCTTGTAAGCGCGTATCGGACGTACGGGCTTTAGATATTGACGCGCGTTATTTTACGCCTCAAGGGGTGCTGTTCAATATATCCCGTCGCACTAAGACGGGTATCAAGTCGGTTACTTACCCGTCTTTTCCTTCTTCTCTGCAGCTGTGCCCCGTGGCTTGTTTACGGGAGTACGAGTCTCGCACCGTAGCTTTTCGCTCTCGGGATTCCCCGCAGTTGTTCATCTCTTTTCGTCGCCCTTTTTCCCCGGTTACCAGTGTTACGCTTTCCCGTTGGGTTAAGTGGATACTTTCCCTCTCTGGTATTGATACTTCCATCTTCACCGCGCATTCGGTTCGGGGAGCGGCGGCTACCTCTTTGTCGGTGGCTGGTGCCCGTTTGGAGGAGGTCATGCAGTTGGCGGATTGGTCCCGAGTCTCTACCTTTCGGGAATTCTATTTCAGGCCAGATCCTCACGTTTTTGCTTCAGTTATTGCCCAGCTTTAAACTTGCAAATATGAGCCTCCGTGTCTTGTAATAAAATTAGGGATTTTCCTAAGTCATGACGTAAAGTCATGATTTTATTAAAGACACGGAGGCGAGTATTTCCCGCCCATTGCAGTTTCACCCTCCCTGCTGGGTTTTAGGGTCTTTATACTGTTCGTTATTATTTATCTGTCTGTTACGGCATGTGAAGTATTTGGGCTGCTGTGCTTGTTCGAGAACAATGCAGTTGGGTGAGTTGCTGCCATGATGTTTGTTTTTTCTCTTCCCTCCAGGTTGATGCACTTTGGTCATCCATCGTCTGATGTTCACCTTCCAGAGGTTCCGTTTGATTGTTCTACGGCTGCTGTTCCGGTTGTTATTGTCCGTTCCAGAGTCCAGTTTTCGCCGTTGAAGACTGCAAAGAAAGAGGAAGTGTCCAGCCAGTGATGTCCCTTATATAGGAGTAGAAGGGGAGGAGCTGTTACCATGGATATTCTTATGGTTTTTTTCTTCAATTGTCTTTGCTGCTATTTTTCAGTAAAGAAAGAGTTAAGCAAATACTCGCCTCCGTGTCTTTAATAAAATCATGACTTTACGTCATGACTTAGGAAAATCCCTAATTTGCATGTGTATCCCCGTAACTATGGAGGTACTTTGTCATATCGTTCTCCATGGTATTTCAGTATAATGGTGAGCTCGGATCCTCTTTCTCCTCCTTACATATTTTTCATTTTAATTTATTTATAAATTGGTCTCGGGCGGCCCTCCTCCCTTCCTCGGCTCTCAGCTTTCGCGTCGTGATTCTGCGTCTTATCACATGCTGGTTGTGCCGAGACCAGCTGACAGAGGGTCGCGTCAGTTCCGGGGTGACGTCACGGGCATGCACATTTGTTCGAACCAGCATGGTCCTTCCCCATGCTGGTTCGTTGTTCCTATCCTATTCATGTATTAATTATGTTTTTAGATTACACCTGTCACCTTCGGATGGATATTAATTATGCAATCTGGGACAATTATGAATTTATATCACAAGTCTGTTTACATCTATATATAATTTTATTTTATTTTTTGTAATTACACATGTTTACAATATTGAATTATGTATATGTAACAAGATCATGGATTTATATATATTTTTTTGTAGTTTATGAATTGTTTTGCACTAATTGCATGTATTGATTAATTGATTATAACACTCCTTTAGATACTTGTATTGGCACCATTGTTTGTTATCACTGCTTGAAAAAGGTTCCATGGAGCGAACCGAAACTTTGCGCCTTTGGTGAATAAAGCACATGTCACTTTATTGGAAGTGCCGCGGTACTCTTATTGATGTACCGCCTCAACCGCTGGCACACCGGTTGTACTTCGTCCTGGTGGTGCTGCCTAGAAGCTTTAATTTTAGATAGATAGATAGATAGATAGATAGATCAGACAGAGATAGATTTGAAAAATGTCTTTACCCCGGGCATCGGCAGCCATGTTAGCAGTCACAACTTTCAGTCTTATGCTTATCCTCAATGGGAGGATATCCATAAAATATGACCAGTTGTTCTAATGTTAATGTAATGATAAAGCCAAACTGACGGCCAGTAGACATACTTTTTTTTTCAGAACCTTTAAGAAAATTCTTTGACCTGGGATGAAACCCAAAATTACAGAAGAAGGGGGACGTACCCGGAGACATTAATGATGCCTATTACTAAGGGTAAACTCAGCCAACGGTAGATACATCCCCCATTCACGTTAGTTGTGTGAACAGAAACACCTAAGATAAGTCTCCAACGACTGGTTGTTTTTTTCCGTGAGACAGTTCGACTGAAGATGATATGCCGATGAGAAAGACAACTCCATCCCAATACGTCCACAAAAGGCTTTCCAAAACCTGGAAATGAACTCTGTGCCCCTTTGTTGAACACAACGTTACAAGGAACCCCATGTAAACTGACCACATTATTGATGAACACATTGACCATATCCCGGGATGAAGGTAACCGAGGATGAGGGATGAGGTGACACTGACGGGAAAACCAATCCACAATAACCTAGATAATGGTCATGCCTTCAGAGACGGGGAGATCAGTAATGAAATCCATTGAGATGTGCGACCAGGGCTGGTCCGGGATGGGGAGGGAAAGGAGCTTTACAGCCTGAGCGGACCGAGGTACCTTACTCCTGGCGCACACCTAACATGAACGGACAAACTCCCCAACATCATGCCCCAAGGAAGGCCACCAAAACCCCCGCCTAACCAGATGTGTCATCCCTTTTATACGGAATAATAGCAACTCTGAATAATACGGAGTCTTTGATTAACTGGTACAAACAACTTATCCTGCGGGGTGTCTGTGGGAGCAAGATGTTGCGACTTCATCACCTCCCATACAACGTTGGTGGAGGCGAGCACCATTCCCGGGGAAAGAATAGGGGGTGGAATGGCCTCTTCTTGCTGGAAGGACACAGACTCCTGGATAGAGCATCTGCTCTAAGGTTTTAATACCCAGGAATAAGTGAAATAGAAAATTTTAATTGTGAGAAAAACAAGGCCCACCTAGCCTGCCTGGGGTTAAGCCTTTTAGCATTTTCCAGGTAAGTTAAGTTCTTATGGTCCGTAAGTACCACAAATGGATGTCTGGCCCCTTCCAGGAAGTGTCTCCATTCCTCAAGGGCCCATTTAATGGCTAATAACTCCATGTTACCAATATTGTAGTTTAATTCTGTGATTGAGAACTTTCTAGAAAAGAAAGCACAAGGTCAGAGGTGCGTGAGGGAAGGGGACCTCTAGGACAACACCTCCCCTACCCCAACCGCCGAAGCATCCACCTCAACTACAAGTGGCCTGTCTAGGTCGGGTTGGACCAGGACAGAGGCAGATGCAAAAGCCTCCTTGAGGTTGGAAAATGCAGTAAAAGAATTGGCCCCCCATCTAGACACATGTGCCTCTTTGCAAGTAAGGTCAGTAAGGGGCTTCACGATTTTTGAGAAACCCCTAATAAACTTCCTATAGAAATTGGCAAAACCCAAAAGGGCCTTCAGGTTCCTAGGCTGGACCCAATCCCGTATCGCCTGCACCTTGGCGGGATCCAACCGAAAGCCTGCGGGTGACAAAATCACCCCAAGGAACCCGATCTCCTCTACTTCAAAAGAACACTTGTGTAGATTCACATACAGGAAATTATCCCTAAACCTTTTGAGAACTGTACGCACATGGTCCCTGTGGGACTAAACATCTTTAGAAAATATCAAAATGTCATCAATGTACACAATGATGAACAATCCCGAAATATCTCTAACAATGTCATTAACAAAAGCTTAAAAGACGGCTGGGGCATTGCAAAGTCCAAAAGGCATCACTAAGTACTCAAAATGCCCTTTGGGTGCATTAAAGGCTGACTTCCATTCATCACCTGACTTGATATGGACAAAGTTGTAGGCCCCTTTAAGATCTAGTTTAGTAAAGATCTTGGCCCCAATAAACTGGCTGTACAAGTCAGGGATGAGAGGAGGAGGATACTGATTCCTAATAGTGATCTTATTTAGTTCACGATAGTCAATACATGGCCTTAATCCCCCATCTTTTTTAGAAACAAAACAGAAACCGGCTCCTACAGGAGACTTAGAGGGTCGAATAAAACCTTCTCTCGGACATAATCCCTCATGACCGCCCTCTCAGGTTCCAAGAGATTAAAGATCCTTCCATTAGGAAGAGGGGCCCCAGGCATCAATGGAATATCACAATCATAGGGTCGATGAGGTGGTAAAATTGAACTCCTTCCCCCCTCTGAGAACACATCAGGAAACTCCTTCCTGTACCACGGGACCTGTGTAGAGGAGCATCTAATTTGACTGATGTTTTGAATACATTTGCAGCATACGGGTAGGTTACCCGACACTGCTAGATTGTAATGTGTATTTCCCTTTAAGCCAGTTAGGCCTGTTGCAGGCAATCCTTATTCCAGTCAGCAGAGGGAGCCCCCAGTTCAGTATAAATAGGCTAGGGCCTAGCCTAGGAAGTTAGTTAGAAGTTTCTAGAGTCAGTTCTGAGAGATTCAGGGCTCCGTCAAGAGTGCAGAGATTGCACTACTGGTGTGGAAGGTCATTCCCACCCAGTTCTCCAGGTTAATTATACCTGAGGTACTCCAAAGATAGAGCCTGCCATCAGGAGGGAAGAAGACCTCTACCAATTCCTTGCTCAAGGGTTATCACCAGGATTTAGGTGTCTGGACCTTGAGGGTACTACGGCAAGTAGCATAAGAGGGAATCCCTGATCCTAGGAGCAGGGCTGGGACAAGGCCATTTGGTGCCCAGGGCGAAGATGGCAAACTGCGCCCCCCCCCCCCCCCCCCCCGTTTTTAAGAAAGAATCAATGTTGTTTCAAAACAAGAATATACTTAAAGCAATAGAACAAAGGACTGTGGGACTTTGAAAGTCACAGACACTATAAAGTTCCCCCCCATCATCATGTGCCAGTATAAAGTCCCCCCCATCATCATGTGCCAGTTTTGTAATAAGCCCCCCCAATGTGCCAGTAACACTATTGTAAAAAAAAACAAAAAAAAAACACTTATACTTACCTAAGTGTCAGCGATGCGATGCAGCCTCTTCCTGTGTCCCACGCTGTAATGTAAGGCTCAGGCGGCACGATGACGTCATTGCGCCGGCCTCTGATAGGCTGCCGGCCTAGTGCCTGCAGCCAGGGGCGTACATAAAAATCACTGGGCCCCATAGCAGGAATCTAAATTGGGCCCCCATTCCCCTTTTATAGCCCCTCCCTTTGTTCCATGAACTATTCTTGCTGCTGCGTTTTATAATTTATGCCATCAGGGCCGGAATGGGATTACAAAACAGCCCTGGCACACAAAAGAGGTATAATAGATGCAGATGTATATTATATACAGCAGTGTACAGTTATGTGAGGTACGCGGTATAATAGATGCAGTGTGTACAGGTATATAGTATATTCCCTAGTGTTCTGATATGTGAGGTGCAGGGTATAATAGATGCAGTGTGTACAGGTATATAGTATATACAGCAGTGTACTGATATGTGAGGTACGGGGTATAATATATGCAGTGTATACAGTATATACAGTAGTGTAATATGTGAGGTACGAGGTATAATAGATGCAGTGTGTACAGGTATATAGTATATTCCCTAGTGTTCTGATATGTGAGGTACAGGGTATAATAGATGCAGTGTGTACAGGTATATAGTATATACAGCAGTGTACTGATATGTGAGGTACGGGGTATAATATATGCAGTGTATACAGTATATACAGTAGTGTAATATGTGAGGTACGAGGTATAATAGATGCAGTGTGTACAGGTATATAGTAAATACAGCAGTGTATTGACACCTCGTACCTCACATATCAGTACACTGCTGTATATACTATATATCTGTACACACTGCATCTATTATACCTCGTACCTCCCATATCAGTACACTGCTGTATATACTATATACCTGTACACACTGCATCTATTATACCCTGTACCTCACATATCAGTGCACTGCGGTATATACTATATATCTGTACACACTGCATCTATTATACCTCGTACCTCACATATATAGTATATACAGAAGTGTACTGATATCTGTACACACAGCATCTATTATACCTCATACCTCACATATCAGTGCACTGCGGTATATACTATATATCTGTACATATTGCATGTATAATACTGTGTAATATATGCAGTGTGTGTGCATGTATGTGTGTGTATATATATATATATATATATATATATATACAGAGCAGTGTATTGATGTGACACATAGAAGGTATAATACTGTAGATGCAGTGTTTATAGAAATATGTGGTCAGTTATGCATTATAGTCACTGTGAGGTACATGAGGTAGTGGTAACTGTCTGAAGTAGTATACATGAGTGAGCAATGAGTAAAAACAGGGCATGGAGGGGGGGGGGTAAATGATGAAAAGTGGAGGACCTCCTCTTACCTCTCGATTCCAGTCTGTATGGATCAATACAGAGCTGCTTGTGAACTTTTAATACTTGCTGTTAGGGGTTGAAGGACCTGTGATGATGTCATCACAGGTCCTGGCAGATGTACCTTTGAAACCTAGGAACTACACCATTTTTGGTGCAGTTCCTTTGCTAGATTCTGCAGGACCTGTGATGTTGAAGATGATGTCATCACAGGTCCTGGCAGATGCACTGTTCTAACCTGGGAACTACACTTTACACTGTGCAGTTCCCTTACAGGACCTGTGATGACATCATCAAAGGTCCTTTAGCTTTAGAAAGGTAAACAGGAGTAATTAGGGGGCGGGGCCTCTCCTCCACTTCGGTGCCTGCCTGCAGCCTATCAGAGGAAAGGGAAGGGACACGCCTCTCCCTCCCCTGCACCTCCGCTGGCACAGACAGTTTACAATGGAGATGAGCGCAATGGAAGCGCTCATCTCCCTGTGCCCGGCGGCGGCTGCTCACTTGGGGGGGGGGGGGTCATTTTAGTTGGGGGGGCACATGGGGGGGCACAGCATGATGTAGGGGGGGCCGTGGCCCCCTCTGGCCCCCCCCTGGCGACGCCACTGCTGCTGGCACTTCACCTGCGCCCCCCTCCTGTCCGTAAATGGTAGCGCCCAGGGCACCCGCTCCTTCGGCCCCTGCCTTGTACCGACCCTGCCTAGGAGGCCTGTCTTGAAGTTAGTCTTTTTGTAAGTAAAAACCTGAACCACTACTGTTAACTGTATAGTAAAGTGTGGAATAACTCTGGAACTGTATTCACTGGCTGTTCATCCTACTATAACTTCATCCAGTAAAGTTGACCTGTTATATGAATATCTGGACTGCTCCATTATTCCACCTATCACTACACGGTGTGTCACCGTTCAATTGACACTGGCGTCACGACATTTATTAACTGCCTGTTCCAGTATTGACCCGGATTGAAGACGACAGTGAATCCCAGGTTAGTGGGTTGCCCTGCACTACGACTCCCCGCATACCCAAAGCTGCTATACTGACCCCCTGGGATACTGCACATTTACCCTGACAATCCTTACTCCAACTAGTAACATCCCCATTGACACAATCAATACAGGGATTGTGTTGTCTGAGCCAGGGCAGGCCCAAAACCACATAGGCAGGGAGGTAATGAATAACCCAGAAGGTAATCTCTTCCTTGTGAAGACACCCCACCTGAAGGGATACTGGTCTGTCAGTAACCGCCTCTACACTTTGAGCAAGAAATGAACCTTCAAGTGAGGTTAGTCTAATACCTGACCCCAAGGCTCAGATCCTTGGCTATGGCAAAGTCCAAAAAGTTAATCTCAGCCCCGCAGTCAACAAATGCACGCCCCTTCACCTCCCGCCCCTGGAAAGCAATCAGAATAGGAAAAAACACTTTTTTAAATAGGGGTACCTGAGCGCCTAGTTGGGGAGCCCCTGCTCCAACTAGGCGCGGTCGTTTCCTGACTGCTCCAGACGAGGGCAATCCCGCACCAGATGTTTAGGTGACACACAGAGCAGACACTGTCTCCGTTCCCAGCAACGTTGTCTTACATCAAGCGAAAGGGTGGTCTTTCCCAGCTGCATAGGTTCTTCACCCAGAGGAGTTGTTGACCCTGCCATAGGCGAGACCCCCTTGTAGGCGGACTTATCTTGTAGACGTTCACGTCACCTTCCATCGAGACGAACAGCCAGGGTCATGGCAGTTTCCAGACTATGCAGCGGAGAGAGGTGCACCAGCATGTCCTTGAGGGAATCCGCTAACCCACTCAGAAAAGAACTCCGCAAGGCCGTATCATTCCATCCTGTTTCAATGGCCCAACTCCTGAACTGGGAACAATACTCCTCTGCCAGAAGATCAACCCTGATGGAGTGATCTAAATAGCCTGAGAATCCTCAGCTAAGGTGAAGGCCCACGTCTGGGGGTCCCCCCTAAGCAGGGAAATGACTAAGCCCACCCGAGTGGACGCAGGTGAAGACTGAGAGTGTACAGGAGGGAACCTCCCACCATATGTCCAAGTCAGGAAACAACGCTAGGGGTTCCGGCGTCCCGTCTCCCAGCAGTACCAAGATCCGGAGTGGATGTCACAGAGTGACGTGCTCACGTAAAGCGCAAATCTTTACTAGCTCTGCCCTCCAGGAGGCGACACCCTGCCCCTCGTGGCCAGCGAGGGGTGAGGGATGTCCCGCCAGGAGGGCCAGAGACCACCTGGGAGAATGAGAGACACGTCTTCGCTTGGTGACATGCTTCCGGTGAGACTGCGTCTGTCTCCCTGGCTGTCTGACAGTTGTAATGTTTCTGGATATGTGTCCCTCTGGATATTTGAGGCTTTTCAACCAACAACTCCGAATAAACTTTTCTACTCAGTTTCTGTCTGCTCCCCATTCTGGCTGCACATTTAGGTAGGTGAGTCCGCTTGACCATTCTAGGCCACAAAAACCAGTATAACAGTTATTTCTTATAACATGGCAGCAGGAAACCTCAATGAGATCATTAATATGCCCTAGGGTTCTCCCTGTTATAGCTCCCCCTACTGGAGGCACATAGGTACTGACACCCTACATGCAGATAAAATAAGCGATAAAAAGAGAGTGAATGGTGACATCTCGGATAATCGTGCCGCAACGACGTCCCCGGCCTGCAAAGTGTCAGGGATGGCGATTCATTGTGATTTAGATGCCATGTAATTTGTTCCTTTAAGGCTTTGTGTCACAATGAGTTGTCACTGCCATCGAATTAACACATTATCCTAAGAAAGTAGTCGCCTCCTGATGATTTATACGGCACTGGGTCTCCAGAGAGAGCAGCAGCCACCTGCTGAGGACATCACACAACATGCTATCATCGCTGGATTATATTCAGTGCACTGCAGCATTCCGAGGTCTGTCACTTTGTTCATCCTGTACCTCCTGGTTCATAATTGTAATGTCAGGTCAGCAAAACAGTGCTACAAAATATGAAAGTTCTCGCAGTAAAGGCCCCACAGTGTGACCGCTCTTACAGTAGAGACCTCCATAGTGTGACTGCTCTTACAGTAGAGAGCTCCATAGTGTGACTGCTCTTACAGCAGAGACCTCCATAGTGTGACTGCTCTTACAGTAGAGACCTCCATAATGTGACTTCTCTTACAGTAGAGACCTCCATAGTGTGACTGCTCTTACAGTAGAGACCTCCATAGTGTGACTGCTCTTACAGTAGAGAGCTCCATAGTGTGACTGCTCTTACAGTAGAGAGCTCCATAGTGTGACTGCTCTTACAGTAGAGACCCCCACAGTGTGACTGCTCTTATAGTAGAGACCTCCATAGTGTGACTGCTCTTACAGTAGAGACCTCCATAGTGTGACTGCTCTTACAGTAGAGACCTCCACAGTGTGACTGCTCTTACAGTAGAGACCTCCATAGTGTGACTGCTCTTACAGTAGAGACCTCCATAGTGTGACTGCTCTTACAGTAGAGACCTCCATAATGTGAATGCTCTTACAGTAGAGACCTCCATAGTGTGACTGCTCTTACAGTAGAGACCTCCATAGTGTGACTGCTCTTACAGTAGAGACCTCCATAGTGTGACCGCTCTTACAGTAGAGACCTCCACAGTGTGACCGCTCTTACAGTAGAGACCTCCATAGTGTGAATGCTCTTACAGTAGAGACCTCCATAGTGTGACTGCTCTTATTGTAGAGACCTCCATAGTGTGACTGCTCTTACAGATGAGACCTCCATAGTGTGACTGCTCTTACAGTAGACACCTCCATAGTGTGACCGCTCTTACAGTAGAGACCTCCATAGTATGACTGCTCTTATTGTAGAGACCTCCATAGTGTGACTGCTCTTACAGATGAGACCTCCATAGTGTGACTGCTCTTACAGTAGAGACCTCCATAGTGTGACTGCTCTTACAGATGAGACCTCCACAGTGTGACTGCTCTTACAGTAGAGACCTCCACAGTGTGACTGCTCTTACAGTAGAGACCCCCATAGTGTGACTGCTCTTACAGATGAGACCTCCACAGTGTGACTGCTCTTACAGTAGAGACCTCCATAGTGTGACTGCTCTTACAGATGAGACCTCCACAGTGTGACTGCTCTTACACTAGAGACCTTCATAGTGTGACTGCTCTTACAGTAGAGACCTCCATAGTGTGACTGCTCTTACAGTAGAGACCTCCGTAGTGTGACTGCTCTTACAGTAGAGACCTCCATAGTGTGACTGCTCTTACAGTAGAGACCTCCATAGTGTGACTGCTCTTACAGTAGAGACCTCCATAGTGTGACTGCTCTTACAGTAGAGACCTCCATAGTGTGACCGCTCTTACAGTAGACACCTCCATAGTGTGACTGCTCTTACAGTAGACACCTCCATAGTGTGACTGCTCTTACAGTAGACACCTCCATAGTGTGACTGCTCTTACAGTAGAGACCTTCATAGTGTGACTGCTCTTACAGTTGAGACCTCCACAGTGTGACTGCTCTTACAGTAGAGACCTCCATAGTGTGACTGCTCTTACAGTAGACACCTCCATAGTGTGACTGCTCTTACAGTTGAGACCTCCACAGTGTGACTGCTCTTACAGTAGAGACCTCCATAGTGTGACTGCTCTTACAGTAGAGACCTCCATAGTGTGACTGCTCTTACAGAAGAGACCTTCATAGTGTGACTGCTCTTACAGTAGAGACCTCCATAGTGTGACTGCTCTTACAGTAGAGACCTCCACAGTGTGACTGCTCTTACAGTAGAGACCTCCATAGTGTGACTGCTCTTACAGTAGACACCTCCATAGTGTGACTGCTCTTACAGTAGAGACCTTCATAGTGTGACTGCTCTTACAGTAGAGACCTCCACAGTGTGACTGCTCTTACAGTAGAGACCTCCATAGTGTGACTGCTCTTATAGTAGAGACCTCCATAGTGTGACTTCTCTTACAGTAGAGAGCTCCATAATGTGACTGCTCTTACAGTAGAGACCTCCATAGTGTGACTGCTCTTACAGTAGAGACCTCAATAGTGTGACTGCTCTTACAGTAGAGACCTCCATAGTGTGACTGCTCTTACAGAAGAGACCTCCATAGTATGACTGCTCTTACAGTAGAGACCTCCATAGTGTGACTGCTCTTACAGTAGAGACCTTCATAGTGTGACTGCTCTTACAGTAGAGACCTTCATAGTGTGACTGCTCTTATAGTAGAGACCTCCATAGTGTGACTTCTCTTACAGTAGAGAGCTCCATAATGTGACTGCTCTTACAATAGAGACCTCCATAGTGTGACTGCTCTTACAGTAGAGACCTCCATAGTGTGACTGCTCTTACAGTAGAGACCTCCATAGTGTGACTGCTCTTACAGTAGAGACCTCCATAGTGTGAGTGCTCTTACAGTAGAGACCTTCATAGTGTGACTGCTCTTACAGTAGAGACCTCCATAGTGTGACTGCTCTTACAGATGAGACCTCCACAGTGTGACTGCTCTTACAGTAGAGACCTCCACAGTGTGACTGCTCTTACAGTAGAGACCCCCATAGTGTAACTGCTCTTACAGATGAGACCTCCACAGTGTGACTGCTCTTACAGTAGAGACCTCCATAGTGTGACTGCTCTTACAGATGAGACCTCCACAGTGTGACTGCTCTTACACTAGAGACCTTCATAGTGTGACTGCTCTTACAGTAGAGACCTCCATAGTGTGACTGCTCTTACAGATGAGACCTCCACAGTGTGACTGCTCTTACACTAGAGACCTTCATAGTGTGACTGCTCTTACAGATGAGACCTCCACAGTGTGACTGCTCTTACAGTAGAGACCTCCATAGTGTGACTGCTCTTACAGATGAGACCTCCACAGTGTGACTGCTCTTACACTAGAGACCTTCATAGTGTGACTGCTCTTACAGTAGAGACCTCCATAGTGTGACTGCTCTTACAGTAGAGACCTCCATAGTGTGACTGCTCTTACAGTAGAGACCTCCATAGTGTGACTGCTCTTACAGTAGAGACCTCCATAGTGTGACTGCTCTTACAGTAGAGACCTCCATAGTGTGACTGCTCTTACAGTAGAGACCTCCATAGTGTGACCGCTCTTACAGTAGACACCTCCATAGTGTGACTGCTCTTACAGTAGACACCTCCATAGTGTGACTGCTCTTACAGTAGACACCTCCATAGTGTGACTGCTCTTACAGTAGAGACCTTCATAGTGTGACTGCTCTTACAGTTGAGACCTCCACAGTGTGACTGCTCTTACAGTAGAGACCTCCATAGTGTGACTGCTCTTACAGTAGACACCTCCATAGTGTGACTGCTCTTACAGTTGAGACCTCCACAGTGTGACTGCTCTTACAGTAGAGACCTCCATAGTGTGACTGCTCTTACAGTAGAGACCTCCATAGTGTGACTGCTCTTACAGAAGAGACCTTCATAGTGTGACTGCTCTTACAGTAGAGACCTCCATAGTGTGACTGCTCTTACAGTAGAGACCTCCACAGTGTGACTGCTCTTACAGTAGAGACCTCCATAGTGTGACTGCTCTTACAGTAGACACCTCCATAGTGTGACTGCTCTTACAGTAGAGACCTTCATAGTGTGACTGCTCTTACAGTAGAGACCTCCACAGTGTGACTGCTCTTACAGTAGAGACCTCCATAGTGTGACTGCTCTTATAGTAGAGACCTCCATAGTGTGACTTCTCTTACAGTAGAGAGCTCCATAATGTGACTGCTCTTACAGTAGAGACCTCCATAGTGTGACTGCTCTTACAGTAGAGACCTCAATAGTGTGACTGCTCTTACAGTAGAGACCTCCATAGTGTGACTGCTCTTACAGAAGAGACCTCCATAGTATGACTGCTCTTACAGTAGAGACCTCCATAGTGTGACTGCTCTTACAGTAGAGACCTTCATAGTGTGACTGCTCTTACAGTAGAGACCTTCATAGTGTGACTGCTCTTATAGTAGAGACCTCCATAGTGTGACTTCTCTTACAGTAGAGAGCTCCATAATGTGACTGCTCTTACAATAGAGACCTCCATAGTGTGACTGCTCTTACAGTAGAGACCTCCATAGTGTGACTGCTCTTACAGTAGAGACCTCCATAGTGTGACTGCTCTTACAGTAGAGACCTCCATAGTGTGAGTGCTCTTACAGTAGAGACCTCCATAGTGTGACTGCTCTTACAGTAGAGACCTCCATAGTGTGACTGCTCTTACAGATGAGACCTCCACAGTGTGACTGCTCTTACAGTAGAGACCTCCACAGTGTGACTGCTCTTACAGTAGAGACCCCCATAGTGTAACTGCTCTTACAGATGAGACCTCCACAGTGTGACTGCTCTTACAGTAGAGACCTCCATAGTGTGACTGCTCTTACAGATGAGACCTCCACAGTGTGACTGCTCTTACACTAGAGACCTTCATAGTGTGACTGCTCTTACAGTAGAGACCTCCATAGTGTGACTGCTCTTACAGTAGAGACCTCCGTAGTGTGACTGCTCTTACAGTAGAGACCTCCATAGTGTGACTGCTCTTACAGTAGAGACCTTCATAGTGTGACTGCTCTTACAGTAGACACCTCCATAGTGTGACTGCTCTTACAGTAGAGACCTCCATAGTGTGACTGCTCTTACAGTAGAGACCTCCATAGTGTGACCGCTCTTACAGTAGACACCTCCATAGTGTGACTGCTCTTACAGTAGACACCTCCATAGTGTGACTGCTCTTACAGTAGACACCTCCATAGTGTGACTGCTCTTACAGTAGAGACCTTCATAGTGTGACTGCTCTTACAGTTGAGACCTCCATAGTGTGACTGCTCTTATAGTAGAGACCTCCATAGTGTGACTTCTCTTACAGTAGAGAGCTCCATAATGTGACTGCTCTTACAGTAGAGACCTCCATAGTGTGACTGCTCTTACAGTAGAGACCTCAATAGTGTGACTGCTCTTACAGTAGAGACCTCCATAGTGTGACTGCTCTTACAGAAGAGACCTCCATAGTATGACTGCTCTTACAGTAGAGACCTCCATAGTGTGACTGCTCTTACAGTAGAGACCTTCATAGTGTGACTGCTCTTACAGTAGAGACCTTCATAGTGTGACTGCTCTTATAGTAGAGACCTCCATAGTGTGACTTCTCTTACAGTAGAGAGCTCCATAATGTGACTGCTCTTACAGTAGAGACCTCCATAGTGTGACTGCTCTTACAGTAAAGACCTCCATAGTGTGACTGCTCTTACAGTAGAGACCTCCATAGTGTGACTGCTCTTACAGTAGAGACCTCCATAGTGTGAGTGCTCTTACAGTAGAGACCTTCATAGTGTGACTGCTCTTACAGTAGAGACCTCCATAGTGTGACTGCTCTTACAGTAGAGACCTCCATAGTGTGACTGCTCTTATAGTAGAGACCTCCATAGTGTGACTGCTCTTACAGTAGAGACCTCCATAGTGTGACTGCTCTTACAGAAGAGACCTCCATAGTGTGAATGCTCTTACAGTAGAGACCTCCACAGTGTGACTGCTCTTACAGTAGAGACCTCTATAGTGTGACAACTCTTACAGTAGAGACCTCCATAGTGTGACTGCTCTTATAGTAGAGACCTCCATAGTGTGACTGCTCTTACAGTAGAGACCTCCATAGTGTGACTGCTCTTACAGTAGAGACCTCCATAGTGTGAGTGCTCTTACAGTAGAGACCTCCATAGTGCGACTGCTCTTACAGTAGAGACCTCCATAGTGTGACTGCTCTAACAGTAGAGACCTCCACAGTGTGACTGCTCTTACAGTAGAGACCTCCATAGTGTGAGTGCTCTTACAGTAGAGACCTTCATAGTGTGACTGCTCTTACAGTAGAGACCTCCATAGTGTGACTACTCTTACAGTAGAGACCTCCATAGTGTGACTGCTCTTATAGTAGAGACCTCCATAGTGTGACTGCTCTTACAGTAGAGACCTCCATAGTGTGACTGCTCTTACAGTAGAGACCTCCATAGTGTGAGTGCTCTTACAGTAGAGACCTCCATAGTGCGACTGCTCTTACAGTAGAGACCTCCATAGTGTGACTGCTCTTACAGCAGAGACCTCCATAGTGTGACTGCTCTTACAGTAGAGACCTCCATAGTGTCACTGCTCTTACAGTAGAGACCTCCATAGTGTGACTGCTCTTACAGTAGAGACCTCCATAGTGTGACTGCTCTTACAGTAGAGAGCTCATAGTGTGACTGCTCTTACAGTAGAGACCTCCATAGTGTGACCGCTCTTACAGCAGAGACCTCCATAGTGTGACTGCTCTTACAGTAGAGACCTCCATAGTGTGACTGCTCTTACAGTAGAGACCTCCACAGTGTGACTGCTCTTACAGTAGAGACCTCCATAGTGTGACTGCTCTTACAGTAGAGACCTCCATAGTGTGACTGCTCTTACAGTAGAGACCTCCATAGTGTGACTGCTCTTATAGTAGAGACCTCCATAGTGTAACTGCTCTTACAGTAGAGACCTCCATAGTGTGACTGCTCTTACAGAAGAGACCTCCATAGTGTGACTGCTCTTACAGTAGAGACCTCCATAGTGTGACTGCTCTTACAGTAGAGACCTCCATAGTGTGACTGCTCTTATAGTAGAGACCTCCATAGTGTGACTGCTCTTACAGTAGAGACCTCCATAGTGTAACTGCTCTTACAGCAGAGACCTCCATAGTGTGACTGCTCTTACAGCAGAGACCTTCATAGTGTGACTGCTCTTACAGTAGAGACCTCCATAATGTGACTGCTCTTACAGTAGAGACCTCCATAGTGTGACTGCTCTTACAGTAGAGACATCCATAGTGTGACTGCTCTTACAGTAGAGACCTCCATAGTGTGACTGCTCTTACAGTAGACACCTCCATAGTGTGACTGCTCTTACAGTAGACACCTCCATAGTGTGACTGCTCTTACAGTAGAGACCTTCATAGTGTGACTGCTCTTACAGTTGAGACCTCCATAGTGTGACTGCTCTTATAGTAGAGACCTCCATAGTGTGACTTCTCTTACAGTAGAGAGCTCCATAATGTGACTGCTCTTACAGTAGAGACCTCCATAGTGTGACTGCTCTTACAGTAGAGACCTCAATAGTGTGACTGCTCTTACAGTAGAGACCTCCATAGTGTGACTGCTCTTACAGAAGAGACCTCCATAGTATGACTGCTCTTACAGTAGAGACCTCCATAGTGTGACTGCTCTTACAGTAGAGACCTTCATAGTGTGACTGCTCTTACAGTAGAGACCTTCATAGTGTGACTGCTCTTATAGTAGAGACCTCCATAGTGTGACTTCTCTTACAGTAGAGAGCTCCATAATGTGACTGCTCTTACAGTAGAGACCTCCATAGTGTGACTGCTCTTACAGTAGAGACCTCCATAGTGTGACTGCTCTTACAGTAGAGACCTCCATAGTGTGACTGCTCTTACAGTAGAGACCTCCATAGTGTGAGTGCTCTTACAGTAGAGACCTTCATAGTGTGACTGCTCTTACAGTAGAGAGCTCCATAGTGTGACTGCTCTTACAGTAGAGAGCTCCATAGTGTGACTGCTCTTACAGTAGAGACCTCCATAGTGTGACTGCTCTTATAGTAGAGACCTCCATAGTGTGACTGCTCTTACAGTAGAGACCTCCATAGTGTGACTGCTCTTACAGAAGAGACCTCCATAGTGTGAATGCTCTTACAGTAGAGACCTCCACAGTGTGACTGCTCTTACAGTAGAGACCTCTATAGTGTGACTACTCTTACAGTAGAGACCTCCATAGTGTGACTGCTCTTATAGTAGAGACCTCCATAGTGTGACTGCTCTTACAGTAGAGACCTCCATAGTGTGACTGCTCTTACAGTAGAGACCTCCATAGTGTGAGTGCTCTTACAGTAGAGACCTCCATAGTGCGACTGCTCTTACAGTAGAGACCTCCATAGTGTGACTGCTCTTACAGTAGAGACCTCCACAGTGTGACTGCTCTTACAGTAGAGACCTCCATAGTGTGAGTGCTCTTACAGTAGAGACCTTCATAGTGTGACTGCTCTTACAGTAGAGACCTCCATAGTGTGACTACTCTTACAGTAGAGACCTCCATAGTGTGACTGCTCTTATAGTAGAGACCTCCATAGTGTGACTGCTCTTACAGTAGAGACCTCCATAGTGTGACTGCTCTTACAGTAGAGACCTCCATAGTGTGAGTGCTCTTACAGTAGAGACCTCCATAGTGCGACTGCTCTTACAGTAGAGACCTCCATAGTGTGACTGCTCTTACAGCAGAGACCTCCATAGTGTGACTGCTCTTACAGTAGAGACCTCCATAGTGTCACTGCTCTTACAGTAGAGAGCTCCATAGTGTGACTGCTCTTACAGTAGAGACCTCCATAGTGTGACTGCTCTTACAGTAGAGACCTCCATAGTGTGACTGCTCTTACAGTAGAGAGCTCATAGTGTGACTGCTCTTACAGTAGAGACCTCCATAGTGTGACCGCTCTTACAGCAGAGACCTCCATAGTGTGACTGCTCTTACAGTAGAGACCTCCATAGTGTGACTGCTCTTACAGTAGAGACCTCCACAGTGTGACTGCTCTTACAGTAGAGACCTCCATAGTGTGACTGCTCTTACAGTAGAGACCTCCATAGTGTGACTGCTCTTACAGTAGAGACCTCCATAGTGTGACTGCTCTTATAGTAGAGACCTCCATAGTGTAACTGCTCTTACAGTAGAGACCTCCATAGTGTGACTGCTCTTACAGAAGAGACCTCCATAGTGTGACTGCTCTTACAGTAGAGACCTCCATAGTGTGACTGCTCTTACAGTAGAGACCTCCATAGTGTGACTGCTCTTATAGTAGAGACCTCCATAGTGTGACTGCTCTTACAGTAGAGACCTCCATAGTGTAACTGCTCTTACAGCAGAGACCTCCATAGTGTGACTGCTCTTACAGCAGAGACCTTCATAGTGTGACTGCTCTTACAGTAGAGACCTCCATAATGTGACTGCTCTTACAGTAGAGACCTCCATAGTGTGACTGCTCTTACAGTAGAGACATCCATAGTGTGACTGCTCTTACAGTAGAGACCTCCATAGTGTGACTGCTCTTACAGAAGAGACCTCCATAGTGTGACTGCTCTTACAGTAGAGACCTCCACAGTGTGACTGCTCTTACAGTAGAGACCTCCACAGTGTGACTGCTCTTACAGTAGAGACCTTCATAGTGTGAATGCTCTTACAGTAGAGACCTCCATAGTGTGACTGCTCTTACAGTAGAGACCTCCATAGTGTGACCGCTCTTACAGTAGAGACCTCCACAGTGTGACTGCTCTTACAGTAGAGACCTTCATAGTGTGAATGCTCTTATAGTAGAGACCTCCATAGTGTGACTGCTCTTACAGTAGAGACCTCCACAGTGTGACTGCTCTTACAGTAGAGACCTCCATAGTGTGACTGCTCTTACAGTAGAGACCTCCATAGTGTGACTGCTCTTACAGTAGAGACCTCCATAATGTGACTTCTCTTACAGTAGAGACCTCCATAGTGTGACCGCTCTTACAGCAGAGACCTCCATAGTGTGACTGCTCTTACAGTAGAGAGCTCCATAGTGTGACTGCTCTTACAGTAGAGACCTCCATAGTGTGACTGCTCTTACAGTAGAGACCTCCATAATGTGACTTCTCTTACAGTAGAGACCTCCATAGTGTGACTGCTCTTACAGTAGAGACCTCCATAGTGTGACTGCTCTTACAGTAGAGACCTCCATAGTGTGACTGCTATTACAGTAGAGAGCTCCATAGTATGACTGCTCTTACAGTAGAGACCTCCACAGTGTGACTGCTCTTACAGTAGAGACCTCCATAGTGTGACTGCTCTTACAGTAGAGACCTCCATAGTGTGACTGCTCTTACTGTAGAGACCTCCATAGTGTGACTGCTCTTACAGTAGAGACCTCCATAGTGTAACTGCTCTTACAGCAGAGACCTCCATAGTGTGACTGCTCTTATAGTAGAGACCTCCATAGTGTGACTGCTCTTACAGTAGAGACCTCCATAGTGTGACTGCTCTTACAGTAGAGACCTCCACAGTGTGACTGCTCTTACAGTAGAGACCTTCATAGTGTGAATGCTCTTATAGTAGAGACCTCCATAGTGTGACTGCTCTTACAGTAGAGACCTCCACAGTGTGACTGCTCTTACAGTAGAGACCTCCATAGTGTGACTGCTCTTACAGTAGAGACCTCCATAGTGTGACTGCTCTTACAGTAGAGACCTCCATAATGTGACTTCTCTTACAGTAGAGACCTCCATAGTGTGACCGCTCTTACAGCAGAGACCTCCATAGTGTGACTGCTCTTACAGTAGAGAGCTCCATAGTGTGACTGCTCTTACAGTAGAGACCTCCATAGTGTGACTGCTCTTACAGTAGAGACCTCCATAATGTGACTTCTCTTACAGTAGAGACCTCCATAGTGTGACTGCTCTTACAGTAGAGACCTCCATAGTGTGACTGCTCTTACAGTAGAGACCTCCATAGTGTGACTGCTATTACAGTACAGAGCTCCATAGTATGACTGCTCTTACAGTAGAGACCTCCACAGTGTGACTGCTCTTACAGTAGAGACCTCCATAGTGTGACTGCTCTTACAGTAGAGACCTCCATAGTGTGACTGCTCTTACTGTAGAGACCTCCATAGTGTGACTGCTCTTACAGTAGAGACCTCCATAGTGTAACTGCTCTTACAGCAGAGACCTCCATAGTGTGACTGCTCTTATAGTAGAGACCTACATAGTGTGACTGCTCTTATAGTAGAGACCTCCATAGTGTGACTGCTCTTATAGCAGAGACCTCCATAGTGTGACTGCTCTTACAGCAGAGACCTCCATAGTGTGACTGCTCTTACAGTAGAGACCTCCATAGTGTGACTGCTCTTACAGAAGAGACCTCCATAGTGTGACTGCTCTTACAGCAGAGACCTCCATAGTGTTACTGCTCTTAAAGTAGAGACCTCCATAGTGTGACTGCTCTTACAGTAGAGACCTCCATAGTGTGACTGCTCTTACAGTAGAGACCTCCATAGTGTGACTGCTCTTACAGCAGAGACCTCCATAGTGTGACTGCTCTTACAGTAGAGACCTCCATAGTGTGACTGCTCTTACAGAAGAGACCTCCATAGTGTGACTGCTCTTACAGTATAGACCTTCATAGTGTGACCGCTCTTACAGTAGAGACCTTCATAGTGTGACTGCTCTTACAGTAGAGACCTCCACAGTGTGACTGCTCTTATAGTAGAGACATCCATAGTGTGACTGCTCTTACAGTAGAGACCTCCATAGTGTGACTGCTCTTACAGTAGAGACCTCCATAGTGTGACTGCTCTTACAGCAGAGACCTCCATAGTGTGACTGCTCTTACAGTAGAGACCTCCATAGTGTAACTGCTCTTACAGTTGAGACCTCCATAGTGTGACTGCTCTTACAGAAGAGACCTCCATAGTGTGACTGCTCTTACAGTAGAGACCTCCATAGTGTGACTGCTCTTACAGTAGAGACCTCCATAGTGTGACTGCTCTTACAGTAGAGACCTCCATAGTGTGACTGCTCTTACAGTAGAGACCTCCATAATGTGACTTCTCTTACAGTAGAGACCTCCATAGTGTGACCGCTCTTACAGCAGAGACCTCCATAGTGTGACTGCTCTTACAGTAGAGAGCTCCATAGTGTGACTGCTCTTACAGTAGAGACCTCCATAGTGTGACTGCTCTTACAGTAGAGACCTCCATAATGTGACTTCTCTTACAGTAGAGACCTCCATAGTGTGACTGCTCTTACAGTAGAGACCTCCATAGTGTGACTGCTCTTACAGTAGAGACCTCCATAGTGTGACTGCTATTACAGTAGAGAGCTCCATAGTATGACTGCTCTTACAGTAGAGACCTCCACAGTGTGACTGCTCTTACAGTAGAGACCTCCATAGTGTGACTGCTCTTACAGTAGAGACCTCCATAGTGTGACTGCTCTTACTGTAGAGACCTCCATAGTGTGACTGCTCTTACAGTAGAGACCTCCATAGTGTAACTGCTCTTACAGCAGAGACCTCCATAGTGTGACTGCTCTTATAGTAGAGACCTCCATAGTGTGACTGCTCTTACAGTAGAGACCTCCATAGTGTGAATGCTCTTACAGTAGAGACCTCCACAGTGTGACTGCTCTTACAGTAGAGACCTTCATAGTGTGAATGCTCTTATAGTAGAGACCTCCATAGTGTGACTGCTCTTACAGTAGAGACCTCCACAGTGTGACTGCTCTTACAGTAGAGACCTCCATAGTGTGACTGCTCTTACAGTAGAGACCTCCATAGTGTGACTGCTCTTACAGTAGAGACCTCCATAATGTGACTTCTCTTACAGTAGAGACCTCCATAGTGTGACCGCTCTTACAGCAGAGACCTCCATAGTGTGACTGCTCTTACAGTAGAGAGCTCCATAGTGTGACTGCTCTTACAGTAGAGACCTCCATAATGTGACTTCTCTTACAGTAGAGACCTCCATAGTGTGACTGCTCTTACAGTAGAGACCTCCATAGTGTGACTGCTCTTACAGTAGAGACCTCCATAGTGTGACTGCTATTACAGTAGAGAGCTCCATAGTATGACTGCTCTTACAGTAGAGACCTCCACAGTGTGACTGCTCTTACAGTAGAGACCTCCATAGTGTGACTGCTCTTACAGTAGAGACCTCCATAGTGTGACTGCTCTTACTGTAGAGACCTCCATAGTGTGACTGCTCTTACAGTAGAGACCTCCATAGTGTAACTGCTCTTACAGCAGAGACCTCCATAGTGTGACTGCTCTTATAGTAGAGACCTACATAGTGTGACTGCTCTTATAGTAGAGACCTCCATAGTGTGACTGCTCTTATAGCAGAGACCTCCATAGTGTGACTGCTCTTACAGCAGAGACCTCCATAGTGTGACTGCTCTTACAGTAGAGACCTCCATAGTGTGACTGCTCTTACAGAAGAGACCTCCATAGTGTGACTGCTCTTACAGCAGAGACCTCCATAGTGTTACTGCTCTTAAAGTAGAGACCTCCATAGTGTGACTGCTCTTACAGTAGAGACCTCCATAGTGTGACTGCTCTTACAGTAGAGACCTCCATAGTGTGACTGCTCTTACAGCAGAGACCTCCATAGTGTGACTGCTCTTACAGTAGAGACCTCCATAGTGTGACTGCTCTTACAGAAGAGACCTCCATAGTGTGACTGCTCTTACAGTATAGACCTTCATAGTGTGACCGCTCTTACAGTAGAGACCTTCATAGTGTGACTGCTCTTACAGTAGAGACCTCCACAGTGTGACTGCTCTTATAGTAGAGACATCCATAGTGTGACTGCTCTTACAGTAGAGACCTCCATAGTGTGACTGCTCTTACAGTAGAGACCTCCATAGTGTGACTGCTCTTACAGCAGAGACCTCCATAGTGTGACTGCTCTTACAGTAGAGACCTCCATAGTGTAACTGCTCTTACAGTTGAGACCTCCATAGTGTGACTGCTCTTACAGAAGAGACCTCCATAGTGTGACTGCTCTTACAGTAGAGACCTCCATAGTGTGACTGCTCTTACAGTAGAGACCTCCATAGTGTGACTGCTCTTATAGTAGAGACCTCCATAGTGTGACTGCTCTTACAGTAGAGACCTCCATAGTGTAACTGCTCTTACAGCAGAGACCTCCATAGTGTGACTGCTCTTATAGCAGAGACCTTCATAGTGTGACTGCTCTTACAGTAGAGACCTCCATAATGTGACTGCTCTTACAGTAGAGACCTCCATAGTGTGACTGCTCTTACAGTAGAGACATCCATAGTGTGACTGCTCTTACAGTAGAGACCTCCATAGTGTGACTGCTCTTACAGAAGAGACCTCCATAGTGTGACTGCTCTTACAGTAGAGACCTCCACAGTGTGACTGCTCTTACAGTAGAGACCTCCACAGTGTGACTGCTCTTACAGTAGAGACCTTCATAGTGTGAATGCTCTTACAGTAGAGACCTCCATAGTGTGACTGCTCTTACAGCAGAGACCTCCATAGTGTGACTGCTCTTACAGTAGAGACCTCCATAGTGTGACCGCTCTTACAGTAGAGACCTCCACAGTGTGACTGCTCTTACAGTAGAGACCTTCATAGTGTGAATGCTCTTATAGTAGAGACCTCCATAGTGTGACTGCTCTTACAGTAGAGACCTCCACAGTGTGACTGCTCTTACAGTAGAGACCTCCATAGTGTGACTGCTCTTACAGTAGAGACCTCCATAGTGTGACTGCTCTTACAGTAGAGACCTCCATAATGTGACTTCTCTTACAGTAGAGACCTCCATAGTGTGACCGCTCTTACAGCAGAGACCTCCATAGTGTGACTGCTCTTACAGTAGAGAGCTCCATAGTGTGACTGCTCTTACAGTAGAGACCTCCATAGTGTGACTGCTCTTACAGTAGAGACCTCCATAGTGTGACTTCTCTTACAGTAGAGACCTCCATAGTGTGACTGCTCTTACAGTAGAGACCTCCATAGTGTGACTGCTCTTACAGTAGAGACCTCCATAGTGTGACTGCTATTACAGTAGAGAGCTCCATAGTATGACTGCTCTTACAGTAGAGACCTCCACAGTGTGACTGCTCTTACAGTAGAGACCTCCATAGTGTGACTGCTCTTACAGTAGAGACCTCCATAGTGTGACTGCTCTTACTGTAGAGACCTCCATAGTGTGACTGCTCTTACAGTAGAGACCTCCATAGTGTAACTGCTCTTACAGCAGAGACCTCCATAGTGTGACTGCTCTTATAGTAGAGACCTCCATAGTGTGACTGCTCTTACAGTAGAGACCTCCATAGTGTGAATGCTCTTACAGTAGAGACCTCCACAGTGTGACTGCTCTTACAGTAGAGACCTTCATAGTGTGAATGCTCTTATAGTAGAGACCTCCATAGTGTGACTGCTCTTACAGTAGAGACCTCCACAGTGTGACTGCTCTTACAGTAGAGACCTCCATAGTGTGACTGCTCTTACAGTAGAGACCTCCATAGTGTGACTGCTCTTACAGTAGAGACCTCCATAATGTGACTTCTCTTACAGTAGAGACCTCCATAGTGTGACCGCTCTTACAGCAGAGACCTCCATAGTGTGACTGCTCTTACAGTAGAGAGCTCCATAGTGTGACTGCTCTTACAGTAGAGACCTCCATAGTGTGACTGCTCTTACAGTAGAGACCTCCATAATGTGACTTCTCTTACAGTAGAGACCTCCATAGTGTGACTGCTCTTACAGTAGAGACCTCCATAGTGTGACTGCTCTTACAGTAGAGACCTCCATAGTGTGACTGCTATTACAGTAGAGAGCTCCATAGTATGACTGCTCTTACAGTAGAGACCTCCACAGTGTGACTGCTCTTACAGTAGAGACCTCCATAGTGTGACTGCTCTTACAGTAGAGACCTCCATAGTGTGACTGCTCTTACTGTAGAGACCTCCATAGTGTGACTGCTCTTACAGTAGAGACCTCCATAGTGTAACTGCTCTTACAGCAGAGACCTCCATAGTGTGACTGTTCTTATAGTAGAGACCTCCACAGTGTGACTGCTCTTACAGTAGAGACCTCCATAGTGTGACTGCTCTTACAGTAGAGACCTCCATAGTGTGACTGCTCTTACAGTAGAGACCTCCATAGTGTGACTGCTCTTATAGCAGAGACCTCCATAGTGTGACTGCTCTTACAGCAGAGACCTCCATAGTGTGACTGCTCTTACAGTAGAGACCTCCATAGTGTGACTGCTCTTACAGAAGAGACCTCCATAGTGTGACTGCTCTTACAGTAGAGACCTCCATAGTGTGACCGCTCTTACAGTAGAGACCTCCATAGTGTGACTGCTCTTACAGTAGAGACCTCCATAGTGTGACTGCTCTTACAGTAGAGACCTCCATAGTGTGACTGCTCTTACAGTAGAGACCTCCATAGTGTGACTGCTCTTACTGTAGAGACCTCCATAGTGTGACTGCTCTTACAGTAGAGACCTCCATAGTGTAACTGCTCTTACAGCAGAGACCTCCATAGTGTGACTGCTCTTATAGTAGAGACCTACATAGTGTGACTGCTCTTATAGTAGAGACCGCCATAGTGTGACTGCTCTTATAGCAGAGACCTCCATAGTGTGACTGCTCTTACAGCAGAGACCTCCATAGTGTGACTGCTCTTACAGTAGAGACCTCCATAGTGTGACTGCTCTTACAGAAGAGACCTCCATAGTGTGACTGCTCTTACAGTAGAGACCTCCATAGTGTGACTGCTCTTACAGTAGAGACATCCATAGTGTGACTGCTCTTACAGCAGAGACCTCCATAGTGTTACTGCTCTTACAGTAGAGACCTCCATAGTGTGACTGCTCTTACAGTAGAGACCTCCATAATGTGACTTCTCTTACAGTAGAGACCTCCATAGTGTGACTGCTCTTACAGCAGAGACCTCCATAGTGTGACTGCTCTTACAGTAGAGACCTCCATAGTGTGACTGCTATTACAGTAGAGAGCTCCATAGTGTGACTGCTCTTACAGTAGAGACCTCCACAGTGTGACTGCTCTTACAGTAGAGACCTCCATAGTGTGACTGCTCTTACAGTAGAGACCTCCATAGTGTGACTGCTCTTACTGTAGAGACCTCCATAGTGTGACTGCTCTTACAGTAGAGACCTCCATAGTGTAACTGCTCTTACAGCAGAGACCTCCATAGTGTGACTGCTCTTATAGTAGAGACCTCCATAGTGTGACTGCTCTTACAGTAGAGACCTCCATAGTGTGAATGCTCTTACAGTAGAGACCTCCACAGTGTGACTGCTCTTACAGTAGAGACCTTCATAGTGTGAATGCTCTTATAGTAGAGACCTCCATAGTGTGACTGCTCTTACAGTAGAGACCTCCACAGTGTGACTGCTCTTACAGTAGAGACCTCCATAGTGTGACTGCTCTTACAGTAGAGACCTCCATAGTGTGACTGCTCTTACAGTAGAGACCTCCATAATGTGACTTCTCTTACAGTAGAGACCTCCACAGTGTGACTGCTCTTACAGTAGAGACCTTCATAGTGTGAATGCTCTTATAGTAGAGACCTCCATAGTGTGACTGCTCTTACAGTAGAGACCTCCACAGTGTGACTGCTCTTACAGTAGAGACCTCCATAGTGCGACTGCTCTTACAGTAGAGACCTCCATAGTGTGACTGCTCTTACAGTAGAGACCTCCATAATGTGACTTCTCTTACAGTAGAGACCTCCATAGTGTGACCGCTCTTACAGCAGAGACCTCCATAGTGTGACTGCTCTTACAGTAGAGAGCTCCATAGTGTGACTGCTCTTACAGTAGAGACCTCCATAGTGTGACTGCTCTTACAGTAGAGACCTCCATAATGTGACTTCTCTTACAGTAGAGACCTCCATAGTGTGACTGCTCTTACAGTAGAGACCTCCATAGTGTGACTGCTCTTACAGTAGAGACCTCCATAGTGTGACTGCTATTACAGTAGAGAGCTCCATAGTATGACTGCTCTTACAGTAGAGACCTCCACAGTGTGACTGCTCTTACAGTAGAGACCTCCATAGTGTGACTGCTCTTACAGTAGAGACCTCCATAGTGTGACTGCTCTTACTGTAGAGACCTCCATAGTGTGACTGCTCTTACAGTAGAGACCTCCATAGTGTAACTGCTCTTACAGCAGAGACCTCCATAGTGTGACTGTTCTTATAGTAGAGACCTACATAGTGTGACTGCTCTTATAGTAGAGACCGCCATAGTGTGACTGCTCTTATAGCAGAGACCTCCATAGTGTGACTGCTCTTACAGCAGAGACCTCCATAGTGTGACTGCTCTTACAGTAGAGACCTCCATAGTGTGACTGCTCTTACAGAAGAGACCTCCATAGTGTGACTGCTCTTACAGTAGAGACCTCCATAGTGTGACCGCTCTTACAGTAGAGACCTCCATAGTGTGACTGCTCTTACAGTAGAGACCTCCATAGTGTGACTGCTCTTACAGTAGAGACCTCCATAGTGTGACTGCTCTTACAGTAGAGACCTCCATAGTGTGACTGCTCTTACAGTAGAGACCTCCATAGTGTGACTGCTCTTACAGTAGAGACCTCCATAGTGTAACTGCTCTTACAGCAGAGACCTCCATAGTGTGACTGCTCTTATAGTAGAGACCTACATAGTGTGACTGCTCTTATAGTAGAGACCGCCATAGTGTGACTGCTCTTATAGCAGAGACCTCCATAGTGTGACTGCTCTTACAGCAGAGACCTCCATAGTGTGACTGCTCTTACAGTAGAGACCTCCATAGTGTGACTGCTCTTACAGCAGAGACCTCCATAGTGTGACTGCTCTTACAGTAGAGACCTCCATAGTGTGACTGCTCTTACAGTAGAGACCTCCATAGTGTGACTGCTCTTACAGCAGAGACCTCCATAGTGTGACTGCTCTTACAGTAGAGACCTCCATAGTGTGACTGCTCTTACAGTAGAGACCTCCATAATGTGACTTCTCTTACAGTAGAGACCTCCATAGTGTGACTGCTCTTACAGCAGAGACCTCCATAGTGTGACTGCTCTTACAGTAGAGACCTCCATAGTGTGACTGCTATTACAGTAGAGACCTCCATAGTATGACTGCTCTTACAGTAGAGACCTCCACAGTGTGACTGCTCTTACAGTAGAGACCTCCATAGTGTGACTGCTCTTACAGTAGAGACCTCCATAGTGTGACTGCTCTTACTGTAGAGACCTCCATAGTGTGACTGCTCTTACAGTAGAGACCTCCATAGTGTAACTGCTCTTACAGCAGAGACCTCCATAGTGTGACTGCTCTTATAGTAGAGACCTCCATAGTGTGACTGCTCTTACAGTAGAGACCTCCATAGTGTGACTGCTCTTACAGTAGAGACCTCCACAGTGTGACTGCTCTTACAGTAGAGACCTTCATAGTGTGAATGCTCTTATAGTAGAGACCTCCATAGTGTAACTGCTCTTACAGTAGAGACCTCCATAGTGTGACTGCTCTTACAGTAGAGACCTCCATAGTGTGACTGCTCTTACAGTAGAGACCTCCATAGTGTGACTGCTCTTACAGTAGAGACCTCCATAATGTGACTTCTCTTACAGTAGAGACCTCCATAGTGTGACCGCTCTTACAGCAGAGACCTCCATAGTGTGACTGCTCTTACAGTAGAGAGCTCCATAGTGTGACTGCTCTTACAGTAGAGACCTCCATAGTGTGACTGCTCTTACAGTAGAGACCTCCATAATGTGACTTCTCTTACAGTAGAGACCTCCATAGTGTGACTGCTCTTACAGTAGAGACCTCCATAGTGTGACTGCTCTTACAGTAGAGACCTCCATAGTGTGACTGCTATTACAGTAGAGAGCTCCATAGTATGACTGCTCTTACAGTAGAGACCTCCACAGTGTGACTGCTCTTACAGTAGAGACCTCCATAGTGTGACTGCTCTTACAGTAGAGACCTCCATAGTGTGACTGCTCTTACTGTAGAGACCTCCATAGTGTGACTGCTCTTACAGTAGAGACCTCCATAGTGTAACTGCTCTTACAGTAGAGACCTCCATAGTGTGACTGCTATTACAGTAGAGAGCTCCATAGTATGACTGCTCTTACAGTAGAGACCTCCACAGTGTGACTGCTCTTACAGTAGAGACCTCCATAGTGTGACTGCTCTTACAGTAGAGACCTCCATAGTGTGACTGCTCTTACTGTAGAGACCTCCATAGTGTGACTGCTCTTACAGTAGAGACCTCCACAGTGTGACTGCTCTTACAGTAGAGACCTCCACAGTGTGACTGCTCTTACAGTAGAGACCTTCATAGTGTGAATGCTCTTACAGTAGAGACCTCCATAGTGTGACTGCTCTTACAGTAGAGACCTCCATAGTGTGACTGCTCTTACAGTAGAGACCTCCATAGTGTGACCGCTCTTACAGTAGAGACCTCCACAGTGTGACTGCTCTTACAGTAGAGACCTTCATAGTGTGAATGCTCTTATAGTAGAGACCTCCATAGTGTGACTGCTCTTACAGTAGAGACCTCCACAGTGTGACTGCTCTTACAGTAGAGACCTCCATAGTGTGACTGCTCTTACAGTAGAGACCTCCATAGTGTGACTGCTCTTACAGTAGAGACCTCCATAATGTGACTTCTCTTACAGTAGAGACCTCCATAGTGTGACCGCTCTTACAGCAGAGACCTCCATAGTGTGACTGCTCTTACAGTAGAGAGCTCCATAGTGTGACTGCTCTTACAGTAGAGACCTCCATAGTGTGACTGCTCTTACAGTAGAGACCTCCATAGTGTGACTTCTCTTACAGTAGAGACCTCCATAGTGTGACTGCTCTTACAGTAGAGACCTCCATAGTGTGACTGCTCTTACAGTAGAGACCTCCATAGTGTGACTGCTATTACAGTAGAGAGCTCCATAGTATGACTGCTCTTACAGTAGAGACCTCCACAGTGTGACTGCTCTTACAGTAGAGACCTCCATAGTGTGACTGCTCTTACAGTAGAGACCTCCATAGTGTGACTGCTCTTACTGTAGAGACCTCCATAGTGTGACTGCTCTTACAGTAGAGACCTCCATAGTGTAACTGCTCTTACAGCAGAGACCTCCATAGTGTGACTGCTCTTATAGTAGAGACCTCCATAGTGTGACTGCTCTTACAGTAGAGACCTCCATAGTGTGAATGCTCTTACAGTAGAGACCTCCACAGTGTGACTGCTCTTACAGTAGAGACCTTCATAGTGTGAATGCTCTTATAGTAGAGACCTCCATAGTGTGACTGCTCTTACAGTAGAGACCTCCACAGTGTGACTGCTCTTACAATAGAGACCTCCATAGTGTGACCGCTCTTACAGCAGAGACCTCCATAGTGTGACTGCTCTTACAGTAGAGAGCTCCATAGTGTGACTGCTCTTACAGTAGAGACCTCCATAGTGTGACTGCTCTTACAGTAGAGACCTCCATAATGTGACTTCTCTTACAGTAGAGACCTCCATAGTGTGACAGCTCTTACAGTAGAGACCTCCATAGTGTGACTGCTCTTACAGTAGAGACCTCCATAGTGTGACTGCTATTACAGTAGAGAGCTCCATAGTATGACTGCTCTTACAGTAGAGACCTCCACAGTGTGACTGCTCTTACAGTAGAGACCTCCATAGTGTGACTGCTCTTACAGTAGAGACCTCCATAGTGTGACTGCTCTTACTGTAGAGACCTCCATAGTGTGACTGCTCTTACAGTAGAGACCTCCATAGTGTAACTGCTCTTACAGTAGAGACCTCCATAGTGTGACTGCTATTACAGTAGAGAGCTCCATAGTATGACTGCTCTTACAGTAGAGACCTCCACAGTGTGACTGCTCTTACAGTAGAGACCTCCATAGTGTGACTGCTCTTACAGTAGAGACCTCCATAGTGTGACTGCTCTTACTGTAGAGACCTCCATAGTGTGACTGCTCTTACAGTAGAGACCTCCACAGTGTGACTGCTCTTACAGTAGAGACCTCCACAGTGTGACTGCTCTTACAGTAGAGACCTTCATAGTGTGAATGCTCTTACAGTAGAGACCTCCATAGTGTGACTGCTCTTACAGCAGAGACCTCCATAGTGTGACTGCTCTTACAGTAGAGACCTCCATAGTGTGACCGCTCTTACAGTAGAGACCTCCACAGTGTGACTGCTCTTACAGTAGAGACCTTCATAGTGTGAATGCTCTTATAGTAGAGACCTCCATAGTGTGACTGCTCTTACAGTAGAGACCTCCACAGTGTGACTGCTCTTACAGTAGAGACCTCCATAGTGTGACTGCTCTTACAGTAGAGACCTCCATAGTGTGACTGCTCTTACAGTAGAGACCTCCATAGTGTGACTTCTCTTACAGTAGAGACCTCCATAGTGTGACCGCTCTTACAGCAGAGACCTCCATAGTGTGACTGCTCTTACAGTAGAGAGCTCCATAGTGTGACTGCTCTTACAGTAGAGACCTCCATAGTGTGACTGCTCTTACAGTAGAGACCTCCATAATGTGACTTCTCTTACAGTAGAGACCTCCATAGTGTGACTGCTCTTACAGTAGAGACCTCCATAGTGTGACTGCTCTTACAGTAGAGACCTCCATAGTGTGACTGCTATTACAGTAGAGAGCTCCATAGTATGACTGCTCTTACAGTAGAGACCTCCACAGTGTGACTGCTCTTACAGTAGAGACCTCCATAGTGTGACTGCTCTTACAGTAGAGACCTCCATAGTGTGACTGCTCTTACTGTAGAGACCTCCATAGTGTGACTGCTCTTACAGTAGAGACCTCCATAGTGTAACTGCTCTTACAGCAGAGACCTCCATAGTGTGACTGCTCTTATAGTAGAGACCTCCATAGTGTGACTGCTCTTACAGTAGAGACCTCCATAGTGTGAATGCTCTTACAGTAGAGACCTCCACAGTGTGACTGCTCTTACAGTAGAGACCTTCATAGTGTGAATGCTCTTATAGTAGAGACCTCCATAGTGTGACTGCTCTTACAGTAGAGACCTCCATAGTGTGACTGCTCTTACAGTAGAGACCTCCATAGTGTGACTGCTCTTACAGTAGAGACCTCCATAATGTGACTTCTCTTACAGTAGAGACCTCCATAGTGTGACCGCTCTTACAGCAGAGACCTCCATAGTGTGACTGCTCTTACAGTAGAGAGCTCCATAGTGTGACTGCTCTTACAGTAGAGACCTCCATAGTGTGACTGCTCTTACAGTAGAGACCTCCATAATGTGACTTCTCTTACAGTAGAGACCTCCATAGTGTGACTGCTCTTACAGTAGAGACCTCCATAGTGTGACTGCTCTTACAGTAGAGACCTCCATAGTGTGACTGCTATTACAGTAGAGAGCTCCATAGTATGACTGCTCTTACAGTAGAGACCTCCACAGTGTGACTGCTCTTACAGTAGAGACCTCCATAGTGTGACTGCTCTTACAGTAGAGACCTCCATAGTGTGACTGCTCTTACTGTAGAGACCTCCATAGTGTGACTGCTCTTACAGTAGAGACCTCCATAGTGTAACTGCTCTTACAGCAGAGACCTCCATAGTGTGACTGCTCTTATAGTAGAGACCTACATAGTGTGACTGCTCTTATAGTAGAGACCGCCATAGTGTGACTGCTCTTATAGCAGAGACCTCCATAGTGTGACTGCTCTTACAGCAGAGACCTCCATAGTGTGACTGCTCTTACAGTAGAGACCTCCATAGTGTGACTGCTCTTACAGAAGAGACCTCCATAGTGTGACTGCTCTTACAGTAGAGACCTCCATAGTGTGACCGCTCTTACAGTAGAGACCTCCATAGTGTGACTGCTCTTACAGTAGAGACCTCCATAGTGTGACTGCTCTTACAGTAGAGACCTCCATAGTGTGACTGCTCTTACTGTAGAGACCTCCATAGTGTGACTGCTCTTACAGTAGAGACCTCCATAGTGTAACTGCTCTTACAGCAGAGACCTCCATAGTGTGACTGCTCTTATAGTAGAGACCTACATAGTGTGACTGCTCTTATAGTAGAGACCGCCATAGTGTGACTGCTCTTATAGCAGAGACCTCCATAGTGTGACTGCTCTTACAGCAGAGACCTCCATAGTGTGACTGCTCTTACAGTAGAGACCTCCATAGTGTGACTGCTCTTACAGTAGAGACCTCCATAGTGTGACTGCTCTTACAGTAGAGACCTCCATAGTGTGACTGCTCTTACAGTAGAGACATCCATAGTGTGACTGCTCTTACAGCAGAGACCTCCATAGTGTTACTGCTCTTACAGTAGAGACCTCCATAGTGTGACTGCTCTTACAGTAGAGACCTCCATAATGTGACTTCTCTTACAGTAGAGACCTCCATAGTGTGACTGCTCTTACAGCAGAGACCTCCATAGTGTGACTGCTCTTACAGTAGAGACCTCCATAGTGTGACTGCTATTACAGTAGAGAGCTCCATAGTATGACTGCTCTTACAGTAGAGACCTCCACAGTGTGACTGCTCTTACAGTAGAGACCTCCATAGTGTGACTGCTCTTACAGTAGAGACCTCCATAGTGTGACTGCTCTTACTGTAGAGACCTCCATAGTGTGACTGCTCTTACAGTAGAGACCTCCATAGTGTGACTGCTCTTACAGCAGAGACCTCCATAGTGTGACTGCTCTTATAGTAGAGACCTCCATAGTGTGACTGCTCTTACAGTAGAGACCTCCATAGTGTGAATGCTCTTACAGTAGAGACCTCCACAGTGTGACTGCTCTTACAGTAGAGACCTTCATAGTGTGAATGCTCTTATAGTAGAGACCTCCATAGTGTGACTGCTCTTACAGTAGAGACCTCCACAGTGTGACTGCTCTTACAGTAGAGACCTCCATAGTGTGACTGCTCTTACAGTAGAGACCTCCATAGTGTGACTGCTCTTACAGTAGAGACCTCCATAATGTGACTTCTCTTACAGTAGAGACCTCCATAGTGTGACCGCTCTTACAGCAGAGACCTCCATAGTGTGACTGCTCTTACAGTAGAGAGCTCCATAGTGTGACTGCTCTTACAGTAGAGACCTCCATAGTGTGACTGCTCTTACAGTAGAGACCTCCATAATGTGACTTCTCTTACAGTAGAGACCTCCATAGTGTGACTGCTCTTACAGTAGAGACCTCCATAGTGTGACTGCTCTTACAGTAGAGACCTCCATAGTGTGACTGCTATTACAGTAGAGAGCTCCATAGTATGACTGCTCTTACAGTAGAGACCTCCACAGTGTGACTGCTCTTACAGTAGAGACCTCCATAGTGTGACTGCTCTTACAGTAGAGACCTCCATAGTGTGACTGCTCTTACTGTAGAGACCTCCATAGTGTGACTGCTCTTACAGTAGAGACCTCCATAGTGTAACTGCTCTTACAGCAGAGACCTCCATAGTGTGACTGCTCTTATAGTAGAGACCTACATAGTGTGACTGCTCTTATAGTAGAGACCGCCATAGTGTGACTGCTCTTATAGCAGAGACCTCCATAGTGTGACTGCTCTTACAGCAGAGACCTCCATAGTGTGACTGCTCTTACAGTAGAGACCTCCATAGTGTGACTGCTCTTACAGAAGAGACCTCCATAGTGTGACTGCTCTTACAGTAGAGACCTCCATAGTGTGACTGCTCTTACAGTAGAGACCTCCATAGTGTGACTGCTCTTACAGTAGAGACCTCCATAGTGTGACTGCTCTTACAGTAGAGACCTCCATAGTGTGACTGCTCTTACAGTAGAGACCTCCATAGTGTGACTGCTCTTACAGTAGAGACCTCCATAGTGTGACTGCTCTTACAGTAGAGACCTCCATAGTGTAACTGCTCTTACAGCAGAGACCTCCATAGTGTGACTGCTCTTACAGTAGAGACCTCCATAGTGTGACTGCTCTTATAGTAGAGACCGCCATAGTGTGACTGCTCTTATAGCAGAGACCTCCATAGTGTGACTGCTCTTACAGCAGAGACCTCCATAGTGTGACTGCTCTTACAGTAGAGACCTCCATAGTGTGACTGCTCTTACAGAAGAGACCTCCATAGTGTGACTGCTCTTACAGTAGAGACCTCCATAGTGTGACTGCTCTTACAGCAGAGACCTCCATAGTGTTACTGCTCTTACAGTAGAGACCTCCATAGTGTGACTGCTCTTACAGTAGAGACCTCCATAGTGTGACTGCTCTTACAGTAGAGACCTCCATAGTGTGACTGCTCTTACAGCAGAGACCTCCATAGTGTGACTGCTCTTACAGTAGAGACCTCCATAGTGTGACTGCTCTTACAGAAGAGACCTCCATAGTGTGACTGCTCTTACAGTATAGACCTTCATAGTGTGACCGCTCTTACAGTAGAGACCTTCATAGTGTGACTGCTCTTACAGTAGAGACCTCCACAGTGTGACTGCTATTACAGTAGAGAGCTCCATAGTATGACTGCTCTTACAGTAGAGACCTCCACAGTGTGACTGCTCTTACAGTAGAGACCTCCATAGTGTGACTGCTCTTACAGTAGAGACCTCCATAGTGTGACTGCTCTTACTGTAGAGACCTCCATAGTGTGACTGCTCTTACAGTAGAGACCTCCATAGTGTAACTGCTCTTACAGCAGAGACCTCCATAGTGTGACTGCTCTTATAGTAGAGACCTACATAGTGTGACTGCTCTTATAGTAGAGACCGCCATAGTGTGACTGCTCTTATAGCAGAGACCTCCATAGTGTGACTGCTCTTACAGCAGAGACCTCCATAGTGTGACTGCTCTTACAGTAGAGACCTCCATAGTGTGACTGCTCTTACAGAAGAGACCTCCATAGTGTGACTGCTCTTACAGTAGAGACCTCCATAGTGTGACCGCTCTTACAGTAGAGACCTCCATAGTGTGACTGCTCTTACAGTAGAGACCTCCATAGTGTGACTGCTCTTACAGTAGAGACCTCCATAGTGTGACTGCTCTTACAGTAGAGACCTCCATAGTGTGACTGCTCTTACTGTAGAGACCTCCATAGTGTGACTGCTCTTACAGTAGAGACCTCCATAGTGTAACTGCTCTTACAGCAGAGACCTCCATAGTGTGACTGCTCTTATAGTAGAGACCTACATAGTGTGACTGCTCTTATAGTAGAGACCGCCATAGTGTGACTGCTCTTATAGCAGAGACCTCCATAGTGTGACTGCTCTTACAGCAGAGACCTCCATAGTGTGACTGCTCTTACAGTAGAGACCTCCATAGTGTGACTGCTCTTACAGAAGAGACCTCCATAGTGTGACTGCTCTTACAGTAGAGACCTCCATAGTGTGACTGCTCTTACAGTAGAGACATCCATAGTGTGACTGCTCTTACAGCAGAGACCTCCATAGTGTTACTGCTCTTACAGTAGAGACCTCCATAGTGTGACTGCTCTTACAGTAGAGACCTCCATAGTGTGACTGCTCTTACAGTAGAGACCTCCATAGTGTGACTGCTCTTACAGCAGAGACCTCCATAGTGTGACTGCTCTTACAGTAGAGACCTCCATAGTGTGACTGCTCTTACAGAAGAGACCTCCATAGTGTGACTGCTCTTACAGTATAGACCTTCATAGTGTGACCGCTCTTACAGTAGAGACCTTCATAGTGTGACTGCTCTTACAGTAGAGACCTCCACAGTGTGACTGCTCTTATAGTAGAGACATCCATAGTGTGACTGCTCTTACAGTAGAGACCTCCATAGTGTGACTGCTCTTACAGTAGAGACCTCCATAGTGTGACTGCTCTTACAGCAGAGACCTCCATAGTGTGACTGCTCTTACAGTAGAGACCTCCATAGTGTGACTGCTCTTACAGTAGAGAGCTCCATAGTGTGACTGCTCTTACAGTAGAGACCTCCATAGTGTGACTGCTCTTACAGTAGAGACCTCCATAGTGTGACTGCTCTTACAGTAGAGACCTCCATCGTGTGACTGCTCTTACAGTAGAGACCTCCATAGTGTGACCGCTCTTACAGTAGAGACCTCCATAATATGACTGCTCTTACAGTAGAGAGCTCCACAGTGTGACTGCTCTTACAGTAGAGAGCTCCATAATATGACTGCTCTTACAGTAGAGAGCTCCACAGTGTGACTGCTCTTACAGTAGAGACCTTCATAGTGTGACTGCTCTTACAGTAGAGAGCTCCATAGTGTGACTGCTCTTACAGTAGAGAGCTCCATAGTGTGACTGCTCTTACAGTAGAGAGCTCCATAGTGTGACTGCTCTTACAGTAGAGACCTCCATAGTGTGACTGCTCTTACAGTAGAGACCTCCATAGTGTGACTGCTCTTACAGTAGAGACCTCCATTGTGTGACTGCTCTTACAGTAGAGACCTCCATAGTGTGACTGCTCTTACAGTAGAGACCTCAACAGTGTGACTGCTCTTACAGTAGACACCTCCACAGTGTGACTGCTCTTACAGTAGACACCTCCACAGTGTGACTGCTCTTACAGTAGAGACCTCCATAGTGTGACTGCTCTTACAGTAGAGACCTTCATAATATGACTGCTCTTACAGTAGAGAGCTCCACAGTGTGACTGCTCTTACAGTAGAGACCTTCATAGTGTGACTGCTCTTACAGTAGAGAGCTCCATAGTGTGACTGCTCTTACAGTAGAGAGCTCCATAGTGTGACTGCTCTTACAGTAGAGAGCTCCATAGTGTGACTGCTCTTACAGTAGAGACCTCCATAGTGTGACTGCTCTTACAGTAGAGACCTCCATAGTGTGACTGCTCTTACAGTAGAGACCTTTATTGTGTGACTGCTCTTACAGTAGAGACCTCCATAGTGTGACTGCTCTTACAGTAGAGACCTCCATAGTGTGACTGCTCTTACAGTAGACACCTCCACAGTGTGACTGCTCTTACAGTAGACACCTCCACAGTGTGACTGCTCTTACAGTAGAGACCTCCATAGTGTCACTGCTCTTACAGTAGAGAGCTCCATAGTGTGACTGCTCTTACAGTAGAGAGCTCCATAGTGTGACTGCTCTTACAGTAGAGAGCTCCATAGTGTGACTGCTCTTACAGTAGAGACCTCCATAGTGTGACTGCTCTTACAGTAGAGAGCTCCATAGTGTGACTGCTCTTACAGTAGAGACCTCCATAGTGTGACTGCTCTTAGAGTAGAGACCTCCACAGTGTGACTGCTCTTACAGTAGAGACCTCCATACTGTGACTGCTCTTACAGTAGAGACCTCCATAGTGTGACTGCTCTTACAGTAGAGACCTCCATAGTGTGACTGCTCTTACAGTAGAGAGCTCCATAGTGTGACTGCTCTTACAGTAGAGAGCTCCATAGTGTGACTGCTCTTACAGTAGAGACCTCCATAGTGTGACTGCTCTTAGAGTAGAGACCTCCATAGTGTGACTGCTCTTACAGTAGAGACCTCCATACTGTGACTGCTCTTACAGTAGAGACCTCCATAGTGTGACTGCTCTTACAGTAGAGACCTCCATAGTGTGACTGCTCTTACAGTAGAGACCTTCACAGTGTGACTGCTCTTACAGTAGAGACCTTCATAGTGTGACTGCTCTTACAGTAGAGACCTCAATAGTATGACTGCTCTTACAGTAGAGACCTCCATAGTGTGACTGCTCTTATAGTAGAGACCTCCATAGTGTGACTGCTCTTACAGTAGAGACCTCCATAGTGTGACTGCTCTTACAGTAGAGAGCTCCACAGTGTGACTGCTCTTACAGTAGAGACCTCCATAGTGTGACTGCTCTTACAGTAGAGACCTCCATAGTGTGACTGCTCTTACAGTAAAGACCTCCATAGTGTGACTGCTCTTACAGTAGAGACCTCCATAGTGTGACTGCTCTTACAGCAGAGACCTTCATAGTGTGACTGCTCTTACAGTAGAGACCTCCATAATGTGACTGCTCTTACAGTAGAGACCTCCATAGTGTGACTGCTCTTACAGTAGAGACCTCCATAGTGTGACCGCTCTTACAGCAGAGACCTCCATAGTGTTACTGCTCTTACAGTAGAGAGCTCCATAGTGTGACTGCTCTTACAGTAGAGACCTCCATAGTGTGACTGCTCTTACAGTAGAGACCTCCATAGTGTGACTGCTCTTACAGTAGAGACCTCCATAATGTGACTGCTCTTACAGTAGAGACCTCCATAGTGTGACTGCTCTTACAGTAGAGACCTCCATAGTGTGACTGCTCTTACAGTAGAGACCTCCATAGTGTGACCGCTCTTACAGCAGAGACCTCCATAGTGTGACTGCTCTTATAGTAGAGACCTCCATAGTGTGACTGCTCTTACAGTAGAGACCTCCATAGTGTGACTGCTCTTACAGTAGAGACCTCCACAGTGTGACCGCTCTTACAGTAGAGACCTCCACAGTGTGACCGCTCTTACAGTAGAGAGCTCCATAGTATGACTGCTCTTACAGTAGAGACCTCCACAGTATGACTGCTCTTACAGTAGAGACCTCCATAGTGTGACTGCTCTTACAGTAGAGACCTCCATAGTGTGACTGCTCTTACTGTAGAGACCTCCATAGTGTGACTGCTCTTATAGTAGAGACCTCCATAGTGTGACTGCTCTTACAGTAGAGACCTCCATAGTGTAACTGCTCTTACAGCAGAGACCTCCATAGTGTGACTGCTCTTATAGTAGAGACCTACATAGTGTGACTGCTCTTATAGTAGAGACCTCCATAGTGTGACTGCTCTTATAGCAGAGACCTCCATAGTGTGACTGCTCTTACAGCAGAGACCTCCATAGTGTGACTGCTCTTACAGTAGAGACCTCCATAGTGTGACTGCTCTTACAGAAGAGACCTCCATAGTGTGACTGCTCTTACAGCAGAGACCTCCATAGTGTTACTGCTCTTACAGTAGAGACCTCCATAGTGTGACTGCTCTTACAGCAGAGACCTCCATAGTGTGACTGCTCTTACAGAAGAGACCTCCATAGTGTGACTGCTCTTACAGTAGAGACATCCATAGTGTGACTGCTCTTACAGTAGAGAACTCCATAGTGTGACTGCTCTTACAGTAGAGACCTCCATAGTGTGACTGCTCTTACAGCAGAGACCTCCATAGTGTGACTGCTCTTACAGTAGAGACCTCCATAGTGTGACTGCTCTTACAGTAGAGACCTCCATAGTGTGACTGCTCTTACAGTAGAGAGCTCCATAGTGTGACTGCTCTTACAGTAGAGAGCTCCATAGTGTGACTGCTCTTACAGTAGAGAGCTCCATAGTGTGACTGCTCTTACAGTAGAGACCTCCATAGTCTGACTGCTCTTACAGTAGAGACCTCCATAGTGTGACTGCTCTTACAGTAGAGACCTCCATAGTGTGACTGCTCTTACAGTAGAGACCTCCATAGTGTGACTGCTCTTACAGTAGAGACCTCCACAGTGTGACTGCTCTTATAGTAGAGACATCCATAGTGTGACTGCTCTTACAGTAGAGACCTCCATGGTGTGACTGCTCTTACAGTAGACACCTCCACAGTGTGACTGCTCTTACAGTAGACACCTCCACAGTGTGACTGCTCTTACAGTAGAGACCTCCATAGTGTGACTGCTCTTACAGTAGAGACCTCCATAGTGTGACTGCTCTTACAGTAGAGACCTCCACAGTGTGACTGCTCTTACAGTAGAGACCTCCACAGTGTGACTGCTCTTACAGTAGAGACCTCCATAGTGTGACCGCTCTTACAGTAGAGAGCTCCATAGTGTGACCGCTCTTACAGTAGAGAGCTCTATAGTGTGACTGCTCTTACAGTAGAGAGCTCCATAGTGTGACTGCTCTTACAGTAGAGACCTCCATAGTGTGACTGCTCTTACAGTAGAGACCTCCATAGTGCGACTGCTCTTACAGTAGAGACCTCCATAGTGTGACTGCTCTTACAGTAGAGACCTCCATAGTGCGACTGCTCTTACAGTAGAGACCTCCATAGTGTGACTGCTCTTACGGTAGAGACCTCCATAGTGTGACTGCTCTTACAGTAGAGACCTCCATATTGTGACTGTTCTTACAGTAGAGACCTCCATAGTGTGACCGCTCTTACAGTAGAGACCTCCATAGTGTGACTGCTCTTATAGTAGAGACCTCCATAGTGTGACTGCTCTTACAGTAGAGACCTCCATAGTGTGACTGCTCTTATAGTAGAGACCTCCATAGTGTGACTGCTCTTACAGTAGAGACCTCCATAGTGTGACTGCTCTTACAGTAGAGACCTCCACAGTGTGACTGCTCTTACAGTAGAGAACTTTATAGTGTGACTACTCTTACAGTAGAGACCTCCATAGTTTGACTGCTCTTACAGTAGAGACCTTCATAGTGTGACTGCTCTTACAGTAGAGACCTCCATAGTGTGACTGCTCTTATAGTAGAGACCTCCATAGTGTGACTGCTCTTACAGTAGAGACCTCCATAGTGTGACCGCTCTTACAGTAGAGACCTCCATAGTGTGACTGCTCTTATAGTAGAGACCTCCATAGTGTGACTGCTCTTACAGTAGAGACCTCCATAGTGTGACTGCTCTTACAGTAGAGACCTCCATAGTGTGACTGCTCTTACAGTAGAGACCTCCACAGTGTGACTGCTCTTACAGTAGAGATCTTCATAGTGTGACTGCTCTTACAGTAGAGACCTTCATGGTGTTACTGCTCTTACAGTAGAGACCTCCATAGTGTGACTGCTCTTACAGTAGAGACCTCCATAGTGTGACCGCTCTTACAGTAGAGACCTCCATAGTGTGACTGCTCTTACAGTAGAGACCTCCATAGTGCGACTGCTCTTACAGTAGAGACCTCCATAGTGTGACTGCTCTTACAGTAGAGACCTCCACAGTGTGACTGCTCTTACAGTAGAGACCTCCATAGTGTGACTGCTCTTACAGTAGAGACCTCCATAGTGTGACTGCTCTTACAGGTAACATTATATCCTCATCCTTCATCTCCTGTATGTCTCTTTTGTTGTAGCCCATGATTGTATTTGCCTTGGCAGCAGCTGCCTGGCACTAGGTGATAAGTTGAACCTGATATCTCTCGGTCCCGGCCTCCAGCTTCTCTAAATCCCTCAGTAATAAAACAAGACGTTGGAATTCTCTCCTCTTCACTCTGAGCCTCACCATAGCTGATCCCCAGACACCTCTAATCAGTCCACCTCTTTGTACATTATGTATAACGCTATTATTTCTGACAATCTGTGGCGCTATAATGTGATTACTGTGGGGAATGATTAGGTGGACACTGTAATGTGCTGATATCTGTGCACTGTGTGCTCCCAGCATGGCCTCACTATATGTCTATATATCACCTGGACATTATTTTGTCATTCCTTTATGGCTATTTTATTTAGTATGATAAGTGTATGGCTCTATTATATGATCACTGTATGGCGGTATTATATGATCACTGTATGGCGGTATTATCTGTTCACTGTATGGCGGTATTATATGATCAGTATATGGCGGTATTATATGATCACTGTATGGCGGTATTATATGATCACTGTATGGCGGTATTATATGATCACTGTATGGCTGCATTATCTGTTCACTGTATGGCGGTATTATATGATCACTGTATGGCGGTATTATATGATTACTGTATGGCGGTATTATATGATCACTGTTTAGCGGTATTATATGATCACTGTATGGCGGTATTATATGATCAGTGTATCATGTGTTTCCTTTTTGGCTGTAGTATATGATCAGTACATGGCTCTATTATATGGTTACTGTATGCCTGTATTTAGAGATGAGCGAATCGAAGTTGACGAAGTGGAATTCGATCCGAATTTCAAGAAAAATTTGATTTTCCCCAAATCCAAATCTAAAATGGCTGCTGCACGTGTTAGGACATGGAGCAAAGAACTCTGGGAACGAGGGTTCACCCATAATGCCATGCATGCAGCCAATCAGCAGCCAGCCAGCCCTGTGATGTCACAGCCCTATAAATAGCCTCCGCTCTCTTGGATTCTGCCATTTTCCAGTGTACTTAGTGCAGGGAGAGACGTCAGCAGGCGCTAGGGACAGTGCTAGGAAAGACTTGAAAACTTTTATTTGGCTGAATAGAAGTTCAGGGAAAGGATAGGGAGGAACCGTTCCACAGTATTGAAGCAGAACAGGGTTCAGTAGGGGAGGTTACAGCCTGGGTAATATTAACAATCCTATTACACCTTGCTGCACTGACTGTAGATCCAAATTGCCATTATACAGCTCTGTAATTCCAGCAAACCGTTCTTATTATTGAGGTGCACGTGCTGTGTGATACAGCCATTAACAGGCGTTATTACTAGGAAATATTTCTACGTCTTATTAGCCCTTGTGCGGTGCAGTTATATGTTCTAAAGTTTTATTTGGCTTGTATTAGTGGGGAAAAAGGGCTTATTTGCCATTGTGTGGTGAAGTGCCAAAATTACAGCCCTTTTTAGCCTGTATTAGTGACAAAAAATATATATTAATTGCCATTCAGCGGTGCAGTTATATGTTCTAAAGCCCATTTTTGGCGTGTATTAGTAGGGAAAAAAAAGGGCTTATTAGCCGTGCGGTGAAATGAGAAAATTACAGACTCTTTTGGGGGTTTTCTAATTTCCTATTTATTTATTAGATCTAACTATATGTCAGACAGAGAAGGGCCAGGCCCTGCACAGGGGTATGGCAGAGGCCTAAATATTTTTGGCGCAGGCAGAGGTCGCAGCAGGGGTCACTTTGAGAGGCCTGAGCTCCCAGTGTCATCTAGCAGTCATGTCTTGAATACCAACCCAGCAGTTCTTGAATGGTTGACTCGGTCATTCACTTCGTCCCAAGTGACATCAGACACCCCCAGCCAAGAGTCGGTGGGTTCATCAGACACAACCCTTAGTTGGCATGGCCCGGGAGCAGGCCCTGTGCCCTCACCTGTCCTCAACCTGCCTCTGTCCTTTTCTGTTCCCTCAGCCAGAAAAGTATTGTATGCTGTGGCCTCAGCCCCACTATACAGCGAGGACGAGCTACTAGAGGACAGCAGCTACTGGCCAGCCAAGATGTGGAGGAGACATCCGCCGCTTCCTCCAGTAGTGATGAGGAGAGTGGCGTGGGAGCTGCTGTTGCAAGCGGTGAGGTTCCTGACCCAGAGACCTTTGAGGAGGACATCAGTGACGTGCAGACAGTACTCGATGATAAAGTAGCTGATGCTCCAGCTTCTCCTCCTACTCCTCGTCACTCATTCTGTCAGCAATCGATCACCGAAGCGATTGCCAAGAGAGACAACAGTATGATTGCTCTTATACAACGGCGCAGAAGCTGAATGTGCTCCTGGCCAAGTTGCTGGTGCTGCAGTCCCTCCCTTTCCAAGTGGTGGACTCTGCACCTTTCAGAGAAATTATGGCTTGTACCGAGCCGAGGTGGAGAGTCCCAAGCCCTCATTTCTTTGCCAAAAAGGCAGTACCAGCCCTGCACACACATGTAGAACAGAAGGTGGGCCAGTCCTTGAGCCTGTCGGTGTCTGCCAAAGTACACGGCAGCGCTGATGTGTGGAGCTGTAACTACGGTCAGGGAGAATGCATGTCCTTTACGTCCCACTGGGTAAATGTGGTTCCTGCCCAGCCAAACCAGCAACTTGGCCAGGAGACGCCGCTTCCACCTCCACGTTCTCACACCATTGGTCCTGCGACAATGTCCGCCTCTGCTTCCTCATCCTCCACTGTGACCTCAGCCTCCACTGAAGGGACAATTCACATTGCTCCTCCAGCATACCACATGTGCAGGGCAGGGCGGTGTCACACTGTTCAACACCTCGTTTGCCTGGGCGAACGGAGTCACACAGGGGAGGAACTGCTCCGTGTCCTACATCAAGAAATTGAATCCTGGCTTTCTCCGCGACAATCTCGGAATCATAGTGACCGACAACGGGAAGAACATGGTGTCGGCGCTGCGTCAAGGAGGGCTGAGCCATGCGCCCCGCATGGCGCACATGTTTAATCCGATTGTCAAGCAGTTCCTGAAGTCTTCCACCCATCTGCAAGACATCCTAAAAATGGCCAGGAAACTTTGCATGCACTTCAGCCACTCGTACACCGGAAAGCACACCCTCCTTGAGCTACAGCGGCAGAACGGCATCCCCCAACATAGGCTGATATGCATCCTCCATATGTTGGACTGACTATACGAACAGAGAAAGGCCATAAACGGTTTCTTGATGATCCAAGCGGACAGGAGTACTCCCCTGTGTAACTTCGATGTCAGCCAGTGGCATCTCATGCGTGACACCTGCAGTTTGCTCAGGCCCTTTGAGAAGGCCTTGTTATTTGTCAGTCGCCGGGACTACGGGATAAACAACGTCATTCCACTGCTTCATATCCTGGAACAGATGTTGGTAAATCTTGCTGGTCAGGGGACTGGAGACGTTGCGCCTAGATCTCACGGCCACATGAGCCCTGTGGGGTTGAACTGGAAGAGGAGGAGGAAGACATTGGAGCACAAGCAATGTGTAGTGAAATGGGTGTTTTTTCTACAAGGATGACAGGAGAGGAGGAGCAGGAGGGAGATGAGGAAGAGGACCCAGAAACACAGTGGCAGTATGCAGTGGAGATGGAGGCAAGGAGTCCCTCTGAGTCACTTGTGCAAATGACCGGCTGCATGCTCACTTGCTTGGATAGTGACAGCCGAATTGTCACCATTCGGCAGAGGGATGACTTCTGGCTCTCCACCTTGTTGGACCCTCGCTACCGGTCCAAAATGGAGGTCTTTTTTTACACCCGCTAATAGGCAGGACAAACTGAACTACTATAGAGACATCCTATGTAGTCAGTTGGCCGCTGCCTATCTGTGCCATTGTCCATCCTCTCGCAGGTCTGACCGGGGGGCTCTCTGTGCTCTTGCTCGATTGCCATGGCTGCTGTGGCAGGGTGGGGGGGGGGGTAAGAGCAGTTCCAGCTCCTTCAACAGAAGCTTGAGTCTTGAGTCGATGATAAGCAGCTTTCTTAACCCCCCTAGTGAAGAAACTACTTACCAGCAGCAGCAGCTAAACCTGGAGCAGAACCTGAACCAGCAGGTGGTGGCATACTTGGACAGCAGCCTGCCACCCCACATTGAAGATCCACTGGACTACTGGGCAGCCAAACTGGATTTGATTCGTGGTCACAACTGTTCAAGTTTTCTCTGGAAAAGCTGTCCTGCCCGGCCAGTAGTGTGGCATCAGAGCAGGTGCTTAGTGAGGCGGGGGCCATAGTTACCCAAATGAGAACTCGCCTGTCCACCCAAAATGTGGAGAGATTGACCTTTGTCAAGATAAATCAGGCGTGGATCAGCCAGAATTTCCACCCACCAATGCCTGATGCATCAGATTATATCATCCATGCTGCCTCACCCAAACCTTGACAAAAGAGACCGGTTTCTTCTGGCTACCTGCCTCAGCTACTATTCTGATGCTACCACCCGCCTGATGCCACACCTCTGATGCCAAGTGCTCCTTTTTACACCCACCATCGTCAGCGGGTACTGTTATTACCACTCACCTCCCCACTCTGTTACCGGGTCACTCTGTGGTCTCCTGATGCTGCTGCCACCTCACCACTCAGGTCTCCTCATGCTGCTGCCACCTCCTTACTCTGTCATTGTGCCTCCTCATGCTGCTGCTGCTGCCGCCACCTCCACACTATGTCACCGTGCCACTCTGTGGTCTCCTCATGGTACTGCCAACTCACAACTCTGTCATTGCGCCACTCTGTGGTTTCCTCATGCTGCTGCCACCTCCACACTATGTCTCTGGGCCACGTAGTGGTCTTCTCATGCTGCTGCCACCTCCATACTCTGTCATTGTGCCACTCTGTGGTCTCCTCATGCTGCTGGTAACTCAACATTATGTCACTGGGCCACTCTTTGGCCTCCTCATGCTGCTGCCACCTTCACACTATGTCACTGGGCCACTCTGTGGCCTCCTCATGCTGCTGCTGATGCCACCTCCACAATATGTCACCTTGCCAGTCTGTGGCCTCCTCATGCTGCTGCTAACTCAACACGATGTCACTGAACCACTCTGTGGTCTCCTCATGCTGCTGCTACCTCAATACTATGTCATTGGGCCACTCTGTGGACTTCTCAAGTTGTTCTCCCACCCTCCCCACTCCATGACTGGGCCACTATTTTGCCTTTTTGGCCTGGTTGACATAATCATTTAATTGACCCTTCTTCTGATCTGTCAGAAGGAAAAAAAAATGAGACACACAACGGATCCTGTCTGTGTAGCAGCTGTAAGGCCTGTATGGTCTCATCAGAATTGGTTTATGATTTGGCAGCCAAAAGCAGGAGTGAGTACAAAACGCAGAAGACATGCAAATATTCCATTCACGTGTCATCTCTGTTTTCGATCCACTCCTGTTTTTTTTTTTGGCTTTAGCAATACTGATGGATTACTGACTAAATGCTGACAGAGTGAAGGCGGTTGCTCCACAGACAGGATCAATTTTTTGGGGGTTATTGTTCTGAAAAAGGGGAAGAGCAAATGATTAGTGATGTCAACACAAACTTACTGCTGACACCCTCTCCACTCTCAGGGGGCTCTACTTGTATAAGTGTTTAATAGAACAGGTTCTATAGACATCTATGTGGAATCAGCTGACGACGGTGTAAAAGGAGTGCACTCTTTCACGCTACAGTAGGATCTTGGGCCTCTGCACGGTTCTTTATACCTGGCGCTAACATCGACCTGTAAGGCTGAGTTCATACTTGAGTTATTTGGTCAGTTTTGGCCCTGTAACTGCCCAATAAGTGAAGTGTGCAGTGATTCTAAGAGCGACGCCTGTCATCTGCATGTCATACGGACTCACAGTATTATATCACTACCACAGCAGACTCCCTATGCATGTTACTGCAAGGCACAGTGTTCTAAACCACTATACAGGTTCTCTGCAGTCAGGAAATAGCTGTTATTTAACGCGATTCACCGCAAATAAATTCGGATTTAATCAAATCTTGTCGGAAAAATTGAATCAAATTTTTTGGAAATTCACTCATCTCTACCTGTATTATGTGTTTACTCTTGTTCAGTGTATGAAGTAGATACATAATACTATTTATGGACACTGTATATCTCTGTTGAATATATTGTGTCTGTATTTTGCCTGCAGATGCCTCTCCACTTCCCTGCTGCAGCAATCATCTGTATCGTTGTTCTAAGAATGTGGCGAATCACATGAATGTAGAGAGATGCGCGCTCATCTCCCTCAGCCCGGGAAAGCAACCCCACCCCCCACCCCAACCGGTCACGTTCGCACCCTCTGCATCCGTGATTACTCCCATGATGCTGGCGTAAATTTAGGCCGACGTTGGATATGCCGGCGGTGGGTGGCCGACACCTCTACATAACTTACAAAGAAAGAGAGAGACTAGTATGCTACTCTGGGCTTCTGGGAAATAAGTATGCATTACCTGATGGGTACTAATTTTCATTATGGAGAGTGTCTAGTATGTGTGAGGAGTAATGTAGGCTAGGCAACGCTGCTCTGGGTTCCTGGGGAAAAAATATATGCAAATTAGCATATCTTACTCCTGCTGGCAACAGAGAGGCTTACTTTTCTTTTCCCTTTAGGAGAAAAGCGAATTTGAATATCTTTGGGTTTCTGGGAAAGATATTTCTCTCTCTCTCTCTGTCTCTCTCTTTCTCTCTCTGTAGAATTGTTTTGCTCATCTCTAATTACAATACAGCAATCAATCTTCCATTTCTGACCCGCGCCAAATTGCTCAGAATCTACAAGATCTTTTTTGTGAAGCCATCATCATGCTGGATAATGGTTTAGTGGTGGTTTGGGGATCTTAGTCCTGCTGACGGTTTCCCTTTACTGATATTTAATAACAGTTGGACTATGTTTCCAACAAACTAAACCACACCTTCACATTTATTGGCAGGTCCCAAATTACCCCCCCCCCCCCCCAAAAAAAAAAAGAAAAAACGGACTGTATGACAGTTATATAAATGAGCGCCATTTCTAGAAACTGTTTCCTGGCTTCACCCTAATCCTGCGTTTCCCCATTATTCAGCCGCAGGAGATATATGAATGTAATTACTTACCTCCACTTCTCTGTTCCTGACATGTATCAATATAAGAACACCATTCAGATCCGTATCTTATCTGGAAGTTGCTAAGCAACGCGGCGCTGTACGTTTACAACCTATAGATCGGCAACGACAGGAAAAGAGAGGAAAGTTCATTGAGGGACATCTGTGAAGGGATAGCTGTAACTATGTATAAGATTTCGGGACTAGAAATGTTTCCACATTGCAACATTGTATCATAGCAGCATTCTAGTGGAGGTTCCTTAAAGGGACAGAGCACCAAAGTCACATTGGGACTAGAAATATGTGACATCAATTGGTGATTGGTGGTTTTTACACTTTCTACCACTTAGGTAATTAAAGAAAAGTATGACGGATGATAACAGACAACAGTAGATTGTATTCATCAGCACAGGAACTAGAGATGAGATCTAATTTAGAGTCCATATCCCTTTAATTAAAACAGACATTCCTTTTAAAATGAAGCAAAGTCCCCAAAAGGTTATGTTTGCTACTGGGAATGTTGGAAAAGCTGGGTGACAACCAACACAGCCCCATTATAAGTACCATAGGGGTTGTCACAACTTTCAGTAAGTAGAGATGAGCGAACCCGAACTGCAAAGTTCGGGTTGGTACCGAACTTTGTGAGTTCGAGTACCCGGACCCGAACCCAAAGTCCGGGTTCTGGTGATTTTATTATTTTTCATTATAACATGGTTATATGGGAAAATAATAGCATTCTTATGGCAGAATGCAAAACAATATGGCCATTTAAGGATTAAAAAAAAAGCAACTCACCTCATCCACCTGATCGCGCTGCAGCTGCTTCGTCTATCTTCACTCAACAGGACCTGCCTAAGGACCTGCGATGTGCGTGATGACGTGACCATGTGGTAGAGTGCGGTGACGTCATCGTGCACATCGCAGGTCCTGTTTAGTGAAGATAGAAGAAGCTGCTGCAGCGCGACCAGGTGGATGAGGTAAGTTGTTTTTTTGTTTTTTTAACCCCTAAATGGCCATATTGTTTTACATTCTGCTATTATTTTCCTGTATAACCATGTTATAACGGAAAATAATAAAGTGGAGTTTGGGTCACCATTGACTTCAATGGGGTTCGGGTTTTGGGACTAGTTCTGAACTTTGATCTGAAGTTCGGTCGAACCCGGCGAACTCGAACTTCCGCGGGTTTGCTCATCCGTATCAGTAAGCGATGCATTCAGACTAGACTGGACCAGCACACTGCCGGTGGATCGTCTGGTGGGCTCAGGCACCGACAATGTCCTCTCCCATACGGCTTGGTAACAAGGGGGCTTTGTTTGTTAGGAGTCTTAGAAAGCTGGGTATAAATTATATCTGTGACTAAAAACGCTGAAATGGTGGGTGACAACCAATATGGCCCCATTATAGCTCCCACTGGAGTTGTCACATGCTTCAAGTTGTTCATGGGTGCATCCTCGGCTCCCATGGCTGTGTAGTCATGTGTCTTGGAAAGTTGGAGGCCAATGTCTGGGAGCCATATTGGATATCATCCCTCTTTCCCAAAAACAAAACGTCTGAGCAGAATGACTCAAGGTTTTGGTTTAATCCCAGTTCTCTTGTATATTTTAGGGGGTGAGGCTCCTTAAACATGGCAGCCGTCTGGTTAATGTTGGCGCAGTGAGTAATAGTATACCGAGCGACCATGCTGGAGATAGATGGCTCCGGAAGATATTTTTAGTGGAGCCGGAGAGCGAGGGCCGACGCTTGCAGAAACATTTCCTCATCAGGTCTTTAGAGGCGATGGTCAGGGAGTGGGGGTTTGCTGAAGAAGGAAATCTGTGGTCATTAATGAGAAGCTAGGGCAGCGGGGAGTCGCTGAACTGTGCTCTTAAAGGGCCCTCTGCTCAATTAGACAGGTCCTAAAAACACAGCTGCTCATTTTTCCATGTGCTGTACATGGTCAGTGGGTCCCAGTGGTCAGATCTCCATCACATTTCTATAGTTTATAGGAGTTCCCTTTAAATTCAAATGCACCTTTAATACATTGCATTTAGTTTGATCACAATTTAACTCCTTAAAGGACAAGCATTTTTTTCTTTATTCTTTTTTTTTTTTCATTGTTTCATTTCAAAAGCCATAACTTTTTAATTTTTTCCATTCGTATCATGGGGTTCATGGCGATGGGGCTGTGACAGAGGTAACCCCCTATGTCCAATCACCTACAGGTGAAACTCGAAAAATTAGAATATCGTGCAAAAGTTCATTTGTTTCAGTAATGCAACTTAAAAGGTGAAACTGACATATGAGACTCCTTACAGGCAAAGTGAGATATTTCAAGCCTTTATTTGTTATCATTTGGATGATTATGGCTTACAGCTTATGAAAACCCCAAAGTCACAATCTCCGATACCCTTTGCTCAGGGGGTATGGATTAATTAGCTGACGAGAGTGTAACACTTTGAGCCTAGAATATTGAACCTTTTCACAATATTCTAATTTTAAGTTGCATTACTGAAATAAATGAACTTTTGCACGATATTCTAATTTTTCGAGTTTCACCTGTAGGTGCCGCGGTCGCTACAGGCTGTGGCATCTAATGGGTTAAACATCCAGAAGTGGCGTTATCACAGACACGGTCTCCTGCGCCCACATGGTCACCATGAGAGTATGGCGTTCTGTCATAAGTTCACCTCTCAGACGATCTCGGTTCACGTGATTGCCCTATAAGGGGTTAAAGGTCATCTCTTATTACAAGGATTGGTCCCTTTTAATATAGAAGACTTATAATGCAGGGTAAATATTGGATCCCCATTGGGTGGTGCATGCTATAGCCAGATGGACCTTTTGGACTACAGTCACGCGAACAGGAAAAATGGCCGTGTGACTGTCAATATGTAACGGCTGTTTTCAGAACCAATAGAAGTCCAGGGAGCTATTCACATGGGCGTTGCTTTAACCAGTGAGTAGCGGCTGTCAACACATAGGATGTGTCCTATTTTGTCCTGTTTTTAACAGCCATTTAGACAGGAGTGCACCCATCTAACGGCTGTTACAAATTTGGAAAAGTGCCTTTCAAGGATTAAAATTTTAAAAAAATGGTCACCTCATCCACTTGTATGCAAGGTACCAGTCACTCTGCACTGGAAGGAAGAGGACCTCATGCTGGGAGCGTCGTCTTGCTCCCTCCAGTGTTCCCTTGAGTATAAGTGGATGAGATGAGAATTTTTTTCTCAACATATTATTACTCCTGGGGCCACTATGGGGTACATTAATACTGCTGGGGGCCACTATGGGGGGTCATTATTACTGCCAGGGCCACTCTAAGGGACATTAATACTGCTGGAGGGTTCTATGGAGAATATTATTGTGGCTGGGGGCGTCACGATCTCTAACGTGACAGGTGTCAGAGGATCTAAGAGACTGGCTGCACGTGATGTGATCTGAAAGCCTCTTTGGTATCACTTGTTTTCAGTGTTGTTGCTGGTAATGACCACATCTCTTGTCTCAGGTGTAGCTTAATGGTCATTACTGGTCCTCTATTTAGTCTGGCTTCATCATGCTATGTGGCTGATAGCTTCAGTTTGGTATTGGTTGAGCTGGTGTGTGGTCCTCTCCTGAGTTCCTGCTCGTCCATTTACTTCAGAAGTTAAGTGTTACTTTCCTTTCATATTTGGTTGTTTCCTCTCTGTCTTTTGTTACTAGGCCTCAGGGAGACCCTGGTTCTTTCATATTGGAAGGAACAGGCCGTCTCAAGCCCGGACACTACTCCAGGGCTATTCAGGGTTTCCAGGGTCTTAGGTTCCAGTGTATGAACGTTCCTACCCTCAAGGTCCGTTCATATGGATAGGAGTCAGGTCTAGGATTAGGGTCTCCATAGTTGGTGACCATTTTCCTTTCCCTAGCTTTGAGGCCTAGTTCCTTTCACTACGTTACAGGGGGCCACTGTGGGGGACCTTATTACTGCTGGGTGCCTCTAAGGGGGACATTATTACTGCTGGGGGTCACTAAGGGGGACATTATTACTGCTGGGGGTCACTAAGGGGGACATTATTACTGATGGGGGCCATTACGGGGGACATTATTACTGCTATAGCCACTCTGAGGGGCCTTATTAGTGTTAGGGGCCACTATAGGGGACATTATTACTGCTGGGGGCCAATAGGGGGGACATTATTACAGCTGGGAGCCACTGTGGGGGACATTATTATTGCTGGGGGCCATTACGGGGGACATTATTACTGCTATAGCCACACTGAGGGGCCTTATTAGTGTTGGGGGCCACTATAGGGGACATTATTACTGCTGGGGGCCAATAGGGGGGACATTATTACAGCTGGGAGCCAGTGTGGGGGATATTATTACTGTTATAGCCACTCTGAGGGGCACTACGTGACAGGGGGCCACTGTGGGGGACATTATTACTGCTGGGTGACTCTAAGGGGGGACATTATTACAGCTGGGGGCCACTGTGGGGGACATTATTACTGCTGGGGGCCATTATGGGGGACATTTTGTACAGGTGTAGTAGTAGAGTTAACACACATGCTTTACGAGACGTGTTATCTAAACTAAACGATTTAACAAACACCTTCAATTGCTTTTCAATGGCTTTTGTTTCAAGATAACGCGATGAGTTAAGAAATTCGAGTTAAGAGTTTGTGTGTTAACCCTGCTACATCTGTACACTGCAGGGCTTGGGATTTAAATAAAAAAAAAAAAACTATGAAAATCATGTATTTTTAATGGCCGATAAAAACTGATACAAAATGGAAAGAAAATGAATGCAAAAATGACAATGTGTAGTGTGAATGTAGCCTTACTGAGATATTTAAGAATCTGCGGTTAAATAGGGTTAAATATCTGCAGCCACCACCAGCGGGAGCTCTAAGTAAACCGGAGCTCCCCCTATTGGTGGCTGTAGATAAACAGAATGTTATCATTACACCCAGTCTCACCATAGAGCCGTGGTCTGCCTTCACCACCCTAGATCCCATAGTGCTATGCTCCAGGTATACTAGGTATATAAGACTACTACTCCCAGCCTGGAGAGCACTGAGTATATATTTATGCACGGAACTATGGGATGTCCATTCTGTTGTCACCATAGATGTGATGTCCATGGGGTGTTGTTGTTGTGCTCGGCTCAAGTCGCGGCATGATCCGACGATTGCCTGTTACCAGTGTACATAAAATCCAGATAACGACTGCAAACAGACATGTTGTGAGCGCAGCAACCACAGCAAACGAGTGATTGCCGGGCCCCTGCAGCAAATAATCCATGATGAATGAGTCACGGGATGAAAGAGGGGATGGTGGGTGACCAGACGTAGATCCTCTAAGACTCAGCTATGCAAGTAGTTCCCGGAGGTCGGGTGGGGAAGGAATAACTCCAAGAAAAATTCAAGTAAAAAAAATGACCCCCAATCAGTGGGTGGGAAAGATGGGTGCGGGTGCTCTCAGGGGTTGTGACACTGATTTTCTATCTACAGGTGTCGCTAAGAAATGGCTGAACAGAATTTTTATTGACTGGTAACTTTTTGACTTTAAAGGGATGGGATCATTTTTAGGAAGCACGGCAGATCCCTTTAAACGAAGGCAACTAATAGATGGGTTGACGCCTGCTGTATGCTAATGACAAAGCCACGGACACATGCACAATTCCTATCTGCGTCTCAGCCTTCAATACGGTGTCCTTATCATATTAACCAAGCCTGGGGGGGGGGGGGGGGTGTAAGGTAATAGAACAATGGCACCACCTTAAAGGGTTTCGACCCACTTCAGCAGATTGGTCCTTTGACGATAAGTTGATCGTAAAGCAATCAGCTCCGATCTGTAGGGAAACCTGGCAGTAAGAGCTGTTTCCCTGCAGCGCCACCACAGGAGAAGTGAAGCATTACACATCGTCCACTCACATCAATACAATGTGTGTCTACTGCAGGACTGGACAGGTCCTCCAGAGTGACTAAGGCCCTTTTTTTTTCAACAATACTAAGTTTCAGTGGTCACTGCCTGGCCAAGGTTCACCCCAGCACAATGAGAACCTCTGTCCTGAGAGGGTTGTCTCCAGCATAGCGGCTGACACTGGTGGATCTCCAAAGGATCGTGAAGATCCAATGGTGCCACCAGGTTCCTGCTAGAGCACGTCTGCCCTGTGTTTTCTGCATTCATGAGCATGTGCTCATAGATGTGGGTGGGTAATGGACTCTGCCTTTTGTCACGCTGCTTGTAGCCAGGTTACACAAGCCTCGAGCTTGGGAGTGGTGGTGTCCTGAAATCTGCAATGTCATCTAAGGTGGTGTAATCTCCGAGGACCAGGCAGAGCTTGTCCAGCCTCATGAGCTAAAGTTTACGTTCTTCAACACAGCTTGATGGAGGGTGATAAAATATGAATGAATAGCAGAATTCCCATGTCCCTATGAATGATAAGCACCTCAAAATCTAGAGGCAGCTCCATAGCGGGAAGTGGTAGAACTGAGGGTCATTCATAGCTTCACATCATGGGTAAGGCTGGGTCTACATATATGGTGTAAAATATTAGGAAAAGTAGACACCAGCTTCATGTTCAGCCCTCCTCACATCCAACAGCATGCAGCACAAGACCCACATCACTGCTCTTACTATGAAGAACCCTTTCCAGTCCTGATGATGGAGCAGCCTATGGTGTCTCCAGATCCTTTATGTCAAAAAGATCACCTGTTTTCCAAATGGAGTAATTTCAAGCTTCCATCCTATTCATGAATATAGTCACCATCTTTGAACCTTTTTACAGCGGTCTAATGTGTATTGGCACAGATGGCGAATGCCGGGGTAGATCAAATTCGGGCAGTTTTCAGCCTATCGAATCCTTTTGTTCTTGAGGAGATAAGCCACCTCCAGAACACATGCATGCCCAGCTGAGCTGAGTGGGCACGTGTATGGGGGGTGTTAAGTAAGATAGCTGGCAACTGAATGATCCTTCGGCCAAGAGGCTGAAAATTCCATGGCCGGTTAGGAGGCTCCTTTGGGAGGAGATTGACTCTACACCTTGAGATGGATCCATATTGAAGTAGCTGATCACATAGTGATAACAGACACAGGGGCAAGACAATATTTGGATGTGGAAGTATTATTTGGGAACCATATGGCAGTATTATTTGAGAATTGCATGATCATGTATAAAGAAGACTATGATTATGGAAGAGCTCATTAGTACCGGAGGAGCGGGGAGCGGTGAATGCAGCGCTCACCGTGTTCTGTACTCACCGCTTCCTGTTCCTCTGCTGTCGGCTGTGCTGTGGCTGTGCACAACGTGAGGGTGCTCTGTGACCTCCCATTGGGTGATTCGGGTCAGGAAGAAGAGAGAGAGCGCTGGAGGTGAGGAGCGGAGGTGTCCGGAGCAGGAAAGGAAAAGTGTTTTTTTTATTTTATGTGATCTGAGGCTGCTGTGGGCTGGTAATATGAGGCTGCTGGGGGCTGATATGAGGCATGGGGGGGGGGGCTGATATGAGGCGGGGGCCTGATATGAGGCATGGGGGGGCTTATATGAAGTGGGGGGCTGATATGAGGCTGGGGGCTGATATGAGACATGGGAGGCTGATATGAGGCATGGGGGGCTAATATGAGGCATGGGGGCTGATATGAGGCATGGGGGGCTAATATGAGGCATGGGGGCTGATATGAGGCATGGGGGCTAATATGAGGCATGGGGGGCTAATATGAGGCATGGGGGGCTGATATGAGGCATGGGGGGCTGATATGAGGCGGGGGCTAATATGAGGCATGGGGGCTGATATGAGGCATGGGGATCTGATATGAGGTATGGGGTTCTGATCTGAGGCATGGGGGGCTGATATGAGGTATGGGGGTCTGATCTGAGGTATGGGGGTCTGATTAGAGGCATTGGGGGCCTGATATGAGGCTGGGGGCTGATATGAGGTCTGAAGGTCTGATCTGAGGAATGGGGGCCTAACCTGAGGTATTTGGATCTGATATGAGGTATGGGGGTCTGATATGAGGTATGAGGGTCTCATCACAGGTATGAATTGGGGGTCTTATTTATATTGGACTCTTATATGAGGTCTGATTGGGGGTCATTCACATTGGGGTCTGAGCTAAGGTCTGATTGTGGGTCTGATCGGGGGTCTTATTAACATTGGGGGTCTGATTGGGGCTCTAACCTGAGGTCTAATGAAAAATATTTTTTTCTCATTGTCCTCCTCTAAAACCTAGGTGCGTTTTATAGGGAGAAAAATACGGTATGCACAATGGTATGCTTGTAAGACCTCATGCACACTGACGTACTGTATGTATTTTGCGGTCCGCAAAAAACGGATCCACAAAAAATACACGTGACGTCCGTGTGCATTCCATATTTTGCGGAACTGAACAGCTGGCCCCTGATAGAAAAGTCCTATCCTTGTCTGTAATGCGGACAACGATAGGACATGTTCTATTTTTTAGCGGAACGGAAATACGGACATACGAAAACGGAATGCATACTGAGTAACTTCCGTTTTTTTTGCGGACCCATTGAAATGAATTGTTCCGTATACGGTCCACAAAAAAAACCAGAACTGACAAGGAAAGAAAATACGTTTGTGTGCATGAGGCCTAAAACTGTTTTAATCCACTGCCCGACTCTGTAATTAGCTTAATCATTTCACTGCTTTATTATGGTGTTATTTTAGCACTATATGCGTCATTATTCCCAAAGTACGGGGTTTAATTGGGCCACTATGGTGGTATTATATAGAATGTAGTGCTTTTATATGACTATTGTATATATCATTGTGCGAGTACTGTACGGTGACAATATTTAGCATTCTTTGGGTACTATATGGCAGTATTATATTATCATACTGCTCATATATTGTAATGTAAATAAGATTATATGTGAATCGGCTCCACACTGGATTTTCCCATTAATAGATCGCTCCTGTCTTGTTCTGGTTTATCAGGAATTCTAAAAGATGTTGGATTAAACGAACTTCACGGGTCATATTGATGAAACAGCCGAGCAGCCGGTGAAACGTTCTGACCACTGGGAACTCTTTGACTTAATCTACAAACAAGTGAATGTCCTGTGGATTGTGTCGTTAAAATGCACAAGATATTGGCGGGCAGCGCGGGCAGTCTGTATCTGATTTCACGATAATGATCAGACTAGAAACGAGCGTGCTGAGCGAGGAAGAAAAAATATCACAGAAAATGTGTTCTCAGAGAGCAAATACATCAGGACTGAAAGAAACAGTAACGGTGACTATACTTCTCACAGAAAGAACCGACAGTGTACTGTCCTGTCACTGCTGCAAAGGTCCTAAATCCGATACGGTAAAGAAGCCACACACGATTTATCAGAAAAATGTTTATTCTGCCATCATCAATCTCCAAAATAGAATAGTAATAAGATTTCTACCTATGGGGGTCAATTGTAACAAACTATACAACGTAAGAAACAAGAGCCCTCTATAGACTCTGAAAAAATATATGGTAACTACTATAATACTGTCTCTCCTATGTACAAGAATATAACTACTATAATACTGTTCCTATGTACAAGAATATAACTGCTATAATACTGTTCCTATGTACAAGAATATAACTGCTATAATACTACTCCTATGTACAAAAATATAACTACTATAATACTGCCTCCTATGTACAAGAATATAACTGCTATAATACTACTCCTATGTACAAGAATATAACTACTGTAATACTGCCTCCTATGTACAAGAATATAACTACTATAATACTGCTCCTATGTACAAGAATATAACTACTATAATACTGACTCCTATGTACAAGAATATAACTACTATAATACTGCCTCCTATGTACAAGAATATAACTACTATAATACTGCCTCCTATGTACAGGAATATAACTACTATAATACTGCCTCCTATGTACAAGAATATAACTACTATAATACTGCTCCTACGTACAAGAATATAACTACTATAATACTGCTCCTATGTACAAGAATATAACTACTATAATACTGCTCCTATGTACAAGAATATAACTACTATAATACTGTCTCTCCTATGTACAAGAATATAACTACTATAATACTGTTCCTATGTACAAGAATATAACTACTGTAATACTGCCTCCTATGTACAAGAATATAACTACTATAATACTGACTCCTATGTACAAGAATATAACTACTATAATACTGCCTCCTATGTACAAGAATATAACTACTATAATACTGCTCCTATGTACAAGAATATAACTACTATAATACTGCCTCCTATGTACAAGAATATATCTTCTATAATACTGCCTCCTATGTACAAGAATATAACTACTATAATACTGCTCCTATGTACAAGAATATAACTACTATAATACTGCCTCATATGTACAAGAATATAACTACTATATTACTGCCTCCTATGTACAAGAATATAACTACTATAATACTGCTCCTATGTACAAGAATATAACTACTATAATACTGCCTCCTGTGTACAAGAATATAACTACTATAATACTGCTCCTATGTACAAGAATATAACTACTATAATACTGCCTCCTATGTACAAGAATATAACTACTATGGGGCGGAGCCTGGCTGTGTAGCTGGATGGCTGCTAGTTTCTGAGCTCCTCAACCTTGCCGGTGTTTTAACCCCTATAATCAGCTTACAGCACCGCTCTAATGGGCAAAGTGGGTAAAGATAGATCCAAGGATCCAGCAGATCCCACTCCAGTTCGGTCCAGACAGCCAGATATGGACCAATTTCTAAGAAAACAACCGAAGCTCAGGTCGGCTGGGACACCTAAGATGGCCCCGGCTCAGCTATCTGACATGGAGGAGGATTCAGATGCCGGGAGTGTCTCTGATGCTTCAACCTGCAAATCGCGCAGACAGGGGAGATCCTTCACTAAAGCTGCACTTCTTGAAGTGCTTAATTCAGCATTAGCCCCTATAAAAAAGGATCTGTCTGAAATCAAGGAAGACCTGAGGAATATGGGGTGTCGGGTGTCTGACCTGGAGAGCACACAGGAAGCTGCTCTGCAGAGAGAGGAGAAGTCATACAATGTAATCCGATCCCACACCGACCTGCTAAATGAAGCTCTCCTAAGAATTGAGGATCAGGAGAATCGCAGCCGCAGGAAGAACCTGAGGATTCGAGGCCTCCCGGAATCGATTGCCAGTGAGGCGCTTGATAAAGTTGCTCGCGAAATATTTGCGAATATTCTGGGTGCCGAAAAATTGGATCGGATAATAATCGAGCGCATACATCGAGCGCTTAGGCCCAAACCGAAAGCTACAGATCCTCCTCGCGATGTAATTTGCGGCCTCCTCAGCTATGTCGATACAGCCGCACTGATGAGAGCCGGCAGAGAAGCGGAGCAGTTACAGCATGAAGGTACGCCAGTCCTGTTTTTCCAAGATCTGGCCCCATCCACACTGGCTAAAAGGCGTATTCTTCGCCCACTCCTGGACGCCCTTAAAGCTGCTGCCACTCTATTCAGATGGCTGTACCCTTTTGGCATTGCAGTCCTTAAAAACGGACGCCAAATCACTATCCGCTCGCCGACGGATCTACAGGCTAGCTGGTCCCAGCTGGGGTTAACCCCTATCAAGATACCCTCGTGGATGCCGGCGGATCTAGAAGACCCACCCTTACCGCCACCCCATGCGGGTGAATGGCGCTCCGTCCGCACAAGAAAAGGGCCCAAAACCAGGGCTGAAAATTCTGCTCAAGCTCCGACCTGAATATAGGACCGTGAAGAGGTTCTCTGCGTTTCCTGTTCCAGTTCCCCTCTAAGTATACGGGACTCTGTGCCTTATTGTCTGTTTATTGTTTAATAATGGATCCCTCTTCTTCCAGCCTTTTCTGGTTATTACCATGGTCTGGTCATTTCCCACTCCCTGCTCTCACCTTAGTTTGCAGGGGTTAACCCGGCTTTACCTACGGGTCACCCTTCCCCTTTTGATGGTCAGTCATTGGCCCTCTTTAGCTCTGCGGGACCCCCCACCTGACAGACCCCGGCTGGCAGCCGTGATGAGAAAGGGTCGCCTCACAGTCAGGTGCTCAGTGGAGCTTCTGTTACAAGAATTGTTTGCACTATTGTTTTGTTCATTAACCGTTTGTCTCCCCTCCTTCCCTCTTGTGTCTCACCCTCCCCATTGTAGTCAGATGTCATATAGAGTCTATGTAGATGCTGATTATTGTCTCTCACTTACAGAATGTCGTCCGTTGTGATATCTTCCCTGAACGCCCGGGGAATGAACGAGCCTTGCAAGCGGTCCCAAATCCTGGCCCTTTTACAGAGGGATAAAGTATCTATAGCATTCTTCCAGGAAACCCACTTCCGAGAGGGTAAGACCCCCAAATTGCCCCCCAAAAGGTTTTCCCAATGGTTCCACAGCACGTATAGTTCGGCTAGCAGGGGTGTCAGCATAGCCATCCACAAACAGCTCCCCTTCAAGCATTCTGCCGTCTCCTCGGACCCTGAGGGTCGTTACCTGTTTGTTAAGGGCGCTATCGCTGACACACCTGTTACCCTGGCAACTGTATATGCTCCCAACAGAGGGCAGGTTGCTTGGCTCGTTCAGACCCTTGGCTTGTTATCCACTTTTAAGGAAGGTATGGTGATTCTAGGCGGCGACTTCAATGTCACCCTGGAGCCTTCCATAGATTCCTCAAATGGGAAGTCCGCCATTACACATGTGAAGCTACGACGTCTCAAACTCGCCTTACATAGGCTTGGTGTAATAGATATTTGGCGCACCACAAACCCCTCTAGTAAGGATTACACCTTCTACTCAGCTGCTAAATCCTCCTACCATAGACTTGACTATCTATTCCTGTCTAAAACCCATGCTAATAGGGCTACCCGATCCCACATAGGGAACATCACCCTGTCTGACCATGCCCCGGTATTTCTGAGTGTTTCTCTGCAGGACCTCCCAAAGAGGGAATGGAATTGGCGTATTAATGACACCATTATCTCTGACCCCTCCCATGTCGCTAAATTGTCCTCTATCATAACTGAATTTTTCACACTTAACCCCCTAGGCCCGGACGCGCCCTCCCCCTCCATCACTTGGGAGACCCACAAGGCGGTTCTGAGAGGTGAGCTGATAGCTCTAGGGGCTCATATTAAAAAGCAGCGGAACCAAGCAGTGGCGGCCCTCCTCTCCCAGATACAAGCACTAGAAATAACGCACAAAAACTCGCAGGCCCTTAGATGTGCCTCAGACCTCTCGGAGGCTCGCACAAAGCTTAAGAATTTGCTGAATGTCACATCAGCCAAACTACTTTTACGGGCCAAATTTCGGTCATATGCCCATGGAGATAAAGGGAATAGGCTAATGTCCGCCTTAGTTAAAAAACAGAAAGCTGATTCCTTTATCGCAGCTGTCAAGGATGCCAAAGGCACATTACATAAAAGTACCCCAGACATAGCAGATTCCTTCTGTGCCTTCTATAGGGACCTATATAACTTAGAGCCACCAAACCATCTCTCGCCAGCCCAAATAGGGGAAGCGACTGAGAAATTCCTCTCCTCCCTCCAGCTGCCTACTATCACCCCATCACAGTCGGCCCAACTCTTGTCCCCTATCACAGACTCTGAAATCAGCAAGGTCCTCTCCTCCATACCTTCCGGGAAAAGCCCAGGCCCTGACGGCTTTACCATCTCCTACTACAAAACCTTTAAGCACATCCTGATCCCACATTTTAACATCCTTTGTAATTACTTACTCCAAGGAGGTTCCCTCCCCCCACAATCGCTATCGGCCCATATCACAGTAATTCACAAAGAAAATAAGGACCCCCTAAACTGCGGGAGCTACCGCCCTATTTCGCTTTTGAACACTGATGTGAAATGGTGGGCTAAGATTCTGGCTCATCGGATCCAGTCGGTTCTCCCTGACATTATTAATAGGGAACAGGTGGGATTCGTCACTGGCAGACAGGGGAGTGAAAACACGGTCCGCGTCATACACTTAATCACACATGCTCGGCGGAATTCTATACCGCTAGCCCTTCTCAGTACAGATGCAGAGAAGGCCTTTGACAGGATCAACTGGCATTTTATGTCTCGGGCACTGTCAAAATTTGGCCTTCCGGACCAGTTCATCCAGTCCATCTTCTCACTCTATTCGCTCCCCTCTGCCAGGATTCGGATCAATGGCACACTCTCTCCAACTTTCCCCATTACCAATGGGACGAGACAAGGTTGCCCACTATCACCGGCCCTCTTTGTTATTGTCATGGAGACACTGCTGGCTAAAATTAGGCAAGATCCGGACATCCAAGGGATCACCTTGGGATCTCATACCCATATGACAGCTGCCTTCGCAGACGATCTCTTAGTCATCACGTCCAACCCCATGACCTCATTTCCCAGGCTCCAAGCTCTTTTTGAGGAATATGGTTTGGTCTCTAATTTCAAGATCAATTACGGTAAGTCACAGGCCCTAAATATTTCCTGCTCAGCCACTTCCATAGAAATGATCAAACGCTCCACGGCATTCTCGTGGGCTCCCAAGTCAATCCCATTTTTGGGCACCCATATATCAGCGAATCCTGAGGACCTTTACGAGCTTAATCAAGCCCCTTTACTTAGATCCATTAGAGCACACCTGCAATCCCTAAAACTCCCGTTCATTTCGTGGATTGGAAGGAAGAATTATATTAAAGCCTTCATTGTCCCTAGACTACTTTACTTCATTCAAACACTACCTATTTGGCTACCCCATTCCTTCTTTGTGGAGGTCCGCAGAATCTTCTCAGCATTTGTATGGTCGGGTAAGTCCCCCAGAATAGCATACACCACCCTCACTCGGGAGAAAAGATTGGGAGGTTTTGGCCTGCCAGATGTATACCTTTACTATAAAGCGTCAATGCTAAGCAGAGCTCTAAGCCTCCTCTCCTGGCGCCCTCTCAATCTTGCCTCCCAATTGGAGTGTGATATGCTCACCTATAAAGATAAACTGGTCTTATGGGGTTTGCGGAAAAGTACTGCTAATAACATTTATGCCTCGCCTTTGTGGAAGGGCTTACTGCTAGAGTGGTCCAAACTATATCAGGCCTCAGTCCTTAAGTTCCCTAGTATGAATATCCCCCTGCACCTGCTTCAGGCCCATATTCATCCCGCCACCACTGCACCATCAGGAATTTGGGCCCTACTATCTAGCTTAAGGTTACAAGATATTATATCTGAGTCTGGTGCTTTAAATTGGAGTGATGTTTTCGCTCTTCCAAAGGTCCAAAAGGCTTCCTTTTTGGCAGTTATGGCCTTTAAAAAGGACCTAAAGCTTATTGAAAAGGTCCCACGACCCACAAATGATCCCTCATGGATGGAGGGGAAGATTTCAGTAGGCCAACGCCCGCGGAAGCCTCTCTCCACATTATACAAGGAGCTGCTCTCCTCCGCCCCTCCAGATCTGTGGTTTCTCTCAGCTTGGGAGAAGGAGTTATCCATAACTTTGTCAGAACCTGAGAAAGCTTTTATCCTCACACACTTGCACGGATTCAACCGTTGCATTAAGATACAAGCTAACTCCTACAAATTGCTCACAAGATGGTATAAAACACCAGAATATCTTCATAAGATCAATCCTGATATCCCCGACCGTTGCTGGAGGTGCGGAGGAGATCTTGGCTCTCTTTCTCATATATGGTGGAATTGTGAAAAGATCCGGCCTTTCTGGATAGAGATCGAAACTATTATAAATAAGATCTGTAAAAACCAGGTTAGATTAGACGCAAAGCTCCTAATGTTATGGTGTCCTAATGACACGCTGACCCCCTCAAGGTCAAATCTACCGACTATGCTTATAACAGCAGCTCGCCTATTGATTCCATTGTTATGGAGAAATGATTCTCCTCCATCCCTCTTGATGTGGACCGAGAAGGTGGATCAGCTTTACCGGTTTGAGGAGCTTGCACACTGGGAGACTCACTCTAGAGCAAAGTTTATCAAAACATGGTCCCCTTGGAAGCTTTATCGTAACTTCTAGATTCACACGAAGCATATGATAGACATCTATTACCCCCCCTTACCTCCTTTTCCCCCTCCCCTCTTCCCATGTCTTGTCTTTACTTTTTCGTATTAATTACTTTTAGGCACATGTTAATGTGTTATTGAGTCATGTCGCCACTGCACTTGAATTGATGCGCTTAGTGAATAAGCATTTGTCCAGCTGCGCCTGGTATTTAAGTGATTGATTTGTCACATGACTATTTGCGTTTTCTTCAATAAAAAGAAATTTGATTAAGAATATAACTACTATAATACTGCCTCCTGTGTACAAGAATATAACTACTATAATACTGTTCCTATGTACAAGAATATAACTACTATAATTCTGCCTCCTATGTACAAGAATATAACTACTATAATACTGCTCCTATGTACAAGAATACAGTATAACTACTATAATACTACCTCCTATGTACAAGAATATAACTACTATAATACTGCCTCCTATGTACAAGAATATAACTACTATAATACTGCCTCATATGTACAAGTATATAACTACTATAATACTGCCTCTTATGTACAGGAATATAACTACTATAATACTACCTCCTATGTACAAGAATATAACTACTATAATACTACCTCCTATGTACAAGAATATAACTACTATAATACTGCCTCCTATGTACAAGAATATAACTACTATAATACTGCTCCTATGTACAAGAATATAACGACTATAATACTGCTCCTATGTACAAGAATATAACTACTATAATACTGCCCCTATGTACAAGAATATAACTACTATAATACTGCTCCTATGTACAAGAATATAACTACTATAATACTGCTCCTATGTACAAGTATATAACTACTATAATACTGCCTCCTATGTACAAGAATATAACTACTATAATACTGCCTCCTATGTACAGGAATATAACTACTATAATACTGCTCCTATGTACAGGAATATAACTACTATAATACTGCACCTATGTACAAGAATATAACTACTATATTACTGCCTCCTATGTACAAGAATATAACTACTATAATACTGCTCCTATGTACAAGAATATAACTACTATAATACTACCTCCTGTGTACAAGAATATAACTACTATAATACTGCTCCTATGTACAAGAATATAACTACTATAATACTGCTCCTATGTACAGGAATATAACTACTATAATACTGCTTATATATACAAGAATATAACTACTATAATACTACCTCCTATGTACAGGAATAGAACTACTATAATACTGCACCTATGTACAAGAATATAATTACTATAATACTGCTCCTATGTACAAGAATATAACTACTATAATACTGCCTCCTATGTACAAGAATATAACTACTATATTACTGCCTCCTATGTATAAGAATATAACTACTATAATACTGCCTCCTATGTACAACAATATAATTACTATAATACTGCTCCTATGTATAAGAATATAACTACTATAATATTGCTCCTATGTACAAGAATATAACTACTATAATACTGCTCCTATGTACAAGAATATAACTACTATAATACTGCTCCTATGCACAAGAATATAACTACTATAATACTGCTCCTATTTACAAGAATATAATTACTATAATACTGCTCCTATGTATAAGAATATAACTACTATAATATTGCTCCTATGTACAAGAATATAACTACTATAATACTGCTCCTATGTACAAGAATATAACTACTATAATACTGCTCCTATGTACAAGAATATAACTACTATAATACTGCTCCTATGTACAAGAATATAACTACTATAATACTGCTCCTATGTACAAGAATATAACTACTATAATACTGCTCCTATGTACAGGAATATAACTACTACAATACTGCTCCTATGTACAAGACTATAACTACTATAATACTGCCTCCTATGTACAAGAATATAACCACTATAATACTGCTCCTATGTACAAGAATATAACTACTATAATACTGCTTCTATGTACAAGAATATAACTACTATAATACTGCTCCTATGTACAGGAATATAACCACTATAATACCGCCCCTATGTACAAGAATATAACTACTATAATACTGCCTCCTATGTCCAAGAATATAACTACTATAATACTGCTTCTATGTACAAGAATATAACTACTATAATACTGCCTCCTATGTACAAGAATATAACTACTATAATACTGCCTCCTAGCTGTGAGGACGTGTGGCAGTAGCTCTCCTGAGGCTTTGGATGTCTGGAGAAAGCCCAGGGCGGGGCCACTCTGGGTGGGGATGCTCCCCAAGCAAGGCCCAGGCTCCAAGGCCTATTCTGGGAAATAATTCCCAGACTTCTCACACCATGGATAATTATCCAGAAGTTTCTTTGGAAGGAAGGAATGTTCCGAGTGTTGCCAGTCCCAGTGCAGCAGGAAGCAAAGATGAAAAGAAAATGTTTGAAGTAAAGAAGGAAACATCACTAAGTAAGACCATGGCTGCAGGTGTGCAATCCACCCCACCCGCAGGCAGACAGAGGAGAACATCCCTGGAGAAGCAGACCATGCAGGAGAATCTGCAACAGCCTGTCCTGATACGGTCTGACCGCACACGTTACGGGAGTGGGAACAGCGCAAAAGTTGCCAGCACGACAGATGAGACCAGAGGGAAAACTGAAGGAAGGCTTCATGGGGCCACAAGTGCAGTCATTGGGAAGAACCAGGGGCCCAGTCCCCAATCTGGAGATAGTGACCTCGCAGCAGTGACCACGGCTGCACCAGGTCCAGTGCAAGGACCAAACAGAGGGACGCCTGTAAGGAGCCATTCTGTGAGTACACAACCCCCCAATACTCAGCGTGCACCAGAACTATGTCTGGCCGAGCGGATCCCAGCTCTGGTCAAGAGACTGGAGACATTAAAAAGGACAAAACTACAGCTGCAGAAACAGATAGATTGTGTCTATAAGCTAAAGGCAGCAAACCCCAACAATCAGGTTGTCCATGACAAGAAGCTGAGCTCCCTCGCCGTGCAGCTCGCTGAGACTGTGCAGGACATGGAGGCTGTATTGGAGCAGATGGGACCAGTCGCTGAATCCTTCAGGAACCAGCAAAGACTTGAGGGACATGGGGGAAGACCTGCGCCAGAACCATCTCCATCTAAACCCAAGTCTCCAACCTGTCCAGATGACACCCAGCAGGCCTGTGCAAGACCAGTCCTCAGACCAGCCAGCTTCCCTTTTGAGAAAGGGAATTTGTACAGAGAAGTGGGAGAAAGTGTCCAGCAACAGCAAAGACCTGAAGAGACTCCTCAAAAGGTACCACAAGTCCCAGCGGTTTGTATTGTGAAGCAGGACTATGGACTCAAGCCAGAAGGTAACTCTGCAGTAGCAGTGCAGTCACCACAAGCCCTGGGGGGCAGTAGAGAGCAGCAGGACTGTGGACTCTCGCCTGAAGGTGACTCTGCAGTAGCAGTGCAGTCACCACAAGCCCTGGGGGGCAGTAGAGAGCAGCAGGACTGTGGACTCTCGCCTGAAGGTAACTCTGCAGTAGCAGAGCAGTCACCACAAGCCCTGGGGGGCAGTAGAGAGCAGCAGGACTGTGGACTCTCGCCTGAAGGTGACTCTGCAGTAGCAGTGCAGTCACCACTAGCCCTGGGGGGCAGTAGAGAGCAGCAGGACTGTGGACTCTCGCCTGAAGGCAGCAGTGCAGCAGAGAGCTCACAGGTCATGGCTCAGCAGGACTGTCGGGGCTCTGTAGAGCAGGATCATACTGCTAGTGACTGCATTGATATGACTGTATGTGATGTTACTGATGATGTTTCTGCAGAGGGGAGCGCTTCACAGTGTGTGTGGGATTTGGGGTCATCTCTGGAGTCAGGTCCACCATTAGATCAGCCTTCAGAGGCTTGTGACCCGCAGAGTATTGAGGATGATGGTGGGGAGGGGGCTGTACAGTCTGATGCACAGCACTTCCCCCCTTTAGTTACACCAGAAGTGTCAGACCCCCATAGTGCAGGCGGTCAGCAGCCACCACAGCGCCCCCAAGTACAGCAGGAGGGTGGAACTGGTGGTGTCTCCTCTGGTAATGCCTGGAGCCGTGGGTCACCATCCTTCAGGTCTAATGTAAACTATACAGGTCAGGCTTTTAAGAGGAGGAACGTGGTCAGGTTCAGGCATAGAGGGGCCAAGGAGGAGTTGCCTGACAGGAGGTTTGTGGTCCGTGAACTTCTGTGCCACCAAATGGGTTTCCTGCCATCTAACATCCTGGCAGTGATAAACCTTCCTGACAGGCAGGGGTATGACGTCAGTTTTAAACTCATGTCTGACCTGGACCGCTTCTGGGCTCATTTCGCCCGGGTGAGAGATGCTGATGACTGGAATAAGTTCAGCCTCATCCCCATCTCTAGACCAGACACAGCAAATGTCACCATAATATTCTGGAACGAGTCGGTACCACACCAGGATATTGTTGTATGGCTAAAAAGACACTGTGACCTAATGTCAGATCTGACCAAGACCAGGGACGAGGATGGCATATGGACTGGGGGGTGGAAGGTCCTGGTAAAGTTACGGCAGGTTAACAACATCACCCAACATCTGCCCAACTCATTCTTTATTGGCCGGGAGAAAGGGGTATGCTTCTATGCGGGTCAGCCTAGAAAATGTTTTAAATGCGGTAAGGCCGGTCATATTGCGAGTGTGTGCACCCTGGTAAAATGTAACTTATGCGGGGAGATCGGCCATGTCAGCGCCACCTGCCAGAACATCCGGTGCAACCTCTGTGGTAGGATCGGTCACTCCCACAGGGACTGTCCAGACGCCTGGCATAATGTTTGTAAGGACTTCCCTGATGAGGACTTGCTGGAAGTGGCAGATGACCTAGAGGAGGAGACGCTGTTGTCAGGGTCAGCAGTGACACCGCCCGAGCCTCAGCACAACATGGGTGACAACATAGGTGACATAGTGTCTGACCAGTCCCAGCCAGGAGCCACTGAGGGGAACGGGGCGGTCACTGAGCAGGTTGTGGGCATGTCATCTTCTGCCCCTGCATCAATAAATCCGCAGAAGAAACGGAAGATGGACACAACCAGCCGTAAGCCTGAGGGGGAATGGACCACTGTCCAAAAACCTTCCAAAAAGAAAGTAGACCCCGGGTCAGGTGTCATGACTATCACAAATAGGTACGGTGTCCTATCAGAGTCAGACGCTGAGGAAGAGATGGAGAGAGAGTTAAAGAGGGTGGTAGATGAATTTAATGAGGACCAAGAGGGCGATCCCCCCACAAAAAGGAAACCCCCGCGAGCTAAACGTCTGTCTGAATCAGACATGGAGACAGGTGGTCGGCAGGTGGGCTCAGACTCAGATCTATGATGATGGGGGGAATATCTCTGCTACTTGTGCTTTGCTTTGCTTTGATGGCTGACTTTACCCTTAAAGTGTTCTCCAGTAATGTGAACAGTGTCAGAGTGAGGAGGACCAGGCATGTGGTTTATGAACATCTAAGGTCTCTTGATGCTGATGTCTTTTTCTTACAAGAGACACGTTTGAATACTTTAGGACTCTTACAGGAAGCCGAGCGTGAATGGCGGTCTGGTCCATCCTTTTGGTCACTGGCTGTAGAACCAAGTGCCGGGGTCTCTATCCTCTTTAACACCAATGATGTAACTATACATAGGTTGACAGAGGTATTGATGGGAAGGTGCCTAATTCTAGAAGTTACTATTCGGGGTAGGAGGCTCCGTCTTATAAATATCTATGGTTCGCAGACAGTGACTGAAAGGGTTAACCTTTATAATGAAGTAAAGCCATATCTCTTCACATCTATCCCTGTCATCATGGCTGGAGATTTTAATGCCACCAGGACATCTTGTGACAGGTCCTCTAATAGGCCTCTTACCAGAGACTCCAAGGTCTTAAACAGAATTATTCAACAGGCCGGGTTGTCAGATGTGTTTGTGCAGGGTGGTCGGAAACCAAAATTTACTTATTTTTGTGGTGAAAGAAGAAGTCGGATAGATTTAGCTCTGGTGAGTCCTACAGAGACCATTGGTGAGAAAGATGAGAAGATCGTCCCTTATTCAGACCATCTGGCCTTATATTTCTGTTTGGGTGTCACAAAGTGTTCTGGGACAGGTAGAGGGTTATGGAGACTTAATTCCAGTCTATTAGAAGACCCTTCGGTTCAGAGTCATGTTCACTCTCTTATACAGAGTCAGCTAGAGAGAGTGGACTTTTATGACAATATGGCCGACTGGTGGGAGGATGTCAAGGATGAGATCAGATCCCTCTTAAAGAGACTGTCAGTTATAAAGGGGAAGAGTAAGTATGGCCAGTATCTCAAGCTGCGGAAAGAATTGGAGTCACTATATTCGGCAGGAGGGGATGACCAACAAAGGATAGACCGGCTGAAATCTGAGATAAGGCAGTATCAGTACAGCAGGTATACCTCCCTGGTTCTTGAACGGGATTATGGGACCTTAGGGTCTCCTGATCCCTTTGAGAATTGCCGGGAGCGAGTGGCAAATAAATCTGTCACCGGTCTCACTGACCCCCAGGGTGTTTTGCAAGAATCTCGGGAGGGTATCCTGGGGGTGGTGAGATCTTACTATGCTGACTTGTTTCAGAGGAAGGTTTTGGATAGAGACAAGATGACCCAATTCTTGGAGGCAACTCCGCTCCCTGATACTAATGATTTGGACTTTTCTCCTTTGACAGCAGATTTGACGGTGGCGGAGGTTAAAGAGGCAATTGATAAGTTACATCTGAAGAAGGCACCAGGTCCAGATGGGATAACAGCAGAATTCTATAGGACATTCAGAGACCTCTTGGCCCCAATCCTCGTGGATGTATATACAAATTGTCTAGAAAGTCACCTGATGCCTCCATCCATGAGAGTGTCCTCGCTGATTCTGCTGTCCAAAGGTAAAGAGCCGAGTGACATCAAGAACTGGAGGCCGATTGCCCTCTTGAATGTCGACAGAAAGATTCTGGCAAAAATTCTGTTTTCTAGATTAGTTTGTCTGTCCTCAGCACTGTTGTCAGGCTGTCAGTTTGGCACAGTAAAAGGGCGGAACATCTCTGGAGCAGTCCTCTCGATAAGGGAGGTCTTTGAGAGATGTAAAGCCCTGAGGGGTGGGAGATATGTTGTGAGTCTTGACCAGGCTAAGGCCTTCGACAGAGTAGATCATGAGTATCTATGGGCCACTTTGTCAAAGTACGGTATTCCGGGGCAATTCATCGATTGGCTGAAGACTATGTATTGCGAGGCTGAGAGCTTTCCTCTGGTCAATGGTTGGCAGGGTGATACCTTCAGGGTTGAGGCAGGGGTGAGACAGGGTTGCCCACTGAGTCCGCTGCTGTATGTATTTGCCTTAGACCCATTCTTGAGGTCACTGCAGGAGTGTGGTTTTCAGGGGGTGCCAGTCCCCCATTGCCTGCCCCTGAGTGTTGTTGCCTATGCGGATGATGTGACTGTAGTGATATCTGAGCCTCGTGAGGTGGAGATGTTGTCTGCGGCCATCAGAAGTTATTCGGAGGCCTCAGGGTCTCTGGTCAACCTTGAGAAGAGTCAAGCTCTCTGGATATCAGACAGTGATCCAGACTTTGATCTGCCACAATTTGTGAGAGCCTCCACCTATATTAAAATCCTAGGGGTCAAATTTGGGAGGAATGATAACGCCAAACTAAATTGGGAAGAGAAGTTGGAAGCCGGAAATGCAAAGGTTCAGCGATGGAAGAACTGGAGGCTGACCTATAGAGAAAGGGTTAAAATGTTGAAGACTTACCTGGTCCCTGTCTTCTTGTATGTCTCTGTCGTTTTTCCTTTGCCGGAATCTTTCTCCGCTAGGCTCTTTAGCCTGTTCTTCCAACTGTTGTGGGGGAACAGGTTGAACCTGATAAAAAGAGGGATCACCTACCTACAGAGGAGAGAGGGTGGGTTGGATATGCTGAATCCAAGGGTGTTCTTTGACTCCATGTTTCTAAAAGTTAATTTTGGTTGCCTGGACTCAGAGAACAGCTTCCTGTGGGTGAATAGTATCAGGGACTGGATAATGCCTTTTGCAGAGTCTTGGGTGCGAGGCGGCAGTCTCAAGAGGGGTCGATGGACGAGTGACTACCTCCCCCAGTACCTGGACTATGGGCTGAAGTGTCTGAGAAGGTGGAAGATAGAGAAGTCCTACATTGAGGGTAAGCCAAGGAAAGATCTATACGTGAGGGTCTGTAGGGCTTTCTTTTGTTCTCCACTTGTCTTGAGGGATTGTGTGACTAGCACTTTACAAGAAAGTCTGAAGCTCCTCAATGGGAAACGACTCCCCGCCAAATTATTTGACATAGCTTGGTTGTCATTACATGGAAAGCTATTTGTTAGGGGTAACCTGAAATTTTTAAGTGTTTCAGATAGGAACTGTCCTCTCGGTTGTCAGCAGGAGGAGACGATGGAGCACTTAATATCTGACTGCAGGGGTGGGAGGAGAATATGGGAAGAGGTGTCACAAAAGCTAAACATCCCATTACTGCAGTCCCTGACTTATCCTGATATAATCTATGCTGTTCCATCCAGAAATAGGAATGTAGACAGGGGGACAATGTACCTGATCATTTCGGTCATAAAATATTACCATTGGCACATGAGAACCCGCGTGTCTATACACAATGAGCCATTCCACCACACCACAGCCATAAGCCAAATAATGTCTGAGCTCCAATGGGTTAAGTCATTAGAGATAAAGAGTAACCCGAATAATAGGAAATTATGGAGAAATGTGTCTTTGGTTTAAAACAGAAAATATGATGTTATTTTGTGTGGTTTTTTTTTTTTTCTCTTCTTTTTCCTCCCCAGCAAATGTGGACTTTCTAAGTTTAATATGATTCTATAGTCATTTTAGTTGAGTAGTCATTGTGTGTACAATGCCTGTTATTTTTTGTTTTTGTAAGAATGTATTTTAATTGTATTTTTTTGTTTGTTTTCACAATAAAAATTGCCTCCTATGTACAAGAATATAACTACTATAATACTGCTCCTATGTACAAGAATATAACTACTATAATACTGCTCCTATGTACAAGAATATAACTACTATAATACTGCTCCTATGTATAAGAATATAACTACTATAATACTGCTCCTATGTACAAGAATATAACTACTATAATACTGCTCCTATGTACAAGAATATAACTACTATAATACTGCTCCTATGTACAAGAATATAACTACTATAATACTGCCTCCTATGTACAAAAATATAACTACTATAATACTGCTCCTATGTACAAGACTATAACTACTATAATACTGCCTCCTATGTACAAGAATATAACTACTATAATACTGCTCCTATGTACAAGAATATAACTACTATAATACTGCTTCTATGTACAAGAATATAACTACTATAATACCGCTCCTATGTACAGGAATATAACTACTATAATACTGCTCCTATGTACAAGAATATAACTACTATAATACCGCTCCCATGTACAAGAATATAACTACTATAATACTGCATCCTATGTACAAGAATATAACTACTATAATACTGCTCCTATGTACAAGAATATAACTACTATAATACTGCTCCTATGTACAAGAATATAACTACTATAATACTGCCTCCTATGTACAAGAATATAACTACTATAATACTGCTCCTATGTACAAGAATATAACTACTATAATACTGCCTCCTATGTACAAGAATATAACTACTATAATACTGCTCCTATGTACAAGAATATAACTACTATAATACTGCCTCCTATGTACAAGAATATAACTACTATAATACTGCTCCTATGTACAAGAATATAACTACTATAATACTGCCTCCTATGTACAAGAATATAACTACTATAATACTGCTCCTATGTACAAGAATATAACTACTATAATACTGCCTCCTATGTACAAGAATATAACTACTATAATACTGCTCCTATGTACAAGAATATAACTACTATAATACTGCCTCCTATGTACAAGAATATAACTACTATAATACTGCTCCTATGTACAAGAATATAACTACTATAATACTGCCTCCTATGTACAAGAATATAACTACTATAATACTGCTCCTATGTACAAGAATATAACTACTATAATACTGCTCCTATGTACAAGAATATAACTACTATAATACTGCTCCTATGTACAAGAATATAACTACTATAATACTGCCTCCTATGTACAAGAATATAACTACTATAATACTGCCTCCTATGTACAAGAATATAACTACTATAATACTGCTCCTATGTACAAGAATATAACTACTATAATACTGCTCCCATGTAGAAGAATATAACTACTATAATACTGCCTCCTATGTACCAGGATACATCTATAATCCTCATCCACCCCCATGCTTTAGGGTACGGCACATGGTGAGGTTGTGATGCAGTCATGATGTGGTTAGGGAACGTGTGCGGTCGTTTACCACTAGTGATGAGCGGCAGGGGCTATATTCGAATTTGCGATATTTCTCATTCGTCACATATTCGTGAATTCGAGATTATTTTCTCGATTGAGAAAAATCTGCAATGTAATATGCGCGTATTGCGCGCGCAATGCAGGCGTGGGTCACTGTTGCTACATTTTTCAAGCTGCTAGAAGTTTCCTGAGACTGGAGAAAATGGTTGGCACGGCAGAACATTACAATAGTTTTATTTGCAGATAGAGTGCTCCAATATATTCGCGATTGCGCTAATCGGCACTAATAATGTAAATATTTTGGCGCAATACGTGCAACTTCACATTTTATCAGGTCTTAGTAGATATTACTGATTGGTGCACTAAGTATTGTTGTGACATCACAGCACTATGTCTGTAGCCTGTATGTATGGACACTAATCCCTATCACACTGCCTAACACCCGGCACTGGAACCTATCAGCTCCACTATATCAGGATATAACCTACACTGACTATCTCCCACTAACTATCTGTATTATATATATAAGCTAACTAACTAACTAACTAACTAACTAACTATCTAATGCAATGACCCAGGAAAGCACAGAGCACAGCAATGACACTGCTCTCTCTCAGATCTGCAGAATACTGCATACAAGGGCTGCTGGGGAGGTTCTTATATATTAAGGGGTAGGCAACTTTCCTATTGGTTGCTAGGGATGTTGCTAAGCTCTGACAAAGACATTGCAGCCTTCTCATTGGCCCACAAGCAAGAAGCAGGGAGGGATCATGGGTACTGATGAAAAAATATCTAGAATATTAGAAATTACGAATATATAGCACTATATTCTAAATATTCGCAAATTCTCGAAGTGCCGATATTCGCGATTCGAATATTCGCGCCCAACACTATTTACCACATACATCATTCTGCATCTAGGAGGCCTTTTTTGTTCTTGAGCATTCTGATTGATCTCTAATAAAGAAACCTATCTTCCCATTGACTTCTATTGGAAAATCAGTCGCTGTGGTTCCTAGCTGCCGCGCCGCGTGGCGGTAAACTTCTACTGCCGCTCTGTCCTGTGTCGCTGTTGATATTTTTAGAGATACAGTAAATTCCTCATTACATCTTGACTGATTTTGCAGGAGGAAAAGCCTTGGCCACATTATTGTGATTTTCCGTTGATGGATTGGAGGAGATGGGGGGGGGGCTCATTTCTATGATATACATTAAGCCGCGTGGAGTTTTTACAAGGATTTATCTTGTCACTGTTTGGCGGTTTACACACGCGAGTTACATGTGCAGCTATTTAAAGTGCCATTTACAGTCCAATTCTTATAAACGAAGGATTCCTGGTAAAATAACATTTTTGTCGCTTACTTCTCTTTTCACATTAATATTTACTTTACTGCAGCTTAAAGGAACCTCTGCATAAACGCTCTTTATAGGAGCCATAAATCTCCCCGTCCGAGCTCATACCGTCACATGTATGTAACGCTGGACACCAGGCGGCGGTTAGAATCAGATGTCCTCACCTCTTTTCCTCAGTAATGCATTAGTCTGCAGAAGTCTGGGAAAGCTGGGTGACAACAAGTATGGCCGCCATTTAGGTTCCACAGGGGGTGTCACCAAGCTCTTCTACAATCCAGATCCAGTTCTGCGGTATACACAGCCGTCTCTCCGGCATTACTGCCCCATTCAGAGGTCTGGGAAAGCTGGGTGACAACAAGTATGGCTTCTATTACATTTCCTAAAAGTCTGCCTAGTCACATAACAACTAGTCCTAGGATTAACTACGCAGCATTTCCTTTGTAACATTTTCTTTTTATTGAAAGTTTTCCATATATCAGGCATAATCTTTTCTTATGACAAAATACATTTCATTTCAACTGTATGCATAAAACAACAGACATTGTACAGTTAATTAACAATCTAGAAAGGACGGTAGTCTTTATTAACAAACTTAGAGTCTGAGAATTAAATCACAAGATACATAGCATTAATATTCATGCATTACGCAGCATTTCCTGAAGTATTGTTTGCCTACAGCATATTATTTGAACAATATATGGTGGTATAATCTGCATATGGCAGTATTATCTTGGTACTATATGGTCAAATAATGTGGACTGTATATGGCAGTATTATTTTGGCACCATATTGTGGTACAAAATGGACTCTATATGGCAGTATTATCTTGGCACTATATGGTGGAATAGTGTGGACTGTATATGGCAGTATTATCTTGGCACTATATGGTGATATAATGTGCACTCTATATGGCAGTATTATTTTGGCACCATATTGTGGTACAAAATGGACTATATATGGCAGTATTATCTTGGTACTATATGGTTAAATAATGTGGACTCTATATGGCAGTATTATCTTGGCACTATATGGTGGAATAATGTGGACTGTATATGGCAGTATTATCTTGACACTATGTAGTGGTATAAAGTGGACTGTATATGGCAGTATTATCTTGACACTATGTAGTGGTATAAAGTGGACTGTATACGGCAGGATTATCTTGGCACTGTATGGTGGTATAATGTGGACTGTATATGGCAGTGTTGGCACTAGAGATAGTTTTATGTGGGTTATATGCAGTATTATCATAATGCAATTTGGTGGTATTATGTAGTATCTCTGTGGCAGCATTATCTTGCCACTATGTGGTAGTACTGTATTATGTAGGCTGCGTATGGCAGTATTATCTGAGTGGTATGTGGTGGTATTATGTAGGCTGTAGCTGTGCTGGGGAGAAAGATGGCTAGAAGGTTGGAGGAGTGTTTAAACTAGGGACTGGGGGGGAAGGTAATTACGTTATAGGAGGGGAAGATAGTGCAGATAGAGACCGGGGGCAAGGTAGTGGGACTGGGGGAGGAATGGAAGGAGGGACTAGAACAGTTCAGAAGGAAAGGTGTAGGGTAAAAAATATACATAAACCTCTCAAATGTATGTATACTAATGCCAGAAGCCTGACTAATAAACCGGGGAACTGGAATTAGTGATGTGTGAGGAGGACTATGACATAGTGGGAATAACTGAGACACGGCTGGATGATAGCTATGACAGTGGGAATAACTGAGACATGGCTGGATGATAGCTATGACTGGGCAGTTAATGTACAAGGTTACAGTCTGTTTAGAAAGGATCGTCATTACCGGAGAGGGGGAGGGGTATGCCTTTATGTAAAGTCCTGTCTAAAGCCCACAGTCCGAGAAGATATAAGTGAGGGACATGAACATGTGGAGTCACTATGGGTAGAGATACATGGAGCTAAAAACAACAATAAATTACTAATAGGAGTTTACTATAAACCACCGAATATACCAGAGTCCACAGAAAATCTACTACTAAACGAGATAGACGAGGCGGCAAATCATAATGAGGTGGTTATTATGGGGGACTTCAACTACCCAGATATAGACTGGGAAACTGAAACTTGTATATCTCATAAGGGAAACAGGTTCGTGGCTATAACCAAAGACAATTACCTCTCCCAACTGGTTCAGGACCCGACTAGAGGGACGGCCATACTGGACTTAGTATTAACCAATAGACCTGACAGAACAACAGACGTGCAGGTCGGGGGACACCGGGGATATAGTGACCATAAAGTAATAACCTTCCAATTATCATTCAAAAGAGCGTTTCTACAGGGAGGAACAAAAATACCAAACTTCAAAAAAAGCTAAATTTAGCCAACTAAGAGAGGCCATAGGCCAAACTAACTGGGACAAAGTCCTCACAAATACAGACACAAAATGGGATATCTTTAAAAACATCCTAAAAACTCATTGTGAGAGGTACATACCGTATGGTAATAAAAGGTTAAGGAACAAAAAGAAACCAATGTGGATAAATAGAACTGTAAAGAAAGCAATAAATGACAAAAAGAAAGCATATAAAACACTAAAACAGGAGGGTTGCACGGAAGCACTGAAAAACTATAAGGAAAAAAATAGAACATGTAAAAAACAAATAAAAGCGGCCAAACTAGAGACCGAGAGATTAATTGCCAAAGAGAGTAAAACCAACCCTAAAATGTTCTTCAATTATATAAATGTTAAAAAGTATAAATCTGAAGGTGTCGGCCCTCTACAGAGTAATGAGGGGGGAGTCGCAGAGAGCGACGAGGAGAAAGCAAAGCTGTTAAATATTTTTTTCTCCAATGTATTCACTGAGGAAAATAAATTGTCAGATGATATGCAGAATGCAAAAATAAATTCCCCATTAAAAGTGTCCTGTCTGACCCAGGAAGAAGTACATCAGCGGCTTAAAAAGATTAAAATAGACAAATCGCCAGGACCAGATGGCATACACCCCCGTATCCTAAAGGAATTAAGTAATGTCATAGCCAGACCCTTATTTCTGATATTTGCAGACTCTATACTGACAGGGAATGTCCCACAGGATTGGCGCGTGGCATATGTGGTGCTAATATTCAAAAGGGGCCAAAAACAGAGCCTGGAAACTATAGGCCGGTAAGTTTAACATCTGTTGTGGGTAAACTGTTTGAAGGTTTTCTGAGAGATGCTATATTAGAGCATCTCAACGGAAATAAGCAAATAACGCCATATCAGCATGGCTTTGTGAGGGATCGGTCATGTCAAACTAATTTAATCAGTTTCTATGAGAAGGTAAGTTCTAGACTTGACAGCGGCGAATCAATGGATGTCGTATATCTGGACTTCTCCAAAGCATTTGACACTGTACCACATAAAAGGTTAGTATATAAATGAGAATGCTCGGACTGGGAGAAAACATCTGTATGTGGGTAAGTAACTGGCTGAGTGATAGAAAACAGAGGGTGGTTATTAACGGTACATACTCAGATTGGGTCACTGTCACTAGTGGGGTACCTCAGGGGTCAGTATTGGGCCCTATTCTCTTCAATATATTTATTAATGATCTTGTAGAAGGCTTGCATAGTAAAGTATCAATTTTCGCAGATGACACTAAACTGTGTAAAGTAATTTATACTGAAGAGGACAGTATACTGTATATATACTACAGAAGACAGTATACTGTATATATATTACAGAGGACAGTATACTGTATATATATACTACAGAGGACAGTATACTGTATATATACTACAGAGGACAGTATACTACTACAGAGGGATCTGGATAGATTGGAGGCTTGGGCAGATAAGTGGCAGATGAGGTTTAACACTGATAAATGTAAGGTTATGCACATGGGAAGGAAAAATGCAAGTCACCCGTACATACTAAATGGTAAAACACTCGGTAACACTGACATGGAAAAGGATCTAGGAATTTTAATAAACAGCAAACTAAGCTGCAAAAACCAGTGTCAGGCAGCTGCTGCCAAGGCCAATAAGATAATGGGTTGCATCAGAAGGGGCATAGATGCCGGTGATGAGAACATAGTCCTACCACTTTACACATCACTAGTCAGACCACACATGGAGTACTGTGTACAGTTCTGGGCTCCTGTAAACAAGGCAGACATAGCAGAGCTGGAGAGGGTTCAGAGGAGGGCAACTAAAGTAATAACTGGAATGGGGCAACTACAGTACCTGAAAGATTATCAAAATTAGGGTTATTCACTTTAGAAAAAAGACGACTGAGGGGAGATCTAATTAATATGTATAAATATATCAGGGGTCAGTACAGAGATCTATCCCATCAGCTATTTATCCCCAGGACTGTAACTGTGACGAGGGGACATCCTCTGCGTCTGGAGGAAAGAAGGTTTGTACACAAACATAGAAGAGGATTCTTTACGGTAAGAGCAGTGAGACTATGGAGCTCTCTGCCTGAGGAGGTGGTGATGGTGAGTACAATAAAGGAATTCAAGAGGGGCCTGGATGTGTTTCTAGAGCGTAATAATATTACAGGCTATAGCTACTAGAGAGGGGTCGTTGATCCAGGGAGTTATTCTGATTGGAGTCGGGAAGAAATTTTTTATTCCCCTAAAGTGGAGAAAATTGGCTTCTACCTCACAGGGTTTTTTGCCTTCCTCTGGATCAACTTGCAGGATAACAGGCCGAACTGGATGGACAAATGTCTTTTTTCGGCCTTATGTACTATGTTACTATGTTACTATGTTACTATCTGAGCAGTACGTGGTGGTATTATGTGAGCTGAGTATGGCACTATTGTCTTGGTTCTAATGTAGAAATCTGCCTAGTTCTGCTGTCCTGCATTACTAGGTGGCTTTGCCGTGTTGGAGTCTGGGAAAGCTGGGTGATCACCGATACAACCGCCATTACATTGGCTATCACTCAGCTTTTCCAAAGTCCAGATGGAGACATCCACTTAGTTCTGCAGCAGGCACGTCGTTTTTTCCCATATTACTGCTTAGCCAGACACGTGTGCTATCCAGGAGCCTGGGAAAGCTGGGTGATCATCCTTATAGGGCCTTTTTGCAATACAGTCCCGGTGATCTGACATTCATTGTGGAGGAACAATCACCTCTTTATGATCAGAATTTCCCTATCAGGCCACAATTTACATGTGCTTTGTATGCTGCACGTAGAAGACACCTCGGCCGCCATGTCTCCTGTGTGACATTTCTATTACTTCAGCTTTGCTTTCCGATATATGATATATTATTCCTCGTGTTACACATCAATCATGTGCAACCAAAACCTAAAAATTCATTTATGACTGCGGCGAACCCCAGGACCACCATGTCACTAAGGAGGCACACGATACAGAGACTATGGGGCCATCCAGTTGGTCCCATCCTATTAGCTATTACATGGTGAAAACCAGTTCAGGAGTCCCCTCCCCTGAGGAACTGCTTGTTAGAAAATATGGGGGTAAGGAACTGGCCTAAGTGTTAACACCTGGGCCTTCTGTCCTGGAGGCAACACCCAGATCCACAATGGGATAATCTTTACTATTAGCCCCCATTTTATGTGTATGCCCCCCAACAGGGGCCCAAAAAGCTGACATACAGGAAGTGTGATTCCTCTTACTTGCCGACTTCTGAGAGGTGTACGGATATAAAAGGTTTTACTAGAGATGAGCGAAGTTTTGAAAAGTTCGATTCGGCGGCTTCGCTGAAGTTTGACAAGAAATTCAAATTGTTAGGAATTAATTTGTCACGAATCGCTATGTTAAAACCCCATTTAACCTATCAATTAATGGGACCGTTTTTTAATGGATGCTTAGACAAAAGTGCACCCGTTTAATGGGTGCAATATGGCCTTTTGGGTTTTAAAAAAAAAATCACTCAACTCATCCACTTTCTTGCACAGAGGCAGTCCACTCCTCTCTTGATTGAAAAAGACCTGTGGAAGGATCTGCGCTGGGCGTGATGACGTGGTGACGATGACAATCAAGAGAAGAGCGGACTGCCTCTGTGCAAGCAAGTGGATGAAGTGACAACTCTAGCCGCCATTTTAGGAAAAATGTTTCGCTACCACGAAGCACGAGGAAATTCGGCTTCGTTTAGGGTTGAATTTTTCCTAAAATTCGGAACCAAATTCCACTTCGGATGCTTTTAATTTTTTACCTTATGATCAATTCCAAACTTAAGAGTGCATATGAGCCCCTTCCTTACACCCTAAAGTAAATTCAAACTCAAACGGGATCCTGTAAACTGATACAGACCAAAACCAGACCAGACCCCCTAAACTAATTCAGACCACAGACCAGACCTCCTAAATAAATATAGTCCACAGACCAAACCCCCTTAACTAAAACAGAACCAGGCCCCCTAAGCAAATACAGATCCTAGACCTGACCCCTAAATTGATACAGACCACAGACCAGACCCCCTAAACTAATACAGACCCCAGACCAGACCTTCTAAACTAATACAGACCACAAACCAGTCCCCTTAAATTAACACAGACCCCTGACCAGACCCCCTAAACTAATACAGACCCAGAGCAGACCCCAAACTAATACTGATGCTAGACCAGAGCCCTTAAACTAATATAGATCCCAGACTAGACCCCCTAAACAAATACAGACCACAGACCAGACACCCTAAACTAATACAGACCCTGACCAGACCCCCAAACTAATACAGATGCTAGACCAGAGCCCTTAAACTAATACAGACCAGACCCCATAAACAAATATAGATTTCAGAACAGACCCCTAAATTAATATAGACACCAGACCAAACCCCTAAAATTATACAGACCCCAGATAAGATCCTTTAAATAGAGGCCCCAGACCAGAGCCACACAAAAATGCTCTCAGGAAATGATGACACAAAAACAGTAGATTTTTTTAAAATTATTTTCATTGTGCAAAAGTAGTAAAATATATAAATTTGGTATTGCCGTAATGATACCAACCTACAGAATAAAAATAATGTGTTAGTTTTACCACATGCCATAATGCCATAAAAACAAAACCCAAAAATATACAGAATTGCTTCTTGTTCCAACCGTCCCACAAATAAAATGAAGAAAGTTTTTCAATATATTATTTTTGCCCCAAAATGGTGACACTAAAATAGAGAGCCGGCTAAGAACAAGTCGCCATATGGCTAAATCAACAAAAAAAAAAAAAAAGTATGTCTTGGATCTTTGGAGATGAGAATGAAAAAGCAACAAAAAAAAAGCCATTAAGGGGTTAAGTTGGTGGCATCTGTAATGGCTGTGATAAATACAGAGATTTGGGGACGGATCATTCCTAAAATAAAGATGAAAGCCTCCGCCTGGCTCATCTGCTCCCGGAGAGAAGGAAAAAACCTCCTAAGTAAATAATTCAGCTGTCCAAACAAGTCGTCCCTCAGCTGCAGGAACTGCATCGAGGAGAAAACGGCAGATGATGGAAAGGCAGACGTCGGCGAGATTCTGCTCGGGATTCTCCAGACATTTATCTGCACGTGGTTGGAACTGTTACATTCGGATCATTAGACACAACCACAACCGTCCATCGCTAGAAAAGCAAACACGACTGTCAGAGCATACCGCAGTAATGTGGAGGACTCTGATCCCTCGCCAACACGAAGGGGAGGACAAGTCGTGTGCCCCGACCGTATGGGGGAAATGAGGTAGAAACGCTGGAAGACACGGATCATTACCGACACCTGGCCTGGATTAGAAAGCTCTAATCCGTGTACATTTTAAATTTATTTATTTTAATTTATTTTCTAATTTAAGAAATTTTAATGCAAATTTAATGTAATATTTAAAAAAAAAAATCTTTGTAAATTTTTTTTTAAATGCCTTGTTAATAATTTTTTTCTACACAATTCACCTCTCACTGAGGCTTCATTCACACACAGCATTTTTGGTATTTTTCATTTTTTTCCTTTTTTTGACTCTACGCAGAGGTCTTTGCATTATTTTTCTAGATTTTCATGGTTGTTGATGTGTTTCTTTTCACGACTGTTTTTTGTTTCGCTATATAGTAAAGATACATTTGTCTAGTAATGTTCTTTGTCCAGAACGTTGATTTTTTTTTATTGCAGTATGTCCTGCTATGGTGTTATTTTCTTTATTGGCCTGATTTTCTGCTGCTTTTGTGCCATGAACATCCATTGTGTTTAGAGACGAGCAAAGTTATGAAAAATTTGATTCGGCTGCATTGCCGAATTTTACAAAAAAATTTACTTAGTAATGATTTACTTTGTCACGAAGCGCATTTCTTTGTAAATAGTGGGTGCAATGATTGTGCCGGCCCCATCATTTTACCCCTCAAATGCCGCGTTTATAGCTGATAGCAGTATCTGATAGCAAATTAATAAAATCATACTTACCTCATGTGGAGGTGACAGCAGCAGCATCAGGAGGCCACAGTGTGGCACAATGACAGTGTGTGGAGGTGTCGGCAGCAGCAGCATCAGGAGGAGGCCATAGGGTGGCTCAATGACAGTGTGGAGGTGGCGGCAGCATCAGGAGGCCACAGAGTGGCACAATGACAGAGTGTGGAGGTGGCAGCAGTAGCAGCATCAGGAGAAGGCCATAGGGTGGCACAATGACAGTGTGAAGGTGGCAGTAGCAGCAGCATGAAGAGACCACAGAGTGGCTCAATGACAGAGTGTGGAGGTGGCAGCAGCAGCATCAGGATGAGGCCACAGAGTGGCAAAATGACAGAGTGTGGAAGTGGTGGCAGCAGCATCCGGAGGAGGCCACAAGGTGGCACAATGACAGTGTGGAGGTAACAGCATCAGGAGGCCACAGAGTGGCACAATGACAGAGTATGGAGGTGGCAGCAGCAGCATCAGGAGGAGGCCAAAGAGTGGCACAATGACACTGTGGAGCTGGCAGCAGCAGCATGAGGAGACCACAAAGGGGCACAATGACAGAATGTGGAGGTGTCAGCAGCAGCATCAGGAGGAGGCCACAGGGTGGCACAATGAAAGAGTGTTGTGGTGGTGCCAGCAGCATCTGGAGGCCCCAGAGAGCCAAGCTGACATAGTATTGAGGTAGCAGCAGCATCAGGAGACCACAGAGTGGCAAGGTGACATAGTGTGGAGGTGACAGGAGCATCAGGAGATCACAGAGGGGCAAGGTGACATAGTGTGGAGGTGGCAACAGCATCAGAAGACCACAGAGTGGCAAGGTGACATAGTTTGGAGGTGGCAGCAGCATTAGGAGCAGTGATGGCCAGTTCGCCGACGAACACATGCGATCTGCCATCTTTATTCCCAAGCCCGGCGATGCAGAGGTAAGTCCTTGCCTGTGCCTGCGCCGCGAGCCGCTCTGAAACACATGCGGTCACCGGGAGCAGGCAGTTCCGAGAACAGCCCGATGAAGGCTGTTCTCGGAACTGCCTGCTCCCGGTGACCGCATGTGTTTCAGAGCGGCTCGTGGCGCAGGCACAGGTAAGGACTTACCTCTGCATCGCCGTGGCTTGGGAATAAAGATGGCAGATCACATGTGTTCGACGGCGAACACTGCGAACTGGCTATCACTGATTAGGAGACCACAGAGTAGCAAGGTGACATAGAGTGGACATGGCAGCAGCATCAGGAGACCACAGAGTGACCCAGTGACAGAGTGGGGATGAGGGTGGCAAAACCAGTACCAGCTGAAGATGGTGGGTGAAAGAAGGAGCACTTGGTATCAGATGTGTGGCATCAGGCGGGTGGCAGCATCAGAATAGTAGCTGAGGCAGGTAGCTAGAGGAAACCGGTCTCTTTTGTCAAAGTGTAGGTGTGGCACCATGGATGATCTAGTCTGATGCATCAGGCATTGGTGGGTGGAAATCCTGGCTGATCAACGCCTGATTTATCTTGACAAAGGTCAGTCTCTCCACATTTTGGGTGGACAGGCGAGTTCTTCTTGGGGTAACTATGGCTCCCGCTGCAATAAACACCCGCTCTGATGCCACACTACTGGCCAGGCAGGACAGCTTTTCCAGGGCAAACTCTGCCAGTTGCGGCCACAAATCCAGTTTGGTTGCCCATTAGTCCAGCGGATCTTCAATGTGGGGTGGCAGGGTGCTGTCCAAGTATGTCCCCACCTGCTGGATCAGGTCCTGCTCCAGGTCTAGCTGCTGGTGAGTAGTTTCTTTACTAGGCGGGTGAAGAAAGCTGCTTATCAGTGACTCTAGACTCAAGTAGCTGCTGATGAAGCTGGAACTGCTCCTACCCCCCCCCCCTACTCCTCCCCAGCAGCCATGGCAGTGGAACGTGAGCGCAGAGGGACCCCCCCAGTTAGACCTGCGAGAGGATGGACGATGACGCAGATAGGCAGCGGCCAACTCACTACAAAGGATGTCTCTATAGTAGTTCAGTTTGTCCTCCCTCTCAGCAGATGTAAAAAAGGCCCCCATTTTAGACCGGTAGCAAGGGTCCAACAAAGTGGAGAGCCAGAAGTCATCCCTCTGCCGAATGGTGACAATTCAGCTGTCTCTGTGCAAGCAAGTGAGCATGCATTGGGCCATTTGAGCAAGTGACTCGGAGGGACTCACTGCCTCCATCTCCACTACATACTGTCACATTGTGTCTGGGTCCTCTGCCTCATCTTCCTCATCACCCTGTAGCTCCTCTGGCTGCTCCTGCTCCTCCTCTCCTGTCATCTGTGTATATAAACCACCCTTTTTGCTACACATTGCTTGTGCTCCAATGTCCTCCTCCTCCAGTTCAGCTCCCACAGGGATCATGTGGCCGTGAGATCTAAGCGCCATTTCTCCAGTCCCCTGACCAGCCAGATATACCAGCATCTGTTCCAGGACATGAAGCGTGGAATGACGTTCATCCCGTAGTTCTGGCAACTGACAAATAACGTGGCCTCCTGAGCAAACAGAAGGTGGCACGCATGAGCAGCCACTGGCTGACATAAAAGTTACACAGGGGAGTACTCCTGTCCGGTTGGATCATCAAGAAATTGTTTATGGCCTTTCTTTGTTCGTAAAGTCGGTCCAACATATGGAGGGTGGAAACGTTGCATATCAGCCTATGTTGGGGGATGCTGTTTTGCCTCTGCAGCTCAAGGAGGGCGTGCTTGGCGGTGTACGAGTGGCTGAAGTGCATGCAAATTTTCCTGGCCATTTGTAGGATGTCTTGCAGATGGGTGGAAGACTTCAACAACTGCTTGACAACCAGATTCAATACGTGCGCCATGCAGGGCGCATAGCTCAGCCCTCCTTGACGCAGCGCCGACACCATGTTCTTCCTGTTGTCGGTCACCATGGATCCGATTTTGAGTTGTCGCTGAGAAAGCCAGGATTCTATTTCTTGATAAAGGACACGGAGCAGTTCCTTCCCTCTGTGACTCCATTCACCCAGGCAAACAAGGTTCAGAACAGCGTGACACCGCCGTGCCCTGCACATGTGGTATGCTGGTGGGGCACTGTGAATTGTCCCTGCAGTGGAGGCTGAGGACACGGTAGAGGATGAGGAGGCAGAGGCGGAGATTGTCGCAGGACCAATGGCGTGAGAACGTGGAGGCGGAAGCGGCATCACCTGACCAAGTTTCTGGTGTGGCTGTGCAGGAACCACATTCACCCAGTGGGCCATAAAGGACATGTATTGTCCCAGACCGTAGTTATAGCTCCACACTTTGGCACTGCCGTGCACTTTGGCAGACACCGACAGGCTCAAGGACTGGCCCATCTTCTGTTCTACATGCGTGTGCTGGGCTGGTACTGCCTTTTTGGCAAAGAAATGACGGCTTGGGACTCTCCACCTCGGCTCGGCACAAGCCATCAGTTCTCTGAAAGGTGCAAAGTCCACCACTTGGAAAGGGAGGGACTGCAGCACCAGCAACTTGGCCATAAGCACATTTATCTTCTACGCCGCTGGATGAGTGCACACATACTGTTGTCTCTTTGCAATCGCTTAGGTGATTGATTGCTGAGGAAATGACTGAGGAGGAGTAGGAGGAGGAGCATCAGGACCAGCAGATGATGGGAAGGACAGATAGCTTCCTTCGGCTGAGGTGGTGGAGTCTTGACTGCCTGAAATCGGATGTGTGCAACTGGGTGATGCAGTGGTTTCTGCGGCAGGCTGGACCACCACATCGGAACCACAGTTCTCCCAGGCCACTTTATGGTCACGCCTCATATGTTGACATAGGGCAGTGGTGCCATCATAGGCACCCTAGCCACGCTTCTCTTTCTGCCCACAGATTGTACAAATGGCCATGTTCACCTCCTCCAGTGGCTTAACAAAAAACTGCCACACCGCCGAGTAGGTGATTTTACCCCCAACACTACACATAGACTGACTGCTACCGCCACTGCTTCCGTGAACCCCTGCACCACTACATTCCGGGCAGGTAGGTTCCTGCGACGTGGGTGGTCTACACCCGGCAAGTTTGGCTCCCGACCTCCCACTGCTGCCATCTTGCTGACTCCCGGCCACGCTAGCGACTTGCTGGCTCTGCCGCTGCCTCACGGGCAAGCTGCCACCCTCTTCTCCCAATGATGATGAAGCTCCTAATTCACCCGGCTTCCAAGTGCGATCAGCTACATCTTAATCGAGTACTGTCTGCACGTCACTGATGTCCTCCTCAACAGTTTCTGGGTCAGGAGCCTCACCGCTCGCAACACCACTGCCCTAGCCACTCTCCCCATCACTTCTTGCCTGCCTACCGGAGAAAGCAGCAGATATCTCCTCCACATCTTGGCTGGGCAGGAGCTGCTAACTGTCCTCTAGTAGCTAGTCCTCACTGTATAGTGGGGCTGAGCCCACAGCATATAATACTTCTCTGGCTGAGGGAACAGAAAAGGAAAGAGGCAGGTTGAGGACAGGTGAAGTCACAGAGCCTGCTCCCGAGTCATGCCAACTAAGGGTTGTGTCTGATGAATCCACCGACTCTTGGCTGGGGGTGTTTGATGTCTCTTGGGACGAAGTGGATGACCAAGTCAGCCATTCAAGAACCACTGGGTTTCTGGTCAAGACACGACTGCTAGATGACACCGGGAGCTCAGGCCTCTTGAAGTGACCCCTGCTGCCACGGCCCCTTACTCTCCTGCGACCTGTGCCTGCGCCAGAAACATTTAGGCCTTTGCCCCTCCCCTGTGCAAAGTCTGTCACTTCTCTGTCTGGCATACTGTTAGATCAAATAAATAAAAAGAAAATTAAAACACCCCAAAAAAGTCTGTAATTTTCTCACTTCACCACACAACGGCTAATGAGCCCTTTTTCCCCACTAATACAAGCCAAAAATGGTTTAGAACATATAACTGCACCGCACAAGGGCAAATAAGATTTAGAAATATTTCCTTGTAATAAACCCTGTTAATGGCTGTATCACACAGCACTTGCACCCCAATAACAAGAACGGTTTGCTGGAATTACAGAGCTGTATAATGGCAATTGGATCCGCAGTCAGTGCAGCAAGGTGTAATAGGATTGTTCCTATTACCCAGGCTGTAACCTCCCCTACTGAACCCTGTTCTGCTTCAATACTGTGGAACGGTTCCTCCCTATCCTTTCCCTGAACTTCTATTCCGCAAAATAAAAGTTTTCAAGTCTTTCCTAGCACTGTCCCTAGCGCCTGCTGACGTCTCTCCCTGCACTAAGCACATTGGAAAATGGCAGAATCCAAGATGGCTGACGCTATTTATAGGGCTGTGACATCACAGGGCTGGCTGGCTGCTGATTGGCTGCATGCATGGCATTATGGGTGATCCCTCCTTCCCAGAGTTCCTTGCTCCATGTCCTAACACGTGCAGCAGCCATTTTAGGAAATAATGAGATTTGTTACCACGAAGCGTGAGGAAATTCTGATTCGGTGCGAATCGAATTTTTCCTGAAATTCGGATCGAATTCCACTTCGTCAACTTCGATTCGCTCATCTTTAGTCATCACATCAGCCGGCGGGGTGACGCATACATCACTGCACACGGGATTTCCAGCAAGATCTTCAATCAAGATGTCAGCGGCCTGGCTCTTCACGCTGAAATAGATGAAGTAAGTATGATTTTTTAAATTTTTACCGCCATTCAGGGAAAATCAATTTGCTACCACGAAGCACAAGGAAATTTGGGCTTGCAGCGAATCATATTTTCCCTACAATTAAGGTCGAATTCCACTTCGTGGAGTTTAATTCGCTCAACACTAATTGTATTTTACCCGTGATTGAAAACACACGTCAACGTGTTACAATTTTTTATGTTTTTACTATGTTGCTTTTTTATAAACATGTACAGAGGGGGTATCATCAGAGGGGGTAGAGGTACATACTTTCTTGTTTAAAACTGTGTGGCTCGCAAAAAAAACAAAAAAAAGTGCACTAAAACACACTATTTGTATAACACCTAAAAATAGATATAAAAAAAACAAATGTCAGATTAAAAAACTGCTGGCGATTTTTCAGGCGTTGTACAGTCCAAGCAAACATGATGTGTAAAATACTAATTTTGTATTTTTTTTGTGTTTTATCCATAATCATCTCTATAGAAAATTTGTAGGCCAACAGAAAAGGTCACAGAATAAAAAAAAACTGAACTATAAACTCATAAAACACATGGCGCTATTTACATATGTGACTGAAGGAGGCCTTAAGCCTCATTCACCTGTCCGTGCTCAAATCCGTGAGCAGGTGGTCAGTGATGCATCCGTGAAGCTGTCCGTGAAGAATCCGTGTTGGCTCTACGTGGGTCCGTTTTTTCTGTCCGTGTTGCATCCGTGTTTCACTGACACTCAACAGCTGAAAAATAATTTTAATAGAATCTCTTCTTAATGATCCGTGAGACATGGATGCAACACGGATGGCATCCGTGGTTTTCACGGACACATAGACTATAATGGGCGTGATGGACAAAATAGAGCATTGCATCTGTGCTAAAAACACGAATCCACGGACCGTGCTAAAACACTGATGTCTAAATTCACACATTAAAATGAATGGGGGCGTGTGCTGTCCGTGGAGAAGACGCGTGAATGAGGCTTTAGGTTGTGTTAATACATGGCTGGTTGACTACAATAGATTCCATTCAGTTTCTGTTCGGGAATCTGTGCTTTTACCAGACAAAAAAGTCCTGCCTGCAGGCATTTTTACTAGATGGAATCTGCGATGGAGGTCCTATACGCCGTCTCCAGTGCAGATGTGAACAGCAGCATACATTTTGCTGGATGTGGTGTGCAACTGTGACTTTTTCTTTCTAAAAAGATTTGCTACCATTGAAAATTGTACAGTTGAATACATTGTACTACTGCACTAATGTACCAGTTCAATTTAAAGCAGAGTACTACTTCATTATACCAGTTCACCTCATTTTACTGCAGCATTAATAGACCATTTAATTGTAATGAATTGTACAGTTGTGTTAATAAAGCAGTTCAACGCATTATAGTGTTGAATTAATAGGACAGTTTAATTCAATGCCTTATAACGTTGCATTAATGTGCTAGTTAAATTTAACACATTATACTGTTGGTTATTAAAGCAGTTCAACGCATTATCGTATAGCGACAATAAAGCATTTAAATTTAACGTACTATACTGTTGCGTTAATATACCAGATTGATTCAATACATTGGATTGTGTCCATTTACCATTGTAAATTGTCAATACCAGTGTGCAGTGTGTTCATAGAAGAAGAGGGAAGTTTAATTGCACCTCTCTCTGTTCAATACAGAAAAAAGCACTTGCAATTTTCTGCCATTTAATAATCTGTGTACCAAACCTGTGACTCTGCATTTTTTAAAAAGGCCTCATAATAAAATGTCTGGTATATGAGTGGAAAATGAAAGACTCATGCTTCATCATCTGTAAGTAAGAATGTGGGTGGCTGTAGTAGTGCAAACAGCAGCACCAGCTGTCTGGCCAGTAGTAGTAGTCGTAGAAGTAGTAGCAGACCACATATCTCCCTGGCTTCTGATAGGTGCCACATTATTATTGAGGACAAAGAGAATGACATTGTGGACTGGATGGTTTACTTATCCTCACAGCTGATGTGGAGGTTACCTCTGAGTTTGACACTGTGCCTTGAAGACAGGGGTCACAGCATTCCTACTGCTTTTCCTCTTTGCAGCCCCAGAGAAGCCTTTCATTTGCATCCTCTCTGTCTTCACTGTCACCTCCTAATGGTTGCCTTCCTTTTCCCTAAGAAGAGCCAAAAAAACCTTATGTGCTGTGGATGCTACTCAAGAGAGTCTCCTCGTTGATGAGTTGTGTGAGAACAGTCAGTGTTTGGGCTGCCATAAGAAGGAGGTTCAGATGGAGGCAGGGGGCCCCATGCATAGCTGTGTTGGTGGTGGTGGTAGTGGCACCTGTAGCCACCATGGTGGTGATAGGGTCAATGGTAGGCCACCGTGGTGAGAGTGGTACTTGGGACAAATACAGAGGAGGGAATTGGGAAGGTGTCCAAGGAGCCCACAAAGATATACAGTATCACAGTCTGATAAAAGTGGTGATGGTGAGGACTATGATGATAATAGCATGTTGCAAATGACCTGGCATCTGGATCAGGGTGCTAAGGAGGAGGACATCAGTGGAGAAGGGCAGCACCTGCTGCAACAGCAGAGGCAATGTACAGCCAGAACCTCCCCCAAAAATTTACCTTGGCCAGATCTTCTTCTATTGTGGTCTCAGCTCTGGAACTGATGATGCCACTAATACTGCAGGTGCAGGCTCAATACGTGCCAGACCTAGGCCAAGTTCTGTGTGAGTACCTCCTGTATGGCACACAAAACCACAGCCGTGTGCAAGATGTGCAAGATTAAAATAAGTCATGGCCAGCAAACCCAATCATAGCAAGTCTGTCCTCCTTCTCCTGGTCCTCTTTGTGGCAGCCAGGTCACATCCCTAACCAGTACAGTGTCCTTGTCATCATCATCAGCAGCTTCTTCTTCTCCTGCTCAGCAACATTTTCCGTGCCTTCGTAACAGCATATTTTACCTTTTTATCTTACAAGATGTCACTATAAAGTTTACTGCGTGCAAAAGGTTTTTAGGGGGCATTTTTGCTTTGCGTTTTTTCTGTGTTTGTCATTTTTTCCTTAGACTTTTCTATAGTAGTTTTTTCAACTAGAAAAATAAAAACACTGCAAAAAAATAGTAAATAAAAAAGAGTGACTTTTTTTAGGAACAAAAAAAAACACCCTAAAAACATGTGAGAAGGAAGCCTTTGGCTATATTTTCCGCAGACGTTCCTGCACAATAGTCCCCTCAGTTATTTTAGGACATTTACAACATGTTATCATGTACAGTATCCATTGATTTGCATTGAGTTCTACGTAGTTTTACATTCTGTTATATTTGCATCCATTTTCCATCGGGTGGTTAATCATTTATGTGCGGCACTTCTCATCAGTTCACCTTGCCCCCCCCCCATGTAGCTCCCATTGGTCTCTTCCCATCGCCATCTTATAATAGGACACAGTGTTCTGGTCCAGCTTTTTGGCTTGTGATTGGGCGCTCCTTAGCTCCTCCAACACCATATATATATATATACCTTTGGTACCTCCCTGGAGATATTTGCTACCTCATGGTTTTCTGTAATGGAGTTTATATAGGGATTTGTTTTTGGTTTTTTTCTGCCTTTTACTCCACATTTCTATTATATTCTTCCTCATTACTCCACTGCTTGTTCTGGGACTGATCAGGAAATAAAAATGGCCGATGGTAAACATTTCACAAACACATTTTCATTTAGGCCGATAACGATAATGTGGCATTGTTTTCACTTGTTGAAGCCTATTATCTGTTAGAGCAGATCTACAGTGCTGGTGTAGCACAGCTGGAGGACAGGTGTAGCAGAGCTGAGGGATCAGTGTTGCAGAGCTGGAAGTATCTCAGGGATTCCAACTCAGTGTTGCACAGCTGGAGGTCAGGTATAGCAGAGACTGATGTTGAACAGGGGGTTGAACAGGGGGCAACAACAGCAAAACTGAACTGAAGACTGATGTAGCTGAGCTGGCCTGAATGCTGATGTACTATAGTAGAGTGGACAGGGAGTCAGAATAGCAGAGCTGAACTAAATACAGAAAGACTGGAGTAGCAGAGCTGAGTGCGGAGGATGTCATCCGGGTCCTTGCAGGAGAAGAGACTGAGCTGGCCAGAGGAGGGGAGCAAGGCCTCAGAAAGGTGAGTAAGGCCTCTTTCATGGATATGGGCTGGATAAGATGCGGGTGCGTCGTGGGAAAATGCACGTTTTTTTTCGCGCGAGTGCAAAACATTTTAATGCGTTTTGCACGCGCGTGATAAAAATCGGCATGTTTGGTACCCAAACCCGAACTTCTTCACAGAAGTTCATGTTTGGGTTAGGTATTGTGTAGATTGTATTATTTTTCCCTTATAACATGGTTATAAAGAAAAATAATAGCATTCTTAATACAGAAAGCATAGTAAAATAGGGCTGGAGGGGTTAAAAAAATAATAATAATAATTGACTCCCCTTAATCCACTTGCTCGTGCAGCCCGGCTTCTCTTCTTTCTTCAGGACCTGGGTAAAGGACATTTGATGACATCACTGCGGTCATCACATGGTCCATCACATGATCCATCACCATGGTGATGGATCATGTGACGGACCATGTGATGAGTGCAGTGACGTCACCACAGGTCCTTTTCCTCCTGCACAGAAAGAAGAAGACAGAAGAGAAGCCGGCTGCGCGAACAAGTGGATTCAGGTGAGTTAAATTATTATTATAATTTTTTTAACCCCTCCAGCGCTATTGTACTTTGCATTCTGTATTAATAATGCTATTATTTTCCCTTATAACCATGTTATAAGGGAAAATAATAATGATCGTGTCCCCATCCCGATCGTCTCCTAGCAACCGTGCGTGAAAATCGCACCGCATCCGCACTTGCTTGCGATTTTCACGCAGCCCCATTCACTTCTATGCGTGAAAAACGCACAATATAGAACATGCTGCGATTTTCACGCAACGCACAAGTGATGCGTGAAAATCACCGCTCATGTGCACAGCCCCATAGAAATGAATGGGTCGGGATTCAGCGCGGGTGCAATGCGTTCACCTCACGCATCGCACCCGCGCGGAAATCTCGCCCGTGTGAAAGAGGCCTAACAGTCAAGCCAAGTGAGTCGACAGGTTACTACCGGCACTTCTGGGCATTTATTTACCCCTATTGTCAAAAATGGCCATCAGTTATAAGTTATTGACTCATTCTGTTCAAATGGGAAAAACCACCAGGTGAATAAAAAGGGGGTGCGATTTCATACTAAGATTTTACATCATCAAATATCCCTGGGGTCTAGGGTAGTAAAGGGTTAACGTTGACATTCCTAATGGTTGATTATCCGGCACTGAATATAGTACTAATACTTGTTCCCACCTCACCTATTGGAAGAATGGTGGTTCTAATCATCACTTTACTTCCAGAGGAGTGGGGCTGGGGGTGTTGTCATGGGGGACAGACGGAAACTATTCGCATAAGAGATCTTTAATGTCGCAGAAATAAAATACGAAAAAGGCAAAACAGATCTTTGTTCTTTTTTCTTTTCTGAAACTGTAATACCCCTTTAAGTCACCCTTTAAGATCTTCTGGCAGTTGTCCTTTAAGACATCCAGTCGCTTTCTATGCACGGCTTTTTGTCATCTTGCACATCTATTTCGGCTGTAATGCACACAGAAGTTCTCAGAGAGCGTCCGAGCGTTATTAATTCATCTATAATTGTGTGATAAATTCCAGGAGCCGCCATTATGACGACGTAACAAAGGACGCCGAGTTAAAAACAAAGGCTGGATACAATTGTATCCAGCGTAGACAATGCTCGGTCAGCTAAGCAACCTGCACCCCAGAGTGATACATTGTAGCAAACTAACAGAGAGATCAGTGCAGCTACTATTGATGGGTTTAGCTTACAGGTCATTCTCCAGACTGATACATTGTAGCTAGAGATGAGCCAGTTTTTAAAAAATCTGATTCAGCTGCTTCGACGAATTTCGTCAAGAAATTCGATTTGTTACAAATTACTTTGTAACGAATCACATTCCATTGCATAGAATGGGGACAATGAGGGGGAACGGCGATCGTACCCACCCTCCATAATTAATACTCAGATACCTCGTTCAACGTTGATCAAGGCATCTGAGAGTCACATTCAGCCTATCAGAGGGTTAAAAAAATATATACAATCAACTCATCCATTTGATTGTGGAGAGGCTGTGTGGCCATCTTGATTGAAGAAACCGCACCAATTGGGCCCCGCGCTGACGTGATATCATCACCACGTCATCACACTGGGCGGCGGCGGCATAACTGATGGCATGATAATTGGCGCGGAAGATGAACACGATGGCCTCTTCCTGCTCAAAAAGATGAGGTGAGTATGTTTTTTTTTTTTTTTTACCACCATTTTAGGAAAAATTTATTTGTTACAAGCAAGCGCCAGGAAATTCGGATTCGTAAAAAATCAAATAATTGCTGAAATTTGAATCCATTTCGTTAACTTTGATTCGCTCAACACTAATTGTAGCAAACTAGCAGAGAGATCAGTGCAGCTGCTATTTGATATGTTTAGTATTGTCCAGACTGATACATTGTATCCACTTCTCAGCCGAGAACAGGACTAGCTGTGGACCGGCTTACTAATTTCAATACAGTGACCATGTTTGTGTGGCTACCATTCCAAAAACAGGAAACAGGACCCTCACCCTCAGATGGAGGACCCCATTATCTCACTTACAACGCATCTAATTGGCCTTATGGTGAATATCTGTTGTGAAATTTCTCGGGTTACATAAATGTTATTTACACTGGTCTTACTGGTAATTCTCTGGGACCATTCAACGGTTAAAACCGGCTTCTGGTCAGTGACCTGGATCTGGGGCCTCTCTGCCGTATCGATGGTTACACCCAGCACTAATCTTCACAGAACGTGACTGTGTGCTTATGTTTAGGACAGATAACAAATGAATCACTCTCAGGATTTGCTGCCAAATTTGCTCATTAGAATTTAGATTTGCCCATTTAGGTCTGTCCAGGATCTGCCAATGAATTTGACATTGGAGATGGCCTACAGGCCATAGGCAAATGTGGTAAGGGTCCCCAGGAGAGGACAGAGACAACAGAGGGTCTCTGTGCATAGCTCCAAATCACAACTGCTCATACGGAAACAAAAGAATGTCTGCAAAACAAAAGGGTAGCCATAATATCTCTGGTAGTCTAGGGTAGTAAAGGGGTTCATGGTAAGATCCCTGGTTTTCTAGGTCAGTAGATTGTTTAATAGTGCTATAGTACTAGGGCAGTGAAGGGGGTTAATAATAACGTCCTTGGTGGTCTAGGGTAGTAAAGGGTTTCATTATAAGATCCCTGGTGGTCTAGGTCAGCAGAGTGGTTAATGATACTATCACTGGCTTTCTAGGGTAGTGAATGGGGTTAATAATAACATCCCTGGAAGACTAGAGTAGTAAAGGGGTTAGTAGTAACATACCTGATGGTCTAGGCCAGTAAAGAGATTAATAACACTATGACTTGCATTCTAGGGTAATGAAAGGGGTTAATAGTATCCCTGGTGGTCTATGGCAGTGATGGGGGATAAATGACATACCTGGTGGTCTAGGGCAGGGAAGTGGTTAATAATAAAATTGTCTCACTTTTTTGATGACGCAGTATAATCTATGAGAGGCCTTCAGAGAATGTGAAGGGGGAAGGGGTGGGATACTTGTCTTAAAATCACCTGTTGCCAAAGTATACTCCTGATCCTTCTGGGCCCTTATGCAGATGAACAGGCTACACAGGCTATATGTCCACCCGGGGGTCTCTTTAGTTGCCCAAATCCAGAGCAGTGGAGTAGAATACCCCCTATGTCACATTAGAGGAGGTTTCATCTCTGGGGTACTAGGAACTGAGGCCCTGGCTGGACAAGTACGGGTCAAGGATCCTTTTTGAGCAGGAGTCATCACCAGTGATGGTCAGTTCGCAGTGTTCGCCAGCGAACACATGCGGGCTGCCATCTATAGTAAGGTAGACTCACCCGTCCGACGATGCACAGGTAAGCCCTTACCTGTGCCTGTGTCGGGAGCCGGTCTGAAATCAAATGCAGTCACCGGGAACAGCCCGATGAAGGCCCCCGGCGACTCTTCTCGGAACAGGCTTACCTGTGCATCGCCGGACGGGTGAGTCTACCTTACTAAAGATGGCAGCCCCCATGTGTTCGCTGGCAAACACTGCGAACTGACCATCACTGGTCATCACTTCATTATAACCTATCCTCAACCAATTTTCCTGTGTTCCTCGTAAAGCCCCCATGGATTCACTTCAGGTACCCTCCACAGAATACAGGAGTCACATGCAACAGCCTATCAAGTACGTGAAGAGCAGAGTTGAGGAGTCTAGGAATGTATAACTGGTGACTAATCCATCGAGACAAGGACTCCCTGTGTGTAGCTCATCATCAAAGTAAATACATTGTCAAATGGGGAGGACTTCCATGATATACTGTATATAGTGCTGCAGAGATTTTGGTGGAATCAGAGAAAGGGAAAAGCTCTCTTGGTGGTCAGGCAGAAGATTCAGAATATGCCCACCTCGCCTGACCTATTAAATCTTGGACAATCATTCAATTAATTATTGCCCCCCACCCAATCAGTCCCAAATCTTTCATAGCACCAGCTTCCACAAAGGAGCAGATCCACCCTCTGTCGTAGGGACCATCCTCTCCATCGTTCACCGGGCACAGCGCTGTACCGTGGTATTTCAGCTAAGTCCAATTCGCTTGATTCAGACTGAGCTTCAGCACCAGGCATGACCACTAACAAAATGATGGCACTGTGGATGCTAAATAATGAAGGAGACATGACACCCTGGTGCTCAGAGTTGGACCTCCACCCATGGGATATTGATGGCCGCCAATATTACAGCTCCAAAAGATCCCATGAAAGGGAATGTGTCATCAGAGAATAATCTACTGTTTAAGTCACGTTTTTATGTTAAACATAATTTAATTTATTTTTTTAAATATGTCACTGTCTACATTCCTCAACATTGAAATTGCAACACAAAACGGAAAAGTTGCGAATTTAGAGAAATCACAGGATGGATAGACCCGTTAATGATATAAAAATGATGACAAAATGGAAACGAAATATTCAAAACATTTCAATTTATTCAGTATGGAGTATGAGCGCCACGTGCAGAAATCCACGTTCGGAAACACCTTGGTATCCTATCAGTGAGGTTACTAATGGTTGTCTGAGGAATGTTCTTCCACACTCAGGGGCGGACTGGACATAGACCCTACAGGGAAATTTCACGGTGGGCCGATGCCCAGGGAAGGGCCCAAGCCATCTCCACGGCCGCCGGCTGGGTATATCTGTTCCTCTCATCATTGATCAATGCAAGGAGCATCTGCCACTTTTGCATCTGGCTGGTGGCCGCAGGTGCTCTCTTGAATTCAACTTTATTGCCATCCTCAGGATGGTGATACAGCTGCATACTGAAGCAGGGGCGGCAGTATTTTGTCCTGCACTGTGAAATTTTGTTCGGCTGAGGCAGGATCTTGGGCTGCGATGGGGTATTTGGTTCTGCTGGGGCGGAATATTGTGCTGGTCCTGCCTAGTTATCCAAAAATATAAAACAGAAGGGGTTGCTCATCAAGGAACAATAGGTCTGGACAGTGATGCACCTCCAATGAAGCCAGGTGAGGTGGCTGCCTCAGGTGGCGAGACCTAGAGACAAGCAGGGGCGGTGGGCAAGGTGAGAAATGAGCGCTCATCTCTCTATAGTCACCTGTATCACAGTATGCTTTTAACAGTAGGGCTGGAGGGGGATGCTATTTCAATTTTTGCCTCTGAGGAGCACCCCTGGGTCTGGAGCACTGCCGGCTTTCTACCACTTAGCAATATTATAATAATATATAATAAATACGGCCGGTGCACAGTAAAATCATTACATTTAATAACCACTTCTAACCATTGCAAATATACAAAACCAATAAAATACATTAACGTTAATAAATGCTGTCACAGTCCCCTATTGTTGTCTAAATGCGGAGCTCTTGCGTATAGAACTTTTATACTTTTATACTTGTATCCCTCAAAAATATCACTGTAATCAATAGGCATCCAGGACATCTGCTTGAATACATTGCTGGATGCCTATTGATTGCAGTGGCAGCACATTTGATACATTGAAACAAGTCCGGCAATTGTGTAATTACAAGAGCTCATGCGTGAGGATTCTTAAGAACAGCTCAGCGAGGAGAAGAAGCAACGTGGTGAGACATATGATCTGACCGCTGTTTCCAGCGCTCCAGCTCCCACCAAAACTTCTGATTTTGCAGCACCACAAGTCCCAGCTGGCATCAGGAGACTGCGAGGAGGGGTGAGAAGCGCTGATGCGCAAGTCAGTTAAAGAGAGTAATTAATACTTTGACACATATTTGACATGATAGCATTCGAGAGGGTTGGGGTGAGGTCGGTGGAACACCTGGAGCTGGACACCTGGCTTGTAGCTTAATGTCGTGCAGGAGCTTTCTGATGGTTTGTGTAGGCACTGTTTGCCGCCCTAGGCTTGGGATATGGCACTTTCATTTGCAGTACAGAATGGATCACTACGCTCCATTCTTCTAATTAGAAGATCTGTCTAGGCAGAGGTTCTCCTCTCAGCACCTCCTGCTGTCATTCCAGTTCGTCATAATTCTTCCAACTACCGGGAGTTATGAAATCTCGGCCTAGGAGCGTAGCAATTTGCCAGAGTGCTAGACCAAGGTCTGTCTCTCAGTTCAAGGAATAGGTCTCTCTCAGTTTGCGACAAATGGTGATCAATCTGGCTTTTATGCCCCTCCCACATGCCTCAGATTGGAGCTAGGTGCTGGAATATTTCATCATCTGAAGATCTTTGCGATCGCTTACCAAATCGATTTGCATAACCTTAAAAAAAGGTAAAATCATGCAGTTTTTCACACTGGCTGCTAAGCCTAAAATGTGTCAAGACATTCTGTATAGGGATATGCTTTAGAGCAACCACATAGGCAACAGACACAACAGTCTGGAGGAAACTCATTGACTTCTATGGGAGAGTGCTGTGGGCATGCTACGTGACTTCTACAGAGGTCACTGTACAGGGAGGGGGAGAGGATAAATTGTGTCCATAACCTATTATACATTCTATATATGTTTTATCTGTATAAAGGTGTTATCTTTGATAGTATTTTTTTGCTTTTTATCCCCCCCCCCACCACCACATCTTGTTGTTACTCCTCCTACAAATAATGAATGTGCAAAGAAGCAATATATTGACTATAAAATCCATAATTTCCCTTACGTCTTATCCAGCAGCACAATAATGGGGTATTTGGAAGCACCATTCATTTTCAGCGTTTATCAGATAAGAATTCTTGAGTATGGGAACTTGGTTCCTTTAGGCGGGCATGTTACAGGTGAAGCTTCAATACTCACACTGTCTAGTCTGAACATAGTGCTGCACTGCTTCTTTGAGAGCAGCTTATACTTGGTTGTATAATTTTCGAAGTATTTTTTTTCCTTTCTTGGCATATATTTTTAATCAATATATTGTCTTCTTCAGGTCCGGGCGACAGAGGTTCGGAGGGAAGGAAAGCAACTTCTAAGTGAAGGCACCTTGCTGGAAGGATTATGATATATTCCTTCTCTGATCGCATCGAATTACTGAGGTGCCAGAATGTCGCCTTTGTGACCTTGCTATGAACCATCTCTGCATTGTTGACTGATTTGAAAAACCAAGCTGACAGGAGTCAGTTATCAGAAAAACTCTAAGCGTTGCCAGGTGCAACAACCCCGATCCTTCGTCCATCTATCATTCTGATGGAGAATTCAGGATAAAATGTTTTCCTTCTCTGAGGAGGATAAGAATAAAGAGGGGGATATTTATTCTGAGGAAAGAAAACAAAACAGAAATTATTCATGTCTATCTACAGTATCTGGTCAAGGGACCTGGATGTTGACCAGGGGAGATCTCAGGTCTCCTCCTTTAGGGGGCCTAGAGCCTTCAAAGTGGCTGCAGCTTTGAAAAAAGCAATTGTATGATGGCAGAATGGAAACATCCTGGAAATGAACCTTCCGTAAGACTTAGGTGAGATTTCCTACGGACAGCTTCTCAATCCTGATCAGGTCTAGCTCTGCCTAATGTGGGAAGCTAAGCAGAGTGGGGCAGTGTTCTCATCCAGATGGGGACCTACACTTCTACGCTGCAGGTACTGTACTTGGCAGAATAAGGTTATCTTGCACTTCTAAAAGGCCAGGGACAAGCTATGAGTTTGATGCAAGTCGGTGGATCGCTCCTCCGAGCTTAGAGAACTCTGCCCTCAGATTGCTGCGACTGCTTATAATGTTTCCTAAGACCTAAAGAAATGTATCCTTCTGGTCTAGAGTTCCAGCTATGCTATGTTGTGATGCTAGCTCATAACAGATGAGTTGTCAGCCAAATCTATGGCCTAGATTACCCCAGATAAATTGCTCTCTGGCTTAGACCGGAGGATAATGCTTCTTGGTAAACCTCTGTGAGTTACAGTAGGAGTCAAGTAGACTCTGGTTCAGAGCTGGATAAGATAATGGAGACCTTATCTGATATGAATTGAAGAACTTTACAGCATTCCTTCATGGTAAATATAGACCCTCCAGAGGTAGAGCATCTTCTCGGAGGTTCCTGAAGTCAAAACAGGCACAAGAGGATATAAAACCTTGACAGGGTCAGTTAGGCAGGTTGCATATTTTAGAATCTCAGCTAAGGTGGTCCTACTCCTGAGTCCAGTCATTTCAAGCTTAATCATCCCTTAGATGGTAGAAACCGCTCAGAAATGAGTGTTCCATGTTCCAGAGTGAAACTCCCATTCATCGGTTGATCTTGTTGTTCGTGCAGGCACCACAGATCATCGTTTCTGGGCAGCAGATCGTGTGGTCTAAACAGTGATCTGCTGCCCAGAAACAATGATTCTGTATGGGGATGAGGGATCTCAATAGCGATTCCTAATCCTGATACTGTGAAGGAGATCGCTGCATGTAAATGCCGTGGTCTCCTTCACTGAACAAACAGCCGACTGTTGGCCATACAATGGAGAGTCTAAACCCCACCTTGCAGAAACGATTTGGAAAAGGCCTGAATGTATCGACCTAAAAAGTCTACATTTTGGCCATGTCTATTCTGAGATGTCTATTTTGGCCATGTCTATTCTGAGATCTGTGTCAAAATAAGACTTGGCCTTAGTCTTAAAAGTTTTCAGCTCATCTCCATTTGAACCTCTGGATAAGGTCCCACATAAATACCTAGCCTAAAAAGGTTATTTCCATCTGACCATGACATCTGCCATGAGAAGAGGGAGATCCTAGTCTTGTCATCAGTGGATCTTTACTTCAGATTCCAAGTCTTTTGCTTAAGGGTATTACCAGACTTTACTCCAAAGGATTGTTCTTTGGTATCTCTAATCAGGTCTTCTTCTTCCAGTGTCTGTTATCAGCTTTCCTCTAGGAATATCATCTCTATTCCCTAGATCCTTCCAGATGTCCTAAGATCTATTTAGCCTGGAGTAAAAAGGAAGATTGAGAATGTATTACTTAATTTCTGGAAGGAACAGTGAGCTTAGGAGCCACCATACATACCTTGGGTAGATAGTTTATGGATGCCAAAAGACTGGCTTACTTTGATCAGAACTCAGATCTATCTATTTCTGTTAGCCCCTTAAGTGTCCACCTCTTGGATCCTGCTGGATCAGATTTTTGTGTGTAGCACTTTATGTTGAATTTACGGTTCTTAGAAGAGACTGCTCTGTGGCAGTCTATTTTAGTTCCTGCACACAGGAGGGCCCACCCTATGGCAATACTTCTTATTAATTCCTCATTATTGTGCAGCTAGTTAAGACATAAGGGAATCGTTGATATCTAATCTGTTTTCCCTTAGTCTTAACAGGAGTACAAGTTTTTCTCCCTAAGTATGGTATTCTTTATAATAAACACAGGACAGGGTGGGAGAAGCTAGGTGTCCTTATACAGGCTCAAAAATCTCTAATTAATTAGTTATTAATTTGATTAAATGAAAAATTTCCCCAGAAATACCCCATTGTTGTGCTGCTGTTAGGACTAAGGGAAAACAGATTAACGTTAGAAATCAAGTACTATATGACAATGTCCCTGAGGTGTAATACAAAGCTCCAAGGCCCCATAGCATTATGACCATTATGGATTTTACACATTTTGACTTAATCCGGTCAAGTTTCTATTCACGGTTGTCAGTTTTGCTATTAAGCAGCGATGCTGAAAATGACTATTTGTTCTGTGGTTGCTCCATCTTCAAGTGCATTCTGTGCAGAACACATTCAGTCGCTGCTCAATTCATTCTGACTTTCTTCTTAATTAATTATCTAATGTAGTGTTAGGATCTGTCATCCTTGGAACAATAGATCATTTAACCCCTTCGCACAATTGTACATTCAGATTGCATATACTTTTAAGGCAATCGGGCGTACAGTTACATCCAAATTGCTAACCAGGGATAGTGTCATAACGACAAAGTCTCCGCTCTCCCCGAGAGAAGGGACACCAGAAAAGCTGGCAAGGGACCAACCAGAGTAGACCCTTGCCGACGATCACTCTGATTGGTTAGTCTGTTAGTGTGAAAATGCCGGTTTTTAAGCTCTGATCTCCTCTCTGAAGATCAGAGCCTGAAATCAGGCACAGCCCCTCTTGTGCCCCTGATGCTCTCAGTGCCCCAATTATCCGACAGGTGCCCCCTGCAGCCTATCACTGCTGTTCCCCTCTATGAATCAGTGATGGCATCGGCTCAGGATGGAGTAACATACAGCTGACACTCTGTTCCAATGGCCGAAATATGTGCCACAGGAACAATGGATTTAAATGCAAAATCTGCACAAAAAAAATGAAGGGGGTCATTTACAAACACACATATACGCCACTTTTTCCCCGCTCACGCCAGGTCTAAAAAAGGGCGAGTGGCAGGGAAGGGAACAAGCCAGCAGGCCCGTCTCATTCATCATGCCTGGTTTAAGGATAAGTATTGTATGTACACAGTGACTCCACCAGCAGAATAGTGATTGCAGCTCTGGAATATAATACAGGATGTAACTCAGGATCAGTACAGGATAAGTAATGTATGTATACAGTGACTCCACCAGCAGAATAGTGAGTGCAGCTCTGGAGTATAATACAGGATGTAACTCAGGATCAGTACAGGATAAGTAATGTATGTACACAGTGACTGCACCAGCAGAATAGGGAGTGCAGCTCTGGAGTATAAGACAGGATGTAACTCAGGATCAGTACAGGATAAGTAATGTAATGTATGTACACAGTGACTCCACCAGCAGAATAGTGAGTGCAGCTCTGGAGTATAATACAGGATGTACTCAGGATCAGTACAGGATAAGTAATGTATGTACACAGTGACTCCACCAGCAGAATAGTGAGTGCAGCTCTGGAGTATAAGACAGGATGTAACTCAGGATCAGTACAGGATAAGTAATGTATGTACACAGTGACTGTACCAGCAGAATAGTGAGTGCAGCTCTGGAGTATAATACAGGATGTATCTCAGGATCAGTTCAGGATGAGTAATGTATGTACACAGTGACTGCACCAGCAGAATAGTGAGTGCAGCTCTGGAATATAATACAGGATGTAACTCAGGATCAGTACAGGATAAGTAATGTATGTACACAGTGACTCCACCAGCAGAATAGTGAGTGCAGCTCTGGAGTATAAGACAGGATGTAACTCAGGATCAGTACAGGATAAGTAATGTATGTACACAGTGACTGTACCAGCAGAATAGTGAGTGCAGCTCTGGAGTATAATACAGGATGTATCTCAGGATCAGTACAGGATGAGTAATGTATGTATGTACACAGTGACTGCACCAGCAGAATAGTGAGTGCAGCTCTGGAGTATAATACAGGATGTAACTCAGGATCAGTACAGGATAAGTAATGTATGTGCACAGTGACTGCACCAGCAGAATAGTGAGTGCAGCTCTGGAGTATAATACAGGATGTAACTCAGGATCAGTACATGATAAGTAATGTATGTACACAGTGACTGCACCAGCAGAATAGTGAGTGCAGCTCTGGAGTATAATACAGGATGTAACTCAGGATCAGTACAGGATAAGTAATGTAATGTATGTACACAGTGACTGCACCAGCAGAATAGTGAGTGCAGCTCTGGGGTACAATACATGATGTAACTCAGGATCAGTACAGGATAATGTATGTACACAGTGACTGCACCAGCAGAATAGTGAGTGCAGCTCTGGAGTATAATACAGGATGTAACTCAGGATCAGTACAGGATAAGGGCTCTTTCACACCTGCGTTATTGTCTTCCGGCATAGAGTTCCGTCGTCGGGGCTCTATGCCGGAAGAATCCTGATCAGGATTATCCTAATGCATTCTGAATGGAGAGTAATCCGTTCAGGATGCATCAGGATGTCTTCAGTTCCGGTACGGAACGTTTGTTGGCCGGAGAAAATACCGCAGCATGCTGCGCTTTTTGCTCCGGCCAAAAATCCGGAACACTTGCCGCAAGGCCGGATCCGGAATTAATGCCCATTGGAAGGCATTGATCCGGATCCGGCCTTAAGCTAAACGTCGTTTCGGCGCATTGCCGGAGCCGACATTTAGCTTTTTCAGAGTGGTTACCATGGCTGCCGGGACGCTAAAGTCCTGACAGCCATGGTAAGTGTAGCGGGGGAGCAGTGTACTTACCGTCCGTGCGGCTCCCCGGGCGCTCCAGAGTGACGTCAGGGCGCCCCAAGCGCATGGATCACGTGATCGCATGGATCACGTCATCCATGCGCATGGGGCGCTCTGACGTCATTCTGGAGCGCCCCGGGAGCCGCACGGACTGTAAGTATACCGCTCCCCCGCTCCCCGCTCCTACTATGGCAACCAGGACTTTAATAGCGTCCTGGGTGCCATAGTAACACTGAAAGCATTTGGAAGACGGTTCCGTCTTCAAATGCTTTCAGTACACTTGCGTTTTTCCGGATCCGGAGTGTAATTCCGGCAAGTGGAGTACACGCCGGATCCGGACAACGCAAGTGTGAAAGAGGCCTAAGTAATGTATGTACACAGTGACTCCACCAGCAGAATAGTGAGTGCAGCTCTGCAGTATAATACAGGATGTAACTCAGGATCAGTACAGGATAAGTAATGTATGTACACAGTGACTGCACTAGCAGAATAGTGAGTGCAGCTCTGGGGTATAATACAGGATGTAACTCAGGATCAGTACAGGATAAGTAATGTATGTACACAGTGACTGCACCAGCAGAATAGGGAGTGCAGCTCTGGAGTATAATACAGGATGTAACTCAGGATCAGTACAGGATAAGTAATGTATGTACACAGTGACTGCACCAGCCGAATAGTGAGTGCAGCTCTGGAGTATAATACAGGATGTAACTCAGGATCAGTACAGGATAAGTAATGTATGTACACAGTGACTGCACCAGCAGAATAGTGAGTGCAGCTCTGGAGTATAATACAGGATGTAACTCAGGATCAGTACAGGATAAGTAATGTATGTACACAGTGACTGCACCAGCAGAATAGTGAGCGCAGCTTTGGAGAATAATACAAAATGTAATTTTGCTTGTTAACAGATGAAAGGGCAGATTTATGAAAACTGGTCTAAAGGAAAACTTGCTTTGTTGCTAACAACATCCACTCATATTCTAGATTTAATTTTTTAGAGCCCCTTTGGAAAAATGTAAGGTGGAATTTAATTGGTTGCTATGGGTAACTAAGCACGTTTTCCCTTAATCATGGGAGACACATAGGTCTGCACAGGAGCTGTATGCACAAAACAGTTGGTGGTTTTCCTTTCAAGGCTATTTTCAGATTTGCTTCATTTGTTACTTTAAATACTTTGAAGAAATTCTAAACCTTTCTGAAAATGTATTTTCTCTTCGGCTGTGGAATATACTGAATCATTGGTCACAGATCCTGACGTCTGCGGTGGGGATTGTGAGAAATAGCATTTCAAGCCCCTATAGTGAACATGTCACTTCAGCGTCTTGGTAATTTATTAGATAGATTAGGGACAGGAATTACTCCCCCCCCCCCCCCCCCAACCGAGTCATCATTCTTACCAAATGCATAAACTGACCCATAAATCACATTAAATCTCTCACCTCTTCCTATATTACATCTTAGTGTATACAGTGATTTTGTATTTTATCAAGATTTCATATGTGTAGGGACCACGCAAGCTACAGTCATGTACATCCCCGTACAAGGCTGTTCGGGGGCTGCGCTCTCCAGTGTTGTGCCCCTTTTACCTTTTGGTTTCATACTCCTCACCATCATGAAGTACTACAAACTTATCAACCCCTTCCCCTCAACCACCATTATGAACTACTGCAGTCTTATCATGCCCCCCCCCCCCCTCCATGAACTGTATCTGAAACCCTATCAGACCACCCATGAACTGCGCTGCAGCTGCACACCCATAGCACCCCTTAGGCTACGTGCACATCTGCTGCAGAAGTTCCGGCAGAAACCTCTCTCGCAGATTCTTGCAAAAAACAAAGGCTGACATACCGTTGGATGTAGTAGTATTTTATCAGGCAAAATGCCTGTACTTACGCCGGATCCCGACAGAACCCATTATTGTGAATATGATCTGGCTGGTGCTGGCAGTGTTTTGCATATGCCAGATCTTTTGATTCTGGTATTCTGCTTCGATGCTGGAACAGAATACTGAAATCTGATTGCAAGTGTGCACCTAGCCTTACCCGATGAACTGTGCCTGCTGCTGCCGCCTTTGATATAGCGTGCCATCCTTCCCCCATGAACTGTGCCTGCTTCTGCCTTCTATATATGTGCCGTCCTTCCCCCATGAACTTTGCCTGCTGCCTTCTATATGGTGTGCTGTCCTTTCCCCATGAACTGTGCCTGCTGCTGCTGCCTTCTACATAGTAAGCCATCCTTCCCCTGTGAACTGTGCCTGCTTCTGCCTTCTATATATGTGCCATCCTTCCCCCATGAACTTTGCCTGAAGCCTTCTATATGGTGTGCTGTCCTTTCCCCATGAACTGTGACAGCTGCTGCTGCCTTCTACATAGTAAACCATCCTTCCCCCGTGAACTGTGCCTGCTGCTGTTTAACCCCCTCTCCCAATGCTGACTTATTGTTTGTGCTGCTGTGGCAGAGCGCAGTCAGGGCCTGGGGCAGAACTTCCCACAGCTTGTCTGGGGTCGGATTGGGTGACGCTACTGGATCAGGTCAGGTCCGGACTGGTCAGTCAGGTCACAGTGTGACGCGTGCTGAATTAAACCACTTTAATTTAAAATGATCCCCATTTCTCAGTTCTATTGTTTGCATGTGAAATGTTGTGCAGCCATGCTTTTATTAGTTCTCTGTATGCTTGCTTTATGGATATGCACCTGTGACCATGAATGTGCTAGTCTAAATCAAAGGTCCTTCAGACTTCTCCGCTGCATCGTTGTGCTTTGGCTTTCTGTACTGGTCACATGATGGTGACATCATTAAAGGTCCTTTTTCATCATATCTTCTCTTCATATATCTCTTCATAATAATGTAATTAGGGGGCAGGCCGTTTGTCCAGGGTGGGCTCTATTCCCCATGGACCCCTGCATGTACTGCCTCTATTGGAGGTATATCACTGGCTGTGTAAGCGACAGACATCTCGGATGATCTGCCACTGTCTGACCTCGGAACAACACATGCTCCCTGCTGCTGAGGCATTCCGGTGCATGACAAAATCGTTCACGGCTTTCCGTTGCTCGTACAGACGCTCCAGCATATGCAATGTTGATCTCCAGTGAGCTGGCACATTCTACAGGGTGGGCCATTTATATGGATACACCTTAATAAAATGGGAATGGTTGGTGATATTAACTTCCTGTTTGTGGCACATTAGTATATGTGAGGGGGGAAACTTTTGAAGATGGGTGGTGACCATGGTGGCCATTTTGAAGTCGGCCATTTTGAATCCAACTTTTGTTTTTTCAATAGGAAGAGGGTCTAGTGACACATCAAACTTATTGGGAATTTCACACAAAAAACAATGGTGTGCTTGGTTTTAACGTAACTTTATTATTTCATGAGTTATTTACAAGTTTCTGACCACTTATAAAATGTGTTCAATGTGCTGCCCATTGTGTTGGATTGTCAATGCAACCCTCTTCTCCCACTCTTCACACACTGATAGCAACACCGCAGGAGAAATGCTAGCACAGGCTTCCAGTATCTATAGTTTCAGGTGCTGCACATCTCGTATCTTCACAGCATAGACGATTGCCTTCAGATGACCCCAAAGATAAAAGTCTAAGGGGGTCAGATCGGGAGACCTTGGGGGCCATTCAACTGGCCCACGACGACCAATCCACTTTCCAGGAAACTGTTCATCTAGGAATGCTCGGACCTGACACACATAATGTGGTGGTGCACCATCTTGCTGGAAAAACTCAGGGAACGTGCCAGCTTCAGTGCATAAAGAGGGAAACACATCATCATGTAGCAATTTCGCATATCCAGTGGCCTTGAGGTTTCCATTGATGAAGAATGGCCCCACTATCTTTGTACCCCATATACCACACCACATCAGTCTTGGAGGGATCTATCCAATGTGGGTTAGTGTCAGACCAATAGCGGTGGTTTTGTTTGTTAACTTCACCATTCACATAAAAGTTTGCCTCATCACTGAACAAAATCTTCTGCGTAAACTGAGGGTCCTGTTGCAATTTTTGTTTTGCCCATTCTGCAAATTCAGTGCGCCGATCTGGGTCATCCTCGTTGAGATGCTGCAGTAGCTGGAGTTTGTAAGGGTGCCATTTGTGAGTAGCTAATATCCGCCAAAGGGATGTTCGACTAATGCCACTCTCCAGTGACATGCGGCGAGTGCTACGCTGTGGGCTCTTGCTGAATGAAGCTAGGACAGCCACTGATGTCTCTTCATCAGAGACAGATTTCATGCCTCCACATTTTGGCAAATCCAACACTGAACCAGTTTCACGAAACTTAGCAAGCAGTTTGCTAACTGTAGCATGGAAGAAGGGTGGTCTCGTAGGGTGTCTTGCATTGAAATCTGCTGCAATGACCCGGTTACTGCGTTCACCAGACATCAACACAATTTCTATCCGCTCCTCACGTGTTAACCTTGGTGACTTGTCAATGGCTGTAAACGAAGAGAAACTTGTCAATAACTCATGAAAGAATAAAGTTACGTTAAAACCAAGCACACCATTGTTTTTCGTGTGAAATTCCCAATAAGTTTGATGTGTCACATGACCCTCTTCCCATTGAAAAAACAAAAGTTGGATTCAAAATGGCCGACTTCAAAATGGCCGCCATGGTCACCACCCATCTTGAAAAGTTTCCCCCCCTCACATATACTAATGTGCCACAAACAGGAAGTTAATATCACCAACCATTCCCATTTTATTAAGGTGTATCCATATAAATGGCCCACCCTGTAGATTAAGCGGTGTTGCGGCAGGCCGTTCTGTCGCTGCAGGTTCAGGAGATCGTTCCCCGCCACATGAGAATGGCTGAAATGCATGGAGAGTCTCCTGGACATTGCCAATTTGCCAGCACCTTGCGCAAGTCAGTGTACTTTTTCAAATAGCATTGCACGATTAGGTTGCTGACATGCGTCATGCAGGGAGCATATGTTATTTTCCCCAGGTTAAGGTTGGCCACAATGTTGCGTCCATTGTCTCCGACCACCTTGCCGAGTTGGAGTTGGCGAGGTGACATCCAGCGAGATGTTTGCTGCTTGATGTCATTTAGCAACTGTTTAGCTCTGTGGCTAGTCTCGCCCAGGATCATCTCCAACACAGCATGGCAACGTTTGCACTTGACACATGTGATAGGAAGGAGAAGTAGTGTGAGCGATGCTGGGTCCTGTTGAGGATGGAAGGATGTCCATGGAGGAGGGAGTGTCAATAGGAACTGTCCGTATTGCTGCAGGGCTGCCTTGCAATGAAAAACAATGACCCAGTGGGCTTTAAAAGAGATGTACCATCCCTGCTCGAAATAGCTGCTGCAGGTGTTCACTGTGGCATGAACCTTGTTGTATAGTGAGAATTATCCACGATAGAGTACAAGGATGTTTGTTTGTTTTTTGAAATAATGCCAGCTAGGTATCTTTCAGCAAGGCTGAGAACACGTCATCAGCTCTAGAAAGGCAGTAGACTCTACCAAATGGTATGGCAGCGACTGCACCACCAACAACTTGGCCAGGTGGGAGTTAAGCTTGCACACAAGCGAATTGCTGGACATGTAGAGCTGTTTCCTGGCCACACAGTACATTATGGAAGGCTGAAGATGGATTGGAGGAGGAGTCTGAGCAGGAGAAGTAAAAAGTGATGACGACGATGACAAGGACACTGTACTGCAAGTGGATGCGGCCTGGCTGCCACGAAGGAGACTGGGAGAAGGACATTGTTGCGCTAGCTGGCGGCCTATTCTATTCTCTCACAGTAACCGGTGATGCCACATCATGTGCTGCAATAGAGCCCTGGGACCTGTGTTTGAACGTCCACGGCTTACTGTAATCCTGCAGATTTTGCACATGGCTGTGGTTTTGTGTGCTTTCCTTGAGGAGAAAAACTGCCAGACGGGAGATACTCGCACAGAGCTACAGACAGCTGAGCTTGGCATAGGTCCAGAACATTTTGAGCCTGCACCCACAGTATGAGCAGCATCACCAGTTCCCAAGCTCACCACAATAGAAGCAGATCTGGCCCTAGCAGCTTTTGGGAGTTTCTGGATGTATGTCTGCTCTTTAATGCTGCCGCTGCCACCACCCTTCTCCTCTGATGTTACCTCCTCCTCAGCACCCTGATCTAGCTCCCAGGTCCTATCCAACACACAATTATGGTCATAGTCTTCACCCTCCCCGACACTTTTATCAGACTGTGATATGTCATTGTGGGCTCCTTGGCCCCCCTCCTAATTCTCTGCTCTGTATTTGCCCTGAGTGCCACTGTTGCTACAACTGTCCCCCATCAATACCGTGGCTACAAGTGCCATCACCACTACCACCAGCACGGCTATGCATGAGTTCTGCAGCCTCCCCTTGAACCTCCTCCTCATGGCAGTCCAAATGCTGACTGTTCTCACACAACTCATTAACAGGGAGACTCTCTTGACTATATACCGTAGGGCCTGGTGGGGTTTTGTTGATTTTTCTTAGGAAAAAAGAAGGTGCCCCACTAGGAAGGGGCAGTGAAGACAGAGAGGACTCAAGCCTTCTCTGGGGCTGCAAGGAGGAGGAGCAGGAGGAATGCGGTGATCCCTGGCTCCATGGCACGGTGTCAGACTCTAAAGTTACTTCCACATCATCCTGCTACAGCTGAGAGGAGGACTGAGCCAGTCTCATCCTCTTTCTCCTCAATGATAATGTTGTGGCTTTTGGAAGCCAGGGAGAACTGTGGTCTTCTACTACTATTACTACTACTACTACTACTACTTCTTCTACTACTGCTGCTACTGCTACTACTGGCTAGATGGTTGGTGCCGCTACTACCCATATATTCTGATTGTGGAAGGATGAGACCTGGGTATTTTGTCTTGCACTCTTCTGTTTTCCAAACATTTTATTAAAAGGCCTATAAATGAAAAGTCACGGGTTTGGTACACACTGATTATTAAATAGTACTAGAAAAACTTCAAGTGTTTTTTCTATAATTTAAAGACAGAGGCGCAATTTAATGTCCTTCCCTTCTACAAACACACTGCACACTGGTATTGACAATTTACTTTGGGAATAATGCAGTGTTAGCTGAGAAATGTCTTTGAACTATGCGTTTAATATCACTGGTTCAACATGAACATGACATTTCTGTACTAAATTTTCTATCAAACACATGATCTGATGCAGTATTGTGGCCGCTAACATGGACGTGTTTTCAGTGAAATGTGTTTGAACTATGCATTTAATTTCACTGGTATAAAAGTGACATTGTTGCTATAAAATGTTTTTATTATAATGCAACATGTTTCATAACTTGGTTATAACGCAACAAAAGAAAAAATGTGCAATTGCTCAGCATTTTCAGCAGAACGCTATTGCGGTGCTGTGCTGGCAATAAGTCTATGTATAAACTAGAGGGTTTTATTGGGGGGGGAAGCTCTCTCTGTTCATATACAGAATTTTTTATTTTTTTTGCAGGAGGTTGTGTAATGTAGCAAGCAGCTGTATTAAGCACAGTGTGACCAGCCCCTCACTCCTGCATAGCGTTCCCTGATCATATTCCCTAAAATCCACACAATTATCTTTCTCTCATGATTGTGCCTCCATCACACTACATTAGTAGCAGGTGTCGATAATTTTTTATTTTTTTTTGCAGACACTGCCAGATACACTCCTTTAAAGTCAGAAGCTGATCACAGTATGGTGCTTCTTCTCAGTCAGCATAGGAATCTATCTGCCTACTGCCCCCCTCATTGGATGATCCTGGCTGTCTTTCAGCCTCCTAGCCTCCAGCCGTCAGGGTAAGCCCTCCCCCCAGTTTCCTACCAATGTTATGTAATTCTCCGTCTTTTTCCACCCTTGTGGCTATCCCCACCAATATTAACAATAAAATGACGCTGGGCTGAACCAAATCACAAAATCTTCGGGCTCGTTTGGCAGGTGAATTTTTGTGAAATTTGTAACAAATCCAATTTGTTTAGAATCGATTCCCTTATCTCTAGTGCTCACATTATATCATCATACAGTATTCAAATACTAGCATATGCTGCCCCAATAATAGCACATTGCAGTGCTCCAATAGAGCCACCACACAGTTATCAAATAATACTAACTTACGATACTCAAATAATACTGTGATACAGTAATACAATAATACCACCATATGGCTCTTAAAGGGGTTATCCCATCATAATGATCACTGTTAAATCTGTTAATGATTTGACAGTGATCATTTTTGTAAATATACCTTATTAACAAATTCCCACCGATTAGGAGAAAATTCATCCCCACTTACCTTATTGTTGTGACTCGATCTCCCCTGGTTACGACCACCGCTCTTCCGCAAAATCCCGATGGTCGCGCTTGCCCAGAAGACTTCTTCTTTTCTCCTGGCCGGGCCACTCGCTGTCCTGAACGCGCACGCTGCCGCGCATGCGCGACGGTGACTTCTTCCCGGCCAGAATAGTACAGAGCTGCGAATGCGCACGCCGGCTCTGTACTATACTGGCCAGAAAAAAGTCACATTGCGCATGCGCGGCAGCGTGCGCGTTCAGTCCAGCGCGCGGCCCGGCCGGGAGAAGACTTCAATCAAGATGAAGCCCGCCCCCAGCCAGAATCCAGGAAGTGAACGCGCGGTGGCAGCAGGTAAGTATGAAACTGCTAAGTGGGATAACCCCTTTAATAGAAAAATACAGTGCTCACATTATACCAACGTACACTTCTCCAGTAATAACACCATACATTACTCCAATAACACATCATGCAGTATGCCACCATACAATGCTCCAATAATATCGCCATACAGTGCTCATATCATAACCCCATACTGTGCTCATATTATAACCCCATACTGTGCTCATATCATAACCCCATACTGTGCTCATATCATAACCCCATACTGTGCTCATATCATAACCCCATACTGTGCTCATATCATAACCCCATACTGTGCTCATATCATATCACCTGTGACACAGTGAGAAGTTTGGTCTGGAAAAACAGGTATTTTCCTCTAGTGATGAGCGGCAGGGGCAATATTCGAATTCGCGATATTTCGCGAATATTCGCCATATATTCGAAAATTCGCGAATTCATGATCTCCAGGCATTATTTTCTTGATTGCGAAAATTCGCATACAAATTCGCATGAACTGGTATTTAAAAAAATTATCGAATATTCGCGATTACGAATATATTTTGTGATATTCTAAATATTCGCGAATTCTCGATTAAAATTCGCAATTCTAATATTCGTGATCAACACTATTTTCCTCCCAGCATGTGCTGCTGGGCTGATTTACAGCCACGCGAGGTCAAATACCGGACCGGATTTTAAATGCCGATCCGGGTTTTGGCAGCACCTGGCTGTCCTTAAATAGGCAGCTGGCCCCAGAAGCGAGGTCTCTGTGTTGGGATCTGGGAGCCTTGTGTCTGGATGAAGGCTCGCTACCTGTTTGGCTTGAAAACGGGTTGGTGCTGCTATCAGCAAGGACTTTTTGAGGCAGAATTGCCGCATGGTGCGAATTACCACCAACAGCGCCAGGGTGACTTTTTGCTTGATTATAAAACACTGAACTGTTTGATCCAAAGAACTTGTTGTTGCCTCTATACTGCGTCCGCTAATCCTGTCTACTAGAGCGAGTCCCCACACACCATACAGTACTCATATCCTACCACCATACTGTGCACTGTGTATCTAAAGAGTCGCCACCTCATATGAACTCACCCATGTGGCCCTCGCCGATCTATATGAACGGATTCACAGTAAACACGGTCATCGCAGACAATTCACATTGCGAGTAATCATTACCAAGTGTGAGAACAGAAAGGTTCAGGCGCCGGGAACAGGACGACCGGATGTTCTGACACGATTCAAAGTTTGCACTTCTCAGGATTAAGTCTAAGAAAACACCGTTATATAAACCTGCAAATCACCCTCCGCTTCACACCCATCTGAGCGGCGCCAGCCAAACAGGACGCCCGGCCACTGCTCAGTATCCATGCACATCTGCAGGCTTCACACAGTGCAGGTTTGTGTGCAGAAAATCTGCGCCAAAAACACACAAAAAACATACATAGATCCGCACTATTTATCACGGGTTTTGGTGCATTTTTTGTACGGTTTTGATGCCGTTTTTGGCACGTATTTGATACCGATTTTCCGCAGATCTCACCCGTCCATTGAAAAGGGTGAAATCCGCACACAAAAAAACCTTGCAGCAATAATTGACACGCTGCAGATTTCAAATTTCCGCACCCAAGAAAAATGCTAAGTCAGATTTGTCTGATCTCTATCACTTTGCTGGTGTTGCATTAGGGCTCATGCACACGTTGCTGTTTTTGCGGTCCGTAAATTGCGGATCTGTATAAACACGGATACCGGCCGTGTGCGTTCCGTATTTTGCAGAACAGAATGTCCGGACCCTAATAGAACAGTCCTATCCTTGTCCGTAATGCGGACAACAATAGGACATGTTCTATTTATTTGCAAGGCTACGGAATGGAATTACGGATGCAGACAGCACACTGTGAAGTAAATGGTTCCACGTCTGACCGCCAAAAAATATGGATCGGATGCAGACAAAAAACACGGTTGTGTGCATAAGCCCTTACACTGCGGTTTTTCCGCACAAAATTCGCACAGAAAAAAATGCACAAAATCTAGACCATGTGCAGTCACCCTTAAAGGGAACCTGTCACCGGGATTTTGTGTATAGAGCTGGGGACATGGGTTGAAAAAAAACGATTTGATACATATGCAAATTAGCCTGAGATGAGTCCTGTCTCTGACTCATCTCACGTACAAGACTCATCTCAGGTAATTTGCATATGTATCAAATCGTTTTTTTTACAATAAAAGCACACAGAGCTATGGGGACTGGGTATTGCGGATGTGCTAGCGGCCATCTAGCAACCCATGTCCTCAGCTCTATACACAAAATCCCGGTGACAGGTTCCCTCTAAGCGTCATTCATGCCTAGTTTTTGTGATGTTTTTTCTTTTATTTTCTGGCCACGAATTACATGCATTTTTTTTTTTTGATTTTTTTATGGCATTTTTTTCATACATTTTTTGCATGTGGTTTTTCCATTTCTTTTATAAATATGTTAAATATGCTAAAGAAAAATTCACAAAAAAAATACTGTGGTGTTTTTTTTTTTATATGGATGCTTCTCAAATAGTTTTTGTTAGGTTTTTTTTCCTATAGAAAAGCCAGTGGGACAAACGTCTAAAAAAATGCACCCAAAAACTACACCAAAAGTGAGCAAAATCCTACAAAAAAAACTAATTTTATATATATTCATGTTTCCTTATTACATTTTAGCTAGTGTCCATGGCATTAAAAGAAAGGAAAAAAAAAACTCCAAAAAAACCAACTTTATCTGAAACCAACCTTGTAAGGGTTTGCCAGAAAACACATTAATTAATATATGATCTAATTCCCTCAAGGTGCTGTATTTCAGTACATGGTGCAGCGCCACCCTCATCTGTGTGGCAGTGAATGGTACTACATCTCTTATATTACTACTATGATGCCGAGCTGAAAAAATTCAGAATTTTACACCCATACCCATACTTTAATTTAATAAGTAATTTATATGTACCAATTGCCATTGAAAGATACAACCTACCCTACTAGGAAAGCTCGAAAGAGGCGCATCCTCGGGAGGTGAGAAATTAACACCAGCAAGGAGCTGGAGTCGTTTTCTGGTGTAACATGCACTGGTTTTCTGTGGGGGGCATGTTGGTCTTGCCCCCCCACCAATGCCCCACCTACTTTCTTGTTACAAAAGTCGCAAGGCTGTCAAAAACAGTGATGAGCGGCAGGGGCAATATTTGAATTCGCAATATTTCGTGAATATTTGGGTGAATATTTGTCATATATTCGCAAATTACACTACTCGTAAAGTCAAATATATTGCAGCCCTCTCATTGGCCCACAAGCAAGAAGCAGTGAAGGATCATGGGTACTGTTGAAAAAAATCTAGAATATTCGCGATTACAAAGAATATTCGCGAATTCTCGAAGTGCCAATATTCGCGATAAAAATTCGCACTACGAATATTCACGCTCAACACTAGTCAGAAATATTTGCACCTCAATTTACAACTTTTTTATGTAGGAGCTTGAAATTTTCCCTCATGGTTTCACAATTTCCTATTTTTTGGGGGGAGGGGGGGGGGGCAGTTATTTGGCTTGTAAAAAAAAACTCCAGGAAATTCATGCATTTTAGGAATACATTTTTCATTCACACAATTTTTTCAAAATGTTTCTTGTCTAATATAAAATGGCTAAAACCGGGTCACACCCACACGCTCCAATTTGAAAAAAAAACACACCAAAGGACAAAAACATATCAGGAAACCATCTTAAAGAAGCACTACAAAAATGGGCAGCATGTGCCATCTGGTTGCAGTGATGCTTGCTGAAAAAAAAAAAAAAAAAAAAAAGGACGTGTTCCTGGGTGAATGGGGTCAGGGCTTAAAGGTGATGTCCATCTTTGCAACCAAATTTTTTCTTGCTACAATTCGCCTAAATTAAACAAATCAGGCCACTTGGAATATATTCTTCCTTGGACACTTACTACCATTTTGTGTCTAGAAAGCCTATGTGTCTCCATGGCAACAGACAACAAACAAACCTTACGTAGTCAGATCCCTCAGTCATCCTCACTTCTACGTGTCCCTCACTTCTTCATAACATCCTTTAGTTCAGTGGCAGGACATCAGGGACAGATCGTGAAGAAGGGAGTGTGACTTCAGAATCTGACTACACAGGGTTGGTTTGTAGTCTGTTACCATGGAGATGAAAAAAGTATAGGAAAGATAAATTATTTTCAAAGGTCCTTCATAATTTTTTTTATCCAAAATGGCACTAACAAATGGGGTTGTGAAGTCGGACGCAACTTCTAAAAAGTCCCATAAAAGGGGGCTCAAATGGCCTCGTCATAGAGGAGTGACCATTTTTTTAATTCACAATTTTTTGAACTTTTTGCTTACATTTTAATGTTCTACTTTTATATGACCTCTGTGGCATTAGAGTAGTAACAGACCCTCCCCCATCGCACTGTGATTATATGAAACCAACAAAAAATAGCAAAAAATATTTCTGGATATCACCCGGTTTCAAAAATATTCACAACTTAACAGCCTCCTGGGAACGTATCATCTAAACTCAGTGTCTGTTTTATGGAACCGAACATAGATAACAGATGATAGTGCCCAACCAGACTGTCCTGAGAACCAGACCTTAAAAGGGGCGGGCTACATGTACATAAAAATGGGCATTTGGCAGGGCATTTGGGGCAAAAAGGGGTGGGGCTTTAATATGCCCCACAATGTTGAGAGGCATCACCATGGAGACAGATTGGGACCTGACCAACGTCCTCAGTGGTGTCTAAAGTAAATGCCTGTGCGGCCAGATATCATAAAAAATCTGACTGTTCCTTTAAAGGGCATGTCCATCCAAGACCACAAAGTTCCCCAATTAGCAAAAGCCCTTTAGTTATCCTCTTCTATCATGATCTACGCAGCTAGTTCTTACTTTCTCATATGTTTTTCTGGAAAAGCTTAGTGACAACCAAGATGGCCGCCATTACAGCTCCTTGAAAGGTTGTCACGGAGCTATCCTACTTATTAGTTTAAGGATAAGGAAGCACAGAATGTTTCAGTGCATATCAAGGTTGCCATGCTGGACTCTTAGGAAAGCTGGGTGACAACCCATCTAAGAAATGTAAATGGCAGCCATTTTGGTTGTTGTCAGCTGCCAAAAGATATGACAAAGAAACAGGTAGAATATATATATATATATATATATATATATATATATATATATATATATATTTACAACGGGACAGAAGATAACTATATTCAGTGGGATTCTTTCTTATTTTTAGGTGAATGTGAAAAACTTGACACAAAATGGACCTAAAAGGGGTGGGGCTTATCTAAATATACCAAAAATGAGGGTTTCTGGGAAACGGTCAGGGCTTAAAAATGTTCACCAAGTGAGGTCTGAAATGTTGGGAGGTATGATCGTTTGGTTAATTTACCATTCACATCTCCAAATCTTCCTAAATTATGAACAGAATTCCATATCTACAGTACAGACTGACACTTAGAAGCGCTTTATTGCCGGTTTATGAATAGAATGACAGAACTACTTTGTAGACTGACACTTAGGACAGAATAATGTGTCACTTTGTACAGAACAGAATTATTGTTTCAAATTTTTACATTTTTCAGCAATATTTCTCCCATTGACTGCGGGAATTTGGCTGACAACCTCAGTGGCCTCAGCACCGGGCGGCAGGATGTGTCCAACGTGTGCTGCTTCAGAAAGGCGCGGCGTTAGCGCTCGACACATGGATCAATATTGACCTGTAGGAAGACAAATTATTACATTTCGACAACAATCCGGCACAAAAACTACAAGACAAGTCCAAGGGAGTGCCAGTCACGAGAAAGTCAACGCGCCGGCCCTCACGTACCAACACTGCCTCCGAGAAGAAGTGTCCATGGTAACCAATCAGGGTTCGGGTCACCACGCAGAAGATGAAGGCTGATTGGTTGCTAGGGGTGACAAGGACGCTTTGCTCACAGTTATCTAAACAACGAGCGTTCATTGTCTGCAAAGAAATGTGTCTAATAAAGTTGATAAAACCAGTCCAGAGAAGAAGTGGAGGGAGTTACGCATAGTGGCCAATCAGACTGTTGCTTTCATTTTCTCAGAAACTGAAAGCAAAGATCTGATTGGTTGCTATAGGTAACTCTTTGGTCCCAACTATCTAAAAAGTGTATGGGGGAGATTTATCAAAACTGGTGCAAAGAAAAACTGGCTTAGTGACCTCTAGTAACCAGATTGATGCTTTCATTTTCCAAAGTAAAATCTGATTGGTTGCTATGGGCAATTAAAACCATTTCCCTTTCCTCCAGTATCGATAAATCTCCCCCTATATAAAGTGTCTTCTTTCTCCCATAGCAGCCAATCAGAATTCAGCTTTCACTTTCTAAACTTCAGTGGAAAATTTGAGTTGCTAAAGGCAACAAGGGTAGATTAGACTGTAACCATGGAGACACATAGGAGCTGTTCACATAGAGCAATAATACACTCGGTTGCAAAAATGTACACACCCTCAAAGACCGAAACTGGCTCAGCCATCAAGGGGTTAAATTTTCAGATCTCGTTACTACTACCCACTATATAAGGGCTCATGCACACAAACGTATTTTCTTTCCGTGTCCGTTCCATTTTTTTTCCGTATGCAAAACCATTCATTTTAAAGGGTCCGCAAAAAAAACGGAAGTTACTCTGTGCGCATTCTGTTTCCGCATGTCCGTTCCATAAACAAATAGAACATGTCCTTTGATTGTCCGCATTACGGACAAGGATAGGACTGTTCTATAAGGGGCCGGCTGTTCCGTTCCGCAAAATACAGAATGCGCACAGACGTCATCCGTATTATTCGCTGATCCTTTTTTCGAGTTATCACTGTGTTATCTGTGGTGTTACATAGGACTGCAGGTGACATCTACTGCATTATCTGTACACAGAGGGTTATCACTGTGTTATCTGTGGTGTTACATAGGACTGCAGGTGACATCTACTGCATTATCTGTACACAGAGGGTTATCACTGTGTTATCTGTGGTGTTACATAGGACTGCAGGTGACCTCTACTACATTACCAGTACTCAGAGAGTTATCACTGTGTTATCTGTGGTGTTACATGGGACTCCAGGTGACATCTACTACATTATCTATACTCAGAGAGTTATCACTGTGTTACCTGTGGTGTTACATAGGACTGCAGGTGACCTCTACTGCATTATCTGTACACAGAGTTATCACTGTGATATCTGTGGTGTTACATAGGACTGCAGGTGACTTCTACTGCATTCTCTGTTCTCAGAGAGTTATCACTGTGTTATCTGTGGTGTTACATAGGACTGCAGGAGACATCTACTGCATTATCTGTACACAGAGAGTTATCACTGTGATATCTGTGGTGTTACATAGGACTGCAGGTGACCTCTACTGCATTCTCTGTTCTCAGAGAGTTATCACTGTGTTATCTGTGGTGTTACATAGGACTGCAGGTGACATCTACTGCATTATCTGTACACAGAGAGTTATCACTGTGATATCTGTGGTGTTACATAGGACTGCAGGTGACCTCTACTACGTTATCTGTTCTCAGAGAGTTATCACTGTGTTATCTGTGGTGTTACATGGGACTGCAGGTGATATCTACTACATTACCTGTACTCAGAGAGGTGTCACTGTGTTATCTGTGGTGTTACATAGGACTGCAGGTAACATCTACTGCATTATCTGTTCTCAGGAAATTATCACTGTGTTAAAGAGGACCTTTCCTTTTTTTTTTATATTCTAGATAAATACCTTTACTTGCTGATGCTGCCACCCTGCCTGTTTTTTTTTTTTAATATCGCTCCTACGCCCCGCTCGGTATGGTAATACTGAGCATCGGTACAGGGAGAGGGAGATGCCAGGGTTTCTCAATGGGCGTCTCCTTCTTCCTGGCTGTGCCGCAATCCAATCACAGCGGAGACCATCACAGCCAAGGAGAAGGTGAGCTTCTTTTATGGGAGGCTCTGACATGGAGTCCCGATCTGAGGTCTGATATGGGGTCTCACATGCAGGTCTGAAGGGGGTCTGATCTGAGGTCTGATAGGCATGAGTCTGATATGGAGTCCTGATCTGAGGTCTGACATGGAGGTCTAAAGGGGGTCTGATCTGAGGCCTGATATGGGAGTCTTACATGGAGGTCTAAAGGGGGTCTGATCTGAGATCTGATACGGGGGGGTCTAACATGGAGATCTAATGAGGATCGATCTGAGGTGTGATATTGGGGGGGGGGGGGCTGATCTGAGGTCTTATACTGGGGTCTGATATGAGGGTCTGTTTTCACACTTGAGTTATTTGGTCAGTTATTTTTGTACTGGCATACATTATTAGATTATAAGATAAGATAAAGATAAGATACTGTAGTCCGTTAATAGTCCCACCATGGTTAAATTCACAACGTTACAGCACACAGAGAGTACAAAAACTAAAAAATAAGGGCATTACAGTGACAGTATGCAGCACGCCAGACCTGCAGGGTATTGCGATAGTGAGATCACGGTTATGGGCAATCAAGGGTTACTCACTTTTTGGAGGACCCTGGGCAGGCATGCGGCAGTGAAGGAGAGGTAGACGCAAGTTCCTCTGGGGCACACTCGGGATGTAGGGACCAGACCTGATGGTGTGTGAGGTGCCCTGGGTGTTGCAGGTATTTTGAGTGCCTGAGGCAAGGTCCCTTTAAGGATCGTGACACCAGTGCCTGTAACGGTGGCACACCGATTTGTAGGAGTAGTAATAGAGGTACACAGCTGGTATGGTAAACCAAACGTTGCTTTACTTGGAAACAGTCCAACTTTGTACATACAGATGATAATGATGATGCAGTCCCTTTTAACAATACTCCACAAGCAGGTTTACTTTACAATATGACAGGTATAAATCTTGCAAGATACTTGGAGGGTATACAGTTAATGCTTAGCAGACCTATGCTGCACTATCCCCTTCAGCTATTCTTGGTAATAAATCCTTCCTCCAGTATTGACTCTTGACTTTAACTTATAGTACTCCTGCTCATCAGGTTACTTATCTGAACTTGTTGTATTGTCCTTGCTTGGTAGGGAAGCTGCAGGTTTCTCCCAGGAGGTTCATTCCTACTACTGAGGTAATCTTCTGAGCTAACTGAGGCTCACTTTATCTACAGGCAGGCTAGAGTTCTTCACTAGCCTCCTGGTAGTAGCTAGCAGCCAGGACTATCAAGCTGCATGTCAGGAGGAGGCCCTCAGCATATCTCTGGCTGGTGCCTTCTCACTTCTGTCTCCACAGACTCCTGACTACAGACTGACTCCTCCCTGTCTGGGCCTGAACATTTATACTAGGGGCTCCCTATCTCCCTTTAGTGTCTAGGATGCCTAACTACACCCTCATAGGCCTGCTATGCATGTCACAGGGGAAATATACATGGAAGAACACATAGAAAATACATTAAAATGCATGTTTAAATATAAAGTCACTGTCCCTTAGGAGTAGAAGTAACACGTGACCTAATTGACCCTTGTGTAGTGCCCACGCCTACCTAGTGGGACACTACATACCTCCATGCTACAACGTTGCCCGTCCTCGGCGCAACATGAAGGGGCCCTGCCCAGCTGGATACTACACCTGAAAGACAAAAATAATGCGAAGCAGGAACATACATCTACATTTGCAAATACATATATATATCAGGCAGTTCTGCTGGCTTAGGAGCAAGTACGGTGAAAAGGGGCGTCGTTCTCTTCTCTCAGGATAGTGATACCAGGATAGTCCATATTAATATTTTAAGTGCACATTGTCCATAATAAAACAGTAGTAGTCTATAGAAAAATGCAAACATCAAATAACAATTCTTGGAGACTCAAAGCATATAAATGAGTCCGTACCCTGGTTTCCTTCTTGTAATTTGTTCAATCCAGGTGTTAAGTGTAGCATTTCCCTCACAACAGTACCAATAAGGCAGAAGTACAAGATCACAGAGGCTCACATACGGTGGAGTCCATCTCTGGGCACATTTCTTTCAAAATAGCAATATCTCAGAGGCTCATGTGCATTAGAGTCTATCCCTGGGCGCATTTCCTTGGAATTTAATTAGCATAATAAAAGTCACAGCACATAAAAGTAATCCACATTATTTAAAATGGCATATAAAAATAAGTGCTGCAAGATCCCTTAATCAACCTGAAAAGGGGGTTAAAAAGGGTTAAAGGTGCAAACAAAAATAGGCACAACTTGGCTCGCAGAATAATTGAAGCATGCAGGGTGTTTTACCGCCTCCACTGAGCCGTGGGTAACTGGTAGCAGCAACAGAGGACCAAAACAAAGGACTCCTGTTCTGGAAAGGATTATTCCTCTTTCATGGGGTCCCTTAGCAAAAAGGTTATCAGATCAATGGCCTAGCAGGCCAATTCACAGGGGCGTGGCAAATCCACTTGGCATCACAGTGGTGCTCCCTGGCTCCATTTGTAGATTGGACCTGTAGTGAGCGTGAACAGGCGGGTGTGCTCACAACACCGTATTGGGGGGCAACTGCAACATGAAAGGACCCCTAATTGGTATTGGCCCCATAGGCCTAGGGGTGATCACGGTGGCTGACTGTTCCGGTCCAGGCATAACAATTGTGGGCTGCTGCACTGGTCTGGGTACCGCTGCAGCAAGCGGTCCGGTGGGTTCAGCGATGACCGACTCTACGCGGCGGGATACGGTATAAGAGGGCCTCCTTGGGGGCCTCAATGCAGCTGCAAACACTAAAGGTGGCCGAACGGCAGGGACAGGTACCCTTACCTCAGACCCAGCGATGTCCGAGTACTGGAGTCCACTTTCCTCCTTCTTAGGCGGAGTCCGGATTCTGGCGGTGGCAAGCTGGCGCAGTCCACGCAGCTGTTCCTCCAGGCGGACGATTTGGTCATCCAGGCTCTCGGGTTCGGGATCGCTGTCTTCTGAGGTTGCCGCTGGTACAGGTAGGGAAGTTGGCGCATCCTGCGCAGCCGCTGCAGGTTCAGGTGGCGCGTCTGGTCTTTTCCCTTTACGAATGTTGTCCAGGGTGACATGGAATCGTTCCAAGTTTTCAAGGTCTTGGATAGTTTTCTCCCGGTGGGGCAGCTCAGGGGACGGATACGGGCTCACCCACTTCTCCACCACTGTCGGCTGCCAGAAGACGTTTGGGCCAATGAAGGAGCCCCACTCTTGAAAAGCATTATGGGCAGGTTCTGGAGAGCGCTCAGGTTCGCGCTCGCAGCCAGTATAGTCCTCATCATTTTCCCAGTCCTCGGGTTCCTTCTTTGGCTGGGTCACAGCAGTGGCGTAGGGGCCTCGCAGGCCCTCGGCAGGGGTGAATTCTACCTCCTCTCCCTTGCGGAGGTTATGCATATGCTCCGGGAGGTAGCTCCGCTTGACGGACCTCCGGTTTACATAGAGGTCCCTGCCGGTAGTATAGTCTTTGATGAAGCCGAAGCCTCGCGCCTTGTCGTCCACCCCAATGCCAGGCCGATAAGCAAACTGGAGGGGGTCCATAGATGAGCTCACTAGAGGGCGGAGATGTGTGAGAGCCAACCTCTCCAAAGCATTTATCATCAAGTGGGACGTCAATGCCACCAGTCTGTAGCTGTTGAGGTCCATTGGATGAGGTGTCTTCGGAACTGGTACCACACAAGATGATTTCCACAGTTGTGGTACCTTTCCCAGCTTCAGGCTCATATTGAACATATATGTAATAATACCACACAGCTGATCACCACAGGTCTTAAAGGGGTTCTCCGGGAATTAAGAAAATGAAAATACGTAAATATTACTGTATTATAAATATATTCCTAAATACCTTTAATTAGTTATAATGGCTCGTTTTGTCCGGGTAGCAATCATTAGGAGAAACAAAATTGCCACTGTCCTATTAGTACACACAAAACCTGTCCAAATCACACAGGAGGACAAGTTACTTCAGTACACTGAGGTAAAGAGCTGCCTCATCCTCCTCTTCTAATTGTCAGGGATTATGATCCTGAATACATCTGATCTTCAGCTGAATCTCTGTAGGAATGGAGTTGATGAGGAGACATGAAGTACAGAGAGAATGGACAGGACAGACTGTGGTAATGTGGGGCTGTGGTAATGGAGACTGCATACAAGAGCTGCTGCTCATCAGCCACCCCCCCCCCCCAACTTCCTCTCTGTCCATCTGCTCATGAGCTCCATTCCTACAGAGATTCAACTGAAGATCAGATGTATTCAGGATCATAATTCCTGACAAGTAGAGCAGAGAGGAGGATGAGGCAGCTGTTTACTACAGTGTTGTGAAGTAAGGACTTGTCCTCCTGTGTGATTACGACAGGTTCTATGTGTCCTAATAGTATGGCGGCCATTTTGTTTCTCCTAATGATTGCTCCCCAGACAAAACAAGCCATTATAACTAATGTAAGGTATTTGGGAATATATTTATAATGAATGCATTCTGGAGCACTCCGTTCAGTTCAGTTTTCTGCTCGGCGGTCCCACAATGGGAGGAATCCACATGCACAGCGGGACTCGGACAAGCAGCGCAAGGCAACCAGCACTCCCCCTGCTGGTGAGCCCATGGGAACAGGCCCAGGTTCGGCGGATCCCCGGGAGGTCCCATTGGAGGCTGCCCGGCATGGGATAAGTGAGGAGGATCGGGCTGTCTCCCCCTGCAGCAGGGGGAGGCAGGCTTAGACCATTGAGCTGGCAGCAGGTAGCAGGCCCCCCCATCTTCGCAAGTGCCATCGCCAGTAGGAGAGAAGCAAGGGATAACGGGCAGCAGGACGCTCGCCCCTCCTCTTCAGTGCACCTCTGCTTCAGGGCCCATGGGGGCTTCACCATCCGCTTGCAGCAGAGTGTTGCATCAGGAGTCCGGATCGATGGATGGAGGTGTCCCAGAAGTGTCGTCATGACTGAAGTCAGGACTGGCGCCTGCTGGGAGCACAGCGCCCAGGCAGCCTGGTGAGTTCTCTTGGGGATCTTTCCTATCTACTATCAGTGCTCTCGGGGGAGGAGGGGGGGAGGGACCTTCGGGGGAGTTAGGACGGGGGTTTGTTAACGTATTAGGGGGTTAGGTGTCATTAGCAGTGGGATGGGGTCCCGTTTGGGGGTCGCCACTCCCGTCATGGGGTTTAGCGGGGTCCAGTTGAATAGCGTGGATGCGAGGGCAGCCCAGTCACAGTTTGGGGGTGTCACAGGGGGGAGCGCCGGGCTATCGGCAGCGAGTTCTGTATCAGTGCAGACGCAGGCGGGGGGTTCGGTTGAGAAAGAGTCCGTGAGGATGGATGACGCTTCAAAAGGGGAGGTTTACGTGTGCTTTGAGGGCCCTTTAAGAGCACATTTGAAGCAAGAAGTGAGGGACCGGATTGGAAAAGGGGAGTATGTTGATATTTTTTCGCTTCTCCCACTTAAACGTTTTAATTTAGATAGGGCCAGAAAGGACGATGGTAAAAAAGAGGAAGAAGAAAAGCGCTGGCTGCAAGCGTTCACTATTTTAGCCAATGTCATAGGTGAGAAGGCTCCCGAATGTTGTTCGGCGCTTTTTTGCTACCTTGACACGATTAATGAGGCGTATCGGGTTTATGGCAGACAAGCGTGGCTCCGCTATGATGAACAATTTCGCCAGCGGAAGGCCGTCCGTCCCACCATTCGTTGGGACCACAAGGACATCGCGTTGTGACTAAAAGTTACGGCGCCGGTTAGAACGGTTCAGTCCTTTTGGGGGGAGGCAGGGGGATCCAGCCAGGCCTCGTTTACCGCAGCGTCGGACAGGGGACTATGTTTTTTGTTCAACGAAGGAGGGTGTAAGTTCGGGGCAAAGTGCAAGTTTAAGCACGAATGCCCTTCCTGTGGGGGGAGGACATGGATAAAATAGATGTTTTAGAGGGAATAGGCAAAAAGGGCGGGGGACGCCGCTTCAAAAGTGGGAGACGCTGGTGCGGCTGGAAGAGATGGCGCCATTTCTAAGTAGGTACCCGGATGGGGAAGCGGAGAAGTTGTTATGGGAAGGGTTTAGTTTCGGCTTTCGTATCCCATTAGTTCCGGGGGAAGCGTTTTTGTTAAGAATTTACATTTGTCCTATGAACACAAGGAGGTAGTAACAGAGAAGCTGGATAAGGAGGTGAGGCTGGGTAGGATGGCGGGACTGTTCACGGAACCTCCGGTTGGGGATTTGCGCTTGTCACCTTTGGGAGTTGTTCCTTAGAAGGAGCCAAATAAATTTTGGCTCATTCATCTCCTGTCATATCCAAAAGGTTCGTCGGTCAATCATGTGATAGATCCCGAACTATGTTGGGTCGTGTATACATCATTTGACGCGGCAGTTAGCTGGGTTAAAAAAATTGGAAAAGGGTTTTTGTTAGCAAAAACGGACATCAAGGCAGCTTTTCGGTTGTTGCCGGACAGTTGAAACTTATTGGGATGTTACTGGGAAGGGAATTTTTTCGTGGACCGGTGCCTCCCGATGCGGTGCTCGTTGTCCTGTGCTTATTTTGAGACTTTCAGTTCTTTTTTGGAATGGGCAGTGGTGGACGCGGAAGGCTGGACTTCTATCATCCACTATCTGGATGATTTTCTTTGCATAGGTCCTCCAGGTTCGACTGTTTGTTCATTATTGTTACATACGTTTAGAAACGTTGTTTAGGCAGTTTGAAGTTCCGCTGGCACCTGAGAACCTGGGATGGAGCTTAGTTTTTTGGGTATTGTTATTGATACCGAAAGGATGGAATGTCGGCTCCCGTCTGAGAAGCTGGACGGCACAGCGGGTATGGCGGTTGAATAAAATTCAATTACGCGACTAGCAGTCGCTTTTGAGTAAATTAAACTTTGCGTGCCGAATAATACCGATGGGCAGAGTTTTTTCAAGGCATCTATCGATGGTAACTTCCAAGGCGATGGCGCCTCATCATTATATATGGTTGGGAAGGGAACTGCGCGACGACCTGAGAGTCTGGGGTTCCCGTTTTGGAATCCTATAATGGCCGTTCGTTATTTTTGAGCAAAGCAGTGAATTGTTTTGACTTTGAATTATTCTCAGATGCGTCAGGAGGAACAGGGTTTGAGGTTTATTGTGGTGGGCAATGGTGCGTGGAAAAATGGCCGGATGACTGGTTTTCACGGGGATGGGTGCGTAATTTAGCGCTACTAGAATTTTTTTGGATCTTGGTGGCGGTTTTCCTGTGGGGCGAGATGTTTCATAACCGTAAAGTGTGTTTCCATTGCGATAATCTGGGAGTGGTTCAAGCGATCAATTCATTGTCGGCATCGTCGCCCCAGGTGGTACAGTGTTGGCGTTTGTTCCTGGAGTGTCTGGCGTTGAATGCTTGGGTGTTTGCAGTTCATGTTCCAGGGGCAAAAAATTGTATAGCTGATGCGCTTTCTCGTTTCCAGTGGGAGCGATTTCGGATGCTGGCACCGGAGGTGGAGGAGGTCCCCCTCTCCTGCCCAACCTTTCTGTGGTTTATACGGTCTTCGTTGGCCCCGAATATGTGCGACACATATTGTAGGGCTTGGGGTTGTTGGATAAATTGGTGTAACACGTTGGAGGTTGATGGAGACAGTGCGGCTAGTGATTTGGAGGCCCCCATGTTACTGTTTTTAGGGCACAGCAAGGACGAAGGTTGGTCAGTAGCGAAAGTGAACAGGGTGGTCGCAGGCTTAGCTTTCGGTTTTCGATTACAAGGTTTGCCAGATGTCACTAAATTCTTTTTAGTGGCTCAGGCATTGAAGGACTGGAGACGACAAAGGCAACATGAAGATGATAGGCGCCCGGTTTTATTCGCCTTGTTGGTGGACTTGGGCATACAGGTGGAGAAGGTGTGCAGGTCTGCCTTTGAGTTTGTGTTGTTTAAGTTGGCGTTTTCTTCTGCCTTCTTTGGGGCTTTGTGTTTAGGGGAATTAGTTAGTGGGAGTGTCCGGAGACCGGGGGGGTTTGTTACAGGAAGATGTTGACCTTTATCAAGACAGCGTGGAGTTTCGGATCAGACGTTCAAAGATGGACATGAGTGGGAAAGGGGTTTAGGGTGGTCCTATATGCAGTCCCGGGTTGCGCGATGTGCTGCCCTGTGCAATGTATGTGAGATTACCGGGCAGTTAGGAATGGGTCGCTGGGGTCGCTTTTGATTCATGAAGACGGATCTTTTTTGTCCTGTTTTTAGTTTCTTGCGGTTTTCCGTCGGTGGTTAAGCGTATCGGTCAGTGGGAATCTCGTCGTTTTCAGTCATATATTCGCCCGGCTCGCCTTTAAGGTTTAAGGAAGAGTTTTGGGGCATTTTGTTGTTGAAAAATGGTAGTTGCGTTCAGAATCGGGTGTATAATTTAGCGGTGCTCTGTTTTCCTTTTCCTCTCTTACAGGACGCAACTGGCTTTAGTGTGGATCCTAGGCCACTCGTTTGTTTTTTGGAGAGCCTTGAGAGCAGCTGTACGACCGGACGGGCGACAGTTAGCTTTTGCAAGGGATGCTGCAGTGATCCGCTGGCTGGGAAGGAGAGGTAAGGTTTGGGGGAGTGTGTTGCCGGAGATACACTTACTGGTGCGTCTGGACAGACCGCCTGACCTGTTAGTATTACACGCAGGTGGTAATGACCTAGGGGCAAGACCTTTCAGGTAATTGATTAGGGACATAAAATTTTACATTTTGCGGATTTGGTCATTATTCCCAGGAACAGTAACCGTTTGGTCTACAGGCATGTGTGGCGTGGGGCTAGGTCAGCGGATCGCTTGAACAAGGCCAGGATAAAGGTGAATCGGGCGGTGGGGAGATTTATGTTGAGGAATGGGGCCGTAGCTGTGAGGCATGCAGAGTTGGTGCAAGGCTCCGGGGTGCATCTCAATGCAATTGGTATGGATTTGTGGAGTCTGGGATTGCAAGGGGGCATTGAGACTGCATTAGGTATTTGGAGGGACACACATGCGTTCTTGGCAGTGGGAGGTCCTCGGAGTTGGTGTAATAACAGGTTTTGGAGGATGGAAGGGTTCCATGGTTGGGGCGGGACTCCCATGGTTGGTATATCGGGGCAGGGAGTTTAGGTCCATCAGTGGTGCCCCTGAGCTGGCGCTCATTAGCTGGGGGCAAAAATATGGAGTACCCTGTGAAGTAGGGTTTTAAGAATAATTCATTTGGGGCTTCGAGGACCTCCCTCGTCGTTAATATGTGTTCATATATGTTATATATACATATGTTGGGGGGTGTTGTCATATGCTGTTGCATATGGGTTGGTTATTATATTTTTTGGCTGTGGCCAATTCAATCCAACCTGAAGTATGTGTCGTTATTCTGGGGAATAGTGGAAGTGGGAGAGGAGGTTCTGAAGTGAGCGGAATAGCCCATACCTGCGTCATGTTTTTCTGTCCCATTTTCTCCTCCATCTTCCTCTTGTATCTGGCTTTCCTCTCCCTGATCTCAAGCCTTGGCTCCTTTTGCACGTCCCTCAGCTTTCCCGTGACCTAAAGACCCTTTTCTTCTCCTTGAGAAGAGTTTTTATATTAGGGTTAATCCAAGGTTTGTTATTACAGGAGCTCCTCACCGTTCTTGTAGGTACTGTAGTGTTATGTGTAGTCTGTTATGCAGCGTGTGAGACCGTTCATGTCCTCCCCATAGGAATCCTGCAGCTCTTCCCATGCAGGTGTGTTGAATCAATCCCTTAAAGCCTCGTCACTCTCTTTAGACCATATCTTCACTGTGCGGGTGACAGATGGTTCTCTACATACAAGTGGTTTGTACACAGGTAGAAGGTGCACCAGGTTGTGATCTGATCTTCGTGGTAGGGCTGATGAGTTGTATGCCTCCCTTATGTTGGCATACGTTTTATGTAGCAGGTTACGTACTGTGTGAAACTGGACAGCATGGATGATGGAGAAGCATGGTTACAATCTCCAGACACAAGAAGGAGGGCCTGGGGGGGTGCAAGGTCTGCAACTGGCTCACCACGGCTTGCAGGACCTCACAGGCAGCTTCAGGATTCTCAGAGGGGGGACATCACAATGACCTGAGATGGTTCCTCGGTGAATAGAATGGTCTCCTGCTTACAGTTAACAGTTCAATGTTCTTACAGAAAGTTTTCTCCTTAATCGTAATGTCCCTGGAGTTACACCATCTATCATTCACGAATATCGCCAGCCCTCCTCCTCTTACCGCTGTCCCTTGTCCTTTCTGCCCGAAACAGTTTGAAGCCATCCAAGGAGACGAGTGTGTCCGGAGTAAGTATTAAGCCAAGTCTCTGTAAACAGCATAATGCTGCACTCCGGAAACTTCTGATGATGCCGGGTCAGCAGTGCCAGTTCATCCATCGTATTCCAGAGAGATCTCACTTTGCCCGTAATGACGGAGAGGAGAACAGGTCTATAACATCTCCTCCTGGTCCTCCGAAGAGCTCCAGCTCTGCACCCTCGTCTCCTTCTCTCCCTTAGTTCTTCAGGGATGTGTGGTCTGCTAGCGTGCAGCAGCCTGCTCTGCTCCTGAGCTCCAGCAGCTGATCCCTGGTGTGAACAATAGACCCTTGGCTCAATACAGGATCTCCAGACACAATAGTTCCCAGTGAAAACACAATATAAAGTACTGCAAAGGTCCATATCCAAGTCCTCGTATGGTTGTCCATAGTGTAATCTCTCTTAAGCAGAGAGAGTAATAAGACATAAAAAAGAAAGAACAAAAAGAAAAAAGCTGGAGGTGAGCAGGAGCTGCTGTAAGAGACCGCCACTCCAGCAGTGCCCAATCTCTATAAGAGAGTACTTTTTTTGTACTGGGACACATTATAAGGGGTTTTTGGGGGACATTATGGTTACACTATTAGTGTCAGGGACAGTTATCTTTTAGAGCACTGTGTGCCAATAATTATTGAATGGAGCACTATCTGTGTGGTAATAGTATTTTCAGGGGGTTTATCTGTTTCTGCATTATAATATTAGGGGGCACAGCGGGCCAAGTATTGGGGGTGGGAGGATGGGGTGTTCAGGTAGGAGGATCATGGAAAAGTAGGAAACTAAGATATCTGTTTGTCAAACTCTGCAGAGACGAGAGATGGCTGAAAGAAATCATCATGGTGGTCTGGTCTGAGAGGAGAAGATGAGGCACGAGAACATCTACATCAGAGGAGACCTCACTGGATGTAAGAGGTATGTGGCGCTGTATGACCCTGTATGATTTGTATGTAATGTTTTCCAAGTATGCCTTTAACAGTAAGGCTGGAGGGAAAGGGTTAGGTTGAGAATTTGGCATGGGAAGGGTGTGGGGGGGGGGGGGGGGGTTTCCATTTTTGCCTCAGGCAGCAGAAAGGCTAGGTGCACCCCTTCCCCTGGCCACAAAGCACTGAGGGAAGGGGAACCCAAGCTAAACCCTTGCACTAGAGCCCATTAGCCTTTAGCTACACCTCTGGTTATCTGTGGTGTTACATAGGACTGCAGGGAACATCTACTACATTATCTGTACTCACAGCGTTATCACTGTGTTATCTGTGGTGTTACATAGGACTGCAGGTGACATCTACTACATTATCTGAACTCACTTATCACTGGGTTATCTGTGGTGTTACATAGGACTGCAGGTGACATCTACTACATTATCTGTACTCAGAGAGTTATCACTGTGTTATCTGTGGTGTTACATAGGACTGCAGGTAACATCTACTACATTATCTGTACTCAGAGAGTTATCACTGTATTATCTGTGGTGTTACATAGGACTGCAGGTAACATCTACTACATTATCTGTACTCAGAGAGTTATCACTGTGTTATCTGTGGTGTTACATAGGACTGCAGGTGACATCTACTACATTATCTGTACTCAAAGAGTTATCACTGTGATATCTGTGGTGTTACATAGGACTGCAGGTGACATCTACTACATTATCTGTACTCAGAGAGTTATCACTGTGTTATCCGTGGTGTTACATAGGACTGCAGGTAACATCTACTACATTATCTGTACTCAGAGAGTTATCACTGTGTTATCTGTGGTGTTACATAGGACTGCAGGTGACATCTACTACATTATCTGTACTCAGAGAGTTATCACTGTGATATCTGTGGTGTTACATAGGACTGCAGGTGACATCTACTACATTATCTGTACTCAGAGAGTTATCACTGTGTTATCTGTGGTGTTACATAGGACTGCAGGTAACATCTACTACATTATCTGTACTCACTTATCACTGGGTTATCTGTGGTGTTACATAGGACTGCAGGTCACGTCTACTAGAGTTATCACTGTTTTATCTGTGGTGTTACATAGGACTGCAGGTGACCTCTACTACATTATAGGTACTCAGAGAGTTATCACTGTGTTATCTGTGGTGTTACATAGGACTGCAGGTAACATCTGCTACATTATCTGTAGTCAGAGAGTTATCACTGTGGGATCAGTGGTGTTACATAGGACTGCAGGTGACATCTACTATGTTATATGCACTCAGAGAGCTATCACTGTGTTATCTGTGGTGTTACATAGGACTGCAGGTGACATTTACTAGAGTTATCACTGTGTTATCTGTGATGTTACATAGGTCAATAACACTGAGCTATCACGAAGAATAAAAGAAAGAGTCCTCTGACAAATTCAGCTCTGCTTTATGTTTTCAGGTCTTTTTCAGTGAGTTCTCCTGATGCCTCTACCGTCCAGGCAGGTACATGGGGATGATGGAGACGTACATTGTATCTCTGGACCATAATGAGGCACAGGTATTGCAGCGAGCCCCGCAGGAGGCAGAGCAGAGGATGGGAGTTGTAATGGCCCTGATGAGATGTTGGGTCACAGTGTACTCCCTCAGGCCATTGCTCACTGGGGTTCGGTGCAGTTAAAAGGTGATATGAAGGAATCAGGCAGTGGAAAGTATGAGTTACAGTCTATCCAGCTGTGGTCTGTGCACGGTGCAATGTCTCTATCCTCAGATGATGAGGTATGGTGGCAGGTAAGATGGCGGACAGTAGAACTCTAGAGAAGTCCTTCTCTCTCCTGATTTCCCTTTGCTAACAGCATTAAACTGGCACTTGTGGCTATACGTGTTCACTTGTGACAAGCAGGGTTTTGAATGTGCCTGCCTCAACTGTGGTGATGGGTGTCTTAACTTGTTATCCCCTCACCTGCAGCTGAGTCTGTATAGCTGTTGTGCTGATCATTCTGCTATCTTTGTATGCTGTAGCTTGCAGATCTTCTGGTACTCTGGGACCCTGCAGTCTCCTTGGACTAGTGGTCCTCATAGACAAGCTGTAACTGAAGTCCCTAGGCACTTGGAGGGGGAGAAGATGGTTGTGCTCCCTCACTCCAGACTTGCTAAGCTAACTGTCCCTGGAACCCTCTAGAGCTCCCCCTACTGGAAAAAAGTAGGACCATCCCACTCCCACCAAGAGGGGATGAATAGAATGGGAAGTTCCATTCCTAATGCCATCCGTACGGCAGACACATTACATAACCTTGATAGAAGACGATGGTCACAGCAGCACATCCAGTGCATCATTTATTGGAAGCCTTGAGTGCACACACAAACAAAGTACGACGTTTCGGCTGCACAGTAGCCTTTGTCAAGTATACAAAAGGTAAAAACTGGCAATGTTAAATACATGTAAGTGACCTCTCCCACCAAAAGTTGGAGCCAATCGTAAAAAAGCTCAGCCCACTTAGTACATCAGTGCAATTATAAACAGCCTGTTGTGATCAGACCCTATGCATCCTATAATGAAATACATCTGTACCTGATACATGTATTCAGCGTTCAGTCACGCTGGGTGTGTGCCCATCCACCTCGGCGTCTAGCCGATCACACTGCGCATATCCCTTACGTCATCGCGCAAGCGTCGTGACGCAAGGCCGTCGATCACGTGAATCCAGAGATCGCAAGTCACATGATGATCACGTGTCGAGCGTAAGGTCCTTAGCACAAATATAGATTGTGGCCAACTGCAAGGTCCTATCACTAGAACTCACAGTTCGAAAATGTTTGTCAATGGGGACAAAAACAAGTCTCTCACATAGACAATCACCCCAGGTAAAGTATCCACTAGATTTAAGCAGACACTTAACCCGGTTGAACCAATATACAGCATGGCCAATCGAGTGTGGTGGATGTGGGAAAAAAAGGAATACAATTCAACGGGACCGGACTAAATAATGTATCAGATACACAATACAATGAATTAAGTGAACATAGTGATATACAGTATATAAGTAAATAAACCATAATATACCATTAAAATCAATGTCTATACTGAGTCGGACATGAATAGAACCCAACCTATCTATCAATGCTATTGACATTAAGTGTTGATCAGGTTAAGGTCTTGGGACATGGACTATCCTTCTGCCCTACGGCAAAGACTGATGGGTTTGAGACCGAACTTGACCTATAACGCTTCTTCAGGCGTCTCAGATTGAAAGCCTTTTTTGATACTAATGTTTCTAATAAGGGTGTGTCTAACACTGATGGTTCTGAATTGTCTCTGGCTGAATATGGGTTACGCAATAGGAGTCAGTTCATGCCTCCCCCCCCATAATAATCATATTATGGAATCATATATTCAGTTAGTCACCAAACAGATTAGACTGCTCCAACAACAGAGCAGACAGGTGCAATACAGATGCAATATCACACATGATGAGCGAGAGGCTCTGAAAGTGACATTACCATCAAGCCTGCCGACATGGGGGGCGCTGTGGTTGTCATGGACACGGAGAAATACTTGGGAGAGATACGTAGGCAGTTGGGTGACGGGGAGGTATATGTAATGCTGAGGCAGGATCCCAAATGGGAGATCGCAAGGGTGATCGCTGATCTAGTAGATACAGCTTGTACACAGGGTATTATAGATACTGACTTATGTCAGTTTCTTAAGGTACAACACCCCGTCACCCCGCTGATTTATGTTCTCCCCAAGATACATAAATGCTTGATTGATCCCCCTGGCAGACCCATTGTGTCTGGCCATCTTTCTTGACAGGTTGCTCCGTGTCCATGCAACCTCAGCGCCCTCTTATGTCAGAGATACGGGGCATTTTTTGACTAGGTTGAGTGAGATAACCCTTCCGGCTCATTTTTATTTAGTCAGTTTTGATGTTGTGTCACTGTATACATCTATTTCACATGATTATGGATTAAATGTCGTCGATGTGGCTCTGGCCGGCACGGGACTCACTCCTGGTGGTCGTCGGTTTGTCCTCAGCCTCCTTGACTTGATCCTCAAGAGGAATTATTTCCTTTTTGGCACCACCTTTTACCAACAGTCACGCGGTGTGGCCATGGGGTCCAACGTGGCACCAACTTATGCCAACATGTTTATGGCGGAGGTTGAGGACAGACTGGTGTATGCATCACCCTTTCATCAGTGGGTCCTGTGCTGGTGGTGCTACATCGACGACATCTTTATGATTTGGAGTGACTCTATGGACTCTTTGAATGATTTCCACCGGCACCTCAACAGTGGGGTACCCGGTCTTCAATTTACTGTGACTTCCTCCACTGAGGAGTTGCAGTTCCTTGACGTCAGGGTGTACATTGAAGAGGGGCAGTTAAAAACTGACTTATACAAGAAGCCCACCGACAGGAACAACCTCCTGAGATATGACAGTTGTCATCCACGCCGCATGATGGATTCCTTGCCTTGGAGTCAAATGCTGCGTGTGAGACGAGTTGTATCTGATGATCATGTATTTAGCCATCAGATCAATGAGATGTGTAACACATTTTCTCAGAGGAGATATCCCGGGTAGACTGTTTGTGTAGGTCTAGGGCCAGAAGTCTCCCTGGTGACAGTGTGTCCACATTTCAATCTTCGTCCACAAACAGAGAGGTGACACGTATCCCGTTTGTGTCCACTTACGGTAATCACAGTGCTGAGATCACACATATTTTGAGAAAAGAGTGGCATATCCTTCATAGGGGTTTTCCGACCATACAGGAATTTGAGAATCCACCATTAATGGCATACAAGCTGGGCACTAATTTCAGTGACAAACTGATTAAAACGGATGTAGGAGAGGTTACCAAAGGGGGTCAGATGTACAGTACAGACCAAAAGTTTGGACACACCTTCTCATTCAAAGAGTTTTCTTTATTTTCATGACTATGAAAATTGTAGATTCACACTGAAGGCATCAAAACTATGAATTAACACATGTGGAATTATATACCTAACAAACAAGTGTGAAACAACAGAAAATATGTCATATTCTAGGTTCTTCAAAGTAGCCACCTTTTGCTTTGATTACTGCTTTGCACACTCTTGGCATTCTCTTGATGAGCTTCAAGAGGTAGTCCCCTGAAATGGTTTTCACTTCACAGGTGTGCCCTGGCAGGTTTAATAAGTGGGATTTCTTGCCTTAGAAATGGGGTTGGGACCATCAGTTGCGTTGAGGAGAAGTCAGGTGGATACACAGCTGATAGTCCTACTGAATAGACTGTTAGAATTTGTATTATGGCAAGAAAAAAGCAGCTAAGTAAAGAAAAACGAGTGGCCATCAATACTTTAAGAAATTTAAGGTCAGTCAGTCCAGCCGAAAAATTGGGGAAAACTTTGAAAGTAAGGGCTATTTGACCAGAAGGAGAGTGATGGGGTGCTGCGCCAGATGACCTGGCCTCCACAGTCACCGGACCTGAACCCAATCGAGTGGTTTGGGGGTGAGCTGGACCGCAGCGTGAAGGCAAAAGGGTCCAACAAGTGCTAAGCATCTCTGGGAACTCCTTCAAGACTGTTGGAAGAACCATTTCAGGGGACTACCTCTTGAAGGTCATCAAGAGAATGCAAGAGTGTGCAAAGCAGTAATCAAAGCAAAAGGTGGCTACTTTGAAGAACCTAGAATATGACATATTTTCAGTTGTTTCACACTTGTTTGTTATGTTATATATTCCACATGTGTTAATTCATAGTTTTTGATGCTTCATAGTCATGGAAAATAAAGAAAACTCTTTGAATGAGACTGTACCTTAAACCCAGAAAGATGGGAAATTTTCCCCATGCTTGGGCTGTTGCAACTGTCGGAATATGTTAAAGGGGAACACCTTAGTACACCCATACAGTGGCAAGAAATACAACATTGCAGGATATTACACATGTCGGTCTAAGTTTTGTGGTCTACATGATTGTTTGTCCCTGCAGTTTATAAACAACAAAAGTACCATTAGAAAAAAATGATGGACAAGCCGGTGGTGAAGCATTTTGTTGACTCTGGACACTCTGTCAGCCAACTGAGATTCAGGAGTCAATTGACTCTGTTGATTTCCCCAAGAGGGGTGGTGATAGGGCAACGCATGTTGAGGAAAAAAGCGTTGAAATGGATCTTTACATTGCAATCGCTACAACCCCCAGGGGCTTAACATTGAATTTAATTGTCAATAGCATTGATAGATAGGTTGGGTTCTATTCATGTCCGACCTAGTATAGACAATGATTTTAATGGTATATTATGGTTTATTTACTTATATACTGTATATCACCTTGTTCACTTGTCTATTTAATTCACACAGTTGTATTGTGTATCTGATACATTATTTAGTCCGGTCCCGTTGAATTGTATTACTTTTTTTCCCACATCCACCACACTCGATTGGCCATGCTGTATATTGGTTCAACCGGGTTAAGTGTCTGCTTAAATCTAGTGGATACTTTACCGGGGGTGATTGTCTATGTGAGAGACTTGTTTTTGTCCCCATTGACACACATTTTCGAACTGTGAGTTCTAGTGATAGGACCTTGCAGTTGGCCACAATCTATATTTGTGGCCTAAGGACCTACGCATCATGTGACTTGCTATCAACTGGATGCACGTGATCGACGGCCTTGCGTCACGATGCTTGCGCGATGACGTAACGGACTATGCGCAGTGTGATCGGCTAGACGCCGAGATGGATGGGCACACACCCAGCGTGACTGAACGCTGAATACAGTCGTGGCCAAAAGTTTTGAGAATGACACAAATATTAGTTTTCACAAAGTTTGCTGCTAAACTGCTTTTATATCTTTGTTTCAGTTGTTTCTGTGATGTAGTGAAATATAATTACACGCACTTCATACGTTTCAAAGGCTTTTATCGACAATTACATGACATTTATGCAAAGAGTCAGTATTCGCAGTGTTGGCCCTTCTTTTTCAGGACCTCTGCAATCCGACTGCGCATGCTCTCAATCAACTTCTGGGCCAATCCCTGACTGATAGCAACCCATTCTTTCATCATCACTTCTTGGAGTTTGTCAGAATTAGTGGGTTTTTGTTTGTTCACCCGCCTCTTGAGGATTGACCACAAGTTCTCAATGGGATTAAGATCTGGGGAGTTTCCAGGCCATGGACCCAGAATGTCAACGTTTTGGTCCCCGAGCCACTTAGTTATCACTTTTCCCTTATGGCACGGTGCTCCATCGTGCTGGAAAATGCATTGTTCTTCACCAAACTGTTGTTGGATTGTTGGAAGAAGTTGCTGTTGGGGGGTGTTTTGGTACCATTCTTTATTCATGGCTATGTTTTTGGGCAAAATTGTGAGTGAGCCCACTCCCTTGGATGAGAAGCAACCCCACACATGAATGGTCTCGGGATGCTTTACTGTTGGCATGACACAGGACTGATGGTAGCGTTCACCTTTTCTTCTCCGGACAAGCCTTTTTCCAGATGCCCCAAACAATCGGAAAGAGGCTTCATCGGAGAATATGACTTGCCCCAGTCCTCAGCAGTCCATTCACCATACTTTCTGCAGAAGATCAATCTGTCCCTGATGTTTTTTTTTGGAGAGAAGTGGCTTCTTTGCTGCCCTTCTTGACACCAGGCCATCTTCCAGAAGTCTTCGCCTCACTGTGCGTGCAGATGAGCTCACACCTGCCTGCTGCCATTCCTGAGCAAGCTCTGCACTGGTGGCACTCCGATCCCGCAGCTGAATCCTCTTTAGGAGACGATCCTGGCGCTTGCTGGACTTTCTTGGACGCCCTGAAGCCTTCTTAACAAGAATTGAACCTCTTTCCTTGAAGTTCTTGATGATCCTATAAATTGCTGATTGAGGTGCACTCTTAGTAGCCACAATATCCTTGCCTGTGAAGCCATTTTTATGCAACGCAATGATGGCTGCACGCGTTTCTTTGCAGGTCACCATGGTTAACAATGGAAGAACAATGATTTCAAGCATCACCCTCCTTTTAACATGTCAAGTCTGCCATTTTAACCCAATCAGCCTGACATAATGATCTCCAGCCTTGTGCTCGTCAACATTCTCACCTGAGTTAACAAGACGATTACTGAAATGATCTCAGCAGGTCCTTTAATGACAGCAATGAAATGCAGTGGAAAGTTTTTTTGGGATTAAGTAAATTTTCATGGCAAAGAAGGACTATGCAATTCATCTGATCACTCTTCATAACATTCTGGAGTATATGCAAATTGCTATTATAAAAACTTAAGCAGCAACTTTTCCAATTTCCAATATTTATGTAATTCTCAAAACTTTTGGCCACGACTGTACATGTATCAGGTACAGATGTATTTCATTATAGGATGCATAGGGCCTGATCACAACAGGCTGTTTATAATTGCACTGATGTCCTAAGTGGGCTGAGCTTTTTTACGGTTGGCTCCAACTTTTGGTGGGAGAGGTCACTTACATGTATTTAATATATTGCCAGTTTTTACCTTTTGTATACTTGACAAAGGCTACTGTGCAGCCGAAACGTCGTACTTTGTTTGTGTGTGCACGCAAGGCTTCCAATAAAGGACGCACTGGATGTGCTGCTGTGACCATCGTCTTCTGTCATTGTTCCTGGACTGCTGTGGGTCTGCGGTCCCATCGCGGCTGTCGCATTCCGGTTTCTGGGTCTAAAGGTCTGGTTGTGCTGCTCTACTACCTACTATTTTTGTTGACATTACATAACCTGACATTACAGTATATAATAACCTATTGCAGATACCCTATCGGGGGGGGGGGGGTGTTGTCACTTCCAGGTGTCGTATATTATATGGATAATAAAGCATGCGGAGGCGGAGGGCGATACGAGCCGCGTATCCACTTCCTATTTTCATGTGATTTATGGGAGTTTATATTTAGCAAAAGAGAAAAAGGATTTTGAACCCTATAAAAGAGAGGCCAATGATTTGCAGATTTCATTTCAGTTTAATAAAGATGGTGTATCTAATCCTATCATGTGTGATACTGTCTGCTGAGCTGTGTATCTAATCCTATCCTGTGTGATACTGTCTGCTGAGCTGTGTATCTAATCCTATCCTGTGTGATACTGTCTGCTGAGCTGTGTATCTAATCCTATCCTGTGTGATACTGTCTGCTGAGCTGTGTATCTAATCCTATCATGTGTGATACTGTCTGCTGAGCTGTGTATCTAATCCTATCCTGTGTGATACTGTCTGCTGAGCTGTGTATCTAATCCTATCCTGTGTGATACTGTCTGCTGAGCTGTGTATCTAATCCTATCCTGTGTGATACTGTCTGCTGAGCTGTGTATCTAATCCTATCATGTGTGATACAGTCTGCTGAGCTGTGTATCTAATCCTATCCTGTGTGATACAGTCTGCTGAGCTGTGTATCTAATCCTATCCTGTGTGATACTGTCTGCTGAGGTGTGTATCTAATCCTATCATGTGTGATACTGTCTGCTGAGCTGTGTATCTAATCCTATCATGTGTGATACTGTCTGCTGAGCTGTGTATCTAATCCTATCATGTGTGATACTGTCTGCTGAGCTGTGTATCTAATCCTATCCTGTGTGATACTGTCTGCTGAGCTGTGTATCTAATCCTATCCTGTGTGATACTGTCTGCTGAGCGGTGTATCTAATCCGATCCTGTGTGATACTGTCTGCTGAGCCATGTGTATCTAATCCTATCCTGTGTGATACTGTCTGCTGAGCTGTGTATCTAATCCTATCATGTGTGATACTGTCTGCTGAGCTGTGTATCTAATCCTATTAATCCTATCATGTGTGATACTGTCTGCTGAGCTGTGTATCTAATCCTATCATGTGTGATACTGTCTGCTGAGCTGTGTATCTAATCCTATCCTGTGTGATACTGTCTGCTGAGCTGTGTATCTAATCCTTTCCTGTGTGATACTGTCTGCTGAGCTGTGTATCTAATCCTATCCTGTGTGATACTGTATGCTGAGCTGTGTATCTAATCCTATCCTGTGTGATACTGTCTGCTGAGCTGTGTATCTAATCCTGTCCTGTGTGATACTGTCTGCTGAGCTGTGTATCTAATCCTGTCCTGTGTGATACTGTCTGCTGAGCTGTGTATCTAATCCTTTCCTGTGTGGTACTGACTGCTGAGCTGTGTATCTAATCCTATCCTGTGTGATACTGTATGCTGAGCTGTGTATCTAATCCTATCCTGTGTGATACAGTCTGCTGAGCTGTGTATCTAATCCTATCATGTGTGATACTGTCTGCTGAGCTGTGTATCTAATCCTGTCCTGTGTGATACTGTCTGCTGAGCTGTGTAACTAATCCTATCATGTGTGATACTGTCTGCTGAGCTGTGTATCTAATCCTATCATGTGTGATACTGTCTGCTGAGCTGTGTATCTAATCCTATCATGTGTGATACTGTCTGCTGAGCTGTGTATCTAATCCTATCCTGTGTGATACTGTCTGCTGAGCTGTGTATCTAATCCTGTCCTGTGTGATACAGTCTGCTGAGCTGTGTATCTAATCCTATCCTGTGTGATACTGTCTGCTGAGCTGTGTATCTAATCTTATCCTGTGTGATACTGTCTGCTGAGCTGTGTATCTAATCCTGTCCTGTGTGATACAGTCTGCTGAGCTGTGTATCTAATCCTATCCTGTGTGATACTGTCTGCTGAGCTGTGTATCTAATCTTATCCTGTGTGATACTGTCTGCTGAGCTGTGTATCTAATCCTGTCCTGTGTGATACTGTCTGCTGAGCTGTGTATCTAATCCTATCCTGTGTGATACAGTCTGCTGAGCTGTGTATCTAATCCTATCCTGTGTGATACTGCCTGCTGAGCTGTGTATCTAATCCTATCCTGTGTGATACTGTCTGCTGAGCTGTGTAACTAATCCTATCCTGTGTGATACTGTCTGCTGAGCTGTGTATCTAATCTTATCCTGTGTGATACTGTCTGCTGAGCTGTGTATCTAATCCTGTCCTGTGTGATACTGTCTGCTTAGCTTCTGTCAGGGGCGGACTGACCATTCGGACACTCTGTCATGGACCGAGGGCCCGCGGCCACTAGGGGCCCCGCTCACTCCTGCAGCCAGAGGTCGCAATAACTGCGCATTAATTGGCATCGCAGGAATGGGCATCGCAGTGCGCATGCGCCGGCCGACGGACTGAGTGCGCAGGCGCAGGATCTCGGCGAAACAAGAAGTAAGTAGATGGGCGGTCAGGGGGAAAGAATGGGCGGGGGGAAGCGACAATAAGGCTGAGCTCGCTGGGCACCTACGAGGGTAACGCCGCCCCCGGGCACTTGCGAGCCCTCATTTGCATATGCTACTAAGTTGTTTTTTGCTGGTTTTATAAGTCCAGGATTGCTCATAAAGGTAACGTTTTTATTAACTGGAAGGCTGCTAGAAATCTTTGGGAAGGGTTAAAAAGGTGAAACTTTGATGACAGACTCCCTTTAAGGAGAGCGGGGCGCGCTGCCCAAGTGCGTGGGGAGCCGCGGACTCATGTGACTGGACTGGTCTGAGAGAAAAGCTGACCCTGGGCCTGTGACATCCCCTGGCCGTGTTGTTGTGGCAGTGAAAAGCCTGGCCTGTCAGTCTTCAAGTAAGTGATTCCCCCCTCCCCCAATCATGGTTCCGTCCAGTCTTACAGTTCTCTGCTCCCCCCTCCTCCTGTCACCCCACTAGTGACCCTGCGTCCCCCTCCTCCTGTCACCCCACTAGTGACCCTGCTCTCCCTCCTCCTGTCACCCCACTAGTGACCCTGCGTCCCCCTCCTCCTGTCACTCCACTAGTGACCCTGCTCCCCCCTCCTCCTGTCACCCCACTAGTGACTCTGCTCCCGCCTCCTCCTGACACCCCACTAGTGACCCTGCTCCCCCCTCCTCCTGTCACCCCACTAGTGACCCTGCTCCCCCCTCCTCCTGTCACCCCACTAGTGACCCTGCTCCCTCCTCCTCCTGTCACCCCACTAGTGACCCTGCTCCCCCCTCCTCCTGTCACCCCACTAGTGACCCTGCTCCCCCCTCCTCCTGTCACCCCACTAGTGACCCTGCTCCCCCCTCCTCCTGTCACCCCACTAGTGACCCTGCTCCCCCTCCTCCTGTCACCCCACTAGTGACCCTGATCCCCCTCCTCCTGTCACCCCACTAGTGACCCTGCTCCCCCCTCCTCCTGTCACCCCACTAGTGACCCTGCTCCCTCCTCCTCCTGTCACCCCACTAGTGACCCTGCTCCCCCCTCCTCCTGTCACCCCACTAGTGACCCTGCTCCCTCCTCCTCCTGTCACCCCACTAGTGACCCTGCTCCCCCCTCCTCCTGTCACCCCACTAGTGACCCTGCTCCCTCCTCCTCCTGTCACCTCACTAGTGACCCTGCTTCCCCTCCTCCTGTCACCTCACTAGTGACCCTGCTCCCCCCTCCCTCCTGTCACCTCACTAGTGACCCTGCTCCCTCCTCCTCCTGTCACCCCACTAGTGACCCTGCTCCCTGCTCCTCCTGTCACCCCACTAGTGACCCTGCTCCCCCTCCTCCTGTCACCCCACTAGTGACCCTGCTCCCCCCCTTCCTCCTGTCACCCCACTAGTGACCCTGCTTCCCCCCTCCTGTCACCCCACTAGTGACCCTGCTCCCCCCTCCTCCTGTCACCCCAATAGTGACCCTGCTCCCCCCTCCTCCTGTCACACCACTAGTGACCCTGCTCCCCCTCCTCCTGTCACCCCACTAGTGACCCTGATCCCCCTCCTCCTGTCACCCCACTAGTGACCCTGCTCCCCCCTCCTCCTGTCACCCCACTAGTGACCCTGCTTCCCCTCCTCCTGTCACCCCACTAGTGACCCTGCTCCCCCCTCCTCCTGTCACCCCACTAGTGACCCTGCTCCCTCCTCCTCCTGTCACCCCACTAGTGACCCTGCTCCCCCCCTCCTCCTGTCACCCCACTAGTGACCCTGCTCCCTCCTCCTCCTGTCACCCCACTAGTGACCCTGCTCCCCCCTCCTCCTGTCACCCCACTAGTGACCCTGCTTCCCCTCCTCCTGTCACCTCACTAGTGACCCTGCTCCCCCCTCCCTCCTGTCACCTCACTAGTGACCCTGCTCCCTCCTCCTCCTGTCACCCCACTAGTGACCCTGCTCCCCCCTCCTCCTCTCACACCACTAGTGACCCTGCTCCCCCCTCCTTCTGTCACCCCACTAGTGACCCTGCTCCCCCCTCCTCCTGTCACCCCACTAGTGACCCTGCTCCCCCCTCCTCCTCTCACACCACTAGCGACCCTACTCCCCCCCTCCTTTTGTCACCCCACTAGTGACCCTGTGTGTTCCTGTATGGAGAGGAGCCTGGATGGAGTGTGGGGAGGCCTAGCTCTGTGTCTGTCCCTGTGTGTCACCATCACCATGCCCAGGGGCTTAGCTAAAGGCTCATGGGCCCTGGTGCAAGAGTTCAGCTTGGGCCCCCCTTCCCTCAAACCTTCGTGCTGCATTAGGCATAAATTGAAACTGCACCCCCCCCCTCCTCCATTACAAATTCTTAACCTAACCCCTTCTGTCCAGCCAGAGGTGTAACTTGCATGCACTTTCTATAATACCAGTGTCTTCTTATGTGGCACAAGGGTCTTTGGGCCCCTCAGGCTCCTGGGCCCAGTAGCGACTGCTACCTCTGCACCCCCTATAGCTATGCCCCTGACCATGCCCACAGTGTTCTTATGTCTTGACGCAGCTGCATCAGGACGTTCTGTGCGGGGCAAGAAGAAGAAGAAGGAAGAGGAGGCAGCGCCGCCAGCATGGAGTCCGTGGGAGAGACACAGGGAGGCACACTAAGGACGTAGGTAACACTACCACGTTATCTACACTAGTGTTATCTGTGTTGTTACATAGGACTGCAGGTAACACTACCACATTATCAGCACTAGTGTTATCTGTGTTGTTACATAGGACTGCAGGGGACATCTACTATATTATCTGTACTCAGAGAGTTATCACTGTATAGGGGGCCCACTGAGACTTTATCGCCCAAGGGCCCACATGAGCCTGGAGCCGACCATGCGCGATACGTGGGCGGGGACACAGGGGCCCCATAATCTCCTATTGCCCCGGGGCTCCATGAGTAGTCAGTCTGCCCCTGGCTGCTGTATCTCATCCTATCATGTGTATTATCCAGGGACAGCGTATCTAAGCTACTGTGTGATACGGTCTTAGCATTGTAGTAAATACAGGACAGAAATGGCTGTAAGGAGCTTATGGTTTGGGTCAGTCCGGTGTAAGCAGTGACATCAGGGGACATCATCTTGTTTACATTCCACAGGTGTTTTTGTTACAGTGTGTCAGCGCAGTACTGCCGCTGATGATAATCTCTGTATAATATCCCATCCTGGGGGTGAAGGTCCGGTAATAATGTACTACTGACAACAAGCCTCCTCCCCCCCTCCCCCGCTCCGCTTTCCAGTCAGACTGGTTTGTAACGTTCATAATCCTCCAAAACTTAGGAGGGAAATCCGCCGATGTTTGCTCAGTTCCACTTGGATCCAGATGTAAAGGGCACTGGGCACGGCACACAACTTCCATCGAAACGTCTCGAGGCAGTCAGAGGTTCACTTCAGCATTGCCCACCATGAATTTGTATCTCCTGCTTTGAGAAGTCAGGGTACAAGTTGTCCCACTCTGTACCAAATGAAACATTTTGGGAAGTAGGTGTAGATTAAAAATGTGAAAACCGCTTTTTAATATCTTACTCCTAGGCTGAGATATGATCATTTGAAGTTACAGGCCCGAAGCCTTTGGCTGCACTACTGAAAGATGCCGATGACCATGTGCCTTTTTCTGCTTTTTATCATGTACCGTGTTGTCATAGAGACCTTTGTGTAAACCCTAAGCATCACCTGCATCAGGGCTGGTACGTTCCTGCAGATGTGAAGCCTTACAAGTTCAAAAGAAATCAATGATGATGTCATCAGAACTTCTCAGTAGTGCAGCCTCAGGATTTAGGCCTGTAATTTCAATCTATCATATCTTGGCCCAGAAGTGAGATATTAACATGCGGTTTTCACCATATTAATGTGCACATTTTAGCCTAGTACGTCTCCTTTAATTCTCCCGCTTCTGTTGACAGATCCTGACAGTAGAAAGAAAGATCAGACCATTTGGATTTACCTGGTGCTCCCCTGAGATAAGCGGCATCACATTTGTAATGACAACGCTTCTGAAGATACTTTGACCCATTGTTATGTTATGTCTATGGCTTGTCAATGCCTCGGATACATAGACAACGTTTTTTTGGTCCTGCCTATAGAAAGCAGACAGAGCTAATCAATCAACCGCATTTTTAGGATGAAATTTTAAGAAAACGTATACTGTGCTCACGTTTTCAATATCTTCGATGTACTTATATTAAATCATGTGTTATCCTCCAGTCACATCCAAAGCGGCATTCACAGCACTGCTTGGAAACAGCTCATCTACCTTTTTACTTATTGCCTTATCTGTCTCTTGGGCTCCTCAAAATACATGCCCTCTGAATTCTAGATGCAGCTTTGGATGTGACCGGAGCCTAAAACAGGATGTAACAGAAGATCGCCACAGCCGGGAAAGCAAGTTTTTACAAAGTTACTCAACATCTTAAAGCTAGGAAGTTATATGTTGTGGAATGGTAGAGTGTTCCTTTAAGAAAGTCTGGAATTTTCTTCGAGGAGACGCCTTACATTTTACAGTATGTGACAACAAAATATTTTGGTCCTGTCCATAAAAAGCGGGCGTGGCTAATCAATCAGCCGCATTTTTGGGATGACATTTTAAGGAAAATTATACTGCACCTTGTATGTATCTGTCTTAAAGGGGTTTTCAGAGATTTAAATATTGATGACCAATCCTCAGAATAGGTCATCAGTACCTGATCAGTGGGGGCCCGACACCCGGGACCCCCTCCAATCAGCTGTTTGGTAAGTCAGCGGACGCTGCCTTCTCCTTCTTTTCCTAGGCTGGTGACAACACGCTCATCAGTCACATGGACTAGGAGCAGCTCAGCCCCATAGAAGTGACTAGAGCTGAGCGCAATACCAAGCATGGCCACTATACAATGGACGGCGCTGTGCTTGGTGAGCAGAGAGAAGGCCGCAGTGCTCATAGGAGCATCAGCGCCTTCTCAAACAGCTGATCGTCAGGGGTCCCAGGTGTCGGACCCCCACCGATCAGATACTGATGACCTATCCTGTGGACACGTCTTCAGTTATAAAGTCTGGGAAAACCACTTTAAATCTTGTGTTGTACTCTAATCCCATCCAAAGCTGCAATCACAGCACTGCCAGGAAACAGACCAGTTCATCTACACTTTATTAGCTTGGCTTAGCTTACTGCGTGTCTGTCTTCTGGGCTCCTCTAGTCTAGAGGTATTTGGCTCAGCTGAGGCGGTATTTTGTGCCGCAAAATTGTAATGTTGGCTCCTCCTCCCTGTGTTGGCCCCACCCAGTTTTGTTGGCTCTGCCTACTATCAATTTGGACCCGCCTACAACATGGGGCCACTTAAATATATATTTTTTTTTTCCAGGGCCACTTTAAATTCCCATTGCCTCTAGATGACTGCCCCCTGGATTCTAAATGCAGCTTTGGATGTGACTTGAGCCTAAAGACATGTTCTGAAAGAAGATCACCAAAGCCAGGAAAGTAAAGTTCCACTACTTAAAATTACACAAAGGCTTAAGCTATGAAGTACATAGATGTTGTGGCATAGTGGAGTGTTCCTTTAAGAAATTCTACATCTTTGGACTTTTCTTCGAGGAGATGTCCTACATTTTTACAGTATGTGACAACCAAAGTCCTCTAAGTGCCTCCCTGGGATATCTGAATGCTATTGACTTGCTAATGAGTGAAATATGTCCATTGCCTCTTCCCCGGCTGCCTCCCAGCATCTCTTTCCAAGAGTCTCCTTGACCTCGACCTCCTGCTATATGTTCCTCTGCCTCCACCAGATCCTCCAGCATAGCTGTAGTGTCAAGACATGAAGGAAGGGCCTGAAGAAAACCATCTAAAGTTCATCCATCTCCTTGCATTGAGCACATTATGAAAGCCTCCTCAGACACAGAGAAGAGCTAAACGAGTGCAAAGCGATGACTTCACTCCTCTCCTCTGCGACGTGTCCCAGAAGAAGTCATTAGCCATTTTGCATTTATATTGTATTTTTGAATTCTTTTTTTACATTTACTTTGCATGTTGAGGAAAATGTGTCTCGGTGAAGTAGCGCACAGTGGGCATCCTATAGAACAGCATGCTAACAACCAGGGCCGGTGCAAGGATTTTTGCCGCCCTAGGCAAGATAAAAATTGCGGCCCCCCCTTATCAGATGATCTGCCCATATCATGTTCCACCCCTTTCTCAGCATTTTTCAGGCCCTGTCTGCGTTCCAAATCTCGCGCCTGCGCCGTACCGGTCTTCAGTCGGCGCAGGCGCACTGAGAGGAGGACGCTCGCTCGCACCGGGTGTAGATGTGACGTCATCGGCGCAGGCGCACTGAGGAAGGAGCGGCCGAGCGAGCGTCCTCCTCTCAGTGCGCCTGCGCCGACTGAAGACCGGTACGGCGCAGGCGTGAGATTTGGAACGCAGACAGGGCCAGCCGGAGAAGGAGAGCGCTCGCTGCCCAGTGTCAATCAACAGGAGGAGGGGGCGGTTTTTTGAAAGGAGGATGCGGCGGCTACCAGCAAGCAACCGCCCTACTTGCTGGTAGCGAGGTAATTAACATATTATAAAAGTGCGGTTTTTAAAGAAACAAAGCCACAGAAAAAGGTAAGAGCCCTATATATAGAATAATCGCACTATAAGGATTTTAATTTGCCCAAAAATGAAAAATGACTTTTGGGGGGGTGACAGAAGCCCTTTAAAAGAACTGCTATGCTTCCCTTAGGGTTAATCCAGCTTCTTGTAGCCGTCTCCCTGACAGCCGCTAGAGGAGCTTCCGCTATTCTCGCTGTGAAAATTACAGTGGGAAGACGCGGAACATAGTTTTGAATGCGTGCGCATGCGCATTGGCATCTGAGAGGAGGATCGGGGAGAAGAGTTCCCAGTGCCGGCGCTGGAGAAAGGTAAGTGGCTGAAGGGGTTTGAACCCCTTCAGCCCAGTGGGAGGGGGAGACGAGGGTGCCCCACTCCTAACAACTATATAGTGCCAGGAAAATGAGTTTGTTTCCCTGTTACTATAGTGCTCCTTTACACCAGTACTGCACAGTGTCTGTTCTCTGCAGGAACCGGCTATAGACACCAGTACCTCTACAGTAACTGTACTGGTTCTGGGACTATAGTGTCCTTTTAGGCTCCATTCACACGTCCGCAATTTCGTTCTGCATTTTGCAGAACGGAATTGCGGACCCATTCATTCCTATGGGGCAGCATGATGTGCTGCCCGGACACGGAATTGCGGATCCGCACTTCCGGGTCCGCACTTCCGTTCCGCAAAAAAATAGAACATGTCCTATTCTTGTCCGCAATTGCGGACAAGAACAGGCATATTCTATTAGTGCCGGAAATGTGCGGTCCGCAAAATGCGGAACACACATTGCCGCTTTCCCTGTTTTTGCGGATCCGCGGCTCCGTGTATCCACAAAACACGTTGCGGACGTGTGAATGGAGCATTAATGTGAGGTAAATTAGTTTCCAATGTAGTATTAATGAATAAACAATTACATAATAAACATATTATATTGTCTACTGACCACCAGGACAATAAGATGATCTGGTCTCTGGCTGCAGTCTGGCTCTGGGGACTCCCTCGTCACTCTCTTCTCCCCCGCCCTCCCTTGTCACTCTCCCCCCCCTCCCTTGTCACTCTCATTTACTCCCCCCTCCCTTGTCACTCTCATTTACTCCCCCCTCCCTTGTCACTCTCATTTACCCCCCCCTCCCTTGTCACTCTCATTCCCCCCCTCCCTTGTCACTCTCATTCCCCTCCTCCTTTGTCACTCCCATTCCCCCCCACTCCCTTGTCACTCTCATTTACTCCCCCCCTCCCTTGTCCCTCTCCTTTACTCCCCCCCTCCCTTGTCCCTCTCCTTTACTCCCCCCCTCCCTTGTCACTCTCATTTACTCCCCCCCCTCCCTTGTCACTCTCCCTTGTCACTTCCCCCCTTGTCACTCTCATTTACTCCCCCCTCCCTTGTCACTCTCATTTACTCCCCCCCTCCCTTGTCACTCTCATTTCCCCCCTCCCTTGTCACTCTCATTTCCCCCCCTCCCTTGTCACTCTCATTCCCCCCCTCACCCCCCCTCCCTTGTCACTCTCATTCTTCCCCCCCTCCCTTGTCACTCTCATTCCCCCCCTCATCCCCCCCTCTCTTGTCACTCTCATTCTTCCCCCCCTCCCTTGTCACTCTCATTCCCCCCTCCCTTGTCACTCTCATTCCCCCCCTCCCTTGTCACTCTCATTCCCCCCCTCCTTTGTCACTCTCATTTCCCCCCACTCCCTTGTCACTCTCATTCTTCCCCCCACTCCCTTGTCACTCTCATCATTTCCTCCCCCCCCCTCCCTTGTCACTATCATCCCCCCCCCCACTTCCTTGTCACTCTCATCATTTCCTCCCCCCCACTCCCTTGTCACTCTCATCCCCCCCACCCCCCCCCCACACCCCCTTGTCACTCTCATCATTTCCTCCCCCCCCACTCCCTTTTCACTTTCTTCCCCCCCCCCCACTCCCTTGTCACTCTCATCATTTCCTTCCCCCCCACTCTCTTGTCACTCTCATTCCCCCCCCCACTCCCTTGTCACTCTCATCATTTCCTTCCCCCCCACTCCCTTGTCACCCTCATTCCCCCCCCCCACTCCCTTGTCACTCTCATCATTTCCTTCCCCCCCACTCCCTTGTCACTCTCATTCTTCCCCCCATTCCCTTGTCACTCTCATCATTTCCTTCCCCCCACTCCTTTGTCACTCTCATTCCCCCCCCACTCCCTTGTCACTCTCATTCTTCCCCCCACTCCCTTGTCACTCTCATAATTTCCTCCCCCCCTCCCTTGTCACTCTCATTCCCCCCCACTCCCTTGTCACTCTCATCATTTCCTCCCCCCCACTCCCTTGTCACTTTCATCCCCCCCCACTCCCTTGTCACTCTCATCATTTCCTCCCCCCCACTCCCTTGTCACTCTCATTCCCGCCCCCACTCCCTTGTCACTCTCATTTCCTTCCCCCCCACTCCCTTGTCACTCTCATTCTTCCCCCCACTCCCTTGTCACTCTCATCATTCCCCCCCCACTCCCTTGTCACTCTCATTCTTCCCCCCACTCCCTTGTCACTCTCATCATTTCCTCCCCCCCCCCCCCACTCCCTTTGTCACTCTCATTCCATTTCCCCCCACCTCTAGTGTAGCCTGGCCGAGCTCTGTTTGGTCCGCGGTACAGAAGCATATGTTTCCTGTACCCGGCAGAACTGAAAGGAAGTGCACACTAAGTGAGCACTTCCTGTCAGTCTGGCCGGGTACAGAAAACAAATGCTCCTGTACCGCGGACCGAACAGAGCTCGGCCAGGCTACATTAGAGGCGCTTCCCTCCTGTCAGTTCCTCTCTCTGGGCAGTGCGGCAGCAGCCCGGTGCGGGGTAGGGCCCGGCGCCCGCCGTACTTTAAAAAAAAAAACTTGCGGCTGCCTAGGTCGCCTTACAGGTGGCGCCGGTTCTGCTAACAATGGCAATTATAATTACCAATGATCCATACGTGGTCGCGTGACCATGGAAAACCAAAATGGTGCACCATGTCTTCAGCGCAAGACTCTTAAATGGGAAGTCTAGAACAAACCTTCTCTGTGGACCCCCGGCTTTCGAGACCTTCGTGTCTTTTAGATCACGTCTTGAAACCTGGGACACATTGAGACTTCAGGAAATCTTCTATGTGAGGGTTTGAGCATATGTTAGTAACATAGTTTATAAGGCTGAAAAAAGCCCTCTACGTCCATCCAGTTCGACCTGTTATCCTGCAAGTTTATCTAGAGGAAGGCAAAAAAAACTGTGAGGTAGAAGCCAATTTTCCTCACTTTAGGGGAAAAAATTCCTTCCCGATTCCAATCACGCATCAGAATAACTCCCTGGATCAACGACCTCTCTCTAGTAGCTATAGCCTGTAATATTATTGCACTCCAGAAATACATCCAGGCCCCTTCTGAACTCTTTTAGTGAACTCACCATCACCACTTCCTCAGGCAAATTCTAGGCTTTAGAGAGCTTCAGGATAGGATTTTTTTGGGAGGAGAGTGAGAATCATGGGTGAAATTTGCCTAATTTCATGATCCAGCTCAAGATATGAAAGGTCTTTTAGTGTAGGTTAAAAATTTGAAACCCGTTCTCTAATATCTTACTTCTAGACCAAGATAATTATCTGTAGTTACAGGCCTAGAGCCTGGGGCTGCACTACTGAGAGATTCTGATGACAACATGCCCCCTTTTGATTTGTGTCAGGTCTAATGTTGTCATGGAGGCTTTGTACAGATCCAATTCCCCTTCACCTCAATGACCACACATAGCTGTCAATATTTAGTCCAGGGGAGGTGTAGATATTGATGTAGAGGGTGATTACAGTCATCAGTCCTAGATGAAGGTCCCCTTAGACCCGTATTTCACAAATATTGCGTGTACTTTCAGATGAAATGGACGCAGAGTCAAATGGGTTCCTTGATTCCCAAAGATTCAGGACATTAACGCATGAAACCTAGCCAAACGTCTTCGGACATAGGCCATAGACATTGACTACACTCATCATAGACATTGACTACTCAAAGATAACTTTAGTTATTAGCTGGGTTGGCTTTTTTAGGGCTTATGGATCAAAGATGAATTAGAGTGGAGTTTCGAGGGTATTTCACTTCTCGTATCAAATACTTTGGCCAACTTCAAGGGTCCTTCAGGTCTTGGGTGGATCAACTCAACTAAAGGTGAACTTTCACATTAATATAGTTGTCTCATCGAGACAATCGCTTTTCAGATAGAAGTGACCTACTAAACAGCATGTTTGACTTGTGAACCCCCTAAGATAAAGTGTTATGGCAAGAGAAAGCTGGGGCCAGCCAAAAGTGCCAGTCTGACCCTTGAGTGATTGAAATACTCACCCAGACTTGGACATCTTTCAATACTACTTCCTGTAGGATGGAAAGTTGGTGTCGCATTTCACCGAGAGCAGAATTTCCAACTTGTTTAGACTCATAGTCTTGAGGGGAGACCACTATAAGACTGAGTTGGGCAGTCAGGCAAATTCTAAAGGGCCCAATAATTGGTGAGAACTGGAGTTTATTTAACTTCCTATAGACAATGGAGCCTTGTGGTGGTCCTTTCTTTCTTTTCTGGGTGGATCAACTCAACTAAAGGTGAATTTTCATTTTGAGGCGGGTTGTCTCTTGAAGGGGATTGAAGTGGTCTACAAAACAGCAGGTTCAGATTCAAAAACCCTCGGATCAAGTGGCAGGGAGGGAGCTGGGCTCAGCCATACATGCCAGTTTGAAGCCTGAGGGATCGAGATACTCATCAAGGCTTGGACAACTCCATTTACTACTGATTGTGGGATGGAAAGTTCATATATAGATGTTTCCATTTGTTTAGATAATACTTGTTTAGAAGTCTAGAGAGTAGACCTCAAGAATACTGGGTTTGTCAGGCAGGCGAGTTTTTAAGATCCTTCTTCAATTTTTGTAGATGATGAGGCCTGGTGGCAGTCCTTTCTTTCTTTGCCAACTTTAAGTGCTCTTAGACACTGTTACATCATGCATCCACATTTGTTGGCACCATTCCACCAGTGTTGGCAAGGATTCCCCTCCTACTACTCAATGATATAGGAGGTATGGACAATAAACTATTTGTGCAACCCTCTGTTTAGCCAAGCTGCAGGCAAGCTTTGGCTCATTTAGAAGAAGACTGTAGAAGATTCCATTACCCATGATGCTCTAGGTGCACATCTCATCTTCATCTGTGGATAGAAATGCAGTAGAAAGATCCGCCATTGTGTGGACATATATGTGTGTACTGAATATATTCCATAACATTCATCTACTGTCTAATTGGATCTACCTTGATGAGCACACACTGTTCTCTAACTCGATATTGTGGCTAATTTTTAAAAGAGAAAGATTTTAAAAAAACAAGACCTTAAAGCATTGATGATCGTCCTTGACAGCCGCAGCTGCTTTAGTCAACTGAATTATTGAGCCTTACTGCACAGCTACCTGACATTACAAGCTGCCCTCAATAGATGGTTGTAGCGACACGATAATTGGCATGGGTGGGGGTCTCCTGAGGTGCCCAGGAGAAAAGGAACATCCATGTCTCTGGTTAAATTTCTATTTTAATCAGCCAGGACTTTGACGTTGGGAAATCTGCATGTTCCTTTAGGCTGCGTAGACTTTCATCTATTGTTATTGAATCCTCGGCTGATTTGCAGCTTCAGAATCCATAACTCATCGTCGGTAGATTGCTTCAGCTCTGAACCCGAGCCTGTCATATGTTTCAAAGAACAAAGCGGGCACCCATGAAGTTGTGCTTAAATGGGACACGTCCCTAAGGCTTCCTTCACACAATTTCTCTCAGGCTTTTTAAAAACATATGAGATGCAATTTCATGGCAGGTTGTAAGGGCGTTTTTGTTTCATTTTTGTGGCGTTTTTATGTGTTTTATTAGATGTGTTTTTGTGGCTTCTTTTGAACGTCGACAGGAAAGGTAATTGTCTACTCTCCTATTGTTACTTCCTTTATAGATCTTCATGAACAAAAAAAAGGCAATGCACTCTCTTTGACTCATGTGGTTTTTGAAGCTGGGGTGAACCATGGATGGTGTTAAAACCATACCTACAACATGTTGGATTTTTTTAATAAATGCCATGGACCCAAAAAGCTGTGGGGAAAAAAAAAAAAACATTTGTACTGCGTTGCATGATTTCCACAGATGCAATGGATTGCTAAATTAAATACATTAAGACCACAGGGATTAAATGTGGACTATAGGCCCTGGTTATTGTCCTGAGTGGTTGTGCTTGTGATTCTGCTCGTCTGTATGTGGAGTTATGTGTGGTAGTGTCCCTTGTTCATATAACAGGGTGATCTTATATATTGTTTTTATTACCCTCAGGATTATGGTGAACATTGTGCTTGTTCACATTAGGAGTGAGCGATGGAAGGTTTATCGACTGGATCACGATGGGACCCAATTTTTTATTTTACGAGTTTTTATATTATTATTTTTTTATGCATAGCAAGAACTTCTTGCGGATACAAAAATAATTCGATTTATTAGATATACTTCTGTGCATTATTTACTTTTGTACTTTACTCATGAATATGACTATACACGACAAAGCTATGGGATACTTGGGGTGTCTGGTTGTCCTATCCGCATGTTCTGATTTAATATATGGATAGGCCTTTGGAGCCATCGATCTCAGGGAGAGTGGTGACACTTTTTCCAATGGACATGTATAGGTTTGCCCCCAGAATCTAGAGGATGATCCCGGGTCTGCCATGTTGGATTTCCAGGAATGGTATCCAACGGACAGGGGGGACAATTCAGCTTGTGGCTCTATGATGACAGCATGAGCCACATGCACTGAACTCCTCGTTTAGACTAGGGGGCTATTTAATAATTACCATATTGAGTCTAACATCCAATAAGAGAAGCGGCGGAACTAACGCACAACACATATAGTTTCTCTTTGTATAGTAATGGTACTTCCATCTATATATAGTCACCTTTATCTCCCAGATTGATCGTTGACCCATTGATGTTGCCTTCCATGTGTGAACCGGCGCGATGTGGAGTGCAATGAGACTCTACCAAGGGCCACTGCAAGCATGTGTATTCTGTCAGTTTCACGCTTATGTCTATGGCCTTTATTTTTGATGATTCTATACTTTCGATATGTGTAACGTACCCTAGGAATGAGACAATGTTCCAGATATAATAATCATACATTTGGGAACGAGATCAAACATGCAATTATATTCTTTTATGTGTCCGCAAGACTATGGAGCACCTGGATTTCTACATTGTTCATTCCGATCATGTGATACATCTAATCACATGACCGGAGGAGTGATCACATGCTTGAAGGTCCTTGGACATGCGCATCTCAACGATCGGCCTGAACAGGTGATCATGTGATCAGAACCCCTAGGAAGGTCCTTTGACCTGGGCAATGGTATGTCTGAGACGCCGGGACCCACGTGTATTGACCCCATCGCGCACTCCTGTGATCCAGCTCATCATTTTACTGAAGGTACACCTGTACACTCTAGTCTCTTGGAAGACCTACACCTGAGTGGATTATTGTCACAATTAAAGTATTTTGTTTTATATATGATATGTCGAATCGGTTATGGGAATGATTAACACTATATCACTGTACTTAGATCCGAGACAGGATGTGATTGTATTAGTATATTGATAGCACTGTCTGTATTACTATTTTTAAATCTATTATGTTTAATGAATGTATTTGACTCATTGATTGTTTAAAGAGGACCTTTCACCTATTCTTACCCTATGAACTAACTATACAGATATGTAGAGCGGCGCCCGGGGATCTCACTGCACTTACTATTATCCCCAGGCGCCGCTCCGTTCTGCCGCTATGCCCTCCGGTATCTCCGTTCCCTAAGTTATAGTAGGCGGAGATACCAGTCCCTAAGTTATGGTAGGCGGAGTCTGCCCTAGCGCTGGCCAATCGCAGCGCAGAGCTCACAGCCTGTGAGGTTATTTTCTCCCAGGCTGTGAGCTCTGCAATGCGATTGGCCAGCGCTAGGGCAGACTCCGCCTACCATAACTTAGGGAACGGAGATACCGGAGGGCATAGCAGGAGAACGGAGCGGCGCCCGGGGATAATAGTAAGTGCAGTGAGATCCCCGGGCGCCGCTCCACATGGCTGTATAGTTAGTTCATAGGGTAAGAATCGGTGAAAGGTCCTCTTTAATGATGTGAAGGTGTTTAAATATGTACACTGCACTGCCCACTATGTCACTGCTTGAGGAAAATCCCATTGAGAGGATTGAAACGTCGCATGCCTGGTGAATAAAGCCTTTTTTCTACTTCTTTACTACCTGGATGTGCTGCGGAATTCTTTATTTTTATATTTTGGAGGTTGATCGCCTCCTCAGCCGCTGGCACTCCGACTGTACCTTACAGACAGTGGTGCTGCCCACATCCCTTTATTTATATTAATATCTGAAGGCAACACCTTTTATCTAAAAAGCATCACAAAAAAGTTACAATAGGGAAAAACATAACTGCATGAAATCCAGCAAAATCAGGGCCCTATTTGCTCCTGCTATAGAATTAGGGCTAAATCGCCGTTTATTCTCTCCTCCAGAAATGTTCTATCCGTGTCCACAAAATGGACAAGAATAGGACGTTTTATTTTATTACAAGTCACAGAAAGTTATGGATGCGGACAGCACACGGGTATCTGCATCTTTTGCAGCCCCATTGAGATTAATGGGTCCACATCTGATCCGCAAAAAATGCGGATTGAATGCGGACCAAAACTATGGTTGATTGCACTAGCTCTTAGAGTAAGAAAAGCCAGTCAAGTGAAGCTGTCACCCCTCCTGACCTACTGATACTAAAATACATCCTGTATTACACTCCAGAGCTGCGCTCACTATTCTGCTGGTGATGACTCCCACTGTATACATACATTACATTACTTATCCTGTACTGATCCTGAGTTATATCCTGTATTATACTCCAGAGCTGCACTCACTATTCTGGAGCAGTCACTGTGTACATAAATTACATTACTTATCCTGTACTGATTCTGAGTTACATCCTGTATTATACTCCAGAGCTGTACTCACTATTCTGCTGGTGCAGTCATTGTGTACATACATTACTTATCCTGTACTGATCCTGAATTACATCTTGTATTATACTCCAGAGCTGCACTCACTTTTCTGCTGGTGCAGTCACTGTGTACACACATTACATTACTTATCCTGTACTGATCCTGAGTTACATCCTGTATTATACTCCAGAGCTGCACTCACTATTCTGCTGGTGCAGTCACTGTGTACATACATTACTTATCCTGTACTGATCCTGAGTTACATCCTGTATTATACTCCAGAGCTGCACTCACTATTCTGCTGGTGCAGTCACTGTGTACATACATTACTGATCATGTACTGATCCTGAATTACATCCTGTATTATACTCCAGAGCTACACTCACTATTCTGCTGGTGGAGTCACTGTGTACATACATTACTTATCCTGTACTGATCCTGAGTTACATCCTGTATTATACTCCAGAGCTGCACTCACTATTCTGCTGGTGCAGTCACTGTGTACATACATTACTTATCCTGTACCGATCCTGAGTTACATCCTGTATTATACTCCAGAGCTGCACTCACTATTCTGCTGGTGCAGTCACTGTGTACATACATTACTGATCATGTACTGATCCTGAGTTACATCCTGTATTATACTCCAGAGCTGCACTCACTATTCTGCTGGTGCAGTCACTGTGTACATACATTACTTATCCTGTACTGATCCTGAGTTACATCCTGTATTATACTCCAGAGCTACACTCACTATTCTGCTGGTGGAGTCACTGTGTACATACATTACTTATCCTGTACTAATCCTGAGTTACATCCTGTATTATACTCCAGAGCTGCACTCACTATTCTGCTGGTGCAGTCACTGTGTACATACATTACTTATCCTGTACTGATCCTGAGTTACATCCTGTATTATACCCCAGAGCTGCACTCACTATTCTGCTGGTGCAGTCACTGTGTACATACATTACTTATCCTGTACTGATCCTGAGTTACATCCTGTATTATACTCCAGAGCTGCACTCACTATTCTGCTGGTGCAGTCAATGTGTACATACATTACTTCTCCTGTACTGATCCTGAGTTACATCCTGTATTATACTCCAGAGCTGAACTCACTATTCTGCTAGTGCAGTCACTATGTACATACATTACATTACTTATCCTGTACTGATCCTGAGTTACATCCTGTATTATACTCCAGAGCTGTACTCACTATTCTGCTGGTGCAGTCATTGTGTACATACATTACTTATCCTGTACTGATCCTGAATTACATCCTGTATTATACTCCAGAGCTGCACTCACTATTCTGCTGGTGCAGTCATTGTGTACATACATTACTTATCCTGTACTGATCCTGAATAACATCCTGTATTATACTCCAGAGCTGCACTCACTATTCTGGAGCAGTCACTATGTACATACATTACATTACTGATCCTGAGTTACATTCTGTATTATACTCCAGAGCTGCACTCTCTATTCTGCTGGTGCAGTCACTGTGTACATACATTACTTATCCTGTGCTGATCCTGAGTTACATCCTGTATTATACTCCAGAGCTGCACTCACTATTCTGCTGGTGGAGTCACTGTGTACATACATTACATTACTTATTCTGTACTGATCCTGAGTTATATCCTGTATTATACTCCAGAGCTGCACTCACTGTTCTGCTGGTGCAGTCACTGTGTACATACATTACATTACTTATCCTGTATTGATCCTGAGTTACATCCTGTATTATACTCCAGAGCTGTACTCACTATTCTGCTGGTGGAGTCACTGTGTACATACATTACATTACTTATCCTGTACTGATCCTGAGTTATATCCTGTATTATGCTCCAGAGCTGTACTTGCTGTTCTGAGGCTTGCTATTGAAAACAGCCAGCAAGCTTTGGTGGTGGGGGTGGGGAATTGTTTTTCTTATATCAGATTACTGTAGACAGTCTGGTATAAAGAAGACACTTCAGCAAAACAAACCATGATAGTAAGCTGTGTGCAAACAGTGTTTATGGAATGTTGGGAGAGAAGAAGCCTGCAGAATTGTGAATGCAGCTCTAAAGTACATTCCTGTAATGTAATAATTGCTATAATACTGATTTTCCAGATCACAAACTTTTGTGCACTATTTTTACAGGATGAATCAAGAAACCATTACTTAGAAGCTGAACAGATGATGCCTTTTCAAACTTCTAAAAAAGCTTCTGATTAATTCATCAAAGATTCTCTGTGCAGCTGCTAATGCCAATGTTTAAAGCGGAATCAAAAGAGATTAAAAAATGACGAGCAGATAAACCACAGAGATGTAAGAAACTATACAGAGTATCTATTTCTAACACAATCTGCTACAAAACATCTCTCCCCTGTACAGCCTTCAGGAACCCCAGGGGGATACAGGAGCTTATATAATGTTATCACCCCTCTTACCAATCACAGCCTGCTACTGTCATCTTCCCCCTGTGCGGCCCTCAGGAACCCAAGGGGGATATAGGAGCGTTTATCATGTTATCACCGCTCTTACCTACCACAGCTTCTTACTTTCATCTCTCCCCTGTACAGCCCTCAGGAACCCAGGGGGATACAGGAGCTTTTATCATGTTATCACCCCTCTTATCAATCATAACCTGCTACTGTCATCTTCCCCCTGTACAACCCTCAGGAAACCTAGGGGGATAAAATAGCCTTTTCATGTTATCACCCCTCTTACCAATCACAGCTTCTTACTGTTATCTCTCCCCTGTACAGCCCTCAGGAACCCCAGGGATACAGGAGCTTTTATCAGGTTATCACCCCTCTTATCAATCATAACCTGCTACTGTCATCTTCCCCCTGTACAACCCTCAGGAAACCTAGGGGGATAAAATAGCCTTTTCATGTTATCACCCCTCTAACCAATCACAGCTTCTTACTGTTATCTCTCCCTTGTACAGCCCTCAGGAACCCCAGGGGGATATAGGAGCTTTTTTCATGTTATTGCAGTGGCCGGGTTTGGGGTGGCCCCAACGCTACACGCTGGGTTCCCCGGACACCGTTGAGATGCCACCACATGTTGCTGCTCTCCGGTAGGGATGGTAAGGCGTGGTGCATCCCAATGGGAAATAAGTTCAGAGAGTCAAGGTCTGCAGTAAACCAGTGCGCTTCTTTATGGGAGGAATTCAGGAGCAAAACAATACAGGCGAGGCATAGGGCCGGCTTCTCCAGTCTCCTCCCTGGCAGATGAAGGGTTTGATGCTGAGGAAAGGCCTGAGCTAGCTGTCCCTCTCTCTCTTCAGAAGGCTTATCCCTGTCTCAGCATCTTCTTCTGGTCACTCCATAGTCTGGCATGAGTCTCCTCTTCCAAGCACTGTTCCCTAACTGCAGCACCCTGACTCTCTGGACTTATTTCTAGTGTTCAACGAACCCGAACTGTAAACTTTGGGTCCATACCGAACTTTGTGTGTTTGGGTACCCAAACCCGAACTTTTAATAAAGGCATTTAATAAAGCTTGTTGAAAGGCTGAAGGGCAGCCAATCAACAAGATTTTAAGCTGTGGGCACTTAGAAGCCATTACAGCCATGCATACTAATGGCATGGCGGTGATTGGCCGGTCCATCATGTGACCCAGCCTCTATACAAGCTGGATCACGTGTAGAACCGCCCATCAGCTCTGAGTAGTGCGGGGACAGGAAGCAGAAGTGAAGGAGAGAGTTAGGAATCTCATCTGGCTATTTATTCTGTGGGTGACCTATAGTGATTTTTTTGTGGGTTCAATACACCAGCTTTGCACCCCTGAGACAGAAATTTAATAATCAATCTGGCTGTTAATTCCGAGGGTGACTAGTGATGAGCAGCAGGGGCAATATTCGAATTCGCAATATTTCACGAATATTTTGTAGAATACGAGAATTTGCGATCATTTTCTTGATTGCGAAAATCGGCAATGTAATATGCACGTATTGCGCGTGCAATACCGGATTGAGTCACTTTTGCTACATTTTCCAAGCTACTAGAAGTCTCCTGAGACTGGAGAAAATGGTTGGCACGGCAGAACATTACAATAGCTTTATATGCAGATAGAGTGCTCCAATATATTCGCGATTGCACAAATCGGCAATTAATGATGTGCATATTTTGGTGCAATACGTGATAGCAGGTCTGACTACATACAGTCCTGATCAAAAGTTTAAGACCACTTGAAAAATGGTAAACAATCCTATGTAGCGTGGCTGGATCTTAACAAGGTTCCAAGTGGAGCTTCAACATGCAACAAGAAGAAATGGGAGTGAGACAAAACATTTTTTGAGCATTCAATTTAATGAAAACAACGAATAAACTGAAACAGGCTGTTTTTCAGCTGATCCAAAGTTTAGGACCACACCTCCAAAAAAAACTAAACCCCCCCAAAAACAGAAATCCAACTTCCAAACATGAACTCAGTAATGAGTAGCTCCGCCGTTATTGTTTCGGCATGCTTGATGCAAGCGTTTCCATGAGGTGAGTGGGAACATTTCTCCAAGTGGTGAAGACGGCCGCACGAAGGCCATCTACTGTCTGGAACTGTTGTCCATTTTTGTAAACTTCCCTTGCCATCCATCCCCAAAGGTTCTCAATTGGTTGTAAATTTTTGTTTTATTAAGGAAAATAACAAAAGGTATTGTAAACATTATGAAATGCAAATTAGGATATCCTTCACCATTATATAAGCATGGATATAAAGGCAATGTCGATCAATGACAAAATTTAAATGAGTATAGAGTGTTCGAAAAGAACATATGATTAATATATCTAACGTATTCACTGTAATATTTTCAAGCTGTAAATATAGCATATAATAATAGGCAATCTTTATTTACGGTTACATATAGTATTCAAAATAGAAATGTCGAATGGTGAAAGGAGTAAGAAGGGAGGGGAAGGGAAAGGGAAGGGAAACTAGAAAAAAGGAACAAAATGAAACAAACAAAACAGAACAATGTCACATTTTATTTAACGCATTCAAAAAGAAAAAATCAAATCTCAAGGATGAAACTTCAATCAAAGTACTTGACTATCATGTTTGTGGATACATAGTCGATCCATTTGGACCAGATCCTGAGATACTTCTTTGGATTTCCATCAATTGTCCATCTTAAATTTTCGAACCTACTAACTAACATGACCTCCTTAAACCATTCTTGTATAGATGGTGTATCTACGCTCGACCGATGCCTAGGGATAATGGTTTTAAGAGCAGCAATTAAAAATGGAAAGAGTCCGTCTCTGAGGCAGGCGTTTTTTTTGTTAAAGAGTCCTAACAGGATTAGTTCTTTGTCCACCTCCACTTCAGTTTTATATACCTCAAAAAGTATCTGGTTGAATTTGGACCAAAGTGGGGTAATCTTATTACAATCGAACCAGATGTGAGTATAAGAGCCGATTCCTCCACCGCATCTACAGCAATGTACTGGAATTTCTGGATTAATCTTGTTCAGAATGACAGGAGTCCTATACCATCTGGAAACAAGTTTAAAGTGTGACTCTTGGAGTCTTGTTGAGGTCACTTTGGGTACGGAGGATTGCAAAATTGAAGTGGTTTCTTGTTCATTAAAAGACTTTTGGAGTTCAGTTATCCAACTACTAAGATACGGCGGAGGAAGTGCAGTCTCATTAATAATAGAATAGAATTTAGATACACCATGATGAAGAGGGGCCAAGCTGGGCATTATTTTAGAAATATTGTTTCGGGATGTTTGTGATATGGATTGGAAAGTCATTGAGGCAAAGAGCTTCATAATCTGATCATATTCATTTTTAGTGACAATGAATCCACATCTTTGCACAGATTTGGCCTTTTAAGGGCAGGTGGTCCTAAAATTTGGATCAGCTGAAAACCTGCCTGTTTTCAGTTTAATCGTTATTTTCAATTAATTGAATGCTCAAAAAATGTTTTGTCTCACTCCCATTTCTTCTTGTTGCATGTTTTGCACGCTGTGCCATCAGAGCCTGAAGCGTAAATGTTCTAAACCTGAGCACAACCTGCATGACCAGGCATCTAACTGCAAAGCACGAGCTGCAGTGGAGTAGACACCTGAAAAACCACGAAAGATCTCTGGCTCCTCCTGCTTCCTCTTCTGCTGCGGCCTCTTCCCCTCCCTCTAGAGTGACAGTAACACCTGCCACCCCGCAAACAGAGGATGTGGCAGAAGCACCACCACCTGGGTCACCAAGCATCTCCACAATGTCCCATGGAAGCCTTCAGCTCTCCAACCCCCAAACACTGGAGAGGAAGAGGAAGTACCCCACTACCCACAAGCGATCCTTGGCCCTGAATGCCAGCATTTCTAAATTCCTGGCCTTTAAAATGCTTTCATTCCGTCTGGTGGAGACGGAGACTTTTAAAAACCTTATGGCGGTGGCTATCCCACAGTACGTGGTTCCCAGCCGCCACTACTTTTCCAGGCGAGCCATCCCTGCCCTGCACAACCAAGTGGTGGACAAAATTAGGTGTGCACTGCGCAACACCATCTGTGGCAAGTTCCACATAGCAACCGATACGTGGACCAGTAAGCACGGTCAGGAATGTTATATCTCCCTAACTGCACACTGGGTAAATGCAGTGGCGGCTGGGCCTGAGGCGGATAGCAGTTTGGCGCATGGCCATCCACCACCAAGGATTGCGGGATGTTTCTCGTTGCCTCCTGTTGCTTCCTCTTCCTACTCCACTTCCTCCTCTACCACCTCCCCATCCAGTCAGCGTAACACCTTTACCACCAACTTCAGCACAGCCAGGGGTAAACGACAGCAGGCAGTTTTAAAACTTATCTGTTTGGGGGGAAAAAACACACCGCGCAGGAGCTATGGACGGGCATGGAACAACAGACCGATGAGTGGTTGGTGCCGCTGAGCCTCAAGCCCGGCCTGGTGGTGTGCGATTACAGGCGAAATCTCGTAGCAGCTCTGGGGCTAGCCGGTTTGACGCACATCCCTTGCCTGGCGCATGTGCTGAATTTGGTGGTGCAGAGGTTCCTGAAAAATTTCCTCGATATGTCAGATCTGCTGCAGAAAGTGCGGGCCGTCTCTGCGAGCTTTCTGCGTTCTCACCCTGCTGCTGCTCACCTGTCTGTGCTGCAGCGTAACTTCGGCCTTCCCGCTCACTGCTTCATATGCGACGTACCCACAAGGTGGAACTCCACCTTGCACATGCTGGAGAGACTGTGCGAGCAGCTGCAGGTGATAGTGGAGTTTCAGCTGCAGCACGCACGGGTGAGTCGCTCTGCGGAACAGCACCACTTCACCACCAATGACTGGGCCTCCATACGGGACGTGTGTGCTGTGTTGCGCTGTTTCGAGTACTCCACCAACATGGCCAGTGCCGATGACACCGTCCTCAGTGTTACTATCCCACTTCTATGCCTCCTTGAAAAAACAGTTCGGGCAATAATGGAAGAGGATGTGGCACAGGAGGAGGAAGAGGGATCATTTCCACGGTTATCAGGCCAGTCATTTACAAGTGGCTAGAAGCGTGGGTTCCTGCACCAACAGAGGCCAGGTACACAACTGTCCAGCCAGAGCACAGTTCTGGAGGATGAGGATGAGGATGAGGAACCATGTTCACAGCAGGATGGCACCCAAAGCAGCTCATGGGCACATGTCTACACATACTGACTGATGGGCCTGCCCCATTCAACTTCTGGGTCTCCAAATTGGGCACATGGCCTGAGCTTGCCCTTTACGCCTTGGAGATGCTGGCCTGCCCTGCGGCCAGTGTATTGTCTGAACGTGTGTTTAGCACGGCATGGAAGGTGATCGCAGACAAGCGCAGCCGCCTGTCCACAGCCAACTTGGACAAACTCACGTTTATTAAAATGAACCAGGCATGGATCCCTGAGGACTTGTCCGTACCTTGTGCTGAATAGACAAGTATACCGGCCGCACCCAGCCATTGTTATACTGCAGCGTACTTTCTCTTTGCATTCTCTTTTATAGTTCTTAATGTTTGGGGGGTCTTCCCAAATTTATAAAAAAAAATATAAATAAAAAAGTAAATAAATAAAGGGAAAAAAATTAAACTAAAAAAACAACAAAACAGTGTTGGCTACCTCCTCCACCTACACCGCCACGTCCACCGCCTCCTCAACCCCCTACTCCACTTTGACCAAAGCCTCCTAGTTCAAGATTATTCTATGTTATTTTAAGTAATTTCTGTGACGAATACCACACCTCGTGCCCGCTTGACGTCCACTACGTCGAGCTCACGAGACGCGGTATTGTCCCTGGTTACCAAAAACGAGACGTTATGCCCCCTGGGAGGAGCAGGTAAGGTCAAGTTTGTACAGTTTACACAGACACCTCCTGTCCACGCGGGCACAGAGAGGCAACAAGCTGAGAGAGCCTTTTCACTGCCGCAGTGAAAACAGCGCTTTCTCAACCTGGGAAATCTGCCACCAGCTTCTCGTTTAATATAAGCCCGGTCCGCTAACGGGATTATATAGGGTCAGAAACCAACCCACTAGCTTAAAACTTGGCCAAAACATGGACGTGGGGATTCGTGATCGAGATACAAGATAGCACAAGATTAAATTATATATTTAATCGCCGTGAGGGCACACTAGATTTAACACAATATACACAGAGAATATACACAGTGGTCTGAGGTTACAGATACGGGTTGTATGGGTACAACAGGGTTAAGCAGAGTAAAAGTCAGTTACCGGGTAAGATGAAAGTTCCTTTTGGTTGTGAGATGTTCTTTGCTGGAGTCCACATGAAGGGCCGTGATCTCAGCTAGTTCCTGGGTCCCTCTAAGCACATTACACGATGTGACCCTTCTTCAGAGAAAGACACGGCCTCTTGCTGGCACAAGCCTTTTAACCTGTAGCCGGCCCCTCCTCTCCCGGCCTCAGGGAGGGGTCCACTCCCCCTCTTCTGGGCTGGCAGTAAATGACCCACAAAACCCTTTAGGGTTCATAGCTCCAGACCAGAGGGTCACAGGGAGATGGTTCCAGGACCAACAGACCTGCCTGGGTTCCGGCTACAAGTAGAGTCCAAACCTGGTACCGTTATGTGGTTTCTATGGGAAGATATGGATATCTCCCTCCCCTGACCTCGTCCCATTAACCCCTTAAGGACACAGCCTTTTTACACCTTAGGACCAGGCCATTTTTTGAAAATCTGACCAGAGTCCCTTTAAGTGCTGATAACTTTAAAACGGTTTGACTTATCCAGGCCGTTCTGAGATTGTTTTTTCGTCACATATTGTACTTCATGACACTGGTAAAATGGAGTCAAAAAAAAAATTTTTTTTGCACCAAAAAATACCTAATTTAACAAAAATTTGAAAAAAATTTGCAAATTTCAAAGTTTCAGTTTCTCTACTTCTGTAATACATAGTAATACCCCCAAAAATTGTGATGACTTTACATTCCCCATATGTCTACTTCATGTTTGAATTGTTTTGGGAATGATATTTTATTTTTTGGGGATGTTATAAGGCTTAGAAGTTTAGAAGCAAATCTTGAAATTTTTCTGAAATTTACAAAAACTCAATTTCTAGGGACCAGTTCAGGTCTCAAGTCACTTTGCGAGGCTTACATTATAGAAACCACCCAAAAATGACCCCATCTAAGAAACTACACCCCTCAAGGTATTCAAAACTGATTTTGCATACGTTGTTAACCCTTTAGGTGTTGCACAAGAGTTATTGGCAAATAGGGAGGAAATTTGAGAATTTCATTTTTTTGTCTAATTTTTCATTTTAACCCATTTTTTCCACTAACAAACCAAGGGTTAACAGCCAAACAAGACTGTATCTTTATTGCCCTGACTCTGCCATTTACAGAAACACCCAATATGTGGCCGTAAACTACTGTACGGCCACACAGCGGGGCGTAGAGTGAAAGGTGCGCCGTTTGGTTTTTGGAAGGCTGATTTTTATGGACTAGTTTATTTACACCATGTCCCATTTGAAGCCCCCTGATGCACCCCTAGAGGAGAAACTCCCTAAAAGTGACCCCATCTAAGAAACTACACCCCTCAAGGTATTCAAAACTGATTTTACATACGTCGTTAACCCTTTAGGTGTTGCACAAGAGTTATTGGCAAATGGCGATGAAATTTGAGAATTTCATTTTTTTGCCTAATTTTCCATTTTAACCCATTTTTTCCACTAACAAAGCAAGGGTTAACAGCCAAACAAGACTGTATCTTTATTGCCCTGACTCTGCTGTTTACAGAAACACCCCATATGTGGCCGTAAACTACTGTACAGGCACACAGCGGGGCGTAGAGTGAAAGGTGCGCCGTTTGGTTTTTGGAGGGCTGATTTTGCTGGACTGTTTTTTTGGCACCATGTCCCATTTGAAGCCCCCCTGATGCACCCCTAGATTATAAACTCCATAAAAGTGACCCCATCTAAGAAACTACACCCCTCAAGGTATTCAAAACTGATTTTACAAACTTTGTTAACCCTTTAGGTGTTGCACAAGATTTAATGGAAAATAGAGATACAATTTCAAAATTTCACTTTTTTGGCAGATTTTCCATTTTAATATTTTTTTTCTAGTTACAAAGCAAGGGTTAACAGCCAAACAAAACTCATTATTTATGGCCCTAATTCTGTAGTTTACAGAAACACCCCATATGTGGTCGTAAACAGCTGTACGGGCACACGGCAGGGCGCAGAAGGAAAGGAACACCATATGGTTTTTGGAAGGCATATTTTGCTGGACTGGTTTTTTTGACACCATGTCCCATTTGAAGCCCCCCTGATGCACCCCTAGAGTAGAAACTCCAAAAAAGTGACCCCATTTTAGAAACTACGGGATAGGGTGGCAGTTTTGTTGGTACTAGTTTAGGGTACATATGATTTTTGGTTGCTCTATATTACACTTTTTGTGCGGCAAGGTAACAAGAAATAGCTTTTTTGGCACCGTTTTTTTTTTGTTATTTACAACATTCATCTGACAGGTTAGATCATGTGGTAATTTTATAGAGCAGGTTGTCACGGACGCGGAGATACCTAATATGTATACAATTTTTTTTATTTATGTAAGTTTTACACAATGATTTCATTTTTAAAACCAAAAAAATGTTTTAGTGTCTCCATAGTCTAAGAGCCATAGTTTTTTCAGTTTTTGGGCGATTATCTTAAGTAGGGTCTCATTTTTTGCGGGATGAGATGACGGTTTGATTGGCATCTATTTTGGGGTGCATATGACTTTTTGATTGCTTGCTATTACACTTTTTGTGACGTAAGATGACAAAAAATGGCTTTTTTTACACCGTTTTTATTTTTATTTTTTTACGGTGGTCATCTGAGGGGTTAGATCATGTGATATTTTTATAGAGCCGGGCGATACGGACGCGGCGATACCTAATATGTATACTTTTTTTTTATTTATGTAAGTTTTACACAATGATTTCATTTTTGAAACAAAAAAAATCATGTTTTAGTGTTTCCATAGTCTAAGAGCCATAGTTTTTTCAGTTTTTGGGCGATTATCTTGGGTAGGGTATGATTTTTGCGGGATGAGATGACGGTTTGATTGTTACAATTTTGGCGTACATGCGACTTTTTTGATCACTTTTATTACCTTTTTTGGGAAGTAAGGTGGGCAAAATTTCAATTTCATCATAGTTTTTTATTTTTTATTTTTATGGTGTTCACCGTTCGGGTAAAGTAACATGACCGTTTTATAGATCAGGTCGTTACGGACGCGGCGATACCAAACATGTGTAGGGAATTTTATTTTTTTCATTTTTTATCAGTGATAAATGTGTTTTTTGATTTTTACTTTTTTTCACTTTTATTCACTTTTTTTTGACCCAGACCCACTTGGTTCTTGAAGATCCAGTGGGTCTGATGTCTGTATAATACAGTACAGTACAATATATATTGTTCTGTACTGTATTTTACTTACACTGAACAGATCTATGCCTTTCAGCACAGATCTGTTCAGCACCATGGACAGCAGGACGCCTGAGAGGCGTCCTGTTGCCATGGGAACCTTCCCCGTCTGCTCAGTACTGCTCAGAACTTCGCAGACGGGGAAGGGTAAGGAGGGGATCTCTCGGGGGGCTCTCTCCCTCCCCATCGGGGGGCTGTAAAGGCACAGCAGCCCCCCGATGGGAGAGGGAGGGAGCTCCCTGCGCTGTTAACCTTTTCCATACAGCGGTCCGTACGGACCGCTGTATGGAAAGGGTTAAACGGCTGACATCGCATCGCAGATGTCAGCCGTTTATACCAGGGTGCCAGCAATGTGCTGGCACCCTGGTATCCCCACTAGACACCAACGATTATACAAGGGGAGGCGGGCGGGGGATCGCGATCCCGCCTGCCGCACCGCCCGCCTCCCGCACCGCCCACACCGCCCGCAACCCTCCCCCTGCACCTCCCGCCACCATAAAAATCATTCGGGGGTGCAGGGGGGGTAAATAAAACTTTTTTTTTGGCATATAAAGTTTCTGATCCCCGCGGTCAGGGACTGCGGGGACCAGAAACTTCAGAAATCGCAGCAAACCGCAGGTCTGAATTGACCTGCGGTTTGCCGCGATCGCCGACATGGGGGGGTCACGGGACCCCCCCGCGCATTTAGCCTAGGTGCCTGCTCAATGATTTGAGCAGGCACCGGGTTCCGATCACTGCCAGCCGCACGGCAGTGATCGAAAATACACAGGGCGTACATGTACGCCCTGTGTCCTTAAGTACCAGGGCACAAGGGCGTACCTGTACGCCCTATGTCCTTAAGAGGTTAAACAAAGACCATGGGCACGTACATCATGGCAACCGGGACACAAATATGTATCCGGTTTGTGCCTGCAATGGCCAGGCGATTCATAATTCCTTATGAAAGATAGGTGCCAACATGTCTGGGAGGTCTCATTGATCCTGGGCAAGGGCTGATACCTCCTGCTGGGGGTTTTCCTGCAGGATTTAGCTTGGCTCCAAACTGGTTGACTGAGGTGTGACCTTCTCCACCTGGACCTCCTTGAAGCCTGGACCTCCTAGGGCTTTCTTCCTTGCCAGCTAACACTCAGATGGCTGGGGGGGTGGAAACTTATTTTGCATGTATACTGATGAACCTGCCAAGAGGTGAATCAAATGACAATCAGGGCTTTGAAGCAGTGCCCTCCTGTGGAGTTCACTACCTCTGCTATCTGTCAGCAAATGGGGGTGTGAGGACATGGCTGACAGTAAATGCTAATCCATATTCCTCACAATTTCCCTATCCACATTTGTTTGCAGGGCAGCTGTCCAGCTCTTTCCCCAATTTTGCTTCCTTTTGCAGCCCTCTAGCCCTTACTACGACTATTATACAGCCATTTTAGTGCCCCAAAGTTCGAGACCCCATTGACTTCAATGGGGTTCGGGTTCGAGTTCGGGTCAAGTTCGGAAACCGTACTTTTACCCGAAGTTCGGCCGAACCCAGCGAACCCGTACATCCATGGGTCTGCTCAACCCTACTTATTTCCTATTGGGGTGGACAACGCCTTACCATCTGTTTCGGAGAGCAGCAACACGTGGTGACATCTTGACGGTGTCCGGGGGACCCAGCATAGCATTGGGGTCACCCCAAACCCAGCCACTGCAATTTGGTGTCACGAACAGGATACGGTCCAGCACCAGCAGTTATTGTGGATCCAGCTCCAGTGGATCGAGACAGCCAGTGGTGACTACAGGAACGCCCCATCCCGTATCTGAGGGGAACCAGCAACATACAAGCATCTGTACCGTAAGTGTTCCCCTTGTGGGGTCTGCCACAAGCAAGTGACTGTGCTAGTGAGCCTGTGTCCTGCATTATTAGCTAGAGATTTGCTAGTGAAGGACTTGGTTACTGCCTCATTGTACTACTATACTTTGCTGCCATGTCAGTAGATGGAGACTGTGATATGCCTGCCAGTTCTGGGGTTTCTAGACCTTCTCCAACAATACCCCTGTCAGTACCATATTGTTTTGGCGCACCATGGTTACCAAAATATGGAGGACAGCCTACAGGCCTCAAAAATTTTAGCAGATGAGCGCCATTTACAAGACGATTTCCCTTAATGATGACCAGAAAGTCGCTATGTTGATTGGTCAATTGGAGGGAGCAGCTCTAAGGGAGGTTAAGTCATGGCCTAGTACAGAGAAGTGTACTGCTGACCAAATTTTAGACAGACTTGCCAGCATGTTTGACAGGCGCACATTAAAAATACATTTCTTTAGCCGCAAACAAAGGATGGGTGAAAACCTGCAAGATTTTGCTCTAAGCCTCCAGGAAGCTCTGCGTACCATCCAGCACATGGGTCCACATGAGGTATTTAACACAGACCAGACTCTGAAAGACCAGTTTGTAGAGGGTGCCAGACTAGATGCTGTAAAAACCCAGCTGAGTAGGGTTGAGCAGACCCGTGGATGTTCGGGTTCGCCGGGTCCGGCCGAACTTCGGGTAAAAGTTCAGGTTTGGGATCCGTACTTGACCCGAACCCAAACCCAATTGAACTATGGGGCACTAAAATTGCTGTAAAAAAGTCGTAGTAAGGGCTAGAGGGCTCCAAAAGGAAGCAAAATGGGGGTAAGAGCAGGACAGTTGCCCTGCAAACAAATGTGTATAGGGAAATGACTTAAAATAACAGAATAGAAAAAATTAAAAAATTATAATCTTGAACTAGGAGGCGGAGGTCAAAGTGGAGTAGGAGGTTGAGGAGGTGGTGGATGTGGCGGTGTAGGTGGAAGCAGCGATGGAGGAGGAGGAGGTAGCCAACACTGTTTTTTATTTTTATTTATTTTTTTCCCTTTATTTATTTATTGTTTTATTATTATTATTATTATTATTTTTTATAAATTTGGGAAGACCCCAAAACATTGGGAACTAGAAAAGAGAATGCAAAGAGAAAGTGCGCTGCAGTATAACAATGGCTGGGTGCGGCCGGTATACTTGTCTACTCAGCACAAGGTACAGACAAGTCCTGTGGGATCAATGCCTATTTCATTTTAATGAACGTGAGCTTGTCCACGTTGGCTCTGGACAGGCGGCTGCGCTTGTCTGTGATGACGCCCCCTGCCGTGCTAAACACACGTTCAGATAATACACTGGCTGCAGGGCAGGCCAGCACCTCCAAGGTGTAAAGGGCAAGTTCAGGCCATGTTGTGGCAATGTCCACTTTGGAGACCCACAAGTTAATTGTGGCAGACCCGTCATTCAGTATGTGTAGGCATGTGCACACATACTGCTCCACCATGTTGGTGAAATGCTGCCTCCTGCTAAGACGTTCCATATCAGCTGGTGGTGCTGGTTGTTGTGGCGTGCTGACAAAGCTTTTCCACATTTCAGCCATGCTAACCCTGCCTTCTGAGGTGCTGGCGGTGCCCCAGCTGCGTTGGCTACTTCTTCCTTCTCTGCGTTCGCCTTGTGCTTCCACTGAGCCCCCGCTGTCAGGTGGGAATGCCATCAGCAGCGCATCTACGAGCGCAGTGTCGGACTGGGGTACCTAGGGCCCACCAGTAAAATTTATTTTGGGGGCCCATCATACGGATACATTCAAATATATTAAATAATAATGGTTGAGATGCTGTACATTGAATATATGTATTAAGTGCAGTCTAATGTGTTATGTGCCACTTGTGCAGGGGGTGGAAGACTAGGGGCCCACTTTGCTCAGGAGCCCACCGGAGGATTCCCCTGTACCCCTGTGGGCCTGTCCGAGCCTTTACGAGCGTGCGCTTGTACTTGTGCATCTTACGATCACGCTCCAGTGACGGAATTAAGGACGGCACGTTGTCCTTGTAGCGGGGATCCAGCAGCGTGGCCACAAAGTAATCAGCACTGGTTAGAATGTGGGCAACTCGGCGGTTGTTGCGGAGACACTGCAGCATGTAATCGCTCATGTGTGCCAGGCTGCCCAGAGGCAACGACAAGCTGTCCTCTGTGGGAGGTGTATCGTCCGTGTCCTCTGTATCCCCCCAGCCACGCTCCAGTGATGCCCATGTGCTGCTTTGGGTGCCACCCTGCTGTGAACATGGTTCCTCCTCCTCATAATCCTTCTCATCCTCCAGAACTGTGCCCTGGCTGGACAGCTGTGTACTTGGCCTCTGTTGGTGCAGGAACCCACCCTCTGAGCCACTTGTGAATGACTGGCCTGATAACCGTGGAAATGATCCCTCTTCCTCCTCCTCCTCCTCCTGTGCCACATCCTCTTCCATCAGTGTTTTTTCAAGGAGACATAGTGGGATAGTAACGCTGAGGACGGCGTCATCGGCACTGGCCATGTTGGTGGAGTATTTGAAACAGCGGAACACGGCACACACGTCCCGCATGGAGGCTAGTCATTGGTGGTGAAGTGGGGCTGATCCGCAGTGCGACTGACCCGTGCGTGCTGCAGCTGAAACTCCACTATCACCTGCTGCTGCTCGCACAGTCTGTCCAGCATGTGCAAGGTGGAGTTCCACCTTGTGGGCACGTCGCATATGAGGCGGTGAGCGGGAAGGCCGAAGTTACGCAGCAGCGCAGACAGGCGAGCGGCAGCAGGGTGAGAACGCCGAAAGCGCGCAGAGACGGCCCGCACTTTATGCAGCAGCTCTGACAAGTCGGGGTAGTTTTTCAGGAACTCTGCACCACCAAATTCAGCACATGTGCCAGGCAAGGGATGTGCGTCAAACCGGCTAGTCCCAGAGCTGCTACGAGATTTCGCCCATTATCGCACACCACCAGACCGGGCTTGAGGCTGACTGGCACCAACCAGTCATCGGTTTGTTGTCCAAGGCCCGTCCACAGCTCCTACGCGATGTGGGGTTTGTCCCCCAAACAGATAAGTTTTCAAACTGCCTGCTGTCGTTTACCCCTGGCTGTGCTGAAGTTGGTGGTGAAGGTGTTACGCTGACCGGATGAGGAGCTGGTAGAGGAGGAAGCAGAGGAGGAAGCAACAAGAAACATCTTGCAATCCTCGGTGGCGGTAGGCCATGCGCCAAACTGCTATCCGCCTCAGGCCCAGCCGCCACTGCATTTATTCGGTGTGCAGTTAGGGAGATATTATCACGGTCGGCGTGACTATCACATACGTGACGCAGAGGGAGGGAACAAGGAAGGCCCTGCCCAAGTGAGAGGGAAGGTGGTGACCCCTGACTCACCTAGCGGCTGGCACCTGGCTGCCCTGACGTCCCTAGACGGGTTCCTCACCCGTACGCCGATCACGTGCCTAAAGCCCTGGCTTTCCCTAAGCTGAGCCCTAGATAGTGAACAGGGCGGTGGGAACACTAGTCCGCACCACTAGCTCTAAAGGAAAACACCAAGGGAAGGACAGACAATACAAACTCAACATATAATCCCAGGTGGGAGACAACAGGAGACAACAAGAAGCCCAACAGGGATCCGGAGGGTAGCACTCTGGAACGACAACCAGGATTCACAACTCCAGTGGGTCAGTATAGATGTCCAGGCAGGAAGCTCTATAACTGGCAACTAGAGAAGTGTGAGGGGAGAATATAAGGAGGTTGGGAGTGGCAGACAAGAAACAGCTGAGGAGGAGAAGCTACGGATCCCTGATTGAGACAAAAAGGATAGCAAGGCAAACACAGAAAACAATCACTAAGAAACAACGTGATCTTTAGATATAGAGCGCGCAGCCACCCGCTGCGACCTCCTGACCCCGGGTATAACGGAGTCAGACGTGGCTCTTGATACCCTCGTGACAGTACCCCCCCTTTCACGAGGGGCCTCCGGACACTCAGGACCAGGTCTGTCCGGATGAGAGGTATGGAAAGCCTGAATTAACCTGTTGGCGTTTACCTCTGACGCTGGAACCCACATTCTTTCCTCGGGACCGTAACCCCTCCAATGCACCAGATACTGAAGAGAGCGGCGGACCCGACGAGAATCAACAATTCTGGCTATTTGAAACTCCTGATTACCATCCACAATAACAGGAGGAGGTGGCAGTGGTGATGGTTCTAGAAGTGGAACATACTTCTTGAGTAACGATTTATGGAAGACGTTATGGATCTTAAAAGTCTGAGGTAGCTCCAGGCGAAAAGCCACAGGGTTAATGACGGCTACTATTTTATAAGGACCAATGAACCTAGGGCCCAGTTTCCAAGAGGGAACCTTCAACTTAATATTCCTAGACAACCACACATAGTCATTCACTCCTAGGTCCGGACCTGGCGACCGTTTCTTATCGGCCATGCATTTATATTTACCACTCATCTTTTTCAAGTTAACTTGCACCTTCTGCCATACCGATGAAAGAGATGAAGAAAACCTTTCCTCTTCGGGAACCCCAGAAGACCCCCCCTCTTTGAAAGTACAAAATTGGGGATGAAAACCGTATGCACCAAGGAATGGTGACTTGCCAGTGGACTCCTGATAATGATTATTTATGGCAAACTCAGCTAACGGTAAATATGATGACCACAACTCTTGGTTTTCAGACACAAAACACCTTAAATATGTTTCTAGGTTTTGGTTGGTACGCTCAGTCTGTCCATTCGACTGAGGATGGAAAGCTGAGGAAAAGGACAAGTGTACCCCCAAACGGGAACAAAAAGCTTTCCAAAACTTAGAAATAAACTGGGTTCCCCGATCCGAAACCACATCGGAAGGGACCCCGTGAAGCTTCACGATTTCACTGATAAACACCTGAGCGAGAGTTTTAGCATTAGGAAGTGCGGGTAGCGCAATAAAGTGTACCATTTTGCTAAACCTGTCTACTACTACCAAGATAACTGTTTTACCCGCCGACAACGGTAAGTCAGTGATGAAATCCATTGACAGATGTGTCCATGGCCTATTGGGGATAAAAAGTGGCAATAAAGACCCTGCTGGACGAAGTAGACACGAAATCCATTACATCCTGACGCAACCTTGGCCACCAAAAACGACGAGATAATAGCTCCAAGGTTGCTTTACTACCCGGGTGCCCAGCAAGTGCCGAATTATGATGTTCTTTTAATAATTCAAGACGCAGGTTTAACGGTACAAACAATTTCTCTGAGGGGCAAGAGGCCGGGGCGTCCCCCTGGGCCTCTAACACCTTTCCCTCTAGAACAGAGTGTACAGCAGAGACAATCACTCCTCTTTGTAAAATAGGTACCGGATCACTAACATTACCCCCTACAGGGAAACTACGAGATAACGCGTCTGCCTTGGTATTTTTTGCCCCAGGACGATAGGTGATTACAAAGTTAAATCTGGTAAAGAATAGCGACCACCTAGCTTGTCTAGGGGTGAGACGCTTAGCCGATTCTAGGTACAGAAAGTTTTTGTGATCCGTAATCACCGTGACGGGGTGGATTGCTCCCTCTAAGAAGTGACGCCACTCTTCAAGCGCCAGTTTATTCGCCAACAGTTCCCTATTTCCAATATCATAGTTCTTCTCTGCAGAAGATAATTTTTTGGAAAAGAAAGCGCAAGGGCGCCATTTGCCAGGAGACGGACCCTGAGACAATACAGCCCCCACTCCCACCTCTGACGCATCTACCTCAACAATAAAAGGCTGGGAGACATCAGGTTGAATTAGAACAGGTGCCGCGGTAAACCTCTCTTTTAGAGAGGAAAATGCATTTTTAGCGGCGTCAGACCATTTGGAAAAATCCGTCCCCTTCCTAGTCATGTCGGTAAGGGGTTTAACGATCACTGAATAATTTTTAATGAACTTTCTATAGAAATTTGCGAAACCCAAAAACCGTTGTAGGGCTTTAAGGTTCTCAGGAAGATCCCAATCTAAAATTGCCTGGACCTTCCCAGGATCCATACGGAAACCTGAAGCAGATAATAGATATCCCAGGAACTGTATTTCCTGAACGGCGAAGACACATTTTTCAATTTTCGCATATAATTTATTCGTCCGTAGGACCTGCAGTACTTGCCTGACATGCACCTCATGTGTTTTCAGATCAGCCGAATAAATTAAGATATCATCTAGGTATATGACTACAAACCTGCCGATGAGATGACTAAAAATATCATTAACGAAATGTTGGAAGATAGCGGGGGCATTGGTCAGACCGAAAGGCATAACTAGATTTTCATAATGCCCCTCAGGGGTGTTAAAAGCTGTCTTCCACTCATCCCCTTCCCTGATACGAATCAGATTGTAGGCCCCCCTAAGATCAAGTTTGGAGAACCACCTTGCACCCGCAATCTGATTAAAAAGGTCAGGAATGAGAGGAAGAGGGTATGGGTCTCGGATGGTTATCTGGTTTAGCTCACGGAAATCTAGGCAAGGACGCAGGCCCCCATCTTTCTTTTTAACAAAGAAAAACCCTGCAGCCACAGGTGAAGAAGAGGGTCTGATGTGTCCCTTAGCCAGGCTCTTAGCCAGATATAATCTTTCATGGCTTGTCTCTCGGGACCCGAAAGATTATACAACCTGGACTTGGGTAATTTTGCACCGGGAATCAGGTTAACCGGGCAATCATAAGGACGATGAGGTGGTAGTTTCTGACAACCCTTTTCAGAAAAAACGTCCTCAAAGTCCGAAATAAATGTAGGTAGGGAAGCTATGGAGGCGATTAAGCAATTGTTATTTAAGCAATTCTCTCTGCACAGCTCACTCCACTCCAATATCTCCCTGGCCTGCCAATCCACCACTGGATTGTGCGCTACCAACCAGGGAAGACCCAATACCACAGGAGAGGGAAGGCCCTCCAGAACGTAACATGATAGACACTCGTTATGGTGGTCCCCTACCCGAAGGTGTAAATTATGAACAATGTGGGTGAGGTTTCTCTGAGACAGAGGAGCCGAATCTATAGCGAATACGGGAATAGGTCTCTGCAGCGTGCAGAGAGACAAACCCATAGTGCGGGCAAAATGGGCATCTATCAAATTTACCCCTGCTCCACTGTCTAGAAAAAAAGAAATAGACTCCGTCTTATCACCAAAAACAATAACCGCTGGCAACACAAATTGAGATGTTCGTATGGAGGAAACGTATACCCCCCGGCTGACATCCTCCGCACAGCCTGGGGTTAGTAGTTTTCCGACGGTCTTTTGTTTTTGAGAAAGTAGGGACAGACATTAATGAAATGACCCCTCCCCCCACAGAAAAAACAAGCCCCCCCCCCTGCGGCGAACCTCAGGAGGACGGACCTGACGAGAAGTTCCGCCTAGCTGCATAGGCTCATCTAAGTCAGTACAGGCTGACTGTTGCTTGGGAGAGGTAACCAATTGCTCAGGAATTTTCGATCTCTCCCTAAGACGCCTATCTATTCTGATAGAGAGGGACATAACAGCATCAAGGGAAAGGGGGGTCTCATACAGCGCCAGTGCATCCTTAACCCTTTCAGATAACCCAGAGCAGAACTGACTCCTGAGAGCCGGGTCGTTCCACTGAGTATCCGTAGCCCACCTACGGAACTCTGAGCAATATTCCTCTGCTGACCGATCTCCCTGTAGGAGTCTCCGTAACTTCGACTCAGCCAGGGCGACTCGGTCAGGGTCATCATATATGAGACCCAAAGCCCCAAAAAATCCCTCCACTGACCGAAGAGCCTGGGAACCAGGGGGTAACGAGAACGCCCAGGATTGTGGGTCCCCCTGAAGCAGGGAAATGACAATCCCTACCCGCTGTTCTTCATTACCTGAGGAGTAAGGGCGCAACTTAAAGTATAATTTGCAGGCCTCACGGAACGTCGCAAATTTGTCCCTTCCCCCAGAAAATCTGTCAGGAAGAACAACCTTGGGTTCTGTAACAACCTGGTTACCCATAGCAACCGCTGGGGGTGCGGTCTGCTGCATTTGCTGCTGTTGTTGGAGGACAGACGCCTTCAATCCTGCCACCTCCAAAGACAGGCTTTGAAGCTGTTCTGCCAAGGCATCAATAGGATCCATATTGGATTCTAAGTAGAGAAAAAAAAAAACAACAAAAAAAAATTTATTTTTTTATTTTTTTTCTCAAAAAGTAAAGGCCAGTTATAATATCACGGTCGGCGTGGCTATCACATACGTGACGCAGAGGGAGGGAACAAGGAAGGCCCTGCCCAAGTGAGAGGGAAGGTGGTGACCCCTGACTCACCTAGCGGCTGGCACCTGGCTGCCCTGACGTCCCTAGACGGGTTCCTCACCCATACGCCGATCACGTGCCTAAAGCCCTGGCTTTCCCTAAGCTGAGCCCTAGATAGTGAACAGGGCGGTGGGAACACTAGTCCGCACCACTAGCTCTAAAGGAAAACACCAAGGGAAGGACAGACAATACAAACTCAACATATAATCCCAGGTGGGCGACAACAGGAGACAACAAGAAGCCCAACAGGGATCCGGAGGGTAGCACTCTGGAACGACAACCAGGATTCACAACTCCAGTGGGTCAGTATAGATGTCCAGGCAGGAAGCTCTATAACTGGCAACTAGAGAAGTGTGAGGGGAGAATATAAGGAGGTTGGGAGTGGCAGACAAGAAACAGCTGAGGAGGAGAAGCTACGGATCCCTGATTGAGACAAAAAGGATAGCAAGGCAAACACAGAAAACAATCACTAAGAAACAACGTGATCTTTAGATATAGAGCGCGCAGCCACCCGCTGCGACCTCCTGACCCCGGGTATAACGGAGTCAGACGTGGCTCTTGATATCCTCGTGACAGATATAACGTCCCTGACCGTGCTTACTGGTCCACGTATAGGTGGTTATGTGGACCATGCCAGAGATGGCGTTGCGCAGTGCACACCTGATTTTGTCCGCCACTTGGTTGTGCAGGGAAGGGATGGCTCGCCTGGAAAAGTAGTGGCGGCTGGGCATGACATACTGTGGGACAGCCACCGCCATAAGGTTTTTAAAAGTCTCTGTCTCCACCAGACGGAATGACAGCATTTTAGAGGTGAGGAATTTTGAAATGCTGCCATTCAGGGCTAGGGATCCCCGGTGGGTAGGGGGGTACTTCCTCTTCCTCTCCAGTGTTTGGGGGATGGAGAGCTGAACGCTGTGATGGCTTCTAAGTGCCCTGCAGCCTTTCAACAAACTTTATTAAATGCCCGAACACCGAACTCGAACCCAATCTATACCGGATCGCTCAATACTACAGCTGTGAGTTCTTGCATTACAACACTCTGATATGCCGTTCCTTGACTTTAAGGAGCTTGCAGTAAAGGTACTGGGTTCTGATCCAGACCCAGGTTATCATTGGGCCATTATGTCTGAACAAAGGAGCGAACTTGTAGATTCTTATGTTAAGAAATGTGATGAAAATACTGAAGTTAACTCGAAGGAGTCGGTGCTACAGCTTGCAAAAAATAAACACCAATATATGTGGGGGAAAAAGACCAATATCATCCGGATATTACTCCAACTACGAACACCAAAAACGGCCAGTCCGGATAGGAAATAATAAATTATCTTTATTCATACATATTACATAAAACACAGTTAAAATACCTTGGTGGTGCAATTACACATGAGGCAAACAAATTGCCACCCAAGAGATAACAAACAGTATCAATGCCGAAATATAAGTCATACATAGAGAAGAGGGGTCACCGCACAAAATATCATGAGATCATCACATAAAGTGCTAAACTGCAGATGGATAATCTTCCAAACCTCCAGAATCTCTACATAACACATGAATGTACCTATAAATCAGGTCTGTATCTTCCTCTTCCCAACGCGAGTTTCGCTTAATGCTTCATAGGGTGAAGCATTCGGTGAAACGCGCTTTGGGAAGAGGGAGATGCAGACTTCATTTAGGCTTCTTGCACACGAATGTATTTTCTTTCCATGTCCGTTCCGTTTTTTTTTTTGCAGACCGTATGCGGAACCATTTGCTTCAATGGGTCCTCAAAAAAAATGGTGTGCATTACATTTCCGTATGTCCATATTTCCGTTCCACTCTAAAATAGAACTTGTCCTATTATTGTCCGCATTACGGACAAGGATAGGACTGTTCTATTAGGGGCCGGCTGTTCCGTTCTGCAAAATACGGAATGCACACGGATGTCATCCGTATTTTTTGCGAACCGCAAAATACATACGGTCGTGTACAAGAGGCCTTACAGGTGCATTCATGTGTTATGTAGAGATTCTGGAGGTTTAGAATACAAACCGGATTCCAAAAAAGTTGGGACACTATACAAATCGTGAATAAAAACTGAATGCAATGATGTGGAGATGCCAACTTCTAATATTTTATTCAGAATAGAACATAAATCACGGAACAAAAGTTTAAACTGAGAAAATGTACCATTTTAAGGGAAAAATATGTTGAATCAGAATTTCATGGTGTCAACAAATCCCCAAAAAGTTGGGACAAGGCCATTTTCACCACTGTGTGGCATCTCCCCTTCTTCTTACAACACTCAACAGACGTCTGGGGACCGAGGAGACCAGTTTCTCAAGTTTAGAAATAGGAATGCTCTCCCATTCTTGTCTAATACAGGCCTCTAACTGTTCAATCGTCTTGGGCCTTCTTTGTTGCACCTTCCTCTTTATGATGCGCCAAATCTTCTCTATAGGTGAAAGATCTGGACTGCAGACTGGCAATTTCAGTACCCGGATCCTTCTCCTACGCAGCCATGATGTTGTGATTGATGCAGAATGTGGTCTGGCATTATCTTGTTGAAAAATGCAGGGTCTTCCCTGAAAGAGATGTCGTCTGGATGGGAGCAGATGTTGTTCTAGAACCTGAATATATTTTTCTGCATTGATGGTGCCTTTCCAGACATGCAAGCTGCCCATGCCACACGCACTCATGCAACCCCATACCATCAGAGATGCAGGCTTCTGAACTGAGCGTTGATAACAACTTGGGTTGTCCTTGTCCTCTTTGGTCCGGATGACATGGCGTCCCAGATTTCCAAAAAGAACTTCGAATCGTGACTGGTCTGACCCCAGAACAGTCTTCCATTTTACCACACTCCATTTTAAATGATCCCTGGCCCAGTGAAAACGCCTGAGCTTGTGGATCTTGCTTAGAAATGGCTTCTTCTTTGCACTTTAGAGTTTCAGCTGGCAACGGTGGATGGCACGGTGGATTGTGTTCACTGACAATGGTTTCTGGAAGTATTCCTGAGCCCATTCTGTGATTTCCTTTACAGTAGCATTCCTGTTTGTGGTGCAGTGTCGTTTAAGGGCCCGGAGATCACGGGCATCCAGTATGGTTTTACGGCCTTGACCCTTACGCACAGAGATTGTTCCAGATTCTCTGAATCTTCGGATGATGTTATGCACAGTTGATGATAGATGCAAAGTCTTTGCAATTTTTCGCTGGGTAACACCTTTCTGATATTGCTCCACTATCTTTCTGCGCAACATTGTGGGAATTGGTGATCCTCTACCCATCTTGGCTTCTGAGAGACACTGCCACTCTGAGAAGCTCTTTTTATACCCAATCATGTTGCCAATTGACCTAATTAGTGTTAATTGGTCTTCCAGCTCTTCGTTATGCTCAAATTTACTTTTTCCAGCCTCTTATTGCTAATTGTCCCAACTTTTTGGGGATTTGTTGACATCGTGAAAATTGGAATCAACGTATTTTTCCTTTAAAATGATACATTTACTCGGATTAAACGTTTGATCTGTCATCTACGTTCTATTACAAATAAAATATTGACATTTGCCATCTCCACATCATTGCATTCAGTTTTTATTCACAATTTGTTTAGTGTCCCAACTTTTTTGGAATCCGGTTTGTATTAGCCATCCGCAGTTTAGCACTTTATGTGATGATCTCATGATATTTTGTGCGGTGACCCCTCTTCTCTATGTATGACTTATATTTCGGCACTGATACTGTTTGTTATCTCCTTTGTGGCAATTTGTTTGCCTCATGTGTAATTGCACCACCAACAATGTATTTTAACTGTGTTTCATGTAATATGTAAGAATAAAGATAATTTATTATTTCCTATCCGGACTGGCCGTTTTTGGAGCTTGCAAAAAATGTTGAGGTATTACAAAAAGAGGAACAGGGCATGAAACAAGGCCGCCAGTCTGATTCAAGAGGTACTTGGTACCCTGGAGGTAGACCGAGATATGGTTCTAATGGTAATCCTAGGGATTATGGTCGATTACCCACTGACCAGTTTGATGTGTCATAAATGTCAAAAAGTTGGTCATGTAGAGTGTGAATACAAGCAGTTAAACTAATGTCTCCTGGGGCAATGGACCAACCCTCAGGGGAGACTGCTTGGGTCCAAACTTTTCTGCATATGTTGGTGAATGTCCTACGATTACTGTCAGAATTAACGGTGTGTCCTGCCTTGCTTTAGTGGACACTGGGTCACAAGTGACTATGATGCCCCTGCCATTCTATAAGCGGCATTGGGAGCTAGACCAGCTTAGGGTACTTTCACACTAGCGTTTTTCTTTTCCGGCGCTGAGTTCCGTCCTAGGGGCTCAATACCGGAAAATAACTGATCAGTTTTATCCTAATGCGTTCTGAATGGAGAGCAATCCGTTCCGGATGCATCAGTTCAGTCACTCTTGCGGTGATGCTGCAGTTTTTTCTCCGGCCAAAAATCCTGAACACTTGCCGGAATGGATCCGGCATTAATTTCCATTGAAATGTATTAATGCCGGATCCAATACTAAGTGTTTCGGAAAACCGGATCTGGTTTCCCGATCTGAACATTCGCACACTTTTAAAAATGAGAAAAAAGTAAATACCGGATCCGTTTTTTCCAGATGACAACCGGAAAGACGGATCCGGTATTGCAATGCATTTGTCAGACGGATTCGTCTCACAAATGCATCCGTTTGCATCCGGATTGCCGTATCCGGCAGGCAGTTCCGGCTGCCGGAATCCTCTGCCGCAAGTGTGAAAGTACCCATATCCATCCTACTAAGAGTAAGAAAAATGTAATCGCCATCAATGGCCAGCCCATAGCGTCCCAGGGGTACTGGGAGCCCACTGTGCAAATTGGTAACACTGAATTACAGCGGCAAGGGTTAACAGTTGTGCATGATGAGGGTTTCCCTTGTGTGGTATTGGGGATGAATATTCGGCAGAATTGTGTGGAGAAATTGATGTGTATACTCCAGCAAGAGCTAGTCACAGCCCCTTTGCCTGTCCGCAGAGTGTTACAGCAGACACTGGGGGGCGCTCCGAGGGCAGAAACATTTCAGGGACCTGGGGTTACTGATGCTGAACCCCTATGGTTACAACCTGCCTCAGAGACATTACTTTGGTGTAAAGCACGTATAGGACCACATGGGCAAACTTACCTGGCCCTTGTGGAACCTATAATGGATGGGGGCAAATTAAGTAACATCACCCATAAACACACCTACGTACCCTTTGCCTAGAATAGAACAGTCCCTATCAGCCCCGGGCTCTGCAGCATTCTTTTCTACTTTAGATTTAACTGGTGGGTACTGGCAGGTCCCCATGGGCCCGAAGACCGGGAAAAGACAGCTTTTACCACAACTAAGGGGCTTTATGAGTTCAATCATATGTAGGGTGGACAGAAGTCCGGTTTTAGGCTGGACAGTCTGGTTTTCTGGCTCCCTGTCCTTCGTAGGACCTGGACGGACACAGGGATGTCCACCCTTACAGCAGCTCACGCTCAGACAACAGCACTGCGCCGTCTGAGTGTGAGCGGCAGCAACTGACTGAGGCTTCTCTCACCTCCAGTCAGTCACTAGAGCCGCAGACATGGCTCCCTGTGGGTGACTGAGGGGGAGGGAAGCACCCCCGCTGCCACCCGCTCACCTTCCCCTCAGAAACTTCTTCCCTCTTCTTCCATTAGTTTTTTTTACATCCAGTGATGGGGGCGTGACTTAATGGAGCAGGGGGCATGGTTTATCTGTTTTGGGTGTGGCCGTGAGGTCTGGCTTTCTGGGGTGAAGCCAGTGGCCACCCTAATTATATGCCATTCGGCTTGTGTAATGCACCAGCCACCTTCCAGAATCTCATGGAGTATTGCTTAGGTCACAAAAACTTTGAGACTGTGCTCTTGTCTCTGGATGATATTATTGTATACTCTAAATCCTACGAAGACCGTTTACAACACCTGTCTGAAGTATCTGCTGCACTCATAAAACATGGACTCAAGGTAAAACCATCCAAGTGCAACTTATTACTCCAATCACAGCTTCTTACTGTTATCTCTCCCTTGTACAGCCCTCAGTAACCCAGGGGGATACAGGAGCTTTTATCATGTTATCACCCCTCTTATCAATCATAACCTGCTACTGTCATCTTCCCCCTGTACAGCCCTCAGGAACCCAGGGGGATAAAATAGTCTTTTCATGTTTTCACCCATCTTATCAATCATAACCTGCTAATGTCATCTCTCCCCTGTACAGCCCTCAGGAACCCAGGGGGATACAGGAGCTTTTATCATGTTATCACCCCTCTTATCAATCATAACCTGCTATTGTCATCTTCCCCCTGTACATCCCTCAGGAACACAGGGGATACAGGGTTTTTTATCATGTTATCAGGACTCTTTACTGTCATGTTGATAACACAACAATCTAGTAATTCACAGGGTAACAACTGCGAGCCTGCCTAGACCTGTGTATTCTGTTGTTGACTCTCCTTAAAGCTATTACCAATTAATCTTTACTGTCCCTCCCTATTATGGGCTGGAGTTTGCAAACTGCCTGTGACATGCTGCACGCTGCTGAACAGTCTCCAGCCTCTCCTGTGCCTTCCATCTGCATCTGTGTTTCAAGCATCTTGCTTAAAGTTTGGTGTGACCTTATAAACATAGCATCTGATACATGTGATCAGGCCACATCTGGACATGACTTCTAAATTTGCTACAGATTTAACTCCTTGTCACACAATGTAAGAAATCTATAGAAATAAATCAATTGCAATAACCACATGTAGATGATGCTGTGGATTTCAGGCCTCAACAGCTATTAATAAATGTGTCTCAGATTACGGGTGCGTCCCTGTCACTCTCCTTCCCTGTATACGTAAATCAATGCATTGATGCTGTCATCATGTACATTCCTTGTGTAGCTTCCATACGCATCACTGCATGCTATCCCAGTGCACTGCATCACGGTAGACCCAGTATCTCTCTCAGAATTCGGGTAACCAATGGAGTTTTGTGGTTCTGAGAAGAGCTCAATGACATAACTGTTCTATTCAAGAACTTAGATCTCTTCACCGTGAGATCTGTATTAATTACACCTCACAGCGACCGGACTGCAGCATCAATGTGGATTTTATATTAAATGTGACGTTATCTGTACAGTCATTAGCTGTGGATACAGAACTCACACTGTATCCAATAAGATGTCAAGTATGTACTAGATATCATTAGGAAGATAGATAGATAGATAGATAGATAGATAGATACAAGATATTAGATAGATAGATAGATAGATAGATAGATAGATAGATAGATAGATAGATAGAAGATGATAGATAGATAGATAGATAGATAGATAGATAGATAGATAGATAGATAGATAGATAGATAGATAGATAGATAGATAGATAGTCCCAAATACTCAGCAGTGAGGGACATCCACTTTAGGAGACTGTCTGATCTCCTCCCAGACTTCAGCTCCATGGAGGAGGAAGAGAAGCTGCCCATCCTGCTGGGAGAGGAAGAGAACACTGTGGACATAGCAGTACAATATACAGTCCTGATCAAAAGTTTAAGACCACTTGAAAAATGGCAAAAAAAAATCCTATTTAGCATGGCTGGATCTTAACAAGGTTCCAAGTAGAGCTTCAACATGCAACAAGAAGAAATGGGAGTGAGACAAAAAAAATTTTGAGCATTCAATTTAATGAAAACAACGAATAAACTGAAACAGGCTGTTTTTCAGCTGATCAAAAGTTTAGGACCACACCTCCAAAAAAAACTAAACCCCCACCAAAGCAGAAATCCAACTTCAAAACATGAACTCGGTAATGAGTAGCTCCGCCGTTATTGTTTATCACTTCAAAAATTTGTTTCGGCATGCTTGATGCAAGCGCTTCCATGAGGTGAGTGGGAACATTTCTCCAAGTGGTGAAGACGGCCGCACGAAGGCCATCTACTGTCTGGAACTGTTGTCCATTTTTGTAAACTTCCCTTGCCATTCATCCCCAAAGTGTAACGGTCGCGTCCACACACACACACAGGGTAGAGGATAGTGACCACTGTGCTCCACCCTCACCCCTGGCCCTGCCTACTTGCCACACAAGTCCTAATGACAGGGGACAACTGGACGGCAGTCCCTAACTTAGGATACGTGCGGGTAGGACAGACAAGACAAATAACGTATAGTGAACGGACCGGGTCAAAACCAAGATGGCAACGCAGTACAGAGGGATAAACAAAGAATGGTCAGGAGAAGCCAGGGTCAAATACCAGGAGAGTAGAGAAGTACAACAGGAGTCCGCAAAGAATAGTCAGGTGGAAGCCGAGGTCAAAATACCAGGAGGGATGCGCAGTACAGGAGGAGCAGGCAAAGGATCATCAGGGAACAGGATCAGGTAAGTATACAGGTATCCAACAAACGCCAGGAACCTAAATTAACAGGCAACCTGTGGCCAGCAGGCTGCCTGTTAAATACTAGTTAGCTGGGGTCATGTGACGTGGCCAGCGTCACATGACCCGCACCAGGAAGTACAGATGAGCACCGAGTGCCCAGCTCGGTGCTCAGACCTCGCCTGGTTGCTGGAGAACTGGGGACGCCGGCCGCGTGGAGGAGACATGCGCGGCCGGTCCGTCCTGCCCCCTATCACTAAGGAGACGAGGACGCTGTGCGCGTCCTCACTCCTGCACAGAAACGGGACGCCGGCGGCGCTGAGGAGAGCGAGCGCCCCGGCGTCTCGTGACACAAAGGTTATCAATTGGATTTAGGTCAGGGGAACACGCAGGATGGGCCAAAAGAGTGAGGTTATTCTCCTGGAAGAAGTCCCTTGTCCTGCGGGCATTGTGTACTGTAGCGTTGTTCCTGTTGAAAAACCCAGTCGTTACCACACAGACGAGGGCCCTCAGTCATGAGGAATGCTCTCTGCAACATCTGGACATAGCCAGCGGCCGTTTGACGCCCCTGCACTTCCTGAAGCTCCATTGTTCCACTGAAGGAAAAAGCACCCCAGACCATCATGGCGCCCCCTCCACTGTGGCGCGTAGAAAACATCTCAGGTGGGATCTGCTTGTCATGCCAGTAACATTGGAAACCATTAGGACCATGCAAAGTCCAAACGAGAAGTTCTGTGGCGTTCAAGGAGACGAGGTCTTTGAAGACGTTTTTTGTTTTTGAAGCCCTTCAGTCTCAGATGCCGTCTGATGGTTATGGGGCTGCAGTCAGCACCAGTAAGGGCCTTAATTTGGGTCGAGGATCGTCCAGTGTCTTGACGGACAGCCAATTGGATCCTCCGGCTCAGTGCTGATGAAATTTTTTTGGGTCTTCCACTTGACTTTTTTGTTCCATAACCCTCAGGATCATTTAAGAAATTCCAAATGACTGTCTTACTGCGTCCCACCTCAGCAGCGATGGCGCGCTGTGAGAGACCCTGCTTATGCAGTTCAACAACCCGACCACGTTCAAAAAGGGAGAGTTTTTTTTGCCTTTGCCATCACAACCTGTGACTACCTGACAGAAAATGACAATGAATCCACATCTTTGCACAGATTTGGCCTTTTAACCACTTCAGCCCCCAGTGCTTAAACACCCTGAAAGACCAGGCCACTTTTTACACTTCTGACCTACACTACTTTCACCATTTATTGCTCGGTCATGCAACTTACCACCCAAATGAATTTTACCTCCTTTTCTTCTCACTAATAGAGCTTTCATTTGGTGGTATTTCTTTGCTGCTGACATTTTTACTTTTTTTGTTATTAATCGAAATTTAAAGATTTTTTTGCAAAAAAATGACATTTTTCACTTTCAGTTGTCAAATTTTGCAAAAAAAACTACATCCATATATAAATTTTGCTCTAAATTTATTGTTCTACATGTCTTTGATAAAAAAAAAATGTTTGGGTAAAAAAAAAATGGTTTGGGTAAAAGTTATAGCGTTTACAAACTATGGTACAAAAATGTGAATTTCCGCTTTTTGAAGCAGCTCTGACTTTCTGAGCACCTGTCATGTTTCCTGAGGTTCTACAATGCCCAGACAGTACAAACACCCCACAAATGACCCCATTTCGGAAAGTACACACCCTAAGGTATTCGCTGATGGGCATAGTGAGTTCATAGAACTTTTTATTTTTTGTCACAAGTTAGCGGAAAATGATGATTTTTTTTTTTGATTTTTTTTTTCTTACAAAGTCTCATATTCCACTAACTTGTGACAAAAAATAAAAAGTTCTATGAACTCACTATGCCCATCAGCGAATACCTTGGGGTCTCTTCTTTCCAAAATGGGGTCACTTGTGGGGTAGTTATACTGCCCTGGCATTCTAGGGGCCCAAATGTGTGGTAAGGAGTTTGAAATCAAATTCTGTAAAAGATGACCTGTGAAATCCGAAAGGTGCTCTTTGGAATATGGGCCCCTTTGCCCACCTAGGCTGCAAAAAAGTGTCACACATCTGGTATCTCCGTACTCAGGAGAAGGTGGGGAATGTGTTTTGGGGTGTCTTTTTACATATACCCATGCTGGGTGAGATAATTATCTTGGTCAAATGCCAACTTTGTATAAAAAAATGGGAAAAGTTGTCTTTTGCCAAGATATTTCTCTCACCCAGCATGGGTATATGTAAAATGACACCCCAAAACACATTCCCCACCTTCTCCTGAGTACGGCAATACCAGATGTGTGACACTTTTTTGCAGCCTAGGTGGGCAAAGGGGCCCATATTCCAAAGAGCACCTTTCGGATTTCACAGGTCATTTTTTACAGAATTTGATTTCAAACTCCTTACCACACATTTGGGCCCCTAGAATGCCAGGGCAGTATAACTACCCCACAAGTGACCCCATTTTGGAAAGAAGACACCCCAAGGTATTCCGTGAGGGGCATGGCAAGTTCCTAGAATTTTTTATTTTTTGTCACAAGTTAGTGGAAAATGATGATTTTTTTTTATTTTATTTTTTTTCATACAAAGTCTCATATTCCACTAACTTGTGACAAAAAATAAAAACTTCCATGAACTCACTATGCCCATCAGCGAATACCTTGGGGTCTCTTCTTTCCAAAATGGGGTCACTTGTGGGGTAGTTATACTGCCCTGGCATTCTAGGGGCCCAAATGTGTGGTAAGGAGTTTGAAATCAAATTCTGTAAAAAATGACCTGTGAAATCCGAAAGGTGCTCTTTGGAATATGGGCCCCTTTGCCCACCTAGGCTGCAAAAAAGTGTCACACATCTGGTATCTCCGTACTCAGGAGAAGGTGGGGAATGTGTTTTGGGGTGTCTTTTTACATATACCCATGCTGGGTGAGATAAATATCTTGGTCAAATGCCAACTTTGTATAAAAAAATTGGAAAAGTTGTCTTTTGCCAAGATATTTCTCTCACCCAGCAGGGGTATATGTAAAATGACACCCCAAAACACATTCCCCACCTTCTCCTGAGTACGGAGATACCAGATGTGTGACACTTTTTTGCAGCCTAGGTGGGCAAAGGGGCCCATATTCCAAAGAGCACCTTTCGGATTTCAGAGGTCATTTTTTACAGAATTTGATTTCAAACTCCTTACCACACATTTGGGCCCCTAGAATGCCAGGGCAGTATAACTACCCCACAAGTGACCCCATTTTGGAAAGAAGAGACCCCAAGGTATTCGCTGATGGGCATAGTGAGTTCATGGAAGTTTTTATTTTTTGTCACAAGTTAGTGGAATATGAGACTTTGTATGAAAAAAAAAAAAAAAAAAATCAGCATTTTCCACTAACTTGTGACAAAAAATAAAAAATTCTAGGAACTCGCCATGCCCCTCATGGAATACCTTGGGGTGTCTTCTTTCCAAAATGGGGTCACTTGTGGGGTAGTTATACTGCCCTGGCATTTTCCAGGGGCCCTAATGTGTGGTAAGTAGGTAAATGACCTGTGAAATCCTAAAGGTGCTCTTTGGAATATGGGCCCCTTTGCCCACCTAGGCTGCAAAAAAGTGTCACACATGTGGTATCGCCGTATTCAGGAGAAGTTGGGGAATGTGTTTTGGGGTGTCATTTTACATATACCCTTGCTGGGTGAGAGAAATATCTTGGCAAAAGACAACTTTTCCCATTTTTTTATACAAAGTTGGCATTTGACCAAGATATTTATCTCACCCAGCATGGGTATATGTAAAATGACACCCCAAAACACATTCCCCAACTTCTCCTGAGTACGGCGATACCAGATGTGTGACACTTTTTTGCAGCCTAGATGCGCAAAGGGGCCCACGTTCCTTTTAGGAGGGCATTTTTAGATATTTGGATACCAGACTTCTTCTCACGCTTTGGGGCCCCTAGAATGCCAGGGCAGTATAAATACCCCACATGTGACCCCATTTTGGAAAGAAGACACCCAAAGGTATTCAATGAGGGGCATGGCGAGTTCATAGAAATTTTTTTTTTTTGGCACAAGTTAGCGGAAATTGATATTTTTATTTTTTTCTCACAAAGTCTCCCGTTCCGCTAACTTGGGACAAAAATTTCAATCTTTCATGGACTCAATATGCCCCTCACGGAATACCTGGGGGTGTCTTCTTTCCGAAATGGGGTCACATGTGGGGTATTTATACTGCCCTGGCATTCTAGGGGCCCTAAAGCGTGAGAAGAAGTCTGGAATATAAATGTCTAAAAAATTTTACGCATTTGGTTTCCGTGAGGGGTATGGTGAGTTCATGTGAGATTTTATTTTTTGACACAAGTTAGTGGAATATGAGACTTTGTAAGAAAAAAAAATAATAATTCCGCTAACTTGGGCCAAAAAAATGTCTGAATGGAGCCTTACAGGGGGGTGATCAATGACAGGGGGGTGATCAATGACAGGGGGGTGATCAATGACAGGGGGGGTGATCAATGACAGGGGGGGTGATCAATGACAGGGGGTTGATCAATGACAGGGGGTTGATCAGGGAGTCTATATGGGGTGATCACCACAGTCATTGATCACGCCCCTGTAAGGCTTCATTTAGACGTCCGGATGCGTTTTGCGGATCCGATCCATCTATCAGTGGATCCGTAAAAATCATGCGGACGTCTGAATGGAGCTTTACAGGGGGGTAATCAATGACAGGGGGGTAATCAATGACAGGGGGGTGATCAGGGAGTCTATATGGGGTGATCACCACAGTCATTGATCACGCCCCTGTAAGGCTTCATTCAGACGTCCGGATGCGTTTTGCGGATCGGATCCATCTATCAGTGCATCCGTAAAAATCATGCGGACATCTGAATGGAGCTTTACAGGGGGGTGATCAGGGAGTCTATATGGGGTGATCACCACAGTCATTGATCACGCCCCTGTAAGGCTTCATTCAGACGTCCGGATGCGTTTTGCGGATCGGATCCATCTATCAGTGCATCCGTAAAAATCATGCGGACATCTGAATGGAGCTTTACAGGGGGGTGATCAGGGAGTCTATATGGGGTGATCACCACAGTCATTGATCACGCCCCTGTAAGGCTTCATTCAGACGTCCGGATGCGTTTTGCGGATCGGATCCATCTATCAGTGCATCCGTAAAAATCATGCGGACATCTGAATGGAGCTTTACAGGGGGGTGATCAGGGAGTCTATATGGGGTGATCAGGGGTGATCAGGGGCTAATAAGGGGTTAATAAGTGACGGGGGGGGGGGTGTAGTGTAGTGGTGTTTGGTGCTACTTTACTGAGCTGCCTGTGTCCTCTGGTGGTCGATCCAAACAAATGGGACCACCAGAGGACCAGGTAGCAGGTATATTAGACGCTGTTATCAAAACAGCGTCTAATATACCTGTTAGGGGTTAAAAAAAACACATCTCCAGCCTGCCAGCGAACGATCGCCGCTGGCAGGCTGGAGATCAACTCTCTTACCTTCCGTTCCTGTGAGCGCGCGCGCCTGTGTGCGCGCGTTCACAGGAAATCTCGGCCATCGCGAGATGACGCATATATGCGTGACTCTGCGCAGGGCTGCCACCTCCGGAACGCGATCCTGCGTTAGGCGGTCCGGAGGTGGTTAAAGGCATGTGGTCCTAAAATTTGGATCAGCTAAAAAACAGCCTGTTTCAGTTTAATCGTTATTTTCAATTAATTGAATGCTCCAAAAATGTTTTGTCTCACTCCCATTTCTTCTTGTTGCATGTTGAAGCTCTACTTGGAACCTTGTTAAGATCCAACAACGTAAAATATGATTTTTTGCCATTTTTCAAGTGGTCTTAAACTTTTGATCAGGACTGTATCAGTGCCTGCCACAGACTGAGAGGAGCCTGATATGCCATGGACTCCGATACCCTGACCCGGCGTGTGTCCGCAACCCCCGCCATGATACGCTACGGACTCCTAAACACCGACCCCCATTCCTCAACCCTCTATTTCCCACATGCTTTGGCAATACTAATGTATAATTTAGACCTGCCAATAAAGCTTGATTGATTGATTGATTGATTGAATTGATCGAATTGATAGATAGATAGATAGATAGATAGATAGATATGAGATAGATAGATAGATAGATAGATAGATAGATAGATAGATAGATAGATATGAGATACATAGATAGATAGATAGATAGATAGATAGATAGATAGATAGATAGATAGATAGATAGATAGATGTGTTGTGTAGACAGGGTGTGGAGAACACGCAGTGGGACCTCCGTCCTCTATCCTTCCATGTGCATCCTCAGAGATAGCGCTATCTTATCTTTAATAGGATTCCGAGAAAGCTGCTAAGTATGCCTCTAGTCTTCCTTTTCTGCAATCCACTGCTGTGTAGATGCCTGGATATGGATTTATTGATTGATTTATTGATTCAGCCTGGCAGTATAATCTCATAAGGCTCATGACAAAACAGAGCCGCATCATTATTTCTAATGGCTCACATTTAATTAAGCATAAAGCGTGTCTCATGTCCATTACATGTAGAGAGAAGTGGAGCTCCTGCGGTGAGGGACAAGAAGAGGAACTGCAAGTGACGCTGCACATATCCTCTTAAAGGGGCCCCTTACTTTGGACAAACCCCATTTTGTTAGAAAGGTCTTCCAGCACTGGCGTACATAGAGAAGTAAGGGTCCCATAGCAAGGATCAAACCAGGCCCCCCACACAGGACAGGAGGGTTTCTGCCTAAACCCTTTTCAATGACCCTCGGGCCATTTTTCCACTGCCTAATTTGCTAAAAGTTGTTCCTTTAGAGCAGGGATGCCCAACCTGCGACCCCCCAGCTGTTGCAAAACTACAGTCAGAGCATGCTGGGAGTAGTAGTTTTGGAACAGCTGGAGGGCCGCAGGTTGAGCATGCCTGCTTTAGAGGGTAGAGTCCTGACCAAGTTTTCACCTCCAGTAGAAGAGGAGATAATCCCAACTAAGACTGGGCCCCCTCTTGCCCTGGGACCCATAGGAGTCGCATGGTCTGCTGCTATGGTAGTTACGCCCCTGTCTTCCAGTGACTTGCCGGACTCTGTGGGGAACCTAAAAATAAGCCTTCAATTTCCCTGCAGTGCCCCCATAGGAGAAATTAAGTACTACACTGTTCTCATTCAATTCACAGGGCTGTCCATGCAATGTGTGAACATGCTAAGTCCTCCAGAGAGACAAACACTCTTTGCAGCCCATGTTAAAGGGATTAGGATTATGAATGGCGGACCCCCCATCTATTAACTCAAATTTACCTGACAGAGTGAAATATTTGTGGCCCTTGTTAAGGGGATATTCAGGTTTACGTAAATAAAGATTATTCTTACTTTATATTCTTTATTAATTTATCTTGGTTTCCAACATCTCCGCTTGCTGTCATTCAATAGGAACCATCATTGGTCACATCCAGAGGATGTCCTGGTCATAACATGGACACACATGTTTAGGATTTAGATTTAGGATTTAGATTTTCATTTTTTCTCCCCCAGCTCTTAAGACAAGAGGGGGATCATTCAATAACGTCTTAAAATGTGTTATATCATGGCTCCTGTATTGTAATAGATGGGGTTCTCAGCATTCAGATTCCCACCAACTTAATATTTAGCGGTCATCCATTTGGGTAGGTGATACATTTTTCAGAAAGATAATGGGAGTTTTCCTTCCCTTATCCTTTCATTCCCCCTGCCTTTTGAAAATGTACCTTTCCTCTCTCCATAACATCTGAGTGGGTTGGATCTCCTTGGCTGGATGTCCTCTAAGCCAATCAGATGTCATTTGACTTCTGTTCCCTCCCCTCTCTCACAGCATGAAGTCCCATAGACATAGAACCTGCAGCTGCATCCCCCTTCTCTCCCCTCTACTATTTTTTTGGATTGTTTGGTGGCTGAGGAAGTTTTTAAACATTTCCAAAGATCCTGCAGGCAGAAAAAGGAGAACTTTGGGAGATGAAGAAGCCCCACCCCCCGCCATAAGGTATAGTATATCTTTTTCTGCATTTTATTGCCTGCTTCTAGGATGTTATAATTGCTTATATGTTTGTCAGTACATTAAACAGTCTAACACGTTGGCTGTCACATTGGATTTCTCCTAGGTGTGGGTTTGTTTGCCCAGGCACTTCTATAGTATGTCTAAGAAGCGGCTGCACACACAAACTTCTCGTCCACAGACTTTTCTATTTCTTGTCCAAGCAGAGATCCTGATAGGTCAAATGCAGCAGTCATGTGACATCTAGTGTAACTTTTTGTTTCAGATGTTATTTTGTAAATACCTCCTGGACATTCTAAGGAGAATTAGAAGGTAGTGTCTACATGGAAGCAAATGCCGCAGGGCCAGCACAAAATATTAAAAAAAATGAGGATCGCAGCAGCACTCTGCAAATCAGATAAAGTACAATAATGCCATAGTCACAAAAATTATCATAGTGCTAATGCTACGCTTATTTATTAAGTGAGATGCTCTGCAAATGCATTTTGTACAAAACCATCTGAGCCCTGGTTTTGTACAAAATGCATTTGCCAAGTATCTCACTTTATAAATAAGCGTAGCATTAGCACTATAATAATTTTTGTGACTATGGCATTATTGTACTTTATCTGATTTGCAGGGTGCTCCTGCATTCCTCTTTTTTTCTGTTTTCAGCCATGGCAGCGTGTACCTGCGCATTGGGAGGTGCTGACTAACCACCTTTTTCTTTGCAGCACATAATATCAGCACAGAACTGGACGGGATTTTGCTACAGTGCCCATCAGGGGCGGACTGGGAACTTAAAGTGGCCCTGGAAAAAAAACTAAAAGTGGCCCCTTTTGTAGGCAGGTCCAAATTAACAGAAGGCAGGGCAACACAAGTGGGTGGGGTCAACAATACCATAGTGCAAAATACAATCCCAGCAGAACCAAATCATAGTGTAGCACAATATACTGCTCCAAAAGCTGACCCTCTGTGGTGGCCATCAGTAGCTGCCATCTTCTGTCCTCCTCCTCCTCCAGTTGTCTTTGATTAAGATATGGAATAGGGGACATAGGAGATGGGGGCCACAGCAGTTGAATTCAGGAGGGCATGTGCGTCTGCTGGCTGGGTACATGAGTACCTCATTCTCACAACGTTAATTACTGTTGAGAGCTCATTATTTAACCAGTCAGCGGCAGAAAGGAGGACTTGGGTGGCCCCCTGGGGCATCGGCCCACCGGGAAATTTCCCTATAATGTCTATAACCAATAAGGCCCTGGTGTCATAAACCCATTGTAATAGCATAACAGTGGCCTAAGAGCAGTCACTGCTACAACATTGTCTGTACAAATATCCCGGCAATACACTGACTGACTCTCTGGCTCCTCACAGGTCTCCTCCCCTCTAACAGGAAGTTGTATATCAACAGCCAATCAGCAGGCACCGACCGTCACTTCCTCTTCCTGCAGTCTCTGCAGTTAGGATAAAGAAAGAAAAAATTGGTGAGTCCTAAATACGTTCTCGAGGACCACTGGATGACTTCGACGGGGTCTTCATGTACCTCTGCAGGAACAAAAACAACTATAAAGTACAGATGACAAAGTTCTAAAAACTATTTTAGTGTCACTTTGTGATATTAAACTATATATATACAGTGGATATAAAAAGTCTACACGCCCCTGTTAAAATGTCAGGTTTCTGTGCTGTAAAAAAATGAGACAAAGATAAATCATTTCAGAACGTTTTCCACCTTTAATGTGACCTATAAACTGTACAACTCAATTGAAAAAAACTAACTGAAATCTTTTAGGTGGAGGGAAGAAAACAAAAAAAAAATAAAATAATGTGGTTGCATAAGTGTGCACACGCTCTTATAACTGGGGATGTAGCAGTGTTCAGAATTAAGCAATCACATTCAGAATCCTGTTAAATAGGAGTCAGCATACACCAGCCATCATGTAAAGTGCCTCTGATTAACCCCAAATAAAGCTCAGCTGCTCTAGTTGGTCTTTCCTGAAATTTTCTTAGTCGCATCCCACAGCAAAAGCCATGGTCCACAGAGAGCTTCCAAAGCATCAGAGGGACCTCATTGTTAGAAGGTATCAGTCAGGAGAAGGGGACAAGAGAATTTCCAAGGCATTAGATCTACCATGGAACACAGTGGAGAAAATATGGCACAACAGTGACATTACCAGGAACTGGACGTCCCTCCAAAACTGATGAAAAGACGAGAAGAAAACTGGTCTGGGAGGCGACCAAGAGGCCTACAGCAACATTAAAGGAGCTGCAGGAATATCTGGCAAGTCCTGGCTGTGTGTTACATGTGACAACAATCTCCTGTATTCTTCATATGTCTGGGCTATGGGGTAGAGTGGCAAGACGAAAGCCTTTTCTTACGAAGAAAAACATCCAAGCCAGGCTACATTTTGCAAAAACACATCTGAAGTCTCCCAAAAGCATGTGGGAAAAGGTGTTATGGTCTGATGAAACCAAGGTTGAACTATTTGGCCATAATTCCAAAAGATATGTTTGATGCCAAAACAACACTGCACATCACCAAAAGAACCCCATACCCACAGTGAAGCATGGTGGTGGCAGCATCATGCCAAGGGGCTGTTCTTCTTCAGCTGGAACTGGGCCTTAGTTAAGCTCGAGAGAATTATGAACAGTTCCAGATACCAGTCAATATTGGCACAAAACCTTCAGGCTTCTGCTAGAAAGCTGAACATGAAGAGGAACTTCATCTTTCAGCAAGACACCGACCCAAAGCATACATCCAAATCATCAAAGGAATGGCTTCACCAGAAGAAGACGAAAGTTTTGGAATGGCCCAGCCAGAACCCAGACCTGAATCCGATTGACAATCTGTGGGGTGATCTGAAGAGGGCTGTGCCCAGGAGATGCCCTCGCAATCTGACAGATTTGGAGTGTTTTTGCCAAGAAGAGTGGGCAAATCTACACCCCTCAAGTTACTCAAAACTGATTTTACAAACTTTGTTAACCCTTTAGGTGTTCCACAAGAATTAAAGGAAAATGAAGATGACATTTCTAAATTTCACTTTTTTGGAAGACTTTCCATTTTATTACATTTTTTACTTTAATACATTGAGGGTTAACAGCCAAACAAAACTCAATATTTATTACCCCGTTTCTGCGGTTTAGGCCTCATGCACACGACCGTATTTTTTCACGGTCCGCAAAACGGGGTTCCGTTGGTCCGTGATCCGTGACCGTTTTTTCGTCCGTGGGTCCTTGATTTTTGGAGGATCCACGGACATGAAAAAAAAGTCGTTTTGGTGTCCGCCTGGCCGTGCGGCACCCGAAGGGGTTAATTGTGCGTATCATAGCCCCCTGTAAGAGATAAGGGGCTGCCAGGCAGCAGGGAGCAGACCCCCCTCCCTCCCTAGTTTGAATATCATTGGTGGCCAGTGTGCGGCCCCCCGCCCCCCCTCTATTGTAATATCATTGGTGGCCAGTGTGCGGCCCCCCGCCCCCCCTCTTTTGTAATTTCATTGGTGGCCAGTGTGCGACCTCCGTCGGCCCCCCTCCCCCTCTCTATTGTAATTTCATTAGTGGCCAGTGTGCGGCCTCCGTCGGCCCCCCCCCTCCCTGTATTGTATTATCATTGGTGGACAGTGTGCGGCCTCCGTCGGCCCCCCCTCCCTGTATTGTATTATCATTGGTGGCCAGTGTCCGCCCCCCCTCTATTGTATTAATATCATTGGTGGCCAGTGTGCGGCCTCCCCCGCCCCCCCCCCCCCCCCCGCCCGATCATTGGTGTCAGCGGAGATTCCGATCGGAGTCCCAGTTTAATCGCTCTGGGGCTCCGATCGGTAACCATGGCAACCAGGCAACCATGGCAATATTGCAATATTAGAAGCATCATACTTACCTGCTGGCTGCTGCGATGTCTGTGTCCGGCCGGGAGCTCCTCCTACTGGTAAGTGACAGATCATTAAGCAATGCGCCGCACAGACCTGTCACTTACCAGTAGGAGGAGCTCCCGGCCGGACACAGACATCGCAGCAGCCAGCAGGTAAGTATGATGCTTCTAATATTTCTAAGTAACCATGGCAACCAGGCCTGCAGTAGCGTCCTGGTTGCCATGGTTACCGATCGGAGCCCCAGAGCGATTAAACTGGGACTCCGATCGGAATCTCCGCTGACACCAATGATCGTCGGAGGGGGGGAGGGGAGGCCGCACACTGGCCACCAATGATATTAATACAATAGAGGGGGGGCCGGGGGGTGCGGGGGGGCGCACAATGGCCACCAATGATATTAATACAATAGAGGGGGGGCCGGGGGGCCGCACACTGGCCACCAATGATATTACAATAGGGGGGGCGGGGGGTGCCGCACACTGGCCACCAATGATATTACAATAGAGGGAGGGGGGGCCGGGGGAGGCCGCTCACTGGCCATCAATGATATTACAATAGGGGGGGGCGCCGCACACTGGCCACCAATGATATTCAAACTGGGGAGGGAGGGGGGTCTGCCCCCTCCTGCCTGGCAGCCCCTGGTCTCTTATAGGGGGCTATGATATGCACAATTAACCCCTCAGGTGCAGCACCTGAGGGGTTAATTGTGCGGATCACAGCCCCCTGTAAGAGATCGGGTGCTGCCAGGCAGCAGGGGACAGTCATGTACACAGTTCTCAGTATATTCTAACTAGAAGCGTCCCCATCACTATGGGAACGCCTCTGTGTTAGAATATACTGTCGGATTTGAGTTTTCACGAAGTGAAAACTCATCTCTGAAAAAGATTTTATGCAGACGGATCTTCGGATCCGTCTGCATGAAAGTAACCTACGGCCACGGATCACGGACGCGGATGCCAATCTTGTGTGCATCCGTGTTCTTTCACGGACCCATTGACTTGAATGGGTCCGTGAACCGTTGTCCGTCAAAAAAATAGGACAGGTCATATTTTTGTTGACGGACAGGAAACACGGATCACGGATGCGGCTGCAAAACGGTGCATTTTCAGATTTTTCCACGGACCCATTGAAAGTCAATGGGTCCGCGAAAAAAAACGGAAAACGGCACAACGGCCACGGATGCCATGGTCGTGTGCATGAGGCCTTACAGAAACATCCCACATGTGGGTGTAAACTGATGTAAGGGCGCACGGCAGGGAGAAGAAGGAACGGAGAGCCACATGGTTTTTGGAAGGCAGATTTTGCTGGACTGGTTTTAGATGCCATGTCCCATTTAAAGCCCCCCTGATGCACCCTTACAGTAGAAACTCCCAAAAAGTGACCCTATTTTGGAAACTAGGGGATAAGGTGCCAGTTTTATTGGTACCATTTTTGGGTACATAGGATTTTTTGATCATTTATTATTACACTTTATGAGGCAAGGTGACCAAAAATTGGGCTGTTTAGGAACAGTTTTTATTTATTTATTTTTACAGCGTTCATCTGAGGGGTTAGGTCATGTGACAGTTTTATATTTCAGATCGTTACGGACGTGGAAATTCCTAATATGTATACTTTTTCTTCGGTCATGTGATATTTTTATTGATCATGTCGTTACAGACGCGGCGATACCTAATATGTACACTTTTTTTTATTTATTTCACTTTAACACAATAATAGCATATTTGAAATAAACAAATAATGTTTTAGTGTCTCCAAGTTTTGAGAGCTATAGTTTGTTTTTTTTTGAGCGATTTTCTTAAGTAGGGGCTCATTTTTTGCGGGATAAGGTGACGGTTTTATTGGTACCATTTTATTTGACATACGCCTTTTTGATTGCTTGGTGTTTCACTTTTTGTGATGCAAGGTGACAAAAATGGTTTTTCTTTACACAGTTTTTATTTTAATTTTTTTATGGTGTTTATCGAACGGGGTCGATCATGTGATATATTTTTAGAGACAGTCGTAACGGACGCGGTGATACCTAATATGTGATTTTTTATTTTTATTTTTTTATAGGAAAAGGCAATTTATTTTTAAAATTTACATTTTTAATTATTTATTTATTTTTACTTTTATTATTTTCACTTTTTTTTTAATCAAGTCTCACTTAGATCTTGAAGATCCAGTGGGGCTGATGGCTGTACTATACTTTGCAATGCTCTTGTTTTGCAAAGTATAATATTATCAGATTTTCTGTAGGTGGCAACACCGGACGCCTTTGCAAAGCGTCCGGTTGCCATGGCAACCATCAAGCGCTGCCATCGCAGCGCGGCAACCCCGATGGTTGAGAGAGGGAGCCCCCTCCTCTATTAACCCCATGGATGCCGCTGCCGCAGCATCTGAGGGGTTACAGCAGAATGTCAGCATACAGCTGACACTCGCTGCTGATGGCGGCGGCTCAGGAACAGCAGGGTGACCGCATCGGGGGCAGGGGGCAGCGCTGGAAAGGGGGGTATGGCCAGCATTGAGGGGGCACAGATGGGGGCAGGATGCATGGATGGGGGGCGACCGCATCAGTTGCAGGATACATGGATATGGATGGGGGCGGGGAGGGAACCACATCAGGGGCAGGCAGGGACAGATGGCAGAGGCAGGGATCACCCAGGGGGGGGGGTTGGAGGCGCACAGGGGGGGCACCAGGACACATTACCTGATTTCAGGCTCGGATCTGAAGAGTGCAGATCAGAGCCTGGAACAGGCACTTTTTTACTGCTGCGATCCGATTGGTTAGTCTGCACAGACTAACCAATCGGATCGATTGCTGGCAAGGGACCACTCTGATTGGTCCCTTGTGGGCATTACTGCACTGTATGCTGTACATGACAGCAGCAGGGGCAGAAGCTTTATTCCAAGCGTTTTGCCGCGCTTGGATTAAAGAACTGCCATGGCGTCTATACACGTGCTAGCTGCACGGGATATGTGCAGCTAGCACGTATATAGCCGTATGGCAGTCGGGAAGGGGTCAAGGGTGTGCACACTTATACAACCATATTATTTTATTTTTATATTTTTTCTTCCTTCTACCTAAAAGATTTCAGTTTGTTTTTCAATTGAGTTGTACAGTTTATAGGTCACATTAAAGGTGGAAAAAGTTCTGAAATGATTTATCTTTGTCTCATTTTTTTTTTTACATCACAGAAACCTGACATTTTAACAGGGGTGTGTAGACTATTTATATCCACTGTATATGTATATATATAAAATGAAAAATAGAATATATACAGTACAGACCAAAAGTTTGGACACACCTTCTCATTCAAAGAGTTTTCTTTATTTTCATGACTATGAAGGCATCAAAACTATGAATTAACACATGTGGAATTATATACATAACAAACAAGTGTGAAACAACTGAAAATATGTCATATTCTAGGTTCTTCAAAGTAGCCACCTTTTGCTTTGATTACTGCTTTGCACACTCTTGGCATTCTCTTGATGAGCTTCAAGAGGTAGTCCCCTGAAATGGTCTTCCAACAGTCTTGAAGGAGTTCCCAGAGATGCTTAGAACTTGTTGGCCCTTTTGCCTTCACTCTGCGGTCCAGCTCACCCCAAACCATCTCGATTGGGTTGAGGTCCGGTGACTGTTGAGGCCAGCTCATCTGGCGCAGCACCCCATCACTCTCCTTCATGATCAAATAGCCCTTACTTTCAAAGTTTTCCTAATTTTTCGGCTGACTGACTGACCTTCATTTCTTAAAGTAATGATGGCCACTCGTTTTTCTTTACTTAGCTGCTTTTTTCTTGCCATAATACAAATCCTAACAGTCTATTCAGTAGGACTATCAGCTGTGTATCCACCTGACTTCTCCTCAACGCCACTGATGGTTCCAACCCCATTTATAAGGCAAGAAATCCCACTTATTAAACCTGACAGGGCACACCTGTGAAGTGAAGACCATTTCAGGGGACTACCTCTTGAAGCTCATCAAGAGAATGCCAAGAGTGTGCAAAGCAGTAATCAAAGCAAAAGGTGGCTACTTTGAAGAACCTAGAATATGACATATTTTCAGTTGTTTCTCACTTGTTTGTTATGTATATAATTCCACATGTGTTAATTCATAGTTTTGATGCCTTCAGTGTGAATCTACAATTTTCATAGTCATGAAAATAAAGAAAACTCTTTGAATGAGAAGGTGTGTCCAAACTTTTGGTCTGTACTGTATATTAAACTTGAATGTACAAAAAAAAAAAAAAACTGTGTCTGGTCATTAGCAGGGCTAATGATGTGGGCTTGAACTGGTTAAAGAGCACCTATCACCTCTCCTGACATGTCTGTTTTACTAATTACTTGCGTTCCCCATGTAATAATTATGGAGCATCTATTCTTATGAGTCTATGTTGTGCCATTACTCTATTATTCTTACTAGACACATGACTAAATTGCCACCAGTTTACACTAAAGGTCCAGCTGGGTGTCCCTGCACAGTCTGACACTATATCCAATCTGTGTTTCCAGGCTCAGACTGTGCAGGGACACATGCTGCTAGAAATTCACTCATAAACTTCTAGTAGAAATAATAGAGTAATGGCACAAAATGGAATTGATGCCTCGGAATTGTTATTCCATTGGGAATGCAAATAGTTACTAAAACAGGCATGTCAGGGGAGGGGACAGGTCCTCTTTAAAGGCTTTGGGGGCAATTTTTTTTATTATTGCATTGTACTTATTTTGAGCATTTCTGAGCATTTTTTTATTTGATCTTTACTAAAAATATGGAACCCTTTTTTTCTGTACATAGCTGAGATGCTCTAGTAGCTGGATTATCTCTTTTCCAGCAGTTAAAAGGCTGACAGACTCCTTATCTCTGCTCTCTGACCTCCTAAACACTCATTATAGCTCAGTTCTTCTCTTACTGATAAGAATGTGGCTTATACAGTGAGGAACAGAAGTATTTGAACACCCTGCGATTTTGCAAGTTCTCCCACTTAGAAATCATGGAGGGGTCTGACATTCACATTGTAGGTGCATTCCCACTCTGAGAGACAGAATTGAAAAAAAAATTCAGGAGATCACATTGTATGATTTTTAAATAATTTCTTTGTCTTGCACTGCTGAACATAATTATTTGAACACCTGAGAAACAGCAAGAATTCTGGCTCTCAAAGACCTGTTACTGCGCTTTTAAAAAGTCCACCTCTACTCCACTCATTAATCTAATTTAGTAGCACCTGTCTGAGCTCTTTGAAGACCCCTGTCCACCCCACAGTCAGTCAGACGCCAACTACTACAGTGGACAAGACCAAAGAGCTGTCAAAAGACACCAGAGACAAAATTGTGGACCTCCACAAGGCTGGAAATGGCTACGGGGCAATTGCCAAGCAGCTTGGTGAAAATAGATCAACTGTTGGAGCAATTGCTAGAAAATGGAAGAGGCTAAAGACGACTGTCCGTCTCCCTCGGACTGGGGCTCCATGCAAGATCTCACCTCGTGGGGTATCACTGATGATGAGAAAGGTGAGGAATCAGCCCAGAACGACAAGGGAGGAGCTGGTCAATGACATGAAGAGAGCTGGGACCACAGTCTCAGAGGTCACTGGTCGGTAGAACATTACGCTGTCATGGTTTCAAATCATGCATTGCACGGAAGGTTCCCCTGCTCAAGTCATCACATGTCCAGGCCCGTCTGAAGTTTGCCAATGACCATCTGGATGATCCAGAGGAGGCCGGGGAGTAAGTCATGTGGTCAGATGAGACCAAAGTAGAACTTATTGGTCTAAACTTCACTCGTCGTGTTTGGAGGAAAAAGAAGGATGAATTGCATCCCAAGAACACCATCTCTAATGTGAAGCATGAAGGGGGGGGGGGGTAACATCATGCTTTGGGGGTGCTTTTCTGCGAAGGGGACAGGACGACTGCACTGTATTAAGGAGAGGATGAATGGGGCCATTTATTGTGAGATTTTGAGCAGCAACTTCCTTCCCTCAGTCAGAGCATTGAAGATGGGTCGTGGCTGGGTCTTCCAACATGACAACGACCCAAAGAACACAGCCAGGAAAACCAAGGAGTGGCTCTGTAAGAAGCATATCAAGGTTCTGGAGAGGCCTAGCCATTCTCCAGACCTAAATCCAACAGAACATCTTTGGAGGGAGCTGAAACTCCGTGTTGCTCAGCGACCGCCCCGAAACCTGACAGATCTAGAGGAGATCTGTGTGGAGGAGTGGGACAACATCCCTGCTGCAGTGTCTGCAAACCTGGTCAATAACTACAGGAGACGTTTGACCTCTGTAATTGCAAACAAAGGCTTCTGGACCAAATATTAACACTGATTTTCTCAGGTGTTCAAATACTTATGTTCAGCAGTGCAAGACAAATACATTCTGTAAAATGTGATTTCCTGAATTTTTTTTTTTATTCTGTCTCTCAGAGCGGGAATGCACCTACAATGTGAATGTCAGACCCCTCCATGATTTCTAAGTGGGAGAACTTGCAAAATCGCAGGGTATTCAAATACTTCTGTTCCTCACTGAATGTGTTTATGACCTCTTAGTAGTTTAGAGATAAGGTTTATTAGATGACTGGCACAAAGTGAAAATCAAAGTACCAGTCAAACAGTTAGAAAAACAGATAACCCTTTGTGACAGAATGGCTCAATATTTTTTAATAAAGGCCAGTTGAAAATATGATTTTTAGCCCAAAATTATTAAAATGCAATCATAAAAAAATTGCCTCCAAAACATAGCCTTTAAGAAGTTCCATCGAGAAGTGTTCAGTAAGTGTCTGAAACCTTGCCTGCAGCAGCTATTCTTCTCCTACCGCCTGTCATGTCCAGTTTATTTTGTGAAGTTGCCTACAATCATCGCAGCAGTCTCTCTACCCAGCCTTTCTTCTGCCCTGTATGGTCTCATTATTATAAAAAGCAGCAAAGGCAATATCAGGGATTAGTAGAGGAGGCGTCTAGTTCTGCAGCTTCCCTGAGGCACTAATAGAGGCAGCATGGCTGCAGAACATAAGTTTGTTACTGAAGCATGGTACCTGTGAAAGTGAGGAAGTGATATACAGTATACCCAGAAAGTACTGGCAGATTCTGATGACATCATCTGTGTTGAGGATCTATGAATCCTAAAGTGTGTGGGATGCTGCACGGATTTCATTTTGTGGGAAAGAGACCATTATAAAAAAAAAAAAAGGAACTTGTGTCAGTAGTCATTTCATTATAATCAGAAGGTGGAGGTTTAAAGGTATTATAGCTCACAACACTGACAATAAGACACAAGGCCAGGGCAGCTCCTCCCTCCTGCACAGGTCACAGAGCATGCCCACTACACTCTCCAATAGAAGTCAATGAGTCATTGTATGTTATGTTGACTTCCAGGTACCTGGTGTAAAGCCAATTGATGGAAATGCTCTGCAGAGCTCAGGCTGCCCCTGTAATCAGCTAAAATATATCAAATAAGAGTATGCAACCCGAACATGAACACAGGCTGGTATAGATTAATAAGGAGTGTAGAAGACGAATGTGAAGATATATCAGCCAACTATCAGCCACGGATCAGTTACAAATATGCAAAACTGTATAGATGTAAAGCACCCCGACCACAGGCAGAGTTCCAATTTTCTTCAGCAGATGTCCCCTCCCCAATAGTGAGGTACAATGGTGATCTCCATATGACCTATTAGGGTATATGGATGGCATAGAAGGGGGTTCACTACTCGGGATCTCTCTCTATTAGCCACTGACTGACCTCCTGTTCTGGCAGACTTGACCATCCATGGATGGAATGGATGCCCATTCATTTGAACAGACAGCATGTAATACAGCATTTGACCTGTAGTGGCCGCCGCAGGGGAAACTTATGCCTGGCCTCAGCCCTCACGTGATCATCTAGGGCAGGGATGGCCAACCTGAGGCTCTCCAGATGTTGCAAAACTACAACTCCCATCATGCCCGGACAGTCTACAGCTATCAGCCTACAGCAGGGCATGGTGGGAGTTGTAGTTTTACAACAGCTGGAGAGCCGCAGGTTGGCCATGCCTGATCTAGGGTTTTTAAAGCTGTGCCCATGGCGATCAGTGGACGATCACGATGACTTCATGAGAAAACATGTTTTAAGGGGTGGTCCAGAATTAGAAAAACATGACTGGACCAACTGATCGATAGTTGGGTAAAGTATAGCAGCTCAGCCATTAATTTTAATGGGGAGGAAAAAAGTAAAATGAGAAATGATGGGCAAGGTAGAGGAAAGAGAGAGAGAGTATGCAGGAGAGATGGAGGGGGAGAAAAGGCAGAGAGAGAGAGAAGCTAGAAGGGGGGAAGAGATGGCAGGATGGCGTCATTCATTTGAATGGTGTTAAATGAGAAATTGGGACAGAGGGAGGAGAGAGAGATGTGAAAGAGAGAAGGAAAGAGAGAGTATGCAGGAGAGAGGGAGGGGAAAGAGATAAGGAAAGAGAGAGTATGCAGGAGAGAGGGAGGGGAAAGAGATAAGGAAAGAGAGAGTATGCAGGAGAGAGGGAGGGGAAAGAGGTAAGGAAAGAGAGAGTATGCAGACGAGATCAAGGGGAAAGAGATAAGGAAAGAGAGAGTATGCAGACGAGATCAAGGGGAAAGAGATAAGGAAAGAGAGAGTATGCAGAAGAGAGGGAGGGGAAAGAGATAAGGAAAGAGAGTATGCAGATGAGAGGAAGAGGAAAGAGATAAGGAAAGAGAGAGTATGCAGATGAGAGGAAGAGGAAAGAGATAAGGAAAGAGAGAGTATGCAGATGAGAGGGAGGGGAAAGAGATGAGGGAAGAGAGAGTATGCAGACGAGAGGAAGGGGAAAAAGATAAGGAAAGAGAGAGTATGCAGGCAAGAGGGGGGAAAGAGATAAGGAAAGCGAGCGTATGCAGACGAGATCAAGGGGAAAGAGATAAGGAAAGAGAGAGTATGCAGAAGAGATGGAGGGGAAAGAGATAAGGAAAGAGAGAGTATGCAGATGAGAGGAAGAGGAAAGAGATAAGGAAAGAGAGAGTATGCAGGCGAGAGGGAGGGGAAAGAGATGGGTGGGACAGAGGGAGGAGAGAGAGTATGCAGGCAAGAGGGGGGAAAGAGATAAGGAAAGAGAGAGTATGCAGACGAGATCAAGGGGAAAGAGATAAGGAAAGAGAGAGTATGCAGAAGAGAGGGAGGGGAAAGAGATAAGGAAAGAGAGAGTATGCAGGAGAGAGGGAGAGGAAAGAGATAAGGAAAGAGAGAGTATGCAGGAGAGAGGGAGGGGAAAGAGATAAGGAAAGAGTCAGAGAGAGTATGCAGGCGAGAGGAAGAGGAAAGAGATAAGGAAAGAGAGAGTATGCAGGCGAGAGGGAGGGGAAAGAGATGGGTGGGACAGAGGGAGGAGAGAGAGTATGCAGGCAAGAGGGGGGAAAGAGATAAGGAAAGAGAGAGTATGCAGAAGAGAGGGAGGGGAAAGAGATAAGGAAAGAGAGAGTATGCAGGAGAGAGGGAGGGGAAAGAGATAAGGAAAGAGAGAGTATGCAGGCAAGAGGGGAGGAAAGAGGTAAGGAAAGAGGGTATGCAGATGAGAGGAAGGGGAAAGAGAGAAGGAAAGAGAGAGTATGAAGGAGAGAGGGAGGGGAAAGAGGGAGGATCAGGGGAGAAAAAGAGAGAGGGAGGGGGAGAGAGGAGAGGGAGAGCAAGAAGAAAAGAAGGATAGAAATAGAAAGGAGAAGCACCAGAGAGAAGAAAGCGAAAGTGAAAAAGGGGAGAGATAGCAAGTGAAGGAGGGAAGTGGGAGGAGAGAGGGGGAAATGACAGAGAGAAACGGAAAGGGAAGCTAAAAGGAAAAGAGAAAGGGAAGAGAGAGGAGGGAGCGGAAGTGATAAAGAGGGGAGAGATGGCAAGAGAGAGGGAGAACAAATAGAGGTAAGAGGAAGAGAGAGGCAGGAAAGAAAGAGAAGAGGGAAAGAGGCAAAAGAGAAGGAGAGATGGAGGGAGAGAGGTAGAGGAGAGTAGGAGATGAGAGGGGTGAATGAAGCCAGGAGAGATGGCAGGGCAGAGAGAATAGAGAGGAGAAGGTGAGAGGTAGGGGAAAGAGATGAAAAAGAGAGAAGGAAGAGGGAGAGATGTCTGGAGATGGGGGATAAGAGAGATTTTTGAAAATTGTAAGTCTAAGGCCTCTTTGACACAACCGTTTTTTTTTTCCGTTTATGGGCCGTTTTTTGCATTCCATATACGGTCCGTATACGGAACCATTCATTTCAATGGTTCCGCAAAAAAAAACTGAATGTACTCCTTATTTCTGTTTTTCCGTTCCGTTGAAAGATAGAACATGTCCTATTATTGCCTGCAAATCACATTCCGTGACTCAATTCAAGTCAATGGGTCCGCAAAAAGATTGGAAGAGTGAAGAAAGACGAGAGGGAGACAAAGAGTGTCGCAGAGAGAGAGAGAGAGAGAGTGCGAGAGCGCCTGCCTTTGGCCTGTGTTTGCCCAGCGCCCGGCAGGCTACCAAGTTCATCATCCTTATTGTACAATGTAATTACTGTATTTGGACAGGTTGACATTAGAGATAACTGGCCGCTCGTATCACACGCCACCATTAATACAAACGCCATAGAGCGCAATGCACACACCCGTATCACAGAGACAGAGTCCAAGGACAACAGTCCTCATTATCCAGCACGTCACATCAGGAAGTAAAAAGCAATCAGAAGAAAGAAAAAGGCAAACAGGACATTGACATCATGGCGGCTGTCCAGGGGAACAGCTGCAGATCCACCGACACACGACTGAACTTTATAGAAAGTGGTCTGCGTCCAGAATAATAGTACTACTAATAATTCCTATACTACTAAAGTAATGCCACCAGCAATACTTCTACTACTAAGAGTAAAAATAATAGTACCCAGTAATATTAACCATTTCAGGACCAGGACAATTTTTCCTCCTCGCCTTCCAAGAGCCATAGCCGCGTAGGGGCTTATTTTTTTTCAATACAGGCTGTATTTTTTTTTTAAAGGCGCCATTTAATGTTCCATATAATGTATTGCAAAACTGTAAATATATATTTATTGATTGGGTGGAACGGAGAAAGATCAACCATCGCTTTCGGGTTTCGTTTTGACAGGCGTCACTTTTTACGATAAAACAATGCGATAACCTTATTCTCCGAATAATACAAAATTTTTATTGTTCTTTGTTTTATTTCATCGAAGAAACGTAAAAAATAATTTAAATGATTTGGATGTTTTTTTTTTGTTTTTTTTATGATACATGGGATGAGGGGTTTATTTAATCAATATTATTTTTTTTTTTAAATATGCTTTCTTTTTTTTTTTACTTATTTTTGCCCCCTTTGCCCCCTGCAGACTTCAAACTGCTATGATTCTGTGTCACATTGTATTGGTATGTTATCAGCATCCTATTACACCCTGCCAGGATGTAATAGGAGTTCTAATATGGCAGGCCTTCTCAAGAACCCCTAGCTTCCATGACAGCCACTCAGCAGCCCACCCGTGAAGGGGGAGACTCCTTCTTCTGTCTAAGGGCTGAAATGCCATGGTCTCTTGCATCTGAGGGGTTAAATGGTTAGGATCGGAGCTGTGTAATACAGCCGGAACACACCATGTCAGGAGCATGCTCGGCTTTGAGCCTGCACATGAGGCATCTGTATACGGTAGTGTGCACAGGGACTAATGAATACTGTCTATACTAAAAAAATAATACTAGCAACAATACTACTAATAATATTAATACTAGTAACTGTATATTGCTAATAATATTAATAAATGATAACAATACTACTGCTGCTGATAATAATATACAAACCACCCAATAATATCATATTGATAACCAGACTGCATGATAAATCTGGTGCAGGGATAGACATTTTTCTCTGACTCTATATCTACAGATTTTTATGCCAGAATTCCACCAATATTTTACAGCACAATAGTGTATCTTAGACCACACCCCATTCCCATGAAGCTCCACCCACTTTTCAGACATGGCTTTAAAAAGTGCAGAATCCCTAGTTGCACAAAACTGTGCCAATTGGCGCAAATACATTAGTAAATATAGATTATTATTATTATTATTATTATTATTACTATTATTTCGTCACTAATAGTATACTAATTATAATATTACTGCTTTACTACTGCTGCTGTCAGTACTCATTAACTCTTTTGTGACCACCCATATGTGTTTTTACGGTGGTCACTAAGGGGGCTTAGGCTGGGCAGCCGCTTTTTTACGGCGGCCCTGTCTAAGCGCTGCACGGGTTCCCCGTGCAGCGGGGACCCGACTCTCACATGAGAGCCGCGGCCCTGCTCTAACAGCCCGGATCGCCAGGAGCTGTTTGACATTTTACAATGCGGCGGGCAATGGCGCCCGCCGCATGTAAAGTGCTGACAGAGGGAGCAGACTCCCTCTGCCTCCCATCGGCACCCCGCAATTGCGGCGGGGTGCCGATGTGTGTGAAGGTTGCCTGGGGTCTAATGTAGGCCCCAGACCAGCCTTGAGTAATTTCCAGCAGGCTTCGTCTCTCTGGCGCAGCTTGCTGGTCAATGTTAGAATAGCATTGCCATTAAAATGCAACGCACTATAGGGATAGTGCATTGAATTTTAAAAGCAATCAAAAAGCTGTCTGTTATAGTCCCCTTGTGGGACTATTAAGTGGTAAATTTTTTCCCATTAAAAAAAACCTTTTTTTTCAAAATACGCTTTCAATGAAAAAAATTGCAAAAAAAAATCTTCCCCATATGTTTGGTATTGCCGCATCCATAACGACCCAGACTACATGAATATCACGTAAATTATCCCCTACGGTGAACGCCATAAAAAAAAAAGAAAAAAAAAAGGCAGAATTGCTCATTTATTCTTAGTTTCCACGAAAAAAACGTAATAACAAGCGATCAAAAAGCACTATTTACTCCAAAATGATATCAATGAAAAATACAAGTCACCCCGCAAAAATCAAGCCCTCACACAACGCCATAGAAAGAAAAGTAAAAAAGTTATGGGTCTTGGGAAGAGGCAATGCAAAAACATTTTTTTATTTTTCGGTGTAAATAACATAATATCTTTATTCTCTAGGTCAGTACGATTACAGTGATTCCAAATACATATAGTTTTTTTTACATTTTACTACTTTTTTGCAATAAAAGAAATCGGATCTGAGTTTCCACGATCTCAGTGAGATCTTGAAAACTCAGATCCGAAGATATATTCTAACCCCCAGGCTTTCCCATGGTGACGGGGACACTTGTCGGGGAGGAGTATGCCGAAGTCCAACAACTGTACGGATTGAAAAGAAAAAAGACAAATATTCTAAAAAACTAATATATTCGATATAGTGCTTTATATTAGTTTTTTTTTATAATATTCGTCATTTTTTCCATCTGAAGTCATGATTCCTTCCTGCTTAAAGGGACACTGACAGGGCCAAAAAGCATATTAAAGTATATATATGACCGTACAGGTCTTATAAAGTGTATAAGAATCATGTAAGTATCCCCCCTGTCCACCTTATAACTACAGTAATGTGAAGTTTTATAACCTGCTGGAATCGGGTTCAATCTACCCAAGGGGCGGTGTTTCACCTCAGCTTGCGCCCAGCCAGCCTCGCCACAACTGCCGTTTGAAGCGCCGCCCAGCTCATCAATATTCACTTCGCTGGGCGGCTAACTAGTGTCCCCGGCTAGCTTCAGCGCATGCGCCCGGCACCCTCACTGGCCGGGATCGCATCGCGCCTGCGCACAGTCTCATTCTCTGAATGATTCTCTGAGAATGAGACTGTGCGCAGGCGCGATGCGATCCCGGCCAGTGAGGGTGCCGGGCGCATGCGCTGAAGATAGCCGGGGACACTAGTTAGCCGCCCAGCGCCGCCCAGCGGAGTGAATATTGATGAGCTGGGAGGCGCTTCAAACGGCAGTTGTGGCGAGGCTGGCTGGGCGCAAGCTGAGGTGAAACACCGCCCCTTGGGCAGATTGAACCCGATTCCAGCAGGTTATAAAACTTCACATTACTGTAGTTATAAGGTGGACAGGGGGGATACTTACATGATTCTTATACACTTTATAAGACCTGTACGGTCATATATATACCTTAATATGCTTTTTGGCCCTGTCAGTGTCCCTTTAAGTTGCTAGGGGGGCCAATGACTCATTAGCCCACAAGCAAGAAGCAGGGAGAAATCATGTGTTCAGAAGGGAAAAAATAACGAATATTCGCTATAACGAATATATAGCACTTTTAGAAATATTCGCGAATTTTCAAAGTTGTGATATTCGAGATAAAAATTCGCTAATCGAATATTCGCGCTCAAAACTATTATGTACTGCCAAATTCTCTGAAACGCCTTTGGTGACGGCTTATGGTAGAGAAATGAACATTTATTGCACGGGCAACAGCTCTGGTAGACATTCCTGCAGTCAGCATGTCAACTGCACGCTCCCTCAAACGTTGCGACATCTGTGGCATTGTGCTGTGTGATCAAACTGCACATTTCAGAGTGGTCTTTTATTGTGGGCAGTCTAAGGCACACCTGTGCAATATTCATGCTGTCTAATCAGCACCTTGATATGCCGCACCTGTGAGGTGGGATGGATTATCTCGGCAAAGGAGAAGTGCTCACTAACACAGATCTAGACAGATTTGTGAACAATATTTGAGAGTAATGGGTCTTTTGTGTATGTAGCAAATGTTTCAGATCTTTGAGTTCAGCTCATGCAAAATGGGAGCAAAACCGAAAGTGTTGTGTTTATATTTTTGTTCACTGTACTTATACTATATACTTATACCAAAAATACTATTACTATGTAAGAAATATAATAACAAACTGAAATACTACTACTAATTATAACACCAGATAATATTAACTGTTTTCTTGATAATTGGCCATATTACGTGCTTTTAGTGTTCGGTGGTTCACCCCTCCGGTCTATTTCACTTAATTACTTGTATCCTTCATTATATAACAATCCTTGAGCATCTTTCCCTAGAACTCTGCATTGTAGCGCTCTAGTAAGTGTGTCCCTACAGACTCTGACATTGTCCAATCAGTGCTATTTGTGTAGGGACACACCCCTATGATAAGAGGAATGGTAACATCCAGTTGTTAATTTATTCATACATTTCCAGGAAGAATAACAGAGGAACGGCACAATGCAGGAGTCTAAGAAAACACGCTCCAGAGTTGTTATATCATGGGGATTGCAAGTAATTACTAAACCAGACATGTCAGAAGAAGTGGTGCTTAAAGGGGTATTCCGGTTACCATAAATATAACTTATGTTTTAGACAAATTCATCATCAATAATTACCTAATATAATGTAAATGTTACATATTTACCGTTCATTAGTTATAAAAGTAGTTTTCTTCCTCTGCTGCCCACTGTGTTTCCTCATACGTTACCATGGCATCGACCTGTAGTTCGGAGCCTTTGTCAGGTCGAGCATGCTCAGTGTGTAGAGCAGAGGGGGCGTGACCGGACTGTATATCAAGCAGCCAATCAGTAAACATCAGCACTCACAGCGGGAAAGCTAGGGATTGTGGGGATTGTAGTCTTTGAAGTTTTGGGAGGGAGGATCAGGCGCCATGATGCTCTCAGTGTGTTGCTCACACAGGAGATAGACAAACGGATTACAAGGTAAAATGAAGCTCTGGTTATATCTATAGGTGTGGGTTCTGGTTGGGTCACAGTTTGCAGCCTTAATGCAGTTTTTCAAAAAGGAAGTTACTTTACCGGAATACCCCTTTCATACAGAATTGTTAAATGAATGCTAGCAGCTCCACAATATCTTCCTCTTCTTTAAATGCTTACCTAATCACAAATTAGAGCACATGTGTAACTCCCATTGATGTTCCATCTGGCCATAAATGCTACTTTAATGTAAAATTAGCATAAGCCCCACCCCTGAGGAATATGTTGCAGGACAGTCCTGCAAATACGTTGATCCTTGATGCTTTATTGTATAAAATGGTGATGCAAAAGGTAAAACAATATTCTTTGCTTTTCTATCCATATTTTATCTGCCCTTTTCTCCACTTATCAGAACAATAGGTTTGGGGAAGGAGGCGGAGCTTAGGCAGCTTATTACACCAGCTGGGAGGAGAGAACAAGCCTCCCGCTGTTTCTATGACTACAACTAGCCCCAAGCATAAAGGGATTCTTTGGGCTATAATATTGATGGCCTATCTTATTTAACCCCTCACCATAGGCACTGAAACCTATACATGTTATATATCAAAACGAACGTCACAAAATAGAGAACCCATTGCAATATTACATTTTTCAGTTTTAATATTTAAGAAATAAAAAGCTATCATTAAAAAAATTACTTTAATAAGAATTAGCAGTCTTCCCCCAAATTAAACCTTAAAAGGGGGGGGGGGGAGGGGACTCTAAAAAATACCCATGCTAATAAAAAGTGTCAAGTAAAAAAACATTGCAAAAATTATTTTGGCAGTCAAACAAATAAAAAAGTTAGGGTCACTAAACCACCACATGCACAAAATCACACATTAAAGGGTTAAAAAAAAAAAAAAGGAAAAAACATTTTTTTCCAATATAAAAAAGAAAAATATTCATCATGTAAAAAAATATTAAAAAATAAAGAAAAACATAAATGTCAGTTACAATATTACTGAATGCTGAAGATAAAACATTGTCAAAATTGCTGGTTTGGACGTGGTGTGAATGAGGTATAAGAAAGTAAGAGGGTTAAAGAGGCTCTGTCACCGGGATCAACCCACCGGGCATATAGGAATGATGACCCTGACAAGAACCATACCTTTCTTTCTGCTGTTGCCGTGTCCAGAACGGCGCGTGCGCTCAACATTTTCGGCTTCATTCCCGACTTGCGAAGATGTATAGTACACACACACCATCCCTTCCAGGTACAGCGGCGTGACTGCGCGTGCGCACTATACATCATCACAAGTCGGGAATTAGGCCAAAGATGTTGCGCACACGCGCCGTTTTGGACACGGGTACGCGGGCGTGGGATCTCAATGCTAGACCAGAGGGCCTAGAGCTGTCACTGTAAAGGCGGGGGCTGTGAACTACAGCAGAGGGCGTCATTATTGAGCACCAGGGGTGTCGCCTCCTGGTGTTCAAATACTTCATTTGCATATTTTCAAAAGTTGATTTTTCTCCACCACCGGACCAACGACAGCAGAAAGAAAGGTATCGTTTTTCTCAGCGTCATCAACCTGACCAGGCTATATCCCTGATAAGGTAGGGTTGATCCCGGTGACATTCCATGTTAAAGCGGTTGTCCAGGCTACGGATATTGTTGAGCTATCGAACAAGGTCAGATCGGTCAGCGTCACCGATCAGCTGCTGGAAACTACACAGTGGATGAAGTTGGAAGCAGACAGCGACAAGCACTGTGCAGTGGTCATGCCGGGTACTGCAGCTCAGCACCCATTCAATAGTAGATGAGATATAGTATACATTACCAGAAAGTATGCAGTATATGGAACCTTCTGCTTCCGCTCTGTACACTGTATAGTTTCCGGTACCATGGCTCCCCAAAACAGCTGATCGGTGGGGGGCAGGGTGTTGGACCCCCACAGATCTGATATCAATCAGTAATATAATAAATATCTGTAGCCCGAACAACCCCTTTATGCTGATCCGAGGGTTTCCCACTGTTTGGACCCCCAGTTATAATCTGTGGGGGGACCTAGAAGCAGCAAGTGTCCAGTATCTCTGCAGCGCCATCACTGGAGAAATAAGGCATTGCACCATTAGTATCTATAAGCTGACTATGTAAAGCATGGATGTACGGGGTCCTGCAGAGCTAGGGATGCTCTTCGTAGGAGATCTGTGCAAAAATCTATGCTTTTCTTGTGAGAAACTAATCCTATAAGATTTTTCTAGCCTCTAAGTGCAGGGGGTGGGAGGAGAGCAGTGGCGTAGCCTGGGTTTCCAGCACCCGGGGCAAGCCAAAAATTGCTCCCCCTCCCCCCCAGCCTGTGGGCACGTCCCTTTTAACAGATAATGTAGTAGATGTCACCTGCAGTCCTATGTAACACCACTGTAAAGGGGAGCTGGCGACGCATGCTCTCCTTGCAGCGCCGCCCCGTACCCCCGTCTGTGTGGAGCGAGGAAGTGGCCGGCGTTCTCCATTCCCTAGGCAACGAGCAGCAAGGGAGCTGAGCACCGATAGGAATGAATCGGCGCTCAGCTGCATTGAGGTTGGGGCTATTTAACAGGCAGCCTGCTGGCCACAGGTTGCCTGTGATTGGTCTTTCAACCTCACTAGCGTTTGCCTGCATGTGTGACCTTGTAAACTCGACCTCAGCTTGAATTTGACTCTTGATCCTGTGTGACCTCCTGACTCCTGACCTCGGCTTGTATTTGATTTTGGTGTTTCCCCTGGTACTGACATGATCTCCTGTTTCTGACCTTGGCGAGTACTGACCTCGATACTGTGTTCTGCCTAAGTGTTCTCTTCTGTGTGTTCTGTCCTAGTTTTGTTGTACTTAAGGTAGGGACCGTCGCCCAGTTGTACACCGTCAGTTAGAACGGACTGTGCAAGTAGGAAGTGGTGTGGGTGGAGCTGCACTTATCCCTACCATTTGGGACAGAATCACAACCTAATACCATGGACCCTATGCGAATCCTTATGGATCAGGTACATAGTCTCCTCTAAATGGTGTAGGATTTGGCAGTGAGGTTACAGCATTTTTTTACTTTTAAAGAGAGCTGTCGTTTGCCCTAACACTCTTCGGGGTTCCGAACAACAGAGAATGGGCTTACTCTCTCCCCTTGCCTAACTAATGTTGAGCCCTTTTTTTAGGCCTTAAGTGTGCTTTACGATGAACCTGGCCACAGGTTGCCTGTGATTGCCCTGTTCCTCTGATAGGCTGCAGGCACTATCATCACGCCAACTGAGTCATACAGCACGGGACACAGGCATTGCTGCCAGTTTGATGGAGGTAAGTATAAGTGTTTATTTTTTTATATGGTACTTCTTACTTGCACATGATTGGAGGGCACATCTATGAGGGCACAAAGGGGTATTTTATATGGCTCTGTATTATTATTATTATTATATGCACTTATATAGCACTACTATATTCCACAGCACTTTACAGACATTAGCATCCAACTGTCCCCAATGGCTCACAATCTAAGGTCCCTATCAGTATGTCTTTGGAGTGTGGGAGAAAACCAGAGGAAACCCACGCAAACACAGGAAGAACATTCAAACCCAGGACCCCAGCACTGCAAGGCACCAGTGCTAACCACTGAGCCACCGTGATGCCCATCTGTATAGGGGTATTTCATACAGATGGCACATTATGGTGGGTACTATCCAGAAGGGGAGAGAGGAGTACTATGGGCTCATCTATGGGGGCACTAAGAAGGGGTATTTTATACTTGCAAATTATGGGGGACACTGAGGGCATCTACTGGGGCACTATATATGGGGCATTTTATACTAGTACATTATGGGGGACACTAGGAAGGGGGGAGAGGAGCACTATGGGGCATTTACTGGGGGCACTATATATGGGTATTTTATACTGGCACATTATGAGGGCACTATGGGGACATTAGCTCAACTGGGGGCATTAAATGGGGGTATTTTTTGCACTGGCACATTATAAGGAGAATTATTACTACTGGGGGGCATTATGGTGGGCTTTATTACTACTGGGGGTCTATGGGAAACATGATTACTAGTATGGGCACTATGGGAGCATTATTACTTCTGGTGCACAGTGGGGACATGTTGGGGGCACTGTAGGAGCACTATTACTACCATGTGTGCTCTAGCAGAGAATTATTCCTATTGGTGGGACTTTTGGGAGCACTATTACTGTGGGGGCACCTTGGCACAGTATCAGCTTACCACAATCATTTTTGGGGGACGTTAAATTTACATTATTAGTGTCAGGGGCACTATTTGCTGGGCGCAGTTATTTTAGGGCACTGTGTGCCAATAATTATTGAAGGGCACTATCTGCATGGTACTACTATTATCAGGGGGTTTATCTGTTTCTGCAGTATAGTATTGGGGAGCACAGCGGCACAGTATTGGGGGTGTTAGGATGATTTGTCCTGAAGATCGGAGGATGATGGAAAAGTAGTAAACTAAGATTTTGTTTGTCAAACTGCAGAGACGAGAAATGGCTGAAAAATGGTGGTCTGGTCTGAAGGTCTGAAAGGAGAAGATAAGGAAAGAGAACATCCACATCAAAGAGAGGTCACTGAATGTAAGGCCTCATGCACACGACCGTATTTTGTTTCCGTGCCCGATAATTTTTTTTTGCGGATAGGATGCGGACCCATTCATTTCAATGGGTCCGCAAAAAACGCGGACAGCCGTGTGCTGTCCGCATCAGTATGTCCGTTCCGTTGCTCCGCAAAAAAAATAGTGCATGTCCTATTTTTTTCTAGTTTGCGGACAAGGATAGGCATTATTACAATGGATCCGTAAAAAAAAAAAACGGATCCGCAAACAAAACGGATCCGTCATCTGTTTTTTTTGCGGATCCGCAATTTGCGGACCGCAAAACACATACGGTCGTGTGCATGTAGCCTAAGAGGTATGTGTGCTGTATTACCTTGTATGTAGGGGGGTATGGAGGGGTTAGTAGTACAGTACTATCTGCACATTGTAAAAAAAAAAAAAGTAATCTGCAAAATACTACATATTTGTGTCAGAAGTTGTGCTTTTTAAATTTTTTGAATAATGATACAGCCATTTTATTTGATACTTTTGTGCTGATTCATTTTTTCCCCCCTCTATATTAAGGGACACTATAGTCACCAGAACCACAACAGCTAAACGTGGTAGTTCCGGTGTCTATAGCATGTCTCTGCAAAATTCTTAATGTAAACACTGCCTTTTCAGAAAAAAAGGCAGTATTTACATTACTGCCAAGGAACACCTCTAGTGGCCACTCATCATTATTAAAGTTTACTACTCTACGAGGTCTGTGGATTTTTTTTGTGTGTGTGTGTTGTGGTGGAGGGCGTGAGTGCATGCTAGTGTGTGGGAAGGCGGGATCCAGGGGGCCCAAGTAAATTCTTGCCCAGGGTCCAATCAATATTAAAGACGGCCCTGATCCTAGGGGTCGTATTTATAACTTGTCTGGTCCAGAACGGCAGTCTATGAGGGATTACTTGAAGGAAAGTTTACTAAAAGGTTATATTAGGCCCTCGGTATCTCCTATGGGGGCGGGGTTTTTCTTTGTCCCAAAAAAGGATGGTGGATTGAGGCCGTGTATTGATTATAGAGAATTAAATAAAATTACCACCAAGAATCAGTACCCCTTGCCCTTGATTCCAGACCTGTTTGACCAAATTCTTGGAGCTCACTGGTTCACCAAACTCGACCTCAGGGGGGCATATAATCTCATTCGAATTAAGGAGGGGGATGAGTGGAAAATGGCCTTTAATACCCCTGAGGGTCATTTTGAATATTTGGTGATGCCGTTTGGTCTAAGTAATACTCCAGCGGTTTTCCAAAATTTTGTCAACGATATTTTTAGACAAATTATTGGAAAATTTATGATTGTTTATTTGGATGATATTTTGATTTATTCACCTGACTGGGACTCTAACATTAGTCACACTAGACAGGTACTGGAGGTTCTTTGAGAGAACCAATTATTCACAAAAAGTGAAAAATGTACCTTTGGAGTACAGGAAATTCTATTTTTGGGATATATTCTCACACCCCAATCCTTTAAGATTAATCCAGGGAAAGTGCAGGCTATTCTGGAGTGAGTGAGGCCCTCCTCTCTGAAAGCATTACAACGGTTTCTGGGGTTTTCTAATTATTATCGAAAATGTATAAAAAAAAAATCTATTATTGCTAAGCCACTCACCGACCTAACCAAGAAGGGGGCGGATCTAGCTAATTGGTCGCCAGAGGCCATAGAAGCTTTTGAAACACTCAAGAGGTGTTTTATTAATGCTCCAGTGTTAATCCAACCAGATCAAGAAAGGCTGAGGTTGATGCCTCTGAGGATGGAGTTGGAGCCGTAATCTCCCAGGGGTCATCAACTCTCACTAAACTGAGGCCTTGCGCCTTTTTCTCTCGTAAATTCTCCTCTACTATGACACTGGTAATCGTGAATTACTTGCTATTAAATGGGGCTTTGATGAATGGTGGCATTTTTTGGAGGTGGCTCAACATCAGGTTACTGTAATTACTGATCATAAGAATTTGATGTTTTTGCAATCTACTAAATGTTTGAATCCCAGACAAGCTAGGTGGGCATTGTTCTTCACACGCTTTAACTTTTGTATAACTTTCAGGCCAGGAAGCAAAAATGTCAAAGAAGAAGATGCCCTTTCTCGAAGTTTTTGTGCCTTTCAGTCTCCTGATACTCCACCAGAACCGATTGTGCCGGCAGGTGTCATTATGGCCTCGATCTCCTTCGATTTGACAACAAAAATTACTACGGGACAACATTTGGCTCCGGTACAATCCCCTAAAGATAAATTGTTTGTCCCTGGTCATTTGCGTCTCTGGCTGTTGGGTGAGTGCCATAATTCTGTTTTTAGTGGACATCCAGATATTAATGCCACCAAGGAGTTAATCTCCAGATATTACTGGTGACCCACCCTGTCTAGAGATGTCCACTCAAATGTATCCTCATGTGAGGTTTGTGCCAGGTCCAAAACTCCTAGGTCCCTGCCGATGGGTGAATTACGACCATTGCCCATCCCTAGTAGACCTTGGTCCCATATTTCCATTGATTTTATCACAGATCTACCGGTTTCGGAGGGTAAATCGGTTGTATGGGTAATCGTTGACAGGTTTAGCAAAATGGTACATTTCATTCCTCTGTCAAAATTGCCCAATGCTAAGATTTTGGCGTCTCTGTTTGTAAATCATGTAATACGTTTGCACGGGATTCCGGAGAATGTGGTTTCCGACAGAGGCATTCAGTTCGTCTCAAGGTTTTGGAGAGCTTTTTGTCATAAATTTATTATCTCTGTCTTTTTCTTCGGCCTTTCAGCCTGAAACCAACGGTCAAACTGAACGTTTAAACCAATCTTTGGAACAGTATCTGAGGTGTTATGTCTCCGACAACCAGAATCTTTGGGTCAAACATCTGTCCTTGGCTGAAATCGCCATTAATAATCGGGTGAACTCGTCTACCTGTATGTCTCTGTTCTTTTGTAATTCTGGTTTTCATCCATGATTTAGTTCATTTTCGTCATCTTCCTCCCAGATTCCTGAAGCTGATTTAGTGGTCAAAGAACTGTGCACAGTTTGGGCCCAGGTTCAGTTGAACCTGAAAAAAGCCCAGGAGGTTCAAAAGGGTAATGCGGACAAAAGACGCTCTCGAGGAGTAAAGTGTGGTTATCTACCAAGAATTTTTCTCTGAAAGTACCTTCGAGTAAATTTGGTTTATTGGTCCTTATGAAATTATTGAAATCATTAACCCTGTGTCTTTTAAGTTATGGTTACCTGATTCCTTTCGTATTCATAATGTTTTCCACAAGGCTTTACTTAAAAAGTATGTGTCGCCTGTATTCCCTACTCAGAAATCTCCGTCGACAGTGGACGATGCCGGTCAACTAGAATTTGAGATCTCTAGAATCTTGGATGTGAGAAAGGTTCGCAATTCATTGCAGTATTTAGTTCACTGGAAGGGTTTTGGCCCTGAGGAGAGATCCTGGGTACCAGCAAGTAAAATGCATGCTACTAGGTTGGTGAGAGGTTTCCATCTTGCTCACCTGGATAAACCGACTCCAGTGATTATGGGTCCGGTGGAACCTCGTGGAAGGGGGGGTACTGTAAAGGGGCACCCCGTCTGTGTGGAGCGAGGACGCCGAAGGGGCGCGCGGGGCCAGGTTCTCCCTGCCATCACCATGGGAACGCGTCCTCGCTCCACACAGACGGGGTGCCGGCGGCGCTGCTTGGAGAGAGCACGCTCCTTCCGCGTGGCCGGCGTTCTCCATCCCCTAGGCAACGAGCATCAGGGGAGCTGAGCGCCGATAGGAATGAATCGGCTCTCAGCTGCATTGAGGTGCGTGATGCGAGTCACGTGACTCATCAGTTGGGGCTATTTAACAGGCAGCCTGCTGGCCACAGGTTGCCTGTGATTGGTCTTTCACCCTCACTAGCGTTTGCCTGCATGTGTGACTTTGTGAACTCGACCTCGGCTTGAATTTGATTCTTGATCCTGTTTTTTACCCCTTTGTACTGCGTGACCTCCTGACTCCTGACCTCGGCTTGTATTTGACGTTGATTTTGGTGTTTCCCCTGGTACTGACGTGATCTCCTGGTTCTGACCTCGGCGAGTATTGACCTTGATATTGTGTTCTACTTAAGGCCCCTTTCACACGAGCGAGTATTCCGCGCGGATGCGATGCGGGAGGTGAACGCATTGCACCCGCACTGAATACCGACCCATTCATTTCTATGGGGCTGTGCACACGAGCGGTGATTTTCACGCAATACTTTTGCGTTGCGTGAAAATCACAGCATGCTCCTCTTTGTGCGTTTTTCACGTAACGCAGGCCCCATTGAAATGAATGGGGTTGCGTGAAAATCGCAAGCATCCGCAAGCAAGTGCGGATGCGGTGCGATTTTCACGCACGGTTGCTAGGAGACGATCGGGATGGAGACCCGATCATTATTATTTTCCCTTATAACATGGTTATAAGGGAAAATAATAGCATTCGGAATACAGAATGCATAGTACAATAGGGCTGGAGGGGTTAAAAAAAAAATAATAAATCATTTAACTCACCTTAATCCACTTGCTCGCGTAGCCGGCATCTCTGTCTGTCTCTTTTACTGTATAGAACCTGTGGTGAGCATTAACTATAGTTCAAGGACCTGGGATGACGTCACTCCGGTCATCACATGGTACGTCACATGATCTTTTACCATGGTGAATCACCATGGTAAAAGATCATGTGATGTGCCATGTGATGACCGGAGTGATGTCATCAAAGGTCCTTTACCTATAATTAATTAAAGCTCACCACAGGTCTTATACAGTAAAGGAGACAGACGGAGATGCCGGCTACGCGAGCAAGTGGATTAAGGTGAGTTAAATGATTTATTATTTTTTTTTTAACCCCTCCAGCCCTATTGTACTATGCATTCTGTATTCCGAATGCTATTATTTTCCCTTATAACCATGTTATAAGGGAAAATAATACAATCTACAGAACACCGATCCCAAGCCCGAACTTCTGTGAAGAAGTTCGGGTTTGGGTACCAAACACGCACGATTTTTCTCACGCGAGTGCAAAACGCATTACAATGTTTTGCACTCGTGCGGAAAAATCGCGGGTGTTCCCGCAACGCACCCGCACATTTTTCCGCAACGCCCGTGTGAAAGAGGCCTAAGTGTTCACTTCTGTGTTTTCTGTCCTAGCTTTGTTGTTTTCTCCACTGTTGTTCCTCCCTGTAAGCCCCTTGTAAGCTAGGGACCGCCGCCTAGTTGTACACCGTCAGTTAGGACGGACCATGCAAGTAGGTAGGGATAGTGGTGTGGGTGGAGCTTAGGGCTGCACTTATCCCTACCATTTGTGACAACCACAGATAACACAGTGATAACCCTCCGAGTACAGATAATGTAGTAAATGTCACCTGCAGTCCTATGTAATACCACAGATAACACAGTGATACCTCTCTGAGTACAGGTAATGTAGTAAATGTCACCTGCAGTCCTATGTAATACCACAGATAACACAGTGATACCTCTCTGAGTACAGGTAATGTAGTAAATGTCACCTGCAGTCCTATGTAACACCACAGATACCACAGTGATAACTCTCTGAGGACAGATAATGTAGTAGATGTCACCTGCAGTCCTATGTAACACCTCAGATAACACAGTGATACCTCTCTGAGTACAGATAATGTAGTAGATGTCACCTGCAGTCCTATGTAACACCACAGATAACACAGTGATAACTCTCTGAGTACAGATAATGTAGTAGATGTCTCCTGCAGTCCTATGTAACACCACAGATAACATAGTGATAATTCTCTGAGTACAGATAATGTAGTAGATGTCACCTGCAGTCCTATGTAACACCACAGATAACACAGTGATAACTCTCTGAGTACAGATAATGTAGTAGATGTCACCTGCAGTCCTATGTAACACCACAGATACCACAGTGATAACTCTCTGAGGACAGATAATGTAGTAGATATCACCTGCAGTCCTATGTAACACCACAGATAACACAGTGATAACTCTGTGAGTACAGATAATGTAGTAGATGTCACCTGCAGTCCTATGTAACATCACAGATAACACAGTGATAACTCTGAGTACAGATAATGTAGTAGATCTCACCTGCAGTCCTATGTAACACCTCAGATAACACAGTGATACCTCTCTGAGTACAGATAATGTAGTAGATGGGTGTGAGCCCCCAGAATTAAGAACACACACAGTGTGACCTGAAGTCTGGGGCCAGGATGCAGCAGGGTGGGCCAAATTCTCAATCTCCTCCCCCAACCCTACCGTGAAACAGATATGTGCATAGACATTATTATTACAGTAGAATACTGCACCATGAGTAGGTTATTGGCTATTCTCTCGGGGCCTCACTCACTTGCTCTAACCCACCTTATTCCTCTAAACTCAGTAAATAAAAACACAGAGACCAAATTCGGATTTCAATGGCCACAGCAGCCGTTTATTAATAAAATACATACAATAACCATAAATAACATAACTACAATGTCTTAGCCCTGACGAGGGAGGTCCTTGAAGTCCCAAATTTGCTTAACACAACTCCCCAAACTGGCACATCCATCTTGCCTCCAGCCGTAAAGCACCAGCTCGGAGACCAACTGACGGACGCCTTTCATATGAGCTAACTGTCCAACCATGGGAGTCCAGCCCCACCATTGAGGCCCTCCCATTCTCCCGAAGCATCCGTACCACCAACTTCGAGGACCTCCCACCGCCAACAACGCGCAACCTGACAAACCTCCCTCAGGATTGCGCGTTCCACCACAACACAAGTGCTCTCAATTCCTCCTTGAAGCCCCAAAGACCACAAGTCAATACCCACGGCATTTAGATGTACACCATCCGCCCTCCAAAATGCCCCCACACCCGGCTCCATTTAAGAATGCCGCACCACCACCGCACCATTCCTGGCCATAAATTTTTCCAACACCCTGTTAACCTTAATCCTTGCCTTATTAAGGCTCTCCACACTCGGCGAGGCACAATGCCGGACCATACCGTTACCATGCCCGGGAATAACGACCACGAACGCAACAAATCAAACTTCATGTCCCGTAGTAGCTCTCTCACTGGCCTAACCCCTAAATCGTTATCCCCCCCCCTCCCCACGTGAAGCACCAACATATCCGGGGACCTACCCAGCCGAACATAACGATGAACTTCCCTTAAAACCCCTTCCCACAACATACCTCTCACCCCAATCCACCGAACAACCATGACGTCCCTACCGAACCCCAACTGCTGCCCCTCATGACGAACATCCGCCCTCAAAGCGCCCCAAAATACGAAGGAGTGCCCAAGTATCCAAACCAATGCCGGGCTGGAACCTGAAAAATACTACAAAGCAAACACAGAAACACATCAGTCCGCATAACTTTTACAACAATCCCACCCGAATATAGGACCTGAACCTAACTGATTCCCATCTACCAATTCTTTTGATCACTTCATCACTCATCCCTAACCTAGCCGCCTCCGTAGCAGCTCCTATCCTGAACGAGTGCCCTGTAAAATCCTCCGCTGCAATACCCAGCTTGTGTAAACAATGCTTAAACACTGCTAAAAACTGGTAACGCGATAAATACGACCCATCCTCATATCTCAATAACGGACCCACCGTCACCACACCACCCAAGCCATACTCCCGCAAACACTGAACCGGACAAAGCGAACAACCAGGCACCTCAAACAACCTAACATAACTACACTTACCTTCTTTATCCGTTTTTGACCTGTGGATCTTAATTACCACCCTGTCCCCTGAAAGAACAACGTCCTCCCTCAATAACCCTCCACCAATAGCCCGCACGCTGTGACATACCAACTCCCCTAACCGAAACGCCCTAAAAAACGCTAGGCAAAATGCTACCCTAAACAGCCTCACCTCCCAACACGAATGACAAACCAAATCCAATTGCGAACCCAACTTCAGTAACAACTCAAAAGAGACTGACCTCCTCCTGTCCTCAGCCTTCTTCCCGCGCCACCAACCCCTCAACACCTGTCTAACTAAAAACGTTTTTGTCACATCTGGCCAACCCCTCAATTTGAAACCGAAAGCAACCCCCGCAATCCACTTATTCAGTTTCGCCACAGACCAGCCAAGCTCCTTCACATGGCCTAGGAACAATAATAACGTGATATCCCCCTCATTGCCATGAGCGCCCAACTCCTCACACCACCGCTGCCACTCACTCCACACTTTACCATTAGCCACCCACATCCCGGTACTCATTGAATCCTGCAGCAACCTGTCTATGGTACCTCCAATAGCTCCCACATGGACTCCGGGCACTGCAATTCCTCTATATCCGCTCCCGGCGCCAACTGCCGAAACCGCTCCCACTGCGAATGAGAAAGGGCATCCGCAATACCGTTAAACACTTCCGGCACATGTACCGCCACCACCCAAGCATTCAGCAACAAACTGACCAAAACTAACTTGCTTTAAAAGACGAACCACGGGCGGCGACGACGCAGTCATACTATTAATGGCCTGCACTACACCCAGATTATCACAATGAAAACTGATTTTTTTTATCTCTAAACCGATCCCCCCACAAAACCATTGCCAGCACAATTGGAAAAAGCTCTAACAGTGCCAAGTTCCGAACCCATCCCCTCTCCAGCCAGGCCTCCGGCCACCTATCTGCACACCATTGTCCATGACAGTACACCTCGAAGCCAGAGCCCCCAGCCGCGTCTGAAAACAACTCAAAATCAAAATTTTCCACAGCTCCACCCAAAACCAAAGTCCTACCATTAAAGTGCTGTAGAAATTCTGCCCACACTGCTAGATCCCCTTTCAATTCTCTCCCCAACCTAATAAAATGAAGCGGGGTCGTCACACCCGTCGTAGCCCCCGCTAAACGTCGACAAAAAATCCTCCCCATAATCCGACACGCAAAATTGAGTTTTCCCAGCAATGACTGCAAATCCTTCAATCTGATCTTTGGCGCCTTCCTTGCCCGGTCCACCACCATCCGCAGATCTTGTACCTTTTCTTCACGCAATCGACATTCCATCCTTTCCGTGTTAATGACTATACCCAGAAAACTCAACTCTGTAGTGGGGACCCACCATTTTCAACTGCTAATGGCACCCCGAACAAACCAAAAACTGATTCCAAGGTGCTCAGCAACAACGAACAAACCCGGGACCCCGCCGGGCCCAAACAAAGAAAATCATCCAAGTAATAAATAATGGATGAACAACCCGAAACGTCCACTACGACCCATTCCAAAAACTAACTAAATGCTTCAAAGTAAGCGCTCGACACCAAACACCCATCCCACCTGTCCACAAAATAACCCCCTTGCCAATAACAACCCAACAAATGCAAACTGTCCAGATAAACTGGCAGAAGACGGAACACTGCCTTAATATCCATTTTCGCTAACAACGCCCCCACCCCCAACTTACGCACCCAATCCACAGCCGCATCAAATGAAGTGTACACCACTGAACAGAGTTCCGGATCGATACCCTCATTGACCGATGCACCCTTAGTATAGGACAAATGATGAATGAGCCAAAACTTATTCGGCTCCTTCTTAGGTACAATCCCCAAAGGTGATACTCTCAAATTGGCCAAAGGCGGCTCTAAAAAGGGGCCATCCATACTCCCCAGGGATACCTCCTTTGCCAATTTTTCAGACACCACCTCCGGATGTTCAGTCGCCGAACGCAGATTTTTTTCGCCCCATAACAACCGGCAACGGCGCCAAAGGAATACAAAAACCCTTAGTAAAACCATTCCTCAAAAATTCTGCCACCCCTTGATTGGGGTATCTAGTTAGGTAGGGCTCCATCTTTTCCACCCGTACCGGCCTCCCCTCCTTTTTGCCTGCTCCCTCTAAAACAACGATGGAATCCATGATTATCGCCGCACGTCGAACACTCGTGTTTAAACCTACAATTTGCCACGAGTCTGCAGTTACCCTCGTTAAAGAGGAAGCACAGCCCTTTTGCTGAAGCCACCGAAAATGTTGACTGCCCTGATCCCCCTGACTCACCCCGAAAGGACTGCCCCGTACGCACCGGAGCCATCACCCGCATCTATAACCCGATATCCTTATGATCCTATCTTATGTTACTTCGCACCGCCATCCTCTGTCGGAACTGCTCGTCGTATCGCAGCCAGCCCGTCCCCCCGTACACCCGGAACGCCTCCCCAATCGCATTCATATAACAAAAAACAGCCGAACAGCACTCCAGCTTCTTCTCCCCTATCACACTGGCCAAAATAGCGAATGCCTGGAGCCAATTAGAAAAAGTACGCGGAATTACATGAAACCTACGTTTTTCCACTTCCTCCTTTTTTCCCTTGTCTAAATTAAACCTCTCCAGGGGGAATAAGGAAAACATTTCTACATACTCCCCCCTCCAAATCCGTTCTCGCACCTCTTGTTTCAAATGTGCCCCCAACGGTCCCTCAAAGCAAACGTACGCCTCTCCACGCGCTGCGTCGTCCACCTTTGGTCTATCCTCTTCCCCCTCGACCTGCGTCTGCACTGACACCGTGTCGCATGCCTTACTTGCAACACTGCCAGCTCCCCTGCTAACCCCAGCCCCCATCCCCCACGCCGGTACCGGGGAAACACCTGGAGCCCCAAAACCCGACACCCACCCCGCCAAACTATGAAAAAGCTGACCCAAGCCCCTACCCAGGTCCCCTTGTGGCTCCCCAACCCCCCCTGGGCAGCCCGTCCATGCATTAACAGTACCCCAGTTAGCCTCACAGCTAATGATCCTGCCTCCTGATGATCTTCTTGCAATGCACCATCTTCACCTCCCAGCCCCAGAGGCACTTCTCCATGCGACTCTGGATGGCCTGCTGGATGCGTTCTGCACAGGCCATCGCTCATCCTCCCTTCCACGGTGGGCGGAGCCTCCACCATGCTGCCCGCTCGTCTCCTGTGGCCTGTGCGCCTCCGCCATCTCCCCGCGCACAGCTATGACCGACACAACCTCGTTCCCCTGCCGACTTGCGGCACCCGCCGCTCCTGGTCCGGAATCCATTCCTCACGCTGCTGAAGACGGGGGAGGGATCCGCCCACCTGATCGTGCGCTCCGCCATGCACAAGGATTCCTCCAGCGCCGGGAGGAATTGGCCACAGGCACTCTGCCAACTTCCCTCAGTGGAGGGTCCCGCGGCCGTCTAGTAAGTGGCGGTGAGCTGACTGTACTCACTGCCGCCCCCTGCAGCAGGCCGGACACCTGCTCCTGCAGCCATTCGGTTTCCCGAGCCTCCGCCGCTGCCCGCAACTGCTGGATCAGAGCCTCCACCTTCTGCATCGTGTAAGTTCTTCTCTTTTAATTGCCAAACTAAAATGGCGCTAGCAACCTCCTCCTCATATAAACCCCTTAACCCGACCCCTCTACACTCCACCCCCATACTGCTCAAAACATTAACCCCTACACTGCCGGCCCCCTCACGCCAAAACCTATCATACCGGCCTCCCCTAAACTAAAGTCACAGTACGGACTCACTTACCTGTTACATCCAGTGACGTCTCCTGTGATGTAGACTTTCCTCAACGTCTTCATTCAGAGATAAGACCTCCATTATACCTTCTTTCAGCCGCTTCTCGTCTCTGCAGAGTTTCACAGAAAAAAAATTTGGTTCCTCACTTTACTATCATCCTCTCCTTCCTGGTGTCTCAACACTGTCATCCTGCTGCCCCCCAATACTGTGCTAGAGCCAGACAGATAGTCCCGCATTCCCCATAATACAGTATTATTCCCCCTGTATATTATAATGGCCCCCTCTGTATTATTATTATTATTATTATTATTAATGGCCCCCTCTTTGTTATTAATATAATGTCCTCCTCTCTCTGCTCCTCCCTCACCCCCATAGTGCCCCCAGCAATTAAGTTAGGGTACATACATAAAAAATAAAAATACTTACCTCTCTCCATCACAGCTTGTGGCGTCCTGGCGCAGGCAGTCACGAACGCCTCACTGTGCCTTCCCGCGCCGTGTCATCACGTCATCTCGCGAGATCCGACGCAGGAGGCCTGAAGCCTACGAGGCATAATGGACGGGACGGGAGCCATAGGCTGCGGTGGCCCTCATTTATATTCCTGCGACTCTGTGACTAATTTATATCTCCATTGTGGTTAAAAGTGACTGCTGTACCTTATAAGAGGTCAGGGGCAGACGTCAGAAGAAAACCACACACAACGAGAGAGCAGGAAGATCTCAATGCCGAAAAAAAATTTAAGCTAAAAAAATGCAACTTAAAAAAATAAATAAAAAATAAATGCAGTCCATTGTGAATGTCGTGTTCACAGCCCTTATTGATTTGCTGAGTCCTTCCCATATGATATTTGTCTATCAGACTAATAAGCGTACTTCCACTTTTTGCGTGTCACCCGTGTAATTTATGCCGTGTGTTCTATCGGCTGAGGCGGTATTACACGGATCTATATGGTTTGCATAGAATGGATGGATATTGCGGTCATAAATCACAGTCCTTGCACACACCAGACGCTCACCTGCTCCAGGCGGGGACATCGCTCATGTACAGAAAGTGTTGAGAAGGCGACGTCTCAGCAATCAAACAGGGGGGATGGTTCCCTCTGCCCCCCCCCCCCAATGATACGGTTGCAGGGTGCCGAGGGGTTGTTGCCTTGGTGGCAAGCCAATGGCCTGCGGGGTCTTCAATGCATGGAAGCCCATTAGGTCCTGCCATAACACTGACAGGCATAATACATTACACATTGTGTGTGACCAAGAGATCATATGGTCAAGTACCCAAAAGGGACTAAAAAACACGTGGAAAAAAAACAACAAAAGTCACCTTTTCCTGTCCCAAATTACAGAAATTCTAAGAGCTTTCATCACCAAGACAGACCCCTTGTAACCACTTCCTAACCAGGTCACCCCCCTGTTAATGATGGCGTCATTTTGAGGAACGCAGCCCACAGATCATCACCACATGCGCCATTAGTATGGTAGATTGACATCTCCTTCTGACCGCCCCTCTTTCTGCTTGTGGAGGGGGTATCAATGCCATCTGATGAACATGGCAGAGGTTTCAGACACCAGATGGTGAAACTTTCCTGGAATCTGAATTATCTGGATCTGGTCTGGGGCCTTTATTAGGGGGTCAGTCCTGGGGCCTTTATTAGTGGGTCTGAGGTCTTTATTAGGGGGTCTGGGGTCTTTATTAGTGGGTCTGGGGTCTTTATTAGGGGGTCTGGGGTCTTTATTAGGGGATCTGAGGTCTTTATTAGGGGGTCTGGTCTGGGGTCTTTATTAGGGGGTCTGGTCTGGGGCCTTTATTAGGGGATCTGAGGTCTTTATTAAGGGGTCTGAGGTCTTTATATGGGGGGTCTGGTCTGGGGTCTTTATTAGGGGGTCTGGTCTGGGGTCTTTATTAGGGGGTCGTCCTGGGGCCTTTGTTAGTGGGTCTGAGGTCTTTATTAGGGGGCTGGTCTGGGGTCTTTATTAGGGGGTCTGGTCTGGGGTCTTTATTAGGGGGTCGTCCTGGGGCCTTTGTTAGTGGGTCTGAGGTCTTTATTAGGGGGCTGGTCTGGGGTCTTTATTAGGGGGTCTGGGGCCTTTATTAGGGGATCTGAGGTCTTTATTAGGGGGTCTGGGGTCTTTATTAGGGGATCTGAGGTCTTTATTAGGGCGTCTGGTCTGGGGTCTTTATTAGGGGGTCTGGTCTGGGGCCTTTATTAGGGGATCTGAGGTCTTTATTAAGGGGTCTGAGGTCTTTATTAGGGGGTCTGGTCTGGGGTCTTTATTAGGGGGTCTGGTGTCTTTATTATGGGGTCATCCTGGGGCCTTTGTTAGTGGGTCTGAGGTCTTTATTAGGGGGCTGGTCTGGGGTCTTTATTAGGTGGTCTGGGGCCTTTATTAGGGGGTCGTCCTGGGGCCTTTATTAGGGGGTCTGGTCTGGGGCCTTGTCTGGGGCCTTTATTAGGGGGTTGCGGACAGCGCATCTTTTGCGGCCCCATTAAAATGAATGGGTCCGGTGCGGACCCAGAAATACGTCCAATCCCATCTGAATGAGCCGTAAGAGGGTACGGTCTGGGGTCTTGTTAAGGGGGTCTGTTTCCATTGAGGGGGTTTGGTCTGAGGTCTGTATACATTTTGCGGTATAATAAAGATGGTCATCAATCACTATTTATGGCTTTTATCCCTTAGATCGGGGACATGTTCTACATATGTGGGTGCACTGCTTACTTCTCAGGGTCTCGTTTATGCCAGTTCTCACCTGTATGTCTGTCCAGTATGCATGTTCAGTATTAGAGATGAGCGAATTTCAGGTTAGGAAATTCATTCACGTTTCGTTTACTGGTAAAAGCAGAATTGCGTTATGGATTCTGTTACCACGGACCATAACGCAATTCTATGACGGAATGCATAACGGAATGCCTTTAGAGGCAGGAGAGGACTCCCCTTCATAACGGAACGGATCTGTTATGCAGCCTATAGACTTCTATTATGACGGAATGAATGACGGAATGAATAACGGAATGCCTCTAAAGACGTTCCGTCATAGAATTGCGTTATGGTCCGTGGTAACAGAATCTATAACGCAATTCCAGTAAACGATGCATGGACGAATTTCAAAATATAAAATTTGCTCATCTCTATTCAGTATGTATGTCCAGTATGTCTGTATGTATGTCCAGTATGTCTGTCTAGTATGTCTGTATGTCCAGTATGTCTGTCTAGTATGTCTGTATGTTCAGTATGTATGTCCAGTATGTCTGTCCAGTTTGTCCAGTATGTCTAGTATGTCTGTCTGTATGTCCAGTATGTCTGTCTGTATGTCCAGTATGTCTGTCTGTATGTCCAGTATGTCTGTCTGTATGTCCAGTATGTCCAGTATGTCTGTCTGTCCAGTATGTCTGTCTGTATGTCCAGTATGTCCAGTTTGTCTGTCTGTCCAGTATGTCTGTATGTATGTCCAGTATGTCTGTCTGTCCAGTATGTCTGTCCAGTATGTCTGTATATCCAGTATGTATGTCCGTCCAGTATGTATGTTTAGCATGTACAGTATCTTCTAGTATGGCTGCCCCCCCCCCCCCCCTCCCCAAGATATACAGATACTTTCCCTTCAATTACTTAGAGACTTTTGGAAAGCTGGGTGACTACCTTTGTGCAGCTGTAATGGCAGCCATATTGGTTGACAGCTGTATTTCACAGAAACACAAGGACTTACATTTAAAATACCAAATTAATTGCAGCTTGAAACAATGTTGGAATGAAGGGGCCTCGGGGTCAGGGCCTCAATTTTCTTAGAGCTCCAAATCCTCTGCATAGACATAGACTGACATGATAAAATCCTGCCTGCCTGCAGCCACCACTAGGGGGAGCTCAGGAGCTTACTGCATACAGAGTTACTACAGAGCTCAGTGTATAAACTGTACGCGGCACGCTCCACCTAGTGGTGCCCGCAGGTAGACAGCATTTTATCACTTATATCTGTATGTCAGCAGAGGATTTGGAGCTCTGTATCAGAAAATAGTCTCCCAGAATCCCATGATCTGCTTCACTCCCCTATTACGGCAGCTCTGAAAGCAGCATTACCCTTAAAGGAGGCATGCACTGTGTTTTTTTTTCTTTTTCTTTTACCTTGGGGGGAAAAGGTATGTGGCTTAGTGGTGGAGGGGGCATTGACTTAGACGCTCCAAAATTCAAATGCATGCTTCCGATCCAAAGTAAACCACCTAATAGGCGGTGAGAACAAGCTGGAGAGTCTGACACACCAGGAAGCCCATTCTGCCTGGCTGCAGCATCTAAGGGGTTAAACCAGCTTAAGACCTTCAGTTCTCTATATGCAAAATATCAGAATGGATACATATTGTAGCATCAGTCATTGTATAGGATACATTGTATCTCAGATGTAGCAGAGTCCATTTCAACATCCATATGGAGGCTCTGTGGGACAACACAGTGTGCGCTACAGTGAAGCCATATGGCCTCTGCTACATCTGAGATACAACGTATCCTATACAATGACTGATCAGTCTACATCTAGAGACTGGAAGGAAATTGTGGGATTTTACTCATTTATGACGTAAAGTCATGATTTTATGAAAGACACGGAGGCGAGTATTGCTTAACTCTTTCTTTACTTGAAAATAGCAGCAAAGAAGACAATCAGAAAAACATTTCTCCAAAGAGAACATAAGTCCCTCCCCCTTAGTCCCACATAAAGGGACCTCCTTCACATCTCCACTTCCTCTTTCTTTGGTAACGGATCTGCAAAACCGAAACTTGGAACGCCGAAAAACAAGAAGAACACCGGCGTGACTTCAAACGATGCCAAAAAACGGAACAATCCCCAAACGGACTCCTGGTAGGACTTGACAACACTGGGGAAAATCATTCACCGACTGCTGGGCCTTGGAATCAACCTGGAAAGAAGCATAAATATAAAATAGCAAGGAGCCGAGGATGAACTCCAAATAGTTGTACTGATACAGTAACAGATAATGTAAAGGCAAAAGTTGACAAACTCTATAGCATACAGAAATAGCACAAAATATAAATAATGGGGAGGGTGAAAAAAGTGGGTGGGACAATACTCGCCTCCGTGTCTTTCATAAAATCATGACTTTACGTTAGTGATGAGCGGGAGGTGCCATATTCGGTTTCGCGATATTTCGCGAATATTCGCATGAATATTCGTGTTATATTCGTCGAAATCGAATATTCGCAATTATTCCAATTATCGCGAAATTATTTTTCGCATATTGCGAAAATTTATCTTGATAGTATAAGGCAACGTTCCTATGCTAATGACTATGGCTAGGCTAATATGTGTATATTACGAAATTTTGTAATATTGCTCTAACTTCGTCTCTTAGAATATTACGAATATTCTAAAAGACGAAGTTAGAGCAATATTAAGAACATTTGCAAAAGTCGAAATTGCGATGCGAGTAATATAACACGAAATAGTCGCATGAAGATTTAAACTTAGCACTGCTATATTCCATATTCTAGCCTAATATGGAATATAGCTGTGTTAAGTTAGCACTGCTATATTCCATATTAGGCTAGAATATGGAATATAGCTGTGCTAAATTGAAATCTTCATGCGACTATTTCGTGTTATATTACTCGCATCGCAATTTCGACTTTTGCAAATGTTCTTAATATTGCTCTAACTTCGTCTTTTAGAATATTCGTAATATTCTAAAAGATGAAGTTAGAGCAATATTACGAAATTTCGTAAAATACACATAGATTGTATTTAAGCTAATATACTGCTATAGTAATAATTTTTAATAGTGTACATATTTTACAAAACTTAAGTTCAGAAGAGGCAAAAAAAATTACAGGAAAAAAAAGGGATTATAGCACTATATTAGCTAAATTACAATCTATATGTGTATTTTAAGAAATTTCGTAATATTGCTCTAACTTCGTCTTTTAGAATATTCGTAATATTCTAAGAGACGAAGTTAGAGCAATATTACGAAATTTCTAAAAGACGAAGTTAGAGCAATATTAAGAACATTTGAAAAAGTCGAAATTGCGATGCGACTAATATAACACGAAATATTCGCATGAAGATTTCAACTTAGCACAGCTATACTCCATATTCTAGCCTAATATGGAATATAGCAGTGCTAACTTAGCACAGCTATATTCCATATTAGGCTAGAATATGGAGTATAGCAGTGCTAAGTTGAAATCTTCATGCGAATATTTCGTGTTATATTACTCGATGCGTTCTATTAAATTGCGATGCGACTAATATAACACGAAATATTCGCATGAAGATTTCAACTTAGCGCTGCTAAGTTGAAATCTTCATGCGAATATTTCGTGTTATATTACTCGATGCGTTCTATTAAATTGCGATGCGACTAATATAACACGAAATATTCGCATGAAGATTTCAACTTAGCACAGCTATACTCCATATTCTAGCCTAATATAGAATATAGCAGTGCTAACTTAGCACAGCTATATTCCATATTGGGATAGAATATGGAGTATAGCAGTGCTAAGTTGAAATCTTCATGCGAATATTTCGTGTTATATTACTCGCATCGCAATTGCGACTATTGCGAAATTTCGTAAAATACACATATAGATTAGATTGTAATTTAGCTAATATGGAATATAGCAGTAAGTTGAAAGCGCCACTGACTGGAGCAGCCAGGAAGCCAGGAATCCAAAGGACAGGTAAGAACAACTTTAGGGAAGTGGGAAAGAAAAAAATATAATAAAAAAAAAAAAAGAAAAAAAACGAATATTCTATTTCGCGAATATATAGAACGATATTCTAAATATTCGCGAAATCTCGAAATTGCGATATTCGAGAAAAAAATTCGCAATTCGAATATTCGCGCTCAACACTACTTTACGTCATAAATTAGTAAAATCCCACAATTTTATATCAAGACACGGAGGCTCATATTGCTAGTTCAAAGCCGATTCACAATGGACGAAAACACATGCGGACCCGGTCTGAAATAAAATTCCCTGAAAGTAGAAACCAGAGACCAGTCCGCCAGTCTCATGACGTCCTCCAATTTAGCCCCCGACAGGGTCAGGGACGTAGCCGAGGCACCTCGAACCGAATGCGCCGTGAAGATGGAGGTGTCAATGCCAGACAGGGATAAGATCCATTTCACCCAACGCGATAAGGTGACACTAGTGACCGGAAGGAGAGGTCGACGGAAAGAAATGAACAGTTGCGAATGAGAAGTAGTCCGCAGAGGCGAAGTCCGCGCCTCGTACTCCCTAAGGCATGCAACCGGACAAAGGACCAAGGATTCCGGAAAAGCCGGATAATCCACTGACCTAATACTGGTTTTAGTGCGCCGCGAGATATTAAAGGTCATGCCTACCGGGGTGAGCGAGCGAGCGTTGTAGTCCAACGCCCGCACGTCCGACACCCTTTTACAGGAGACGAGACAAAATAAAGTAACTAACTTGGCGTAAAGAGAGCTCCGAATTGACCGGCCAAGTCGACAGAAAAGATAAAACTATAGAAACGTCCCATGAACTCGAAAAACGAGGACGGGGAGGACGGGTAAGGCGAGATCCTCTAAGCAAGCGACAAATAAGGGGATGACGCCCCGCCGGGCAGCCCTCGAACCCCCTATGGCCGGACGAAATAGCCGACCTAAAAACATTAATTGTACGATAGGCCTTACCATCTTTGTACAAAGAAGAAAGGAAAAGGATAATATTATTCACTGAGGCCGTAACGGGATCCAGGTTCCTGAGCAGGCACCAATCAGACCATGACTGCCATGCAGACTTGTAAGCTCTTCTGGTCCCGGGGTTCCCGAAATCCTGCAAGCCAGGAGGCGTAAAGAGTCTGAGACTACCAGAGGGTGCGGCTGACCCAACGGCCCCAGTAATAGGGTCGCTGATTGCGGCAATAACAGGGGATAGTCCACCAACAACTCCAGGAGTTTTGGGAACCAAGACTGAGTGTTCCAAAATGGGATCACTAAGACCATGTCCGCCGACTGGTAACGCACCATGGCCAGAACCCGAGGGATCAGGGAGAAAGGTGGAAAGGCATACATCAGGCTCCCTGACCACTGTTGTAGGAATGCATCTACCGCCTCCCCGGATGGGTCCGGCCTCCAACTGAAATATCTGGGGAGCTGGGCGTTCCATCGAGACGCAAAAAGGTCGATGGAAAACGGACCCCAGAGGGATAACACAGAGGTGAAGGTTCCCTCGTCCAATTTCCAGTCGCTGGAATCGGACATGAAACGAGAACTCCAATCGGCCCGAGTATTGTGGAGCCCTGGTAAGTACTCCGCTACCACCGACACGTTGTTGGAAAGGCAAAAATTCCCAGAACTCCTTGGCCAGATGGGTTAACATTCTGGATTGGGTACCTCCCATGGTGTTGATATATCGGACTGCCGAGACGTTGTCCATCCGTAGACGCACACACGCTCTAGCCCTTCTGTTGACAAAACTGCGGATCGCAAAGGATCCCGCCAGGAGCTCCAGGGCATTGATGTGCAGAGAAGTCTCTGAAAACGCCCAAGGGCCTCCGGTGGACACCCCCTCGCAATGGGCACCCCATCCCAGGAGGCTGGCGTCGGACTCCACTACCAGGTCCGGACGAGGGCCAAAAATGGCCCTCCCATTCCAGGCTGATAGTTTGGTGGATTGCCAACCTAACTCGTCCCGAGTGTCCGAGTCCAGAAGGATGAGGTCCGCATAAGTTGCTCCCGCCTGCAGGTGGGCAATCTTTAAGCGCTGCAAGGCCCGATAATGCCTGGATGGAGGATGATAAAAGACCTATCACCCTGGCCAGCTGATGAAGGGACACCTGAGGTAAAGAAAACGTGCGACGCAATTCCTTACGAATCGTACGCACCTTCACTGGGGGAAGACTGAGAGTCAAAGCCTCCGAGTCCACCAGGAAACCTAGGAACTCTAAAGTCCTGGACGGGATCAAACAGGATTTCTCCTGGTTGATAATGAAACCCAAGCTGGTGAGAAGGGACATCGACAAATGCAGGTGATTCAGGATGGTGGAATAATCTCCGGCCATGATCAAGATATCGTCCAGATAGACTATGAGCCTCACAGCCCGGCTGCGGAGCCAGGCCATGACCGGGCGAAGTAACTTAGTGAAGCACCATGGGGCGGACGACAGGCCAAAAGGAAGGCACGTGAATCGCCACAGGGCGTTTTGCCAACGGAACTGTAACAGGTCCCTTGAGGATGGAGCAATCGGTACTGTAAGGTCTTTTTAAGCATCTTTTAGGTCTAGTTTCACTAGCCAGTCGTGTGGGAGGAGCATATCCCGAAGGAGGTGGATGCCCTCCATTTTGAAATGACGGTATTTCACAAAAGAATTTAAGGCCTTCAGATTTATTACTGGCCGGAATTGACCCCCTTTTTTCTGTACGAGAAATATATTGCTGATCACTCCCAGAGGGGTCTGGGAAGCTGGCTCTATGGCTCTTTTCAGGAGCAATTGGTTTAATTCCTCGTCTATGAGGGATTGGGCGGACAAGGCCGCATGAATGTGTGGAGGAGTCCTTAAGAGATATGGGTCAGACACCAGTTCTATGCGGAATCCTCGTATTGTGGACAGAATCCACGAATCCGAGGTGATCGTGGCCCACACATGGGAAAAGAACCGGAGTCTGCCCCCTACACATTGATCCAAAAAAGGGGGAAGAAACTGTTGACTTACCGAATGGGCGTCGAAGGTTCGGCTGTCCCCGATAGGATCTGCCTCGTCCAAAGGAACCCCGTGATGGGAAGAAGGATGGAGGTTGTCTCTGGTCCGGACCAGAGGACCGGAAAGATGATGACGAGAGGCCTCGTCCCGAACCACGGGACTGATGGGAAGAACGGCCGGCCAGACGGCCCCTTGAACTGCCGGCCCTGGAGGAAACCCGGTTACTGAAAACCTTGCGCATAGAGGTTTGTGCCTTATCAAGGGCAGTAAATGTGCCCACTAATTTTCCTAGCTCCTTAATAAAGGGGGTCACCAAATAGGAGCCCCTGGGCGTCTCTGCTCGACTCAGTGAGGGCCATGTTGGCTAATTTAGGTTCCATCCTAATCAAGATGGCCTTCCTGCGCTCAATGGCTATAGAAGTGTTGGCATTGCCCGCCAAGCATATGGCCCGTTGGACCCAACCTCTAAGCTCCTCGGGGTCCACCAGACGGCCCTCAGTTTTTGCCGTTTTCCGCCAAATCAAAGACCTTGGCCAGTGGCCCCATAATGTCCAATAACATGTCCTGGCATGCCCTAAGGGCTGAGTCCAGGCCTCTGCGGGGACTAAAACCCGACTTAGACAAAAATTGTACGACCTTAGGGTCGACTGTGGGAGTCTCACACACCCTGTTAGGTATTGCCGGATGGGGGCATTCAGCCCGCAATTTGTTCCTGGCCTCCTCGCTAAGGGGCTTGCGGGTCATGGACTCAATGTAGCTAGCGACATGGGGAGCCGGTAGCCATTCGGATGACCTGGGGTGATGGAGAGAGTCCGGGTCAAATAACGGGGAACCGGATGGGTCCATAAGGGATGCCTGCACATCGGTCGTCGCAGACGACTTAGTCGCAGTCGGCCGGGAAGTCGGTTCAGGTTGCCCCTCATTCAAATCAAACTCATCTCCCTCAGAGTTCACTGGGGAATGTAACTCAACCTCCTCCTCAGACTCCTGAGAGTCAGATTCTGGTTGCGGCTGGGATCTAGCAGTTTTCCAGTTCCGTGCACGTTCTGCCTGGCGCGGACAGGCTCTTTTGCGCGACCGGAGCGCGCTGTCAGATGATGGAACGAGGCCATCGGTCAAGGAGTTTCTGGAGGTATTAGGTAACGACACCGTGGTATCGTGGGTCATAGTAACTGTCTGGGCACAGAGGACCTGAGACAGGGAGCTGGTGAGAGCTGAGGAAACAGAGCCCATAGCGGACAAAATGGCGTCCGAAATGGATTGTTGTAAAGCCCTAGCATAGGCATCTGCCATAGAGGGAACGGCTGTCCCAGGAGGGGGCACCGCCTGGGGAACAGCATGGTTAGCGTCCAGAGTGGGGCTGCTAATCAGCAGGGTAGAGGGGGCTGGAACCAGGGACATGATGGATGAATCTAGAGGTGTTAGGAATGGGCAACAATCCACAGTACCTAGAAACAGGAAACTTAGGAGCACTTAGGAGAAATTACCAGGCTAACCGGACAGGAGCGCGGCAAGACGAGGTGACCGTTGGCACTAAAGCGTCTGGAATCTCACGCTGAAGAGACCAGAAGACAGCCGTGGGGAGAGAGCGTGCCCGAAATCCCGCGATCGCGAGATCTCGGGCGAAACCAAGATGGCCACCGAACTCTCACGATGCTAGGAACGCCTAGAAGAAGCCTGAGGGAGAAGAAGATGGCGACCGGAATGCGGCCACCGAATATAACAGGAGACCCCCCAGTGGCCGGTAAGATGCAGGAGCCGAAAAACGGCTGTCAGCGACCACCAGAGGGAGGAAACTTTCCCCCACAGAAGAGAAAGGGGGGAAAATAGAGACCGGAATAAACGGAAAAAGTGGAAGAAATAAAACCAAGGAAAAAGAGAGGGAATAACCCAAAAGAATAAACTAAGGGGAAAAAACACGACCCACTAAGGCACAATCCTTAAGGAAGCGTAAAACAGCCGAAAAGGGCAATATAATATTAGACAATTCAATATATATAGACAAAATTCCCACCCACAGCCCAGAGGACTATGGTGGGGTACTTATCTGAACAGCAGCAGCAAAGAAAGAGGAAGTGGCGATGTGAAGGAGGTCCTTATATGAGGGGACTAAGGGGGAGGGGCTTATGTTATCTCTGTAGAAATGTTTTTCTGATTGTCTTCTTTGCTGCTATTGTCGAGTAAAGAAAGAGTTAAGCAATATGAGCCTCCGTGTCTTGATATAAAATTGAAGTCCACCTTGTGCCAGTGTTATATAGGAGAGGCCCGGGTCATTCTCTTTCTGCTCATCCTGAGCTTTCTGGTTCATGAAGAGAGAGGTAGATATACAATACAGGCGGAGCAGGAGGACTGGGAGGACTGGGAGGACTGGGCCACTCTGACTTTTAATTTTATAATAGGGAAGATGATGGAGTTTTTTATTGAGTTCTTGAAGATGAGCTGATAATAAAAAGGGGGATATTTTTGGTTCTTTTGTAGGAGGAAAATTACAGTTTTCAGAAAGCCCCCCCCCCCCCCCCCCCCTATAGCCTTTACAAATGTAGCAGAGCTCATTCGGTTACAGGTAGTATCACATCAGGTGCTGCAGTACTACATCTGTGACATAGCAGAGCTCAGATTGTTAGATGTAAAAGCGTTGGCTTGGTAAGATGGAGTTGAACTGAGTTTGTCAGATAAGGTAGTGGTGGGCTTATCAGATGTAGCAGAGATGATAAAGTCACATGTAGCAGAGATGATGAAGTCACATGTAGCTGTGATGGATTTATCCGATTTAACACAGATAGGTACAAGATGTGCAAGAAATCAGAAACATAGCAGAGCTGCATTTATTAACGGAATCCTGCTCAGATCTAGCGGGCTGAAGTTGTCAGTAGCGTTGAGCGAACTTCTGTTTTATGTTCGGCGTCCAAATTTCGGGTTATTGAAGATTCCCGTTATGGATTCCGCTACCACGGACCATAACGGAATTCGGAATCCGTAACCGGATTCTTTGATAACCCGAACTTTGGACGCCGAACGTAAAACACAAGTTCCCTCAATACTAGTTGTCGGGTTTAACAGAGCTGTAGGCTGCGATAGAATTGAATTTATGAAATGCAGCAGAGCTGGGTTTGTTTCATGCAAAAAAATCTAAGATGTAGCAGAGCTGAGGTTATTAGATGTGACAGAGGTGGGATTGTCCTAAAATGTCATCCAGTGAACGTTAACCCCGCGGCAGGACCCACACTGATCTAATAGTTATCTCCTATCCTGTGGAATACCACTTTAAGGGCTCATTCACACGAACGTGTGCTACCCGTTACCGCATTTGCGGATCCGCAATACACGGGCACCGTTCCGTGTGCATTCCGCATCACGGATGCGGACCCATTCACTTCAATGGGTCTGCAAATCCGGAGATACGGAACGGAAGCGCGGAAACGGAACACTACGGAGTGCTTCCTGGGGTTCCGTTCCGTGCTTCCGCACCGCAAAAAAGCTAGAACTTGCTCTATCTTTTTGCGGAACGGACGGATAGCGGACCCCATTCAAATGAATGGGTCCGCGATCCCCATGCGGCTGGGCCACAGTCAGTGCCCGTGCATTGCGGACCGCAATTTGCAGTCCACAGCACGGGCTTCACACAAGTCGTGTGAATGAGCCCTAAGCTTGTGAAATGCAGCTGTGGTGAGTTTATGAAGTGCAGCAGGGCTGGGTTTGTTAGCTGCGGCAGGGCTAGGCTTGTCAAATATACTGTAGCGTCTGAGGTTGTCAGAAGCATTAGGGCTGTGTTTGTCAGCAAACTAAAGAGTTTGGAAGATATAGCAGAGCTGAGTTTGTTAATTGCAGCACGGCTGGGTTTGCAAGAGGCAGCAGGACTAAGCCAGTCAGTACGGCAGAGCACAGCTATGGGTTTAAAGTAATGTGAGCCTCAGGTTGTCAGATGTAACGGAGCCAGGTTTGTCAGATTTAGGCTTTGTTCACACGTCAGTGTTCGGTCAGTGATTTCCATCAGTGATTTTTGAGCCAAAACCCAGATTTGAGCCTCCACAGAGATAAGGTAGAAGGGAAAGATCTGATCCCGTTCTGGGTTTAGACCGACACCTGGTTTTGGCTCAAAATCACTGACCGAACACTGACGTGTGAATGAGGCATTAGGTTACATTCACACGAACGTTGTTTGTTTCCGTGTCCGTTCCATTTTTTTTTGCGGATAGGATGCGGACCCGTTCATTTCAATGGTTCTGCAAAAAAAAACCTGAATGTGCTCCGTGTGCATTCCGTTTCCGTATTTCCGTTCTGTTGAAAAATAGAACATGTCCTATTATTTCCCGCAAATAACGTTCCGTGGCTCCATTCAATTCAATGGGTCCGCAAAAAAAAAAAACGGAACACATACGGAAATGCATCCGTATGTCTTCCGTCTCCGTTCCGTTTTTGTGGAACCATCTATTGAAAATGTTATGCCCAGCCCAATTTTCTTCTATGTAATTACTGTATACTGCATATGCCATACGGAAAAACGGAACGGAAAAATGGAACAGAAACGGAAACTCAACGGAACTCAAAAACGGAACAACGGATCTGTGAAAAACAGACCGCAAAACACTGAAATAGCCATACGGTAGTGTGAAAGAGGCCTAACGCGCACAGACGCCATCCGTGTTTTGCGGATCCGCAATTTGCGGACCGCAAAACACACCATGGTCGTGTGCATTTTTTTGAATGAAGCCACGGAACGTGATTTGCGGGCAATAATAGGACATGTTCTATCTTTCAACGGACGGAAAAACGGAAATAAGGAAACGGAATGCATACGTAGTACATTCCGTTTTTTTTTTGCGGAACCATTGAAATGAATGGTTCCGTATACAAACCGTATACGGAACGCAAAAAAAAACGGCCCGCAAAACAGAAAAAAAAAACGCTAGTGTGAAAGAGGCCTTACGCAATTTGCGGAACGGCACGGACAGCCTTTAATATAAATGCCTATGCGGCTCGGATGCGGACCAAAACAACGGTCGTGTGCATGAGGCCTTAGGCTGGGTTCCCACTTCAGTGTTCGGTCAGTGATTTCCATCAGTGATTTTGAGCCAAAACCAGGAGCGGCTTTAAACACAGAACGGGCGCGGATCTTTCCCTTCTACCTCATCTCTGTGGAGGCTCCAGTCCGGGTTATGGCTCACAAATCACTGATGGAAATCACTGACCGAACACTGACGTGTGAACCAGGCCTTAACAGAGCTGTAAGATGTAGTAGAGCTGCAACAAGTCTACACTTGTCAGATATAGCAGAGCTGGGGGTGTAATAGAGCCGAGTATATGTGTCAGGTATAACATTGCTGCCTCTGTAGATGTAGAAGAGCTGAAATCGGGCATAACATCAGAGCTGATTGTGAGATGCAGCAGAGCTGATTGTGAGATGCAGCAGAGCTGATTGTGAGATGCAGCAGAGATGTGTTTGCTTGCTGCGACCTGATAAGCTTCCCCTGTACTTTAGAGCTAAGGTTGTCAGATGTAATAGATAGAGGTAGGTTTGTCAGATATAACAATGGTGTATGATGTAGCAGTGTTGAGTTTGTGATGCAGAAGGGCAGGGGTCGATTTATTGTTGCAGTTGTCAAATGTTACAAAGCTGGGTTTATATGAGTTGTGGTGCAGCAGAGCTGGATTTGTCACTTTCCACTTGCAGGAAACCAGCGCCACCAGCAATACATCCCCGCCGATAGCACCTCCAGCACTGCTACATGTCTGTGTATCATCCTTCCAGCTCTGCTGTGCTGAGGGTGTAGTGCCTGCTCGCAGTGTCTCCTCCTGAAGCACCAGCCTGGCAGCCCTCCCCTTGCAGGGAGCTGATTGGCCGCCTCCTGGGCTCTGGGATTGGCTTCCTTGGCCCTGGTTGACTTTCTTAATGAAAGTGCAGAGCAATGGCCAGGAGTGGAGCCGCGCACTAGATCGGCGGAGCAGCAGAGCCGGCAGCAGCTCTCGTGGATGTGGCCCCTCTCGGGGAGCTGGAGGCCCTCCAGGGCTCACTGAGGATTGCACCTGCTCTTTGCACTGGGGACATTATTGCATTGAAGGCAGCAGAAGTTTGCAGAAGTGACCCCCCTGCCTAACCATGGGCTGCTTGCTGACTCTCTCCCTCCTCCTTGGTGGCATCTCCTCTGTAAGTAGCCGCTGAACTTCTTCCTTTATCTTCTCAGTTTACAAAATGAAACCCCTTTTACCTTCATTTTGTCTCTAAAGCTTTGGTTATGCAGATACAGATGTAGCAGAGCTGAGTTTGACGACGTGCTCCCGACTACTCCAGGGGTGATGCAAAGCTGGGTTTGTCAAGATGTCAGGCCATCGGTTTGCAGCAGTGCTGAGTGTAATATGTAGCAGAGCTAGGTTTGCTAAGACATGTAGGGGGGTGCCCCTTTATAGATGTAGAGGTGTTGAGTTTGTTTTTGCGATAATTCAGAGCAGTTGATTTTTATAGCAGTTGTCGCTGACGTTGTCAGGATTAAGCTGAGCTGTGCTTCAAGATGCAGCAGAGCTGAGTTGGTCAGCAGAGCTTTTGCTCTTCTCAGGAGGTGCAGGGATGGGTGTTGTTTTATAGTAGCGCTTGTCAATATGTAGCAGTGCTGGTTGCCAATATCAACCTGCTACTGAGTTTGTCAAGATTCAGCAGAGCTTAGATGTAAGGTGCTGTATGTCAGACATAACATAGCAGAGCTGTCTACTGCAGGGGACTGTTAGATGTAGCAGTGCTGAGTTGCTCAGATGCAGCAGAGCTTAGATGTAAGGTGCTGTATGTCAGACATAACATAGCAGAGCTGTCTACTGCAGGGGACTGTTAGATGTAGCAGTGCTGAGTTGCTCAGATGCAGCAGAGCTTAGATGTAAGGTGCTGTATGTCAGACATAACATAGCAGAGCTGTCTACTGCAGGGGACTGTTAGATGTAGCAGTGCTGAGTTGCTCAGCTGCAGCAGTGCTTCGATGTGTGGTGCTGTTTGTCAGACATAGCAGAGCTGGAGGGTGCTTAGTTTTCCCTGACATAGCATAGTGCAGCTGTCAGTGTGTGAAGCAGAGGAGCTGTTAGATGTAGCAGTGCTGAGGTTTCCATCTGTCACACATGGTATTGTGATGTGGCAGTGCTGTTAGTCTTACACAGGATTGCATTATGTTTGTGTGTGCATGACACTGTCAGCTCTGCTGCATCCTGGTATTACACTGATTCCGGTTTCTGCTTCCCTTTGCCCTGCACTCGGCAGATCTGATGGCTTCCCTGGTGGCACTCCTGGATGCCAACCCGAAGGGCTGCACCTTAGGCTCTTTCTGGCTGCATTACAGGACTGCAGACTGGCACAGACCCATCTCCCTCTGCAGTTGTGGACCACAGGGTCCCAGCATGGCATCTGGAAGGCAGAGTGGCTCCCATAACAGCTGGTCATCTATAAGTTGGCATAGACTGCCCAGATGTATCAGGTTGGCATTGCATCCTGGCACTTTCCTTGGCATGCCCTCTTCTCTGGGTGATATGTACATAATCTGTATGTTATTTCTGCTGGTGCCCGCTCTTGGTTGGCATTGCAGGCTGCACCCTGGCACCTTCCTTTGCTCTTTCCTGCAGTTCTAGAGTTGGTAGGTGGTCCTGCCCTCTTCTCTGTGTGATGTTTACCTAGTCTGCATGTTATTCAGCTGGTGCCCACTCCTGGTTGGCGTTGCAGGCTGGCACCTTCCTATGTGTGATGGACCCCCTCAGCCCTTCCTTTCCACCATCCCCTCAAAGATAGCAGCCACCACTGCAACATTGTTACCGATGACAATTCCATACAATGTAACAATGTTCATGCTGATCAGCCCAATCCATAAATATAATGCCAAAAATGCAGTGAAGACTGACACGGGTTCTCATTCAGTGTTGAATAGGACGAGAACCCCTCTAGCGGGTGTGATGAAATGGATTCTTGTACTAATTCTAAGTACAATCAGATTAATAGCGGTGGGACCCCTCCCTGGGTGGCCGCCTGTTTTCATTTTGCTGTCGATGAAGCTCGTTGACAGGTTTATCGGCGCGGTGCCTGCTGCCCAGCGATTGGCGTGAGCGCTTATCGCCAGCCATGTGTGCTGAGCTCTACAGATAGGACCCGGGGATGGAGCTTCCCTGCGGGGATGATGATAGCATCTGTTCTGGGAAGAAGCTGCTGAGTTCTGCTCTGGCTGCAGAAAAACAAGTGGTCAAGTGCGGGGACAACCCTCCTGCCCGGCCTCCCAAAGGCAGAATTAGTGCTTCACTTAAAGGGCTTGTCCACTTTGGATCAATAGGGGTGGGGGCGGTATAAAGTCATTGCAGGGAAACCATTGGGCATCCATCCTTTGGTCTTCCTGGTTCCTATTTGCCCAGAATGCCCGGGTGGTCATATTCCCATAAACACCTATCACATTTTCTAAAGCAGGGATGCCTAAACTCTGGCCCTCCAGCTGTTACAAAACTACAACTCCCAGCATGCCCAGACAGCTATCAGGGCATGTTGGGAGTTGTAGTTTTGCTACAGCTGTAGGGCCGCAGGTTTAGCATCCCTGTTCTAAAGCATCCTTTTAAAGGGACATACACACATAAAATGCACTGATCCGATACCTTGCGATGGTTAGGAGGTCACCTGCCTCCTTTGCTTTCCGTAGGAAGCAATGAACCACTGACGGCTGCGCCAAAAAATTAGGAGAATTCAGCCCCGCCCCCGAAGCATCCTCAGGAGGATCCGTGTTCACCGCCCCAACAACCCCCGTCCTAAATGGAACCCGAACTCTAGACCATTACTGCTGCAGTCATTTTTCTTTTTTTTTTTTCTTTTTCACTCCCTGCCTTCCCGGGGCCATAACATTTTTATTTTTCCGTTCACAGAGCCGTGTGAGGGCTTTTGATTTTTGTGGGACAAGTTGTAATTTCTAATGTTCCCATTTAATATTGCACATGGCGTAGTCGGAAGGTGGGAAACAATTCTAAATGGGGTGGAATTGGAAAGAAATGTAAGTCCGCCATAGTTCTTTGGGTTTTGTTTTTACAGCGTTCGCTATGAGATAAAACGGACCTGTTCCCTTCATTCTCGGGGTCAGTACGATTACAGTGATCCCACATTTATATAGTTTTTTTCTTGTGTTTTAATACCTTAAAAAAAATAAAAACTTTGCATTTTTTTTATATTTTTTTTCATCGACATATTCTATAGTTATGTCTATGGAGATGTGTAGGGCAATCTGTAGTTTTTATTGATTCCATTTTCGAGTGTTTAAGACTTTTTGATAGTTGAAATGATGAAAAATCATCCATTTTTATTATTTTTCTGATATAACATTCACCCTACAGGATAAATACATTTATATTTTAAAAGTTCGGGCGTTTTTGGGATGTGGCGGTGCCAACAATCTTTATATCTTTAATATGAGGAAAGGCGGGTGATTAGAATTTTAATATTTTATTATTTTCTTTTTTTTTTTTGCACTTTTTTTTTTTTTTTAAGCCCCCCCCCCCCCTAGTGGTCATGAACATGTGATCATCTGATCGCTATCCCATAGACTGCAGTGACTGACCATGGCAGTCTATGGGAGATTCAGCTCTGTCACAGGCAGGGCTCCACAGGAATGTATTGCTGTGGTAGCCTCGGATCCTTCCTAAGACTCGAGGCTACCAGAAGGAACGGCTTCCCTGATCGTCCTGGGGAAAAAAGATACCTTCATTGCAATTGACCACGGCCTCTGAGGGGTTAAACACCCCCCCCCCCCCCCCCCCCCGCTCGCTGACATGGCCTCCGGGTGTCTTCTACTTAAAACTGCAATCACCCGGTGGCAATGGCAGCGCCATGTTTAAAGACCGCGTCTGGGCGTATTCCATTCATGACCTCACCAGATGCTGTGGGGGTGTGAATAGTTATGCACAGGGGGGGCTCTGCTTGTGTTTCTGCCTCTGTACAAGGGGCATAGGACAGGAGGGCACTGCCACTGACTGACAGGTGGAGCGGGCAGAGCCCAGGGAGCTTGAGGCTTGTAGAATGGGCAGAAGACCAGGAGACCAGGTGGCAGCTCCATCACCTAGAACGCGCGTGGTCTTTGAGGGGACACGTGTGGTAGTCCTCCGCCTGCAGGCTACTTGTTTCAGCTTTTTTTTTTTTTTTTTTTTACAAGGCAGAGATAAAAGGTAAAAATTACTTAACCTTCAGTGTACAGTAAAGGTCACTCTCGTAAATCCCGGGTGCTGAAGCTTTTATGGGCTCCTGTGACGGTTTATAGTCCATGACAGTCCTCTGTAACCTGTGCTCCCAGCATGTCTGCAGATGGCTTTTCACCTCCTTGCGTCCAGGTTCCATTACTGGACCAGTATGTCCCGGGAAACATGGAATTCAGATCATTCTGTTAGAAGGACTTTTACCTGCTTGTTGATGGTTTCCAGCTATCTATCCAGTGCAATAGAAGAAGAGCTACATATCGTACAATGGCGCCGATATTTCCTGCTTTATTATCAGTGCAAATGTTGATTATTAGCCCTACCACCCTCCATAGGGGAACTCTACCTGCATACTGTCTATGGGCAGCCGTGAACTGGAGACCCCCCCCCCCCCCCCTCCGTGTGGCCATTTCGGAAGTCTTTGGGAAGGGAGGGGGGGTTGCCAGCAGTGTTCCCTCTAAGCCTTGGCAGCTGCTGAGCGGGGTCGGCTTAGAAATGGGCAATGCTTAGTCAAAGGTGTTTCTACATGGAATAACGTAACGCGCTGCAGATTTAACAACAGTTTAACAGGATAGGGGATAACTATCAGATTGGTGGGGGTCCTACCACTAGGACCCCCGCTGATCACAAGAACAGGGGTCCCATATACTAGTTATATACTATAACTTCTAACAACCGGAATACCCCTTTAAAATCCAAAGCACATCTCTAGCTATGTGCTGATTCTATTGCGCAAATTTCAAGATTCTCCTGTATACGCTGCAGACTGTCTAAATGCAATATTGTTTCCCAAAAAAAAAAACACAGCACGACTGCCACAGGTGGACGTACCCTAAAACATACAATCTGTGTACCTCCAAACGGCGATGATGTAAGACACGATAGCGCTGACAGACGTGTGCACCATAATAAAAGCAATATCTGTCACGTGGCAGCTCACATTGCCTCACACCTACAACTACATATGAAAAACAGGGAAAAAATATGGCGCAGTCTTCACCCGGCAACAGTGCCCAAAAGTGCAGAATGAAAAAGTTTTGCACACTAGGGCACCATAAGTAGGTGGCACGCCTGCCACACACAGAAGGGCCATGAATGAGGTGACCCAATGTTGAAAGTAGGGCACATATCTCGCTGGGAGTTGTAGTACTGGCAGTTGTCTAATATGATGGGCTTCTTACTAAATGCCAGGGTAACTGGGTGACATGAGCATGATGCCTGTCACAACTCCCGAGGTGCACAAAGGCCCTTGCCCCAAATACGGTGCATCCCACCCCTGCCAGGCCAGCGCCATGTACCCCCACACTGCAGCATGTCGGTGCCCACTCTGCCCTACCTGGGTGCGGCCTGACACCGTTGACATTCTCACAGACAGCACGCTCATCCGGAGCAGAGACTACAGCACAGAACACACGCCATCTTGGTCATCCCACCCACAGTCTTACGTGAAGTGACAGCAGCTGCCGTGTACAGCGACGCACGCGCCTCGGACTGGGGATTATTTACCTGGCACCATAACGCCACTACCGCGTCCTGCTGCCTGCTGCTGCTTGCTCTCTCCTCCTCCTCTTCCTGCTAAAAGAAGGAGGAGGCAGCAGTAGCATGGCAATATTTGGTAGGCGGCACCCTGCTCCGCTAAGCCACACAAGATTACGAGGAGGACGGCGCAATGTGGCTGAGCGGGGATTATAAAGTTGTGAGCGGGGCCACAAAAATTGCTGCGCGGCCGCCCACCCGCGCAGCTTAGAGGGAACACTGGTTGCCAGTATCCAATATGTCAATAACTATAGGTGGAGCTCCCCTTTAAGTGGACGTCTCGGCCAAGAAGAGGTTAATGTCAGACAGAACTGGTGGAGAGGTGCCGGCTAAACCCCCACTGAACCGTCTTACCGCTGACAATCACATTGAGGGTGGAGCGCGGACCGTATGGCTGCTCCGGAGTTTATAAAGCTGTAAATTGTGATACTTGAAGGTTCTCGCGTCTCTGGGAGAAATGTACAGTATGTACTATAGGCACATGAGGCGAAGGAGTGAGGAGTCTGGGTGATCGGGACATTACTCCACCCTGGAGATGTTTCTTTGACTCCTGACCATTAAATGGATTCTCTTGGATGGATTTTTTTTGTCACCTTTTCCCTGTTTCCTCACATCTTCTCGGCTGAAGAGTCTCCTTTAATCGGATTAGGAATCAACCAAAGAGTCGGGGGCGGGGCTGAATTCTCCGTAATTTTTTGGCGCAGCCGTCAGTGGTTCATTGCTTTCTACGGAAAGCAAGGAGGCAGGTGACCTCCCAACCATCGCAAAGTATCGGATCAGTGCATTTTATGTGTGTATGTCCCTTTAAAAGGATGCTTTAGAACAGGGATGCTAAACCTGCTGCGGTCCTACAGCAGACAAACAGGGGAAATGTCAAACAACCATGCTGATCACAAACACCACAGCGACCAGACACGGAACACAAAATGACATACGAATATCATCCTGAAAATAACACACCAAACTCACAGACAACAAGTGAGGAAAGGCAAGGCAAAGAGACAAAGGGAAGACAAGGGAATGACATCGCAAATGACATAGATGGCAGCTAGGATGGCCCTCAGATAACAGAGATAGGAGCAGGCTCCTAGTCCAACAAAGGCAGGCATCCAACTGATCTCAGCCTCACAGCAAAACTTAAAGGGGAAGTGTCAAAACATGCAAAACAACATGTTGCCACTGGCAACAAGCATGCACGACAAAAGTGTCATGGTCTACTACACCAGACCATGACATAGCCATGACAAGAGAATCTGCTCAGTCCAGAGATACACCTTAATGGTAGGAGTACTCTGTCCACGTGCCGTGGCTAACCTGTCCTTATGCAGCCCTATCACTTACTGTATCTGATACAATGTATAGCGTTCCCAAGTATCAACGCGTTTCCCTTTATAATACACGAGGTTCTTTTTAGGGTTAACATAGGGACAGACACTAGGTATCTTGACGTGTCGTCCCACGAATGCCACCCTACCTAGCCACTAACCGTGAGCTCTTCTTGTTTTGCTGTGCTACGGTTATTTTGGTCTTGCTTGGACCCTTTTTAACTGATGTATTTTAGTATATATGTTAAAAGTTAAGCTTTAGGGGTCGCCCATCAGTGATACCTATTATTATAGCAACTGTCTGCAAGATATTATTTTTCAGTGATTTTGATTTTCCCAATGTAACACAGTCTGTATTATACCATTTTATAGACAGTAGGTTGTAGGCTGAGGATATAAACTGCCCATTCTGTTTATTATCTGCAATGTGTGACTGCCATTCACTGCCCTGGATCTATATGGGAACTTCTAGTTGATTAACAGTGGTAGTACTGAAATCAGCCTCCGGGTGGAGATAGAGAGTTCAAAAAAATATCTAAAGAATATTTTCCTTTAAAAACAAAATATACAGAGAGAGACGGGGACAGCACAAAGCTAATGCATGCAATATTATCTGAGGCTTTGACAATTCTATTCTCTGCAGTTATTGTCTGTCTATTAAAGAAAATAAGGAAAGAATGAGGAAAACTGAGAACTTGTATTCTGCTGTGGACTTGAAGCTATTATTTTTAGTGATATATCACCTGTAGAGATTCTCTATCATTTATCTTTACCGCAAGATTAAACACAAAAATGATTCCTGAATTTTATAAAATGCAAAGAGATCAATAGAAATATAAGTATCCAACAGAGATAACGACAGACAATGGAGAAAAACACAATGGCAGAGGAAAAGAACCTACTGCCAATGTATAGTAAAATAACCATGACAATACTGCCCCCTCTGTACAAGAATATAACTACAATAATACTGCCTCCTATGTACAAGAATATAACTACTATAATACTGCCTCCTATGTACAAGAATATAACTACTATAATACTGCTCCTATGTACAAGAATATAACTAATATAATACTGCTCCTATGTACAAGAATATAACTACTATAATACTGCTCCTATGTACAAGAATATAACTGCTATAATACTGCTCCTATGTACAAGAATATAACTACTATAATACTGCTCCTATGTACAAGAATATAACTACTATAATACTGCCTCCTATGTACAAGAATATAACTACTATAATACTGCTCCTATATACAAGAATATAACTACTATAATACTGCTCCTATGTACAAGAATATAACTACTATAATACTTCCACTATGTACAAGAATATAACTACTATAATACTGCTCCTATGTACAAGAATATAACTGCTATAATACTGCTCCTATGTACAAGAATATAACTACTATAATACTGCTCCTATGTACAAGAATATAACTACTATAATACTGCCTCCTATGTACAAGAATATAACTACTATAATACTGCTCCTATATACAAGAATATAACTACTATAATACTGCTTCTATGTACAAGAATATAACTACTATAATACTTCCACTATGTACAAGAATATAACTACTATAATACTGCTCCTATGTACAAGAATATAACTACTATAATACTGCTCCTATGTACAAGAATATAACTACTATAATACTGCCTCCTATGTACAAGAATATAACTACTATAATACTGCTCCTATATACAAGAATATAACTACTATAATACTGCTCCTATGTACAAGAATATAACTACTATAATACTTCCACTATGTACAAGAATATAACTACTATAATACTGCTCCTATGTACAAGAATATAACTACTATAATACTGCTCCTATGTACAAAAATATAACTACTATAATACTGCCTCCTATGTACAAGAATATAACTACTATAATACTGCTCCTACAGTGGGGGAAATAATTATTTGACCCCTCACTGATTTTGTAAGTTTGTCCAATGACAAAGAAATGAAAAGTCTCAGAACAGTATCATTTCAATGGTAGGTTTATTGTAACAGTGGCAGATAGCACATCAAAAGGAAAATCGAAAAAATAACTTTAAATAAAAGATAGCAACTGATTTGCATTTCATTGAGTGAAATAAGTATTTGAACCCCTACCAACCATTAAGAGTTCTGGCTCCCACAGAGTGGTTAGACACTTCTACTCAATTAGTCACCCTCATTAAGGACACCTGTCTTAACTAGTCACCTGTATAAAAGACACCTGTCCACAGAATCAATCAATCAAGCAGACTCCAAACTCTCCAACATGGGAAAGACCAAAGAGCTGTCCAAGGATGTCAGAGACAAAATTGTAGACCTGCACAAGGCTGGAATGGGCTACAAAACCATTAGCAAGAAGCTGGGAGAGAAGGTGACGACTGTTGGTGCGATTGTTCGAAAATGGAAGGAGCACAAAATGACCATCAATCGACCTCGCTCTGGGGCTCCACGCAAGATCTCACCTCGTGGGGTGTCAATGGTTCTGAGAAAGGTGAAAAAGCATCCTAGAACTACACGGGAGGAGTTAGTTAATGACCTCAAATTAGCAGGGACCACAGTCACCAAGAAAACCATTGGAAACACATTACACCGCAATGGATTAAAATCCTGCAGGGCTCGCAAGGTCCCCCTGCTCAGGAAGGCACATGTGCAGGCCCGTCTGAAGTTTGCCAATGAACACCTGAATGATTCAGAGAGTGACTGGGAGAAGGTGCTGTGGTCTGATGAGACCAAAATAGAGCTCTTTGGCATTAACTCAACTCGCTGTGTTTGGAGGAAGAAAAATGCTGCCTATGACCCCCAAAACACCGTCCCCACCGTCAAGCATGGGGGTGGAAACATTTTGCTTTGGGGGTGTTTTTCTGCTAAGGGCACAGGACAACTTATTCGCATAAACGGGAAAATGGACGGAGCCATGTATCGTGAAATCCTGAGCGACAACCTCCTTCCCTCTGCCAGGAAACTGAAAATGGGTCGTGGATGGGTGTTCCAGCACGACAATGACCCAAAACATACAGCAAAGGCAACAAAGGAGTGGCTCAAGAAGAAGCACATTAAGGTCATGGAGTGGCCTAGTCAGTCTCCGGACCTTAATCCAATCGAAAACCTATGGAGGGAGCTCAAGCTCAGAGTTGCACAGAGACAGCCTCGAAACCTTAGGGATTTAGAGATGATCTGCAAAGAGGAGTGGACCAACATTCCTCCTAAAATGTGCGCAAACTTGGTCATCAATTACAAGAAACGTTTGACCTCTGTGCTTGCAAACAAGGGTTTTTCCACCAAGTATTAAGTCTTTTTTTGTTAGAGGGTTCAAATACTTATTTCACTCAATGAAATGCAAATCAGTTGCTATCTTTTATTTAAAGTTATTTTTTCGAATTTCCTTTTGATGTGCTATCTGCCACTGTTACAATAAACCTACCATTGAAATGATACTGTTCTGAGACTTTTCATTTCTTTGTCATTGGACAAACTTACAAAATCAGTGAGGGGTCAAATAATTATTTCCCCCACTGTATGTACAAGAATATAACTACTATAATACTGCCTCCTATGTACAAGAATATAACTACTATAATACTGCCTCCTATGTACAAGAATATAACTACTATAATACTGCTCCTATATACAAGAATATAACTACTATAATACTGCTCCTATGTACAGGAATATAACTACTATAATACTGCTCCTATGTACAAGAATATAACTACTATAATACTGCTCCTATGTACAAGAATATAACTACTATAATACTGCTCCTATGTACAAGAATATATCTACTATAATACTGCTCCTATGTACAAGAATATAACTACTATAATACTGCCTTCTATGTACAAGAATATAACTACTATAATACTGCCTTCTATGTACAAGAATATAACTACTATAATACTGCCTCCTATGTACCAGAATATAACTACTATAATACTGCTCCTATGTACAAGAATATAACTACTATAATACTGCTCCTATGTACAGGAATATAATTACTATAATACTGCTCCTATGTACAAGAATATAACTACTATAATACTGCTCCTATGTACAAGAATATAACTACTATAATACTGCTCCTATGTACAAGAATATAACTACTATAATACTGCACCTATGTACAAGAATATAACTACTATAATACTGCTCCTATGTACAAGAATATAACTACTATAATACTGCTCCTGTGTACAAGAATATAACTACTATAATACTGCTACTATGTACAAGAATATAACTACTATAATACTGCCTCCTATGTACAAGAATATAACTACTATAATACTGCTCCTATGTACAAGAATATAACTACTATAATACTGCTCCTATGTACAGGAATATAATTACTATAATACTGCTCCTATGTACAAGAATATAACTACTATAATACTGCTCCTATGTACAAGAATATAACTACTATAATACTGCTCCTATGTACAAGAATATAACTACTATAATACTGCACCTATGTACAAGAATATAACTACTATAATACTGCTCCTATGTACAAGAATATAACTACTATAATACTGCTCCTGTGTACAAGAATATAACTACTATAATACTGCTACTATGTACAAGAATATAACTACTATAATACTGCCTCCTATGTACAAGAATATAACTACTATAATACTGCTCCTATGTACAAGAATATAACTACTATAATACTGCTCCTATGTACAGGAATATAATTACTATAATACTGCTCCTATGTACAAGAATATAACTACTATAATACTGCTCCTATGTACAAGAATATAACTACTATAATACTGCTCCTATGTACAAGAATATAACTACTATAATACTGCTCCTATGTACAGGAATATAACTACTATAATACTGCTCCTATGTACAAGAATATATACAAGAATATAACTACTATAATACTGCCCTCTTTTTATATGGGGGTATTAATGGATATATGATGATTTGTATTAAATATTATAATGCGTTTTCTCCGCCTCCTTTGTATATTGTGGTATTATTTGCCTTTCTCTTCCCATAATCCTTTGCTCCTTATGATTGTATAAACAGCACATTTCGGGAGGATTCTTGCACAGTGTGACGGTTGTTGTACACGTGGCGCTTTTTCCATCCTGTACCCGTCACTGTTGTGTCCTTGTGGTACCATTACCCGTAGTCGACCTCTCAGAGTATTTGTTAAAGTGACAGTTTCCGCTGAAGCGTGACGCGGTTAACCCCAGGACACAATACCAGTCCCAGTAAATATAAGCCATTGCTGCTTTGTTCAGTTACGTAGGTGGAAGTCTTACTTAAACGCTCTTTATATGTATTTGTTGTGGCGGAGTATGGCGGTCATTCCAGCTGTGACATCCACAACAAGCGCTCGCAGCGAGAATTGTATGCTTTGCCTCCTCCTGTGTGAACAGCATATTTTGCGCATAGCTCCAGATATCTCAGCGCTCACAGCGGGATCTTCACGACTCTTCAGGAATGAAGATATTTTAGTTCTTATTAAAAAAAATAATAACAAAATGCATTTTCAGCTTTTACACCCGGCGCCCCCTGCAGCTCATGTCTGATGTTTGCAGCACATGCTATTGATTGCACCAGTGGCATGGTAAACTGCAAGTCTGAAGTAGTCTGAAATATTCTCGGGCTGCTGCTCTGTCTGTTCTCCATGCTTTACACTGCAGTTATGTAAGATGCAAGAGTGTTTCTAAGGTCTCAAACATTTTCGGAACCCAAGCCCCATTGCATATGTGTCACATTCCCAATTCAGCCCCTACTGCTAAAGACATATTTGGATGGACATTACATTCCTGGCTATCAAAGGGTGCAGGATAATACAGCACTGCCTACCTCTTACATCTAGTGGCCTCTCCTCTGATGTTCTCTTTCTTCTCCATTCAGCCCAGACCGCCATGATGACTTCTTTCAGGCATGTCTGATCTCTGCAGAGCTAGCCACACAGACATGTTAGATTCCTCCCTTTTCATTCATCCTCCTCCTCTTGGTGTCCTGACGGTATTATCCTGCTGCTACCCCTAATACTGTGCCCACAAGTAGTATACTTACAAAATGACAGTGCCACACGTAGTGCACAAAGCTATCCCAGAAGTCCCACCAGTGGTAATAATTCTCTCCCAGAGTACCATCATAGGTAATAGTGGCCCCTAAAGTGATGATTCTCCCCAAGTGTGCCCCTGGTAGAAGCAGTGCCCTCCTTATTGTGCCCAATAATAATAATAATAATAATGCCCACACAGAACCTCCAGTAGGAATAATGCTCTGTAGTGCCCCCAGTAGTAATACGGCCATTCCATATGGCCACCTTGTAGAGCCCTAAGCAGTTATATGCCCTTTATACTTCCCCAGTAGTTATAATGCCCCCTTCTAGGAACCCCAGAAGGTATAATGCCCCCTACAGTGCCTTCAGTACTTATACTGCCCCCCCGTAGTACCCCCAGTACTTATACTTCCTCCCTGCACTGCCCAAGTACTTATTCTGCTCCCTTGTAGTGCCTCCAGTACCTATGCTACCCCCTATAGTGCCCCAGTACTTTTACAGATATATACATCCACCACTAGAGGGAGCTCAGGAGATTACTACATACAGATATATACAGCTACCACTAGAGGGAGCTCAGGAGATTATTGCATACAGATATATACAGCCACCACTAAAGGGAGCTCAGGAGATTACTACATACAGATATATACAGCCACCACTAGAGGGAGCTCAGGAGATTCCTCCATACAGATATATACAGCTACCACTAGAGGGAGCTCAGGAGATTACTGCATACAGATATATACAGCCAGCACTAGAGGGAGCTCAGGAGATTACTACATACAGATATATACAGCTACCCCTAGAGGGAGCTCAGGAGATTACTACATACAGATATATACAGCCACCACTAGAGGGAGCTCAGGAGATTACTACATACAGATATATACAGCCACCACTAGAGGGAGCTCAGGAGATTACTACATACAGATATATACAGCCACCACTAGAGGGAGCTCAGGAGATTACTACATACAGATATATACAGCCACCACTAGAGTGAGCTCAGGAGCTTACTACATACAGATATATACATCCACCACTAGAGGGAGCTCAGGATATTACTACATACAGATATATACAGCCACCACTAGAGGGAGCTCATGATATTACCGCATACAGATATATACAGCCACCACGGGCATTGACCTCAACATGAAAAATTCCCATGCTGCCAGTGTACCATTGCTGCCCTCTCTCCGGGGGCAAGGATACTCGGGGGTGTTAACCAGCTCCTCAGGCATTAACCAATGACAACCTCATCTATTCCAATACTTTCAGACAATGAAAGATAGGAATTCCCAGCGACATCTTTGGTTGAATAGACTAGCAGCTATCCACTGGCATACAGCTTAGCTAGACTGTGAGGGTCAAAGGTTATTTGGGTGAGGGTCAAAGGTCTAATTTAAAGGATGGCAAAACTTTCATTTCAAATGTTTGGAAAGCAAGTCCCTTGTTAAAATGGTGATGTGATGGGAACTGACGCGTTTTGGTCTGCACTAGTTCTTAGTCATGGCTCAGGTACTTGATAGTATCTAGAATTAGTTTAAATATAGATAGTCAGACACGACTTTGGTCTTGGATACCTCTGGGCATAAGAAAAGTACATGCGATGGAAGCTGATGCGTTTTGGGTTTCTGCTGGTCATTAGTCACAGGGCAGGTACCTTTATGATACTGTCGTGGTATCGGTCATGAGTCTAATTAGCCATGGTTTGTAGACAGCTCACCGGCCTCACAGGATTCTACAAAAGCCAACATTACAAACCACCCGTGAGGTAAGGCTGATGCGTTTTAGTCTTTACTAGATCTCAGGCAAATTAATGATATCTGAGAGGAGTTTAAATTTAGCCCATCTGACATTCTTGGCCATAGGCAAAGTCTTTTATTAGAGAACACCTATGAGGGAATCCTGGCGCGTTTTGGTCCGTTCCAACCCTTACTGACAGCACAGGTAACCTAATGACATCTGTGTTGTGTAATTAGTGGTTTTATGGTTGGCTAGACACTCCAAAGCATGGGGGTGATGGGTGCTGTTGCCCTACACCCACATTTGGCTTGCTCAGAGTCCTAAAAAAAAAAAGCACATGTGAGGAAATGCTAATGCATTTTGGTCTGTACTAATCTTTTGTTATGGCTCAGGTACCCTAATCTGAGATTTAGCCAGGACTCTCACTTGGCCCTAGAGACACCCTAGCATGGGCTTAGTTCTTTTGAAGAAATTTGACGCATTTCGGTCTACACTCCCGTGTTGATAGTACCTGTGCTCAGCTTGCACAGAGTTTTTACGATTTGATGGACTAGTCAGAATCAGGCATCCAACAAAATCACAATGACTATGCCTGATCCCTAAAGATCCCCGGACAGTCATTTACTAAAAAGCACCTGACGGAATGCCGACGCGTTTCTGTCTGTATCGATCCTTGATCATAGCATCTTTGTGACATTGGAGATAAGTTAACTAGGGCAAGTCATCCTCTTCTGTTGCCACTGGCATGCTGGTCCTGGGCAGAGTCCTGTGGGGGAACCAGACGCATTTCGGTCTAAATTGGGGCGGCTGAATGGTATGAGATGAATTTGAATAAAGACCCCTCACATCTGACTGGCAGTACTGATGCCACAGTACTTGGGTAAGGCAAGTTCTTTTTAAGTGCCAGCTGCCTGCCATCGTGTACCTACCGCCCCCTTGACCAATTGCTGACATGTTATAATTACACCCCCACCCCCGCTCTATGACAGCTGGAAATAAAACCGACACCTCATACCGGTAGACATGGAGGCTGGCAGTGGAGCGCAGGGCATTGTGCATTTTACAGATCTATCAAAGCGAGCGCTGTGCCAATCTTCTCACATTAGCCGGGCTAATGATTAACAGTGTCGCTGCCCACGCTGTCTGCGGGGAATCGCTACAATGTACCATTAGCCGGTTGTGTTTTCTTTGTGTTAATTGCCCTGTTTTGTTGCATAATTGGGTTTTTCTGAATTATTAGTGCAAAAAAAGGAGATGAAATATGATTTACATTGTAATAGAACATTTCCACATGTGACCTCCGGAGCTGCATTCACAATCCTGTTTGGGATACATAAGCGATGTGTGCTGCATGGTACGTGTCGTCTCCAGTGTAAAGACCGTACTTCCCACAACAGATAAAGAAACGCAGACTCTGAATCAGCAGGGGGTGTTTGAGAGAGCAGGATAAAAATAAAAAAAAAGTCTGCCCTGGATGTGATTGGAGTATAATGTGTAAGACATAGCTCATAACAACGTATCCCTTAGGCCTCTTTCACATGGGCGTGTGTTGCTGTATTGCGGACCCCATTTGCCGTTCCATGGGCATTCCGCATCACGGATGCGGACCCATTCACTTCAATGGGTCCGCAAATCCGGAGATGCGGAACGGAACCACGGAACGGAACCCTACGCAAGCACTACGGGTTTCGTCCCCGTACTTCTGTTTCGCAAAAAAATAGAACATGTCCTATCTTTTTGCGGAAAACGGCCGGATCGCGGACCCATTCAAGTGCATCCGCTGCAGCTGCCCTACGGACTGTGCTCGTGCATTGCGGCCCGCTCCAATCAAGAGAGTGGTTGGACTCCTGCCTATCAGACTCTTATCCTCCATCCTGTGGATAGGGGATACGTTTCTGCAATGAGACAACCCCTTTAAGGGACTAACTACTTTAGAAAACCCTTGGTCAGATACCCTCAGGGGGTAGTTAATAGGGTTAGGGGCAATCAGGATCCTCCTTTTATTAGCCAGGGTTAGGAATGCGTCTCCCTCTGGAGGATCCAAAACTCATATTCATTATACTGACAGCCTATTATTTTAAATGAGATGCGTGTAATACTTCCTTTGTCCTCTGGGGGCACTGTAGGGAAATTGAACACTTGCTTTATGGTTGCTTCTCCGATTACTGTCGATCACTGGCGATCACAGCGACAGGATATATTCTGATCTGCTTAGTTCTGTAATGTCCTGAAGGATTTGTGCAAAGTGGAGATTCCCTTTACATGTACGGTGGAATTCGGGTTTTTAAAGATGGCCCACACTCCAGAGCACAGCAGGGCCCACAGCTGCTGAGTTTCTGCTATCTTAAACAGCAGCCACCTTGGGTTTAATGTCTGTGATCGGCGCAAATGCCAATCACAGACATTTAACCCCTCAGATCCTATAATGAATTTTGACCACGGGAGCGCCGGCTCCCCCTGTGTGGCGATCAGTGGAACCATTTATTCCCTGTGGTAGCTTCAATCCCCTCTGAAGGATTCAAGGCAACCACAGTGATTAGTTCCTATGGAGCCCCCCATATGAATGTATTGAATGTCCCATAATCTGCAGTTTATGGGACAAGCAATCTAATGATCGCATGTTTAAGTCCCCTAAGGAGACTTAATAGGAGTGTAAGAAAAGAGAAAAAAAAAAGAATTAAAAACTAATAAAAACTAATAATAAAAAAAACATAAAAAGTTCATATTCCCAACTTTCCCCAAAATAAAAATAAATCACCCAAAAAAAATCATTTGCACCGCTGCATCCCAAAACGTACGCTGAATGGAGTAACAGAGAAAAAAAAAAAAAAAATGGGGATTCACAGTTTTTTTTAATGTTGCTTTACCTCCCTAAAAAAAAATTCATAAAAAGTGATAAAAAGGATACACAATCCAAAATAGTATCATGGATCTCCCCACAAAAAAACACCGCTCTGTAGGAGCTCAGAATAGGGCAATACAAAGCAAAAAGTTTATTTTATTTTTTCTACGTTTTTATTATAAGTATTAAAACACAAAAAGAAAAACTGGTCGGTTTTATCGCATACAGAATGCTGTAAAAATAAAGAGAGGGGTTACCCAAGGAGGACCGTATTAGATGCATTGCATCGAGCAGCTATCCGCCCTCGATCCAGCCTCCTCAGGGACAATACTGGCGGCGATAAAGATGAGAGATTTGACTTTGTCTTTAAGTATAGTCCCGTTGCCGACATTATTAGATGGGCAATACACAGTAACTGGGACCTATTGAAGCATGACACTTCATTGGGCACAGTAGCCTCTAGTAAACCAATTATCTCTTTTAGGAAATGCCACACTTTAAGGGACAAACTTGTCCAAAGCGCTCTTCGGCTACCTAAAAGGTCTAACTGGCTACAAAGTATAATTCCTATAGGAAACCATAAGTGTGGAACTTGTTCCATTTGTCATTTAAACTCCCAGGCCAAAACTTTGTCCTTAGGGGGCGTAACACACAGAGTTCTGCAGTTTATTAACCCCTTCGTGGTGTATGCTATTTTCTGTACCTGCAACATGTTTTACATCGGGAAAACAATCAGGCCGATGCTTGAACGGGTGCGTGAGCACATTAACTCGATCCGTACCGGGCGAGGCTCTCCCCGCCTCATCGAACATGTGCATGCGGCCCATAACGGTGATCCATCTGGCCTCTCCTTTGCTGGCATTGAGGCTGTGGGACCCATCCTCCGTGGAGGTGACCGCCACCGCCTCTTGCTGCAACGAGAGGCCAGATGGATCATTAGGACCAATGCCATGGGTCCTCTCGGTCTCAATGATAAGAACGACATGGCTGTCTTCTTGTGATGGTACGGCCATGTCGTCCTCTCCTTGTTTCTGGTCCTACCACCTTACTCCAATAGCAGTATGTGCATCAGCTACACTATTCTTGATAATCCACCATATAGTCCCCTTCTTAGGCTTTGCGTCCATGCATCTAAAATATCTCTTTTTATATATCCCTTCAACGCCATTACCCTCGATCCGACCCCTGAAACTTGTCGCCCTATTATAGTATGAGTACTTCATTGTTGTATTGTCTTGTTTAAATGACATTCTCTGTATTATTCACTTGTGTCTCTGTCTGTATACCTTTAAACGCAGCTGCACACAGGGGAGGTCTGGGATCACCATAGACACGCCTAGCTTCCCTTCCTTTATTTAAGGTTATTCGTGCACCTGCACGTCATATCCGGCCAGAAGAAGCGCTATCTTTGCGCGAAACGGCCGTCGCCGCCAACGCACACTGTGGCCATCCCGCCCCCCTGCCTGCGCAGTATGATGTTCTACCTGCAATAAACAGCAACCAGCATTAAGAAGTTTGGTGAGTGCCGCGTCTCTTTCTCTACTTGCATCAACATACCACTTTGTTACGCTGAGCACCATCTCCGGCTTGGTTTTCAATAACGGCTGCCTCCCCTGGGTTTGATACGGACGCCCAGATACACAGGTGTATGTTCGTAGTGCCGCTGCATTTTCCTTTCCCTGCTTCCCTGTACTGCTGTAAAAATAAACCCTCTAAAATTATGGAGGAATTGCATTATTATTTTTTTTTGCTAATTTCGCCAAATTTGCCATTGTTTTCCAGCTTCCCACCACATCGTATGTAATATTAAATGGCGCCATTAGAAAGTGCAACTTGTCCTTCAAAAAACAAGCCCTCATACGGCTATGCGAACAGAATTTTTTTTTAAAAGTTATAGCTCCGGGAAGGCAGGGAGTAAAAAACACACAAACGAAAGTTCCGGTTCTGGAAAGCGCAGTCGTTCTTGAGGTGGTTTCGACTTCCAGGAGTCAGACCGAGACATTGAGAGTGTATTTACATAACAAAAACCGCCATATGACTGCGTCCTCTGGATCCAGGTGTAAAACTAATATCAGCAGCTTTTGAAAATGGCGCGTTTCCACCTTAAATCTGTCCGTGCTCCCTCTGTATCCCGCCTCCGTTGGTTAGGAGCCATCTGAGGCCTCATGCAGAGTCCTCCAGGCGTCCGCAGCTGACAGAACCCCGTAATTCTCCTTCTATTGTCACCCGCCTACGCACACGGTCGTTTGAAACTAAATTCATACCTTTACGCCTCCGAGGGGAAAATCGTTGCCAGTAATGAAGTAGAAGCGAACGTGGAATGTTACATGGAGGAATCGCCAAAAACGTCATCAAGAAACTACATTTTCAGACAAAATTACAAAAATTTCTGCCGGGAGCCTCCATCGAGGCCGGAACGGTAAGAGTACTTATAGGCACCATGTCTTACAGCAACCCCCTATCTGAACAGGACCTTTAGCATTGCTTAGGCTACTTTCACACTAGCGTTTATTTTTTTCCGGGTTTTGAGATCCGTCATAGGGTTTCAATACCGAAAAAAAACGCTTCCGTTTTGTCCCCATTCATTGTCAATGGGGACAAAACGTAACAGATAGCTCCAAAATGCATTCCGTTCCGTTCTCATACCGGCGAGCAGCATGCTGCGGTTTGCTTTCCGTCGTGGGATGCGGAGCAAGACGGATCAAGTCAATGGGGACGGATCCATTTTCTCTGCCACAATAGAAAACGGATCCGTCTCCTCATTGACTTTCAATGGAGTTCATGACGGATCCGTCTTGGCCATGTTAAAAGATAATACAACTGGATCTGTTCAGCTTTAGTCTGGCCAGTGAATAGGATTCCAGAATTGCAGTGAAGACCGACACACAAAACGAGTTTCAAAATGAGAGGTAGCAGGAGAGGAACGTAAGGTCGTGTAACCTCTCGCGCCTCCTGCAGTTCGATGGAAATTTCTCACAACTGCTTCTTGCGTCAGCTGATTGTTTCAGTGATGCCCCCTTTATGGTCATATTTAAAGGGGAAGTGCCCTTTAAGTATATTGTAAATAGAGCGGGTTGGGGCAGCATGCTTGCGCTGTAATAACAGCTGTAGGTAATCAGAGTGGCGGGTGCGTTTACTCTCTCGTGCCCTGATATCACTCCAGCAATCTCTTATATAAACAGCTCTATAATAAGTTAATAGCTTCTCGCTCTTATCAGATCAGTAATCACTTAATTCTGACGGCTGACGAGCCAGTTAATGGTTCTGCGCCGCGCAGGTGGCACAGCGCCCGCCAGAATGTTTCCAGGACGTCCCACAGGAAGCGCCACTTTAATGTAAAATAATGTAACATTCTCCAATCTACATGTTACTAAATCTCCCACAAACTGTTGTCCCATTGGTCCCACAAGGTGGGCAAAACCAGCCTCAGGGACCTCCCCCAGATCTGAGATTGAGGGGCCCCAGTGTGTCCATAAAATGGCCCCTAAAGCCTCAATAATGATGGGGACGTCCTGCTCTTCAGGAGAGCTTTAACTCAGTGACATTGAACTCCCCTCGACCCATTGTATACAAACCATTTGTGCCGTCCTGCTCTGGCACCTACCCCTAGCTCCGATGCCGCCCCTGGCATCACCTGCAATCATGCATGTGTGCATCCTTCTCTGTATGTAGTGACTAGTGAGCATGCATATCTGTGTGTGTATATCTGTATATAGTGAGCGTGTATATCTGTATATAGTGAGCGTGTATATCTGTATATAGTGAGTGTGTGTATCTGTATATAGTGAGTGTGTATATCTGTATATAGTGAGCGTGTGTATCTGTATATAGTGAGCGTGTATATCTGTATATAGTGAGCGTGTATATCTGTATATAGTGAGCGTGTGTATCTGTATATAGTGAGCGTGTGTATCTGTATATAGTGAGCGTGTGTATCTGTATATAGTGAGCGTGTATATCTGTATATAGTGAGCGTGTATATCTGTATATAGTGAGCGTGTGTATCTGTATATAGTGAGTGTGTATATCTGTATATAGTGAGCGTGTATATCTGTATATAGTGAGCGTGTGTATCTGTATATAGTGAGCGTGTGTATCTGTATATAGTGAGCGTGTGTATCTGTATATAGTGAGCGTGTGTATCTGTATATAGTGAGCGTGTGTATCTGTATATAGTGAGCGTGTATATCTGTATATAGTGAGCGTGTGTATCTGTATATAGTGAGTGTGTATATCTGTATATAGTGAGTGTGTATATCTGTATATAGTGAGTGTGTATATCTGTATATAGTGAGTGTGTATATCTGTATATAGTGAGTGTGTATATCTGTATATAGTGAGCGTGTATATCTGTATATAGTGAGCGTGTATATCTGTATATAGTGAGTGTGTATATCTGTATATAGTGAGCGTGTGTATCTGTATATAGTGAGCGTGTGTATCTGTATATAGTGAGCGTGTGTATCTGTATATAGTGAGCGTGTGTATCTGTATATAGTGAGTGTGTATATCTGTATATAGTGAGCGTGTATATCTGTATATAGTGAGCGTGTATATCTGTATATAGTGAGCGTGTGTATCTGTATATAGTGAGCGTGTGTATCTGTATATAGTGAGCGTGTGTATCTGTATATAGTGAGCGTGTGTATCTGTATATAGTGAGCGTGTATATCTGTATATAGTGAGCGTGTGTATCTGTATATAGTGAGCGTGTGTATCTGTATATAGTGAGCGTGTGTATCTGTATATAGTGAGCGTGTGTATCTGTATATAGTGAGTGTGCAGACTACAGCAGACTTCCTGTCAGAACTAGGAAACATATAGGAGTCTACATCAACACCAACCTCTTCCATCCATTGACATCTCCTGTCATGTAGACCTTCTCTTTCCTCTTCTCCTTTGTTTGACCCAGACCTCCATGACAGATTCTTTCAGCTGCATCTACAGTCGTGGCCAAAAGTTTTGAGAATGACACAAATATTAGTTTTCACAAAGTTTGCTGCTAAACTGCTTTTAGATCTTTGTTTCAGTTGTTTCTGTGATGTAGTGAAATATAATTACACGCACTTCATACGTTTCAAAGGCTTTTATCGACAATTACATGACATTTATGCCAAGAGTTAGTATTTGAAGTGTTGGCCCTTCTTTTTCAGGACCTCTGCAATCCGACTGGGCATGCTCTCAATCAACTTCTGGGCCAATTCCTGACTGATAGCAACCCATTCTTTCATAATCACTTCTTGGAGTTTGTCAGAATTAATGGGTTTATGTTTGTCCACCCTCCTCTTGAGGATTGACCACAAGTTCTCAATGGGATTAAGATCTGGGGAGTTTCCAGGCCATGGACCCAAAATGTCAACATTTTGGTCCCCGAGCCACTTAGTTACCACTTTTCCCTTATGGCACGGTGCTCCATCGTGCTGGAAAATGCTTTGTTCTTCACCAAACTGTTGTTGGATTGTTGGAAGAAGTTGCTGTTGGAGGGTGTTTTGGTGCCATTCTTTATTCATGGCTGTGTTTTTGGGCAAAATTGTGAGTGAGCCCACTCCCTTGGATGAGAAGCCACCCCACACATGAATGGTCTCAGGATGCTTTACTGTTGGCATGACACAGGACTAATGGTAGCGCTCACCTTTTCTTCTCCGGACAAGCCTTTTTCCAGATGCCCCAAACAATCGGAAAGAGGCTTCATCGGAGAATATGACTTTGCCCCAGTCCTCAGCAGTCCATTCACTATACTTTCTGCAGAAGATTCAATCTGTCCCTGTTTTTTTTTTTTAGAAAGAAGTGGCTTCTTTGCTGCCTTCTTGACACCAGGCCATCTTCCAAAAGTCTTCGCCTCACTGTGCGTGCAGATGCGCTCACACCTGCCTGCTGCCATTCCTGAGCAAGCTCTGCACTGGTGGCACTCCGATCCCGCAGCTGAATCCTCTTTAGGAGATGATCCTGGCGCTTGCTGGACTTTCTTGGACGCCCTGAAGCCTTCTTAACAAGAATTGAACTTCTTTCCTTGAAGTTCTTGATGATCCTATAAATTGTTGATTGAGGTGCAATCTTAGTAGCCACAATATCCTTGCCTGTGAAGCCATTATTATGCAACGCAATGATGGCTGCACGCGTTTCTTTGCAGGTCACCATGGTTAACAATGGAAGAACAATGATTTCAAGCATCACCCTCCTTTTAACATGTCAAGTCTGCCCCGTGGCAGGCAGGCGTGATTATGTCATCACGCATGCGCCAACCGTGATGACGTCATCACGCATGCCTGCGCGGGTATTTACTACCTCATAACCATCACTACCCTATGAGGGTGATCGGCAGCAGGGCAGAGAACTATCATCTCCTGTGCCCCCATTTTGGTCGCCATCTTGAGCCCTGTGACTGTTGTAGGAAGTAACAAGGGACCATCATTGATGGTCGGTACGTGTCACCGAGGTTCCTGTCCTCGGTGAGGTAAGAGATGTTTTTTCCTGAAGTGTCATCATTATTGCTTTGCAGTCTGACACTTCAGCTGTTTTTAGTATGGCTCTAAAGCTGATCCGGGATGGCTCTTACTGGGAGTAGCCAAAGTGCTGGGTGGGTGGCTACTCCCCACGCTCCAGGCCGGGTCTTGAGAGGCTTATAAAAAGCAGTCACCAATAATCAGGTGGTGTGGATTATCCTCCATCTCACAGTGAAGCTGTGGAGTCTCTGTAGTTTGGGATCTTAAGGTGTGCGCCGTGCAAAAGGGCTGAGAGACGAATGCCGGAAAACGGGCCCCTAAAGCCTGCTGGGGACCGCTGATGAAAAAACTGCTAACAAGGTGAATGTTTTTGTTTTGTGGACTTTCCATGGTGTGTTTTGCCTTCTGTGTGAATAAACACTGAACTGTTTAAGTTGAAGACTTTGTTGTTGCCTCTATACGGCGTCCGTTAACCTGCCTACCAGAGCGAAACCCCACAATTGGTGTCGGATGCGGGCAAACGCAGTGAGGCAGGTCTAAAGGCCGAAAAGATTTTAGTTTTTCCCGGGCACGAGTGTATGTCCTATATTAAGCCGGCAAGGTTACGACCTGTGTCGTAAGGCGGTCGTGAAAGCCCTCGTGGAGGCTAACTTGCAGCAGCGGGAGGCTAACAAGCAGCAGCAGGAAACTAACCAGCTGCTATTACGACATGTAATGGCGTTGCAAGCGGCAGGAGCGTCCCAGAACGTTCACGATGCCCGGAAAGCTGTCCATGCGGCGATCCCTAAGATGACCCCCTCAGATGACGTTGAAACCTATCTGGCGGTGTTCGAAAAGGTGGCCATGAGGGAGAGGTTACCCCGAGACCAATGGGCTGAGGTCTTCGCTCCGTTCCTGGCATCTGGATCCCAGCAAGTGTTGTTCGATCTACCCGGTGATCAAGCGGCCGACTACCCGACCGTAAAAGGTGAGATCCTGGCGAGACTGGGGGTGAATGTGTTGGTCCAGGCCTAGCGCGTGCATCAGTGGGAATTTAACCCGGCTGAGCCCGCCAGACCACAATATTATGACCTGCTACACCGGTTGCAAAAATGGCTTCAGCGTGACGTATTTACTCCCTCTGCTATGCTGGACCGTCTGTTGGCTGATGTGTTCTGGAGGGCTTTGCCGTACCCTCTCCAGCACTGGATCGGCCAGGTGTCTCTTGGTAATGCCTTAGAGATGGTCGACCTGGTGGAGCGCTACAAGGCCACCAGAAAACTACAGGGGGGTTCTTTTGGGAAGGGGTCCAGTCAAACCCCGGAAATCTCCACCCCAGACTTGGCGGCTGGTGCCAGCCAAACCCGCCCGGGACGTACCATCTGCAGACCCAGCCCTGGGGGCCTGCTGGCAGTGTCAGGAGCCTGGACACATAAGGGTCGACTGTCCCCATCGGGGTGAACCCATAGATACTAACTATGGCTACCGCCACATATTGTATGCCAGGAAGCTGTGTGCCACAGGTACCTCCGAGACTATAGACAATAGCCACCTGTGCCAGGTGGAAGTGGGGGACACTCTGGCGGTGACACTGCTGGATTCCGTGAGCCTGGTGTGCCTGGTAAGAGCTGCCCTGGTGCGGTCCGCCGAGTATACTGTCCGAAAAGTCGGCGTGGTGTGCATTCATGGAGACTTAAAGGACTATCCCACTGCCCTGGTCTCTCTGTCAACGGTGGCCGTCAGGTGGACTCATGAGGTTGCCGTCGCCACAAAATTACAGTATGAACTAATAATTGGGAGATACTTCCCCAGTTTACAGTCACTGTGGCCTGAGGCGAGAGTCACCAATACACATGAGACAGGGATAACCCTAGCAGAGTGGCCCGGCTCAGGGGGAGACCAGAATCCTGGCAACCTAAGACCGAAGGGCCAGCGGTAGGGGTGACCGCCACTGCGGTGGATGAGGAGGAGACAACTCCGCTAAGTGTGATGGTGGGAGACGTGGAGGACTTGCCGCTGGGTCCAGAGTTGGCTGACCTCAACGTCTCCGGAGATTATTTTGGTACAGCACAGCACCAGGACCCGACTCTCGAGCCTGGGAAAATGTGGTAGTAGTTGAGGGTGAGCTGCAACAACCAGGGGCCGAGTCTATGTTCCCCCGTTTTTTGGTTCAACAGGAGATGCTGTATCGGGTAAATCAACTACGGGGTAAGCATATTGAACAGTTGGTGGTGCCCAAGACGTATAACAAGCTCATTTTGGAGTTAGCCCACCAACATGTTCTTGGGGGTCATGTGGGCCACCAGAAAACGCAGGACCAGATTCTACAGCGGTTCTACTGGCCCAGTGTGTTCAGAGAGGTGGAAGAGTATTGCAAGTCTTGCCCAACCTGCCAGATAACCAGCCCCCAGCCACATTTCCGTAGTCCCCTGGTCCCTCTACCGATTACTGAGGTTTCATTCGAGCGGATCGCTATGGATCTCATAGGCCCAGTACTGAAGTCCGCTAGAAGGCACCAACACATCTTGGTAGTCCTGGACTATGCCACTCGGTACCCGGAGGCGGTGCCGCTGCGACATAGCTCGGCCAAACTCATGGCCAAAGAGTTAGTTGAGATGTTTTCCCAAATGGGCCTACCTAAAGGGATTCTGACCGACCAGGGGACCCCTTTTATGTCAAAAGTCATGAGGGAACTCGGTAAACTACTACAGATCAAACAGTTACGGACGTCCGTCTATCACCCGCAAACGGACGGCCTGGTAGAAAGATTTAATAAAACCTTGAAAAACATGTTAAAGTGGGTGGTGTCTAAAGATGGAAGGGATTGGGATCTGCTACTGCCCTATCTCATGTTCGCAGTGAGAGAGGTGCCCCTCTCTACGGGGTTCTCGCCCTTCTAACTGCTGTATTTCCGATATCCGCGTGGGTTGTTGGACATAGCCAAAGAGGCGTGGGAACAACAACCCACACCGCATAAAAGTGTGATTGAGTATGTCACTCAAATGCAAGAGCGGATGGAGACAGTGTTGCCTCTGGTTAAGGAACATATGTAGGCAGCTCAGCGAGCCCAGAGTAGGGTCTATAATCGCCAGGCTCGGGTTCGGAATTTTAACCCGGGAGATCGGGTTTGGGTTCTGGTGCCGACGGCAGACAGTAAGTTCCTGGCAAGGTGGCAGGGTCCCTACGAAGTGCTCGAAAAAGTTGGGGAGGTAACCTACAAGGTATACCAGCCCCGGCGGAGAAAGCCGGAGCAGGGGTATCTTGTAAACTTGTTGAAACCGTGGAAAGATAGAGACCAGTATGGACAACAGCCCCCGGCCGGGTTTTCTGGGGGTAGAGTTTCCAGTCTTGCGGTCTGATACGAGGGAAGCAGTTGCCACAGTAAAGATTGCTGACAACTTTTCCTCTAAACAGATTCAGGAGGCCAGGGAGTTCATCAGCAGCTGATGTTACAGCTAGGTGTTATTGAGGAGTTAAAAAGTAAATGGGCCAGAGGGGCTGTATCAGTACAAGGTATTACCCTTTGGTCTACATGGCGCCCCCGCCACGTTTCAAAGGCTAATGGACATAGTACTCCGTCCACATCGTCGGTACACTTCAGCATACCTGGACGATATCGTTATCCACAGCACCATCTTGGAAAGTCACCTACCTAAAGTACAGGCTGTAGTGGACTCCCTTAGGAAGGCTGGCTTAACCGCTAACCCAAAAAAGTGCGCAATAGGGTTAGAAGAGACCAAGTACCTGGGGTATGTAATTGGGTTCGGAATTATCAAACCTCAGGTGAACAAAACTGAGGCAATTAGGAATTGGCCCCGACCTGTTGCTACTCGGCAAGTAAAGTCGTTCCTGGGTATGGTGGGGTACTATATGAGGTTTGTCCTCAATTTTGCTATAGTCGCTGCACCATTGACAGGCCTTTTGAAGGAACGCAAGTCAGTGAAGGTCCAGTGGAATGAGCAGGCGGAAAAGGCTTTCTCCGCTTTGAAGTCAACCATGTGTGGGTCCCCGGTATTGGTGACAATTCAAGAGGGAGTTTGTGGTACAGACCGATGCCTCTGAAGTAGGCCTCGGTGCTGTACTGTCTCAGGTCAACGGGAAGGAGTATCCCGTTGTCTTCCAGCCGAGACCCAACACAGTATAGTGGAGAGAGAGTGCCTGGCCATCAGGTGTGCACTCGAGTCTCTCCGCTATTATTTGTTGGGGAGAAAGTTCCGTCTGGTGACCGACCACTTCCCTCTCAAGTGGATGAGCCAGGCCAAAGAGAGGAATGCCCGGGTCACCAGATGGTCTCTCTCCCTACAAAACTTTACGTTTTCGGTGGAACACAGGGCAGGCCGGTTACTAGGAAATGCGGATGCCATGTTCCGGGTAAACTGTTTTATGTGTGTCCACCCCCTCAGGGTTGAACAAAGGGGGGGGGTATGTAGGAAGGAACAAGGGGTCGTCATTGATGGTCGGTACGTGTTACTGAGGTTCCTGGCCTCGGTGAAGTAAGAGCCGTTTTTTTCCGGGAGTGTCATTATTGCTTTGCAGTCTGACACTTCAGCTGCTTAGTATGGCTGTAAAGCCGATCCAGGACGGCTTTTACTGGGAGTAGCCAAAGTGCTGAGTGGGTGGCTACTCCCCACGTTTCAGGCCGGGTCTTGGGACGATTATAAAAAGCAGTCCCCATTAATCAGGTGGTGTGGATTATCCTCCATCTCGCAGTGAAGATGTGGAGTCTCTGTGGTTTGGCATCTGAAGGTGTGCGCCGTGCAAAAGGGCTGAGAGCCGAATGCTGGAAAACTGCTAACAAGGTGAATGTTTGTGTTCTGTGGACTTTCCATGGTGTGAACAAACACCAAGACTGCGAACTGTATGGCACACGGCCTTCTGATCAATGGGATGAAACCTGCCCTGTGTGAATTCACCCGTAGAGGGGCCGCTGCACATATCACCTGCTCTAGGCCCCCCCCCCCCCCTTATTTTCAGGGGCTCTATTTTTGGGTGCAGCTCCTTGGCTGATCCTCGTCAGATGTGATGGTTGTCAGTGGGAAGTGACTGTCATACGCAGATGTGTCTCCGTCACCGCAGACGCCTTACGTGCCCTTTAGCATCCATTCACCGTCATAAGGAGATGATCCTGGAGGCGCAGCTGGAGGAGTCACTTCTGTGTCACATTCGCCTCTTTCCTCGTCTGAATCTTAATCCGGAGAAACAAGATTCACACCGACAGTAAATCCTGTGAGAAGAGGTGAAAATGTGTTAACAGAAGTGGTGATGAACTCCTTCCATCTGTATGCAGCAGAGCTGAGCGTGTCACACACAGCAGAGCTAGGTTACAGGATAAATAACTTATCTACACAGTGACTGCACCAGCAGAATAGTGAGTGCAGCTCTGGAGTATAATACAGGATGTAACTCAGGATCAGTACAGGATAAGTAATGTATGTACACAGTGACTGCACCAGCAGAATAGTGAGTGCAGCTCTGGAGTATAATACAGAATGTAACTCCGGTTCAGTACAGGATAAGTAATGTATGTACACAGTGACTGCACCAGCAGAATAGTGAGTGCAGCTCTGGAGTATAATACAGGATGTAACTCAGGATCAGTACAAGATAAGTAATGTAATGTATGTACACAGTGACTGCACCAGCAGAATAGTGAGTGCAGCTCTGGAGTATAATACAGGATGTAACTCAGGATCAGTACAGGATCAGTAATGTATGTACACAGTGACTGCACCAGCAGAATAGTGAGTGCAGCTCTGGAGTATAATACAGAATGTAACTCAGGATCAGTACAGGATCAGTAATGTATGTACACAGTGACTGCACCAGCAGAATAGTGAGTGCAGCTCTGGAGTATAATACAGGATGTAACTCAGGATCAGTACAGGATAAGTAATGTATGTACACAGTGACTGCACCAGCAGAATAGTGAGTGCAGCTCTGGAGTATAATACAGGATGTAACTCAGGATCAGTACAGGATAAGTAATGTATGTACACAGTGACTGCACCAGCAGAATAGGGAGTGCGGCTCTGGAGTATAATACAGGATGTAAACTAAGGACACAGTAGATGGGATATGATAAGTATTGCTAATATAATAATAATATTGGTAGGTTAGATGTAATAATGGGGTGCTCCTTTAAGGCAGTACTATAGAATGGGGATAATTTGACACTTTTCGGACTGGAGCTGTCGGTGGATAACCAGATCCCAGCTCTGGAGTAAAGGGTCTTGTCCGCAGCCTGAGGTCCGCACAGAAATGAGCTTCACAAAGTCAATCTTCAATTTATGAAGAGAATAGAGGAGACCTGGGAAAATGTGCTGGAAAATGATGGGAGGGGAGGATGTAATTACATAGTATCTGACCTGCTGCAGTAATGGATGACTGCGCCGGGATTCACGCGGCTCATGGACTATGCAACATTATTGATCTGTGGACGGCGGAGAGACGATGGGGCTTATCATCCCACAATGGATGTGACTCATCAGGAGCCACGCTGACTGCAATGTGACATGACTGGTTCTGCTATACTGGTGTTATGACTGGCACTGTTATGTGAGTACTGACACTGGCACTGTTATGTGAGTACTGACACTGGCACTGTTATGTGAGTACTGACACTGTTATGTGAGTGCTGACACTGGCACTGTTATGTGAGTACTGACACTGGCACTGTTATGTGAGTACTGACACTGTTATGTGAGTACTGACACTGGCACTGTTATGTGAGTACTGAGACTGGCACTGTTATGTGAGTACTGAGACTGGCACTGTTATGTGAGTACTGAGACTGGCACTGTTATGTGAGTACTGGCACTGGCACTGTTATGTGAGTACTGACACTGTTATGTGAGTCCTGAGACTGGCACTGTTATGTGAGTACTGACACTGGCACTGTTATGTGAGTACTGAGACTGGCACTGTTATGTGAGTGCTGACACTGGCACTGTTATGTGAGTACTGACACTGTTATGTGAGTACTGACACTGGCACTGTTATGTGAGTACTGAGACTGGCACTGTTATGTGAGTACTGAGTACTGACACTGTTATGTGAGTACTGAGACTGGCACTGTTATGTGAGTACTGACACTGGCACTGTTATGTGAGTACTGAGACTGGCACTGTTATGTGAGTGCTGACACTGGCACTGTTATGTGAGTACTGAGACTGGCACTGTTATGTGAGTACTGAGACTGGCACTGTTATGTGAGTACTGAGACTGGCACTGTTATGTGAGTGCTGACACTGGCACTGTTATGTGAGTACTGAGACTGGCACTGTTATGTGAGTGCTGGCACTGTTATGTGAGTACTGAGACTGGCACTGTTATGTGAGTGCTGGCACTGTTATGTGAGTACTGAGACTGGCACTGTTATGTGAGTACTGAGACTGGCACTGTTATGTGAGTACTGAGACTGGCACTGTTATGTGAGTGCTGACACTGGCACTGTTATGTGAGTACTGAGACTGGCACTGTTATGTGAGTGCTGGCACTGTTATGTGAGTACTGAGACTGGCACTGTTATGTGAGTGCTGGCACTGTTATGTGAGTACTGACACTGGCACTGTTATGTGAGTACTGAGACTGGCACTGTTATGTGAGTACTGAGACTGGCACTGTTATGTGAGTACTGAGACTGGCACTGTTATGTGAGTACTGACACTGGCACTGTTATGTGAGTGCTGAGACTGGCACTGTTATGTGAGTACTGACACTGGCACTGTTATGTGAGTACTGAGACTGGCACTGTTATGTGAGTACTGGCACAGGCACTGTTATGTGAGTACTGACACTGGCACTGTTATGTGAGTACTGACACTGGCACTGTTATGTGAGTGCTGAGACTGGCACTGTTATGTGAGTACTGACACTGGCACTGTTATGTGAGTACTGACACTGGCACTGTTATGTGAGTACTGGCACAGGCACTGTTATGTGAGTACTGACACTGGCACTGTTATGTGAGTACTGAGACTGGCACTGTTATGTGAGTACTGGCACAGGCACTGTTATGTGAGTGCTGACACTGGCACTGTTATGTGAGTCCTGACACTGGCACTGTTATGTGAGTACTGAGACTGGCACTGTTATGTGAGTACTGACACTGGCACTGTTATGTCTGTCCTGAGACTGGCACTGTTATGTGAGTCCTGACACTGGCACTGTTATGTGAGTACTGAGACTGGCACTGTTATGTGAGTACTGAGACTGGCACTGTTATGTGAGTACTGGCACTGGCACTGTTATGTCAGTCCTGAGACTGGCACTGTTATGTCAGTCCTGAGACTGGCACGGTTATGTGAGTCCTGTTACATGTGTACTGTATAACTGTGTTATGTGGGTATTGTGACTGGCACTATTAGATGAGTACAGTGTCTGCCACTGTTTGACTAGCACTTTAAGATACTGTGACTGACACTTTTATATATGGCTGATACTTTTATAGGTACCCAGTGGTTATTGGCTATATTATGGGGGTACAGTGACTGGCACGATCACAGGAGTTATATAGATGGCACTGTTACTTTGGAAGTCTTTTATAGGTGCCCCAAGTGGCTGGCACTGTGGCTATATATGATGGCGGCACTGCATGACAGTATTAGTGGAGCACTGCATGGTGGTTTTGTTGAGGCATTGCATGGCAGTATTATTGTGGAAACTGAAGCTGTATGGTGTGCCCTAGGGGCAGAGCAGCAGTATTTTGGGTCATGGTATGGCTGTATTAATTTGACTCCATACTGTATATGTTGGCATTATTTGCACTGTGTGTGGCACTATATGGGCCCTTTATTGTTATTATTTGCTGTACTTGCTTATTTTTTTGCCCCTGGGGCATTCTCATCCCAAATCTGACCCCAATGGTAGGAAGGACGTCTTTACTTCTCACCTGCGAGAGAAGCTTCTCCGAATCAGGTCTGAAGCTGTGTAAAGAATACGCGCTGTATGAAGGCGCCACATTAAGTGCCATTTCACGGATGGCATCAGAGCTAAATGCAAGCAGCGTTTTTTTTACTGTCCGCGATGTGGTGCGGAGCAAGACGGATCCCTCCTGGCACACAAGGTAAGTCAATGGGGACGGATCCGTTTTCTCTGACACAATAGAAAACGGATCCGTCCCCCATTGACTTTCATTGGTGTTCATGACGGATCCGTCATGGCTATAGAAGACATTATACAACCGGATCCGTCATGGCCATAGAGGACATTATACAACCGGATCCATTCATGACGGATGCATGCGGTTGTATTATTGTAACGGAAGCCTTGACGGATCCGCAAAAAAACGCTAGTGTGAAAGTAGCCTAAATCAGTCCCATTCTAAGCTCTGATTGCATCGGGGGAATTGTCTTCTAAGCGATTGCTTCCTTTACTTCCTTTAGTCAGGTGAGTGTTCCATCCGGCAGAGAAGAAGCTGTACAGGTGTATAATTCCTTTAATCCAGAATCTGACCGTCCGGCACTGGAGTTTTTATGGATTTTCCGCCCCCATCACCTTCCTCCTTTTTTCGGAGGAAATGAATTTACCGTATTCTGCTCAGAAACTTCCACCCCAGGGTCAATATCGCGACTCCTCAGACAACGCTTATTACATTTACAGCCGCTCGTTACAATTATTCTAGATAAAGATGCAATGAATATGAATAAATATCCACTGATGTAGCAGAGCCGAGTTTGTAGGATGCAATAAAGGCGAGTTTGCCTGGATCGGATGAAGAACTGTTGGATGCAGCAGAGTTTGATTTAAGACGAGATCAGTTGACGGAATTTAACAGTGTTTTTTTTTTTGGGATCCAGCAGAGATAAGTTTGTCAGATGGAACAGAGATACGTTTGGGGGATGTAGCAGAGAGAGAGAGGTTGCTGGAGGATGGAAAAGATCTGAGTTTGGCAGCATGAGTTTTTCTAATGGGGAGGACCAAGGCTGCCAGGTGCAGCAGAGCTGACTTTGTTGAATGGGGTTAGCTCGGTTTGTCAGATGCAGCAGGTGTGAGCTGGACTGATGCAGAAGAGCTGAGTTTGTTGGATCCAGCGGAGCGAAGGTAAATAAGTCCAGATGCCATCATACTGAGCTTGTTCATAGCCTGCGGAATGGAGTCGAGCCGAGTTTGTCAGATGCAGCAGGAATGAGCTTGTCAGGCGCTGAAGAGCTGAGGTTTTCGGATGCTGTCATAGCGGTGGCTATTGGATGCAGCAGAACTGAGTTTGTTCCTTGGAGTGCAGCTCATTGTGTCAGAGGCAATAGAAATTAGTTTATCAGATGCAGCAGTGCCAAGCTTGTTCAGAGCTAAGTTTGTCGGGTGCAGCAGATATGAGTTTGTCAGATGCAGCAGTGCCAAGCTTGTTCAGAGCTAAGTTTGTCGGGTGCAGCAGATATGAGTTTGTCAGCAGAATGTTTTTAGCTGCAGCAGTTTTGGGCCTTGTGAGAGCTGAGTTTGTCAATTGCATTGTATTATCTGTGGTTACTGCTCCATCATTATGTTTCTCCTGCTGATGCTAGCATTCTCTGCAGGCCGTGCTGAGAGTTGTAGTGTCTTAGTCTCCAGAGCAGGCATCCTCAAACTGCGGCCCTCCAGCTGTTGCAAAACTACAACTCCCAGCATGCCCGAACAGCCTACAGGTATCAGCCTACAGCAGGGCATTGTGGGAGTTGTAGTTTTACAACAGCTGGAGGGCCGCAGTTTGAGGAGGCCTGCTCCGGAGGGTGCAGGTTTGCTTCTGGTACAGGGTGTTCTTTACCTGATACTCTGACCTTTATCCGGCATGATAATTACTCGTCTTTTCGGTGAATTTCTATTTGCTTTTTGGCTTATTGCGCTGTGTGCTATTCAGGATCATCTGCAGTTCAGATACAGAAAGGGTCAGTACAGAAGCACAGAGTATTTCAGGAGAGGATTGCGCAGACCCTATGGGTTTGTCGCCGGCTGAGAGTTATAGAAAGGAAGGAGCGGGGTTCTACAGCAGCACAGAGCATTTCAGGAGTGAAGTGTGATGAGCTTTTAGGAAGTCATAGACTGAGCCTTAGGCCTCCTGCACAAGACCGTAGGTGTCCCGTTGCCGTATTGCGGACCGCATTTGCGGTCCGCAGCACAGCCACGGGGCGCACAGGTTTGTAAAAAGAAGCAGGGTCTCCCCTAGCAGCACAGAGTATTTTAGGAGAGGAGTGCACTAATCTTGTGAGAGGTCACAGGCTGAGAGTTATGTCATTGAAGGAACAGAGTCTTCCAGCAGCACAGAGTATTTCAGCAAGAGAGGATTGATTTTGTGGGAGGCCATGGACTGAAGGCTACAGTGTGAAAACATCAAGAGTACTTCAGGACCGGGGTGTGCTGATCTTGTGAGAGGTACCTGGTATAAGGATCAGGGTCCTTCAGCAGCACAGAGTATTTCAGGACTGGGATGTGCTGATCCTGTGAGAGGTCACAGACTCAGAGGTACCTGGTATAAGGATCAGGGTCCTTCAGCAGCACAGAGTATTTCAGGACTGGGGTGTGCTGATCTTCTGAGAGGTACCTGGTATAAGGATCAGGGTCCTTCAGCAGCACAGAGTATTTCAGGACTAGAGTGTGCTGATCTTGTGGGAGCAGAAGGTGGAAGAAGCAGACTGAGAACTGCTTGTTGTAAGAATGAGGGGCTTCAGCAGCACAGAGTATTTCAGCAGAGGAGAGCACTGATCTGGTAGGAACTCAGACTGAGTGAGAGTTACATAAAGAAAGGAGAAGAGTTTCCGGCTGCACAGAGTATTTCAGGAGAGCAGTATGCTGATCACAGACTGAGAGCTTCATGGTTGAAGAAGGAGCAGATTAGAATCTCCCACAGCAGCACAGAGCTTTTCAGGAGACGTGTGCTGATTATTATTATTTTTTGGGTGGTCACAGATTGAGAGGGGCAGAGTTTCCAGCTGCACAGAGTGTTTCAGGAAATGTTTTACGTATAGAAATGAGCCCCTGGACTTACGGGTGCGAATACTTTCCTATGTGGTAATGATCACCCCGGGCTCTGACCTGTCTCAGCAGAGGCCGCCAATGACCGCAGCGTGACCCAGACGAGCCCCCGCACCCTGCAGCTCAGCTCCACGCCTCGCCCCCATGGTGCCGCGCCATCCCAGGCGCCCGGGGATTTCTATCGCACTTTATGTTGGCTTAAAAAATTAAAAAATGTAATATTAGTGTCAATAGTCGGGATTTGATGGTGAGACCATTGTTTGTCCTTCACCGGCTTATCTTAGAATGTCCCCCCCGAGGGGCGGGCAAGGCGGGCAGGGCGGGCAGGCCGGGGCTTGTTCTGCCATCTTAATAGAACCGGACAAATAAAAAAACATTCCTTTTATTTTACATAAAGTGCCGCTCGCTAAACCCATCGCCTTCTCTGTATTCATCGAGGCTAATTGCCCTGTGTGCAAACAAATTAGAGCAGGGGATTATGGGAGGGAATTACCCGCCGCTGCGCCTGTCCGGAGAATCCTGTTTGCTGATGGTAACGTGATATCTGTGACACATTAGAAGCTGCCAGCGTTTGTCAGACACACGACGCCGAGCGCTGACGTCATCCTGCAACTTTTACGCAGACTTCGAGGGGAGACATTTCCCTGCGCCTCTTATTTATTTTTTTTACCTAAAAAAGTTGCAAACCTTGTGCGACTTTTGAAAATGCCACTTGCAACAAATTTTGTCGCAGCTGGCGTTTCTGTGCCGCCCCTGCCACTTTCACAAAAGGGGGTGTGGTGAGGGCTGGGAGTGGGAGGAGCCGGTGGGCCCGACAAATTTTTCCTCATTTGCGCCGCCTAGTCATAAATTAGTCGCATCCTCTGGCAGCGCGGGAGATTTCAAAAAGCGGTGTAAAATGGCGGTCTTTGATAAATCTCCCACTTTTAGATTTCAATTTTTCACCATTTTCTCAATTTCTGCTTGCTGTCAATGAATGGAAAGACTCGAAAGGTAACCATGGTATCCGGTCTAGACAATCGCCTGTGAGCTGAGCAGATACATTGTATCAAACTGGGGCTGGAGTTGGATACAAATGTAACAAACACTCAGCTGTGAGAATAATTGGATGAGGGGCCTGGATTGTGTGTTAGGTTAAGGTCTCTTTCACACGACCGTATGGCTTTTCCAATGTTTTGCAGTCCGTTTTTCACGGATCCGTTGTTTCGTTTTTTGTTTCCGTTTTTCCGTTCCATTTTTTCGTATGGCATATACAGTAATTACATTGTAAAAATTGGGCTGGGCATAACATTTTCAATAGACGGTTCCGCAAAAATGGAACGGATACGGGAGACATACGGATGCATTTCCGTATGTGTTCCGTTTTTTTTTGCGGACCCATTGACTTGAATGGAGCCACAGAACATGATTTGCAGGCAATAATAGGACATTTTCTATCTTTCAACGGAACAGAAAAACGGAAACAGAATGCATACGCAGTACATTCCGTTTTTTTTGCTGAGCCATTGATGGAAAAAATAAGTGGTCGTGGAAAGAGGCCTTAGGCCTCCTGCACACGAACGTGTGCGCTCCGTGGCCGTATTGCGGACCGCATTTGCGGATCCGCAATCCACGGGCACCGTTCCGTGTGCATTCCGCATCACGGATGCGGACCTATTCACTTCAATGGGTCCGCAAATCTAGAGATGCGGAACGGAAGCACGGAACGGAACCCTACAGAAGCACTACGGAGTGCTTCCGTGGGGTTTCGTCCCATACTTCCGTTCCGCAAAAAGATGGGACATGTTCTATCTTTTTGCGGAACGGCCGGATCGCGGACCCATTAAAGTAAATGGGTCCGCGATCCGCTGGGGCTGCCCCACGGACGGTGTTCGCGCATTTGGGCCGGCAATTTGCGGGCCGCAGCATGACCACAGGGGGAGACCTTAGGGTTAGGTTTAAAATGGGGGCTTTCGGGGTCATAGACATGGGTTCTGAGTATGGGTTTTGGGGCAGGGTGGATTCTCCTGGGAGCCCATACATTCCATACACCAGTCTGCCTGCAAGCAGGAGCTCTGGTGAATATATCTCCCATAATGCATTGCCCAGGTGTGACATAAGGGGTCGTGGCCAGATGACATCTATCAGAAGCTACAGCTATGTGGATGGAGATCTAAAGCACAGGAGAGGCTGGAGGCTGCGCTGCAGTGTGCAGCATGTCGCAGGCAGTGTCCAAACTGCAGCCAACGAGGGGCAGAAAAACCTGCTCGATCATACATCATCTACAAGGAGCATCCTGGAGAAGACAGGGCCTTCATGGATGTCATCCTAGATACATTTTACTCAACACTTCAATTAACATTTTGACTGCTCAGCCACAGAAAAGTGGAGACTATTGTCCAACGTGGGGCGACCGCCTCTATACACTGATAAATATTGGCCTCATTTTGCTGACCTCCTATGTTGTTTTTTTACTATTAAGCCCTGATGTTTTTGTATTTTTGGTCTTGTCTACGCGATAAGCTCTCAACCTCGTCCTTCTGTCTTTTCAGTAGTTCTTCCCGGAGCCTTGTCTAATTAGAGTCTGACACGCATTCACTTCTAATTAACCCAGGACACATAACATGTTAACGTTTCCCTTCACAGCTGTCTCGAAGGGGCGAGAACTCGTGGATTTGCCTGCAACTTTTTGAATAATTTACATGTATTCAGCCTCTTCTGGCCGGTTGCTTGGTGGCAGATGAACAGGGAAGTCGCATCAATCCTGCAACCAGTGTCTGATGGAAAACGCAAAGTTCTTATTTTACTTTTTAACTTTTTTTTTAAACTTTTGAACAGAATTTTTTTTTCTAGGACAACCTTTTTTCAGGCTCTGGCCTCTTAATGAGACACCTCCCCTCAGTCTCTGAATGGCCGATCCCTACTTTTCCACTGGAGGTTTTGATTCTTAGCTTGTGATTTATGAGGGTACTGTGATGGATATCATGCTGCCATCTGGTGACGTCCTGGTGAGCTTGTGCTTATGCACAGAAGCCAGTCAGAACAAGCAGAGCTGCAGTGTAGACATACTAAGAGCAGCCTTAGACCTCATGGGCATGGCAATGTTGTGATGTTATGTGATGCATGGTGGGCCCTTACTGTACCATATGGAGGGCTTTATTTTATAGAGCTGTTCTCTCCTAGAAGTGTTGCTTCTAGAGGAGAACATCTTCAACATGCAGCACCTGGTGGAGCACTATATGGTGACTTGTAGTTCTGCTGCTCATAAGGTCTAGGTATGTGATGATACAGCCAAGGTGGAGCCACTGACCACAGCTGAAATCTAATGGAAGACAGCGGCTTGCACATAAAACCTTGTTCCGATTCATGGAACCGAAATTTTAAATGTTCTTAGACCCAGTGCCTCTCACTGATCTCATTTGGTCAATAAGAAGCGCTGAGAAGACTTACACTGAAGTCCTCCAAGTCTGCCCCAACACTTGCCACGGGCCAGGAGGTGGTCTTTATATCACATTCTAGATTCCACCAGACTGCTTGAAAATTGCATGTTCTAGATCCTGACCGGTAGACCTTCCCTTCCATGCATGTTTTTGAGGCCATTTGTTGGGCTCGATACTGTAGCTTATTTGTACATTTTGGCATTGTGTAGATATCCCCATACAAAGCTTGGTCTTCATCTGCCGACACAAACTTCTTAGAAGATCTCCCAACTTGGGGTCCTCCTAATCCTAGATCCTAAATAAATGACCATGATTTCTCCAACTTGGGAGATCTAGAACAGCTTTCATGATGAAGCAACGTGGACCATTCATTTTAGAAATGTTTGAGTATCCTTACTCATGGACCCCACTGAGAGCTAATCTTTGAAGATGAAGGTTGTCAGCAGAGAGAGGTTGAGGGAGACCCTAGTGGGAAGTAATTGGCTCCAAAGTCATCTCCAAATGGACCTGAGCCCTTGGACCTACAATTGGAACTACCACCCACCAAAGAACTCTCTGTTACACTAACCCACTCTAAAGATATCAGAGTTGGATTTCTGGGGGGCAGCCGCTGCAACCAAATGCCTCCTTTAAGAAGGCTCTGGTTCATCGACACTTGAGCATCTGTTTAATGAGCTGTGCCCTGTAGGTCTGCAAAGCAAGGGCTTCCTTGAGAACTGATGGTCCATCCCATTGGAAGTTTCCATTTGGATGAGCATGTTGTGCAGTGTTGGGTAGGCTGTCATGGTATTCTGTGTCCTGTCATGGTGCAGAGAGGAGGCCGTGTGCTGCATGCTTGCTTTACGTGACGTTTGTTATTATGTAATTATGCAAATGTCTTCTCAGCGAGGCCAGGATGGATCTTGACATCTTCACCTGCCACATAACAATGTGATGGCGGACGAGTCACCAGACAAATATTCAGTGGAGATGGTCTTCACATTGTGAACTCTGGAGCTGATCCATGCTTGTCATCAGTATAAAACCATTGACTTTAATGACTTGAGGGCCACATGTGCGGGGGGGTTGATTTCAAGTTTCAAGCTCTTGTCCGGAGTCTGATGATAAACGGCCTCACATGTGGTTTTTGTGTTTGCAGATACTTTGTGTGCCAGAATGTGGTATTATGGAGATGATCGACCAAAAACGGAGTGAATGCGAAAACCATCAGGACTATAACAACGAGACCTTAGGTAAGGAAAAATACTGTATGTACTGAATATACAGAATATCTATCTATCTCATATGTATCAGTCTCCAGATAGACTGTCCTGTAGACAAATAAGGCTGATAGGAGGCTCTGGAGGGACACGTCTGGGATTTCACATCTGGAGATCTGTCACTTGGAACAATTGTTTTCTTAGAATTAAGACTTTTCGAATTAGTGGAAAAATATTCTATTTCTCAGCATTTGGCACCAAAATGGAGGAAGAGGTGTCTCTGAGGGAGCGAGCCAAAGACATGTCTCCACCGTAATGGATGTCTTGGCCTTCGTGCTGCAGATAACAGAGTATCAACAAGACTACAAGGATTGAGTTTTCTTAAGAGATTTAAATCGCTTTGTTAATGAAAAATGAAGAGTCTTCCAAAAATTATTAAGTGTCACAGTAATCAAAATATTCTACAAAAAGCGATTGAGGAAATTTGGGTGGATAGATATGAGATAGATATGAGATAGATAGGAGATAGATAGATAGATAGATATGAGATGCCTTGTATTTACAGATGACTACCCTCATCATTGTAACACTGTAATAATGCTGTGATAATAGTCATGGCCTCCTGCCCCGAGGATGTCGGTGTAGAGGTCTGGACCATTGGCGGAACCATTTCCTCCTCAGAGCCTGCACCTGTCTTCAGTCTTTGCTGCTTATTCTCCTCCACGTTCCTTCAGGGACCTCACACGTGGACTGAGCTGTCACAATCCTCTTCCACAGAACACATCCAAATTTCCCAGGAGGCCGGACTCCTAGAAATGGTCCCTTTATCTTAATTGCTTTGTGCCACCCTCCACACCAGCCATCCATCAATCGTGTTATCTCAACAAGGTGTGAGGAGAGAAGTGGCCGGAAAACCAGGGAATGATTGATTTTGTTTTTGCAGGACCATTGGGTGTAAAATGCATTAATCGTTTAATTTCCCCCCCCCTTCCCCCAGCCTCTCCCGTAACCTAATGGTCCCCAGTCCAACCCCCTTCTCCTTCCCTTGGCTGATTGTGTTTGTCTTAATATCCATATGTTTAACGAGTGGAGATAAAACCCATGGCTCCCGGTGCTGACATCAGCTCGTGTTCTCCCAGTCGATGGATGATGTTTACTTTGGCGCCGCTGCTAATGTTAAATTAATTAAGAAATATTCAGGACAGAATTTTATCACTTCCTGAAACATTGTATCGCTTTTCACCTGTAATTAACGAGTTAGATTCTTGCTTTTAAGAAAATCGTTGACCGTCATTTTCGTTAACCCATGTGTACAGCATGCGAGTTGCGCCTGCGCAGAGTGCACCCAGCAGGCTAGTGGTGCCACTGCTGCAATGGTACAGGGTATCAGTGGTACAGGTTTAGTGTGTGTGGCACGTGTACAGCAAATGTTCACCTTATGGGAGGCATGTATGTGGTATGTGTCCATTGTATGTCAGGCATATGTATGCATGATGTGTGCAACTAATGAGTGGTGCACTCACAGAGTCTGCCTCCTTATATTCTTTATACTGAGGCTCCACAAAGTCTTGTCAAAACTTCTCTTCTGCCTTCAAGTGGTTGTCCATCTACCTGAGTTATACCTGTCGTGAACTTACCTAACCATGATCGGGTGGTGTCAGTCTCTCTGCGCACCATCTGCTGCTTCGGTTAATGGGATGGTGCCAAGAGAGATCGCGAGCGACACGTTCACCAGTCACACGGACGTTCCTTGAAGGTTGGCGTGCTGACCAGCTGGTCAGCACGCCAACCTTCAAGGAATATAAGGAGGTTGGTCAACAATCAAAGAGATGGGATGCAGAGCCAGTCAGGCCACTTGCTCAGTGTCCAATCAGAGGGCTGGGTGGGGAATTTAAATCAGGCACTGAGTCTTCGTTAGTGCCTGTGATTTTTCATGTGTCCAGGCTTCTGTTTGTCCATCTGAGCTTAGTGCTCATCCCCTATTCTTACTTAGGTTTCCTCAGTGAACAGACTTTGGCTTGGCTCCTGATTAACCTCTGGACTACTGATTTGGCTTCCACTGACTCCCCTGGTTTTGACCCTTGGTAGTTGACTACTCTTCTGCTTCTCTTTTAGTCATCCGGGGTAGGTCTGCTACCTGTGAGCTTCCACCTGTTTTCTGTCGCCTACTCTGAAGATGTAATCCTAGCAGCCAACGCCACCCGACCTCACGGTGAACGTTGAGGGGTAGCCTTCGATACTACTAACTTGAGTGGTACAGATGTATTGATGCCAGTGTTTTGAGTTGGCTGGCAGTGGTTCTGGGTGGTAACCTCCATAATTTCTATTACAATACCCCATAGAATGTTCTCAGAAATAAATAGTAGATGGCAGAGGTTTGAAATTCTAAAGGGGGCTATGTGTGTGTAGTTCTTCAGTGGAGATCCAGACAAAAAAGTTTTTTTGATGTGTTTAAATCAATTGATCAAAATCGGCATAGATAAAAAATCATGGCTTCCTCCAGTTAGATCAGTGGACATATCAGAAGATCATTTTTCTGTTGATTTCCCCTTGAAAAATCCAGTTGCGTAAAGAGGTTGTCTCTCAATGCGAAAATTTGTGATCCCTGTAGTTCTGGCTTCTCTAATCCCCAGCAAACCCAATCCAAAAATATGCCGGCCAACCGCGTAAGATCCAAATAGTCTACCTAAAAGGACAAATGGACTAAGGTTGTCTTTTTGAGACAGTCCCATACATCCTATTGGATGTGATCTTATGCTAACTTAGCCCCGTTCGTCATGAACCTATCATTACAGTATGTAATCAATGTAGAGTATTGATGATCCGTGGGCCGAGAGGCATCTTTCATAGTACAGTAGCTAATAGGACTCAAATGTGGAGTCCAGGTTGAACATTATTGCCCAGGAAGCCCACTTACAGGCATCCGTCTGATTCTATCAAAGTGGTCTGTGGGGAGGAGGGGTGGCCAAAGTTTTGGGAGAAGCTGCTTAACCCCTTAAGGACACAGCCTTTTTACACCTTAGGACCAGGCCATTTTTTGCAAATCTGACCAGAGTCCCTTTAAGTGCTGATAACTTTAAAACGCTTTGACTTATCCAGGCCGTTCTGAGATTGTTTTTTCGTCACATATTGTACTTCATGACACTGGTAAAATGAAGTCAAAAAATTATTTTTTTTTGCACCAAAAAATACCTAATTTAACAAAAATTTGGAAAAATGTAGCAAATTTCAAAGTTTCAGTTTCTCTACTTCTGTAATACATAGTAATACCTCCTAAAATTGTGATGACTTTACATTCCCCATATGTCTACTTCATGTTTGAATTGTTTTGGGAATGATATTTTATTTTTTGGGGATGTTATAAGGCTTAGAAGTTTAGAAGCAAATCTTGAAATTTTTCAGAAATTTACAAAAACTAAATTTTTAGGGACCAGTTCAGGTCTGAAGTCACTTTGCGAGGCTTACATAATAGAAACCACCCAAAAATGACCCCATCTAAGAAACTACACCCCTCAAGGTATTCAAAACTGATTTTACATACGTCGTTAACCCTTTAGGTGTTGCACAAGAGTTATTGGCAAATGGGGATGAAATTTGAGAATTTCATTTTTTTGTCTAATTTTCCATTTTAACCCATTTTTTCCACTAACAAAGCAAGGGTTAACAGCCAAACAAGACTGTATCTTTATTGCCCTGACTCTGCCGTTTACAGAAACACCCAATATGTGGCCGTAAACTACTGTACGGCCACACAGCGGGGCGTAGAGGGAAAGGTGCGCCGTTTGGTTTTTGGAGGGCTGATTTTTATGGACTGGTTTATTTACACCATGTCCCATTTGAAGCCCCCTGATGCACCCCTAGAGTAGAAACTCCCTAAAAGTGACCCCATCTAAGAAACTACACCCCTCAAGGTATTCAAAACTGATTTTACATACGTTGTTAACCCTTTAGGTGTTGCACAAGAGTTATTGGCAAATGGGGATGAAATTTGAGAATTTCCTTTTTTTGTCTAATTTTCCATTTTAACCCATATTTTTTCCACTAACAAAGCAAGGGTTAACAGCCAAACAAGACTGTATCTTTATTGCCCTGACTCTGCCGTTTACAGAAACACCCAATATGTGGCCGTAAACTACTGTACGGCCACACAGCGGGGCGTAGAGGGAAAGGTGCGCCGTTTGGTTTTTGGAGGGCTGATTTTTATGGACTGGTTTATTTACACCATGTCCCATTTGAAGCCCCCTGATGCACCCCTAGAGTAGAAACTCCCTAAAAGTGACCCCATCTAAGAAACTACACCCCTCAAGGTATTCAAAACTGATTTTACATACGTCGTTAACCCTTTAGGTGTTGCACAAGAGTTATTGGCAAATGGGGATGAAATTTGAAAATTTCATTTTTTTGCCTTATTTTCCATTTTAACCCATTTTTTCCACTAACAAAGCAAGGGTTAACAGCCAAACAAGACTGTATCTTTATTGCCCTGACTCTGCCGTTTACAGAAACACCCAATATGTGGCCGTAAACTAATGTACGGCCACACAGCGGGGCGTAGAGTGAAAGGTGCGCTGTTTGGTTTTTGGAGGGCTGATTTTTATGGACCGGTTTATTTACACTGTGTCCTGTTTCAACCCCTCTGATGCACCCCTGGAGTAGAAACTCCCTAAAAGTGACCCCATTTTGGAAACTACGGGATAAGGTGGCATTTTTTTGGGGACTATTTTTAGGGTAAATATGATTTTTGGTTGCTCTATATTACATTTTTGTGAGGCAAGGTTACCAAAAATTTAAATTCTGAAATTTCATCTCCATTTGCCATTAACTGTTGAGGAACACCTAAAGGGTTAATAAAGTTTGTATAATCAGTTTTGAATACCTTGAGGGGTGTAGTTTCTTAGATGGGGTCAGTTTTGGGGAGTTTTTACTCTAGAGTGCATCAGGGGGGCTTCAAAACGGACATGGTGTCAATAAAAAAAGGCCATCAAAATCGGCCTTCCAGAAACCATGTCAGTCCTTTCCTTTTGCGGCCTCCCTTTTACTGATACAGCAGTTTACGACCACAAATGTGGTTTTTCTGTAAACTGCAGTATCAGGGTAATAAATATTAAGTTTTGTTTGGTTGTTAACCCTTGTTTTGTTACCGGAAAAAACGGATTGAAATGGAAAAGTGCCAAAAATAGCGGTTTTGGCACCGTTTTTTTTTTTTTTTATTAACCGTGTTAATCTGGGGGGTTAGGTAATGGGATATTTCTATAGAGGAGATTCTTACGGACGCGGCAATACCTAATAAGTCTACTTTTTTTTTACAATTATTTAGGTTTTTGACTATATTATCTTTTTTGATACAAATCTTTTTTTTGGGTATCTCTAAAGTCTAAGGGTCATTTTTAAAAAAATTTTTTTATCCAATTATCTCATGTGGGGGCTCATTTTTTGCGGGATGAGCGGACGGTTTTATTGGCATTATTTTGGGGGCTATATGACTTTTTTTTCGCTTGCTATTAAACTTTTTGTTATGTAAGGTGACAAAAAAATTCTTTTTTTGCACCTATTTAATTTTTATTTTTTGACCATGTTAATCTGGGGGGTTGGGTAATGGGGTATTTTTATAGAGGAGATTCTTACGGACGCGGCAATACCTAATAAGTCTACTTTTTTTACAATTATTTAGGTTTTAGACTATATTATCTTTTTTGATACAAATTATTTTTTGGGTATCTCTAAAGTCTAAGGGTCATTTTTAAAAAATTTTTTTTATCCAATTATCTCATGTGGGGGCTCATTTTTTGCAGGATGAGCGGACGGTTTTATTGGCACTATTTTGGGGGCTATATGACTTTTTGATCGCTTGCTATTAAACTTTTTATTATGTAAGGTGACAAAAAAAAACTTTTTTTGCACCTTTTTTTTTTTTTTTTCTTGACCGTGTTAATCTGGGGGGGTTGGTCATGGGGTAGTTTTATAGAGGAGATTATTACCGACGCGGCGATACCTAATATGTCTACTTTTAATAAATTATTTTAGTTTTTTTGGGTGTCTCAGGTCTGAGAACCATTTTTTTTTATCCGATGTCAGTGCTAAATTGGGATATAAATTTAGTACTCCATGGAAGTGTGATACTCCCTGAAGCAACCGTCAATGCAGAGGCCCGGATGATCGGGGCACGTGTCGCACTGAGTAGTCGTGTCCTTCCGTATCCCCCTCCTGCGACACACTCTGCACTTTTTTTGGGTTCGTCCCTTCTTTCCAGTATGGGGGACCACACCTGGAAAGTGTTGGCCAGGGACGATCCGGGCGCCTCCAGTTCCCGAGGTACTCCGGCCTGCTCTTTCCCGGTCCGAAAAGATCAGGGCCTTGAGGACTGCCTCATAGAACTGGAGGAATGTCCCTGTGCTGCCAGCGCTTCGGGATAGTACAAAAGAGTTGTACATGGCAACCTGCACCAAGTAGACCGCAACTTTTTTGTACCATGCCCGGGTTTTGCGCATGGCATTATATGGCTTGAGGACTTGATCAGAGAGATCAACTCCTCCCATATACCGATTTGTAGGCGACGATACAATCGGGCTTGAGGACCGTTGCCGCGGTACCTCGCACAGGGACAGGGGTGATGCCGTTACCATGAATTGTGGACAGCATAAGGACATCCCTCTTGTCCTTATACCTGACCAGCAACAGGTTTCCAGTGGTAAGGGCACGGGTCTCACCCCTGGGGATAGGTACCTGGAGGGGGTGGGCAGGGAGGCCGCGTTGATTTTTCCGCACGGTCCCACAAGCGGACGTGGATCTGGCGGCAAGGGACTGGAACAAGGGGATACTGGTATAAAAGTTATCCACGTAAAGGTGGTAACCCTTATCCAGCAGTGGGTACATAAGGTCCCACACAAGTTTCCCGGTAACACCCAGAGTGGGGGGACATTCTGGGGGTTGAATCCGGGAATCTCGCCCCTCGTACACACGAAATTTGTAAGTGTACCCTGAGGTACTCTCACAAATTTTGTATAGCTTTACGCCATACCTCGCCCGCTTGGAGGGCACATACTGGCGGAAAATGAGTCTCCCCTTGAACGCAAGGAGAGACTCATCAACCGCGACCTCCCTTCCAGGTACATAGGCCTCCATGAATTTGGCCCCAAAGTGATCGATGACCGGCCGTATCTTATACAGACGGTCATGGGCAGGATCACCTCGGGGGGGACATGCTGCATTATCGGAATAATGCAGACATTTCCGGATGGCCTCAAACCGGGAGCGTGTCATGGCTGTACTGTAAAGTGGGGCCTGGTATAGGACGTCCCCACTCCAGTACAGCCTGACACTGGGTTTTTTGACCAGGCCCATATGCAGCACGAGGCCCCAAAATGTCCTCATTTCGGCTGCACTGACCGGCGTCCAGCCACCGGGCCTGGCCAAAAAGGAGCCCGGGTGTTGAGCGACGAACTGTTGGGCGTACAGATTCGTCTGCTCCACCATCAGATTTACCAGTGGGTCACTGAAAAAATGACAAAAAAAGTCATATTCAGTGTAGCCCACTGTGGAAATCTGGATTCCTGATTGGCCTACAAAATCAGGAATCACAGGCTCGTATCGCTCTGGGCTACACCAGACAAGTTCACCGGCAGGGGGCTCCGGTGGATTTAACTGGTGGGCCGGGAAACCAGTACGAGCCCCAGAGCTGCTCGTACTAGTGTGGGCCACAGGGTCCCTAACATGGCGGTCCTCTTGCTCCGCCTGGCGGCGTCTCCGCCGCCTTGGGGGCTCATCATCATCGCTAGATGATGAGGAGGACGCGGATGACAACAGGAATGTGGGGTCATCCTCATCCTCACTGGGACTCTCGGAGTCGGAGGCAAGCTGGGCGTATGCCTCCTCGGCCGAGAACGTCCGGCGGGCCATAGGGGAGTGTGTGTCTGCGTGTATATGTGCGTGTGTGTAACTCTTTATTTTGTGTGCGTGTGTGTGGGGGCACGGGTGTTCACGAACTCACCCTAAAACTAACAGAAAAAAAATAAAATAAACTAACTAAAAAAAATGCAAAAAATGTGGGGAAAAAAAATCAAAACCGCTGATCAACCGTCCGAAGTTGATCAGCGGTGGGGTGTGCGATGCGCTAACAGTGGCCGGACACTAAGTGCCGGCCACAATCAGCGTACACAAAAAAAAATAAAAAAAATGCACCCCAAAAAAGGTGGGGGGGGGGGGCAGGGGGAAGGGGGGGCAAGTGGCAGCACCCCTGGGGGGTCTAGGGTCACACAGCTGTGCTGTGGACCCCAGACACCCTAACTTAGGGTGATGCAATAAAAGTTAGAAAAGTTCAAAAACTAACTTTCCCTTTTTTTTCCCTGCCTAAACCAAACTTTCCCTATGCTGTCCCTATGTACCTGATGGGGGGTGCTGGGGCACAGATCGGGTCCTGGGGGCACAGATCGGGTCCTGGGGGTGCTGGCAGACACACGTGCAGGCAGCTCCTCTCTCCTCCGGCTCCGGAACACAAAAGGAGGAAGAGAGGAGCGCCTGCCTCTTTTGAATTTGCCGCCGGACCGCCCACAGACCAATCAGGATGCGATCCTGAGTGGTGATGTCACCATCACCACTCAGGATCGCTGGATGGTGATTGGTGGGGTGAAATCACACCACCATCACCATCCTGTTCCGGGTTATCGGGTCTTCAGAGACCCGAACAACCCGGAAGCGCAGAAAACCGCAGGTCTGAATTGACCTGCGGTTTTCTGCGATCGCATACATGGGGAGGTCACCGGACCCCCCGGCGCATTTGCACCAAGTGCCTGCTCAATGATTTGAGCAGGCACGGGGTTCCGATCACCGCCCGCCGCGCGGCCGTGATCGAAAATACACAGGGCGTACATGTACGCCCTGTGTCCTTAAGTACCAGGGCACAAGGGCGTACCTGTACGCCCTATGTCCTTAAGAGGTTAAAGGGGTTTTCTGAGACTCTTATATTGATGGCCTATCCTCAAGATGGATCATCCATATCAGATCGGTTAGAGTCTGACACAAGGGACACCCGCTGATCATCTGTTGAGCGATGCGGGCTCCTCGCAGCTTACCAAGCACACCACCATCCACTGGATAGTGGCTATGCTTAGTATTGCCGCTCAGCCCCATTCACTTGAATGGGACTGAGCTGGGCCTAGGCCAGTGTTTCCCAACCAGTGTGCCTCCAGCTGTTGCAAAACTACAACTCCCAGCATGCCCGCACAGCCAAAGGCTGTCCAGGCATTCTGAGAGTTGTAGTTTTGCAACTGCTGGAGGCACATTGGTTGGGAAACACTGGCCTAGGCTACGTGACCAATGAACATCATGTCACTGGGAAGAGCTGCCGCGTTGTCATCAAACAACTGATCAACGGGGGAGCCAGTAGTTAGACCCCCATCAATCACATATTGATGACCCGTCTAAACAGCTTTTCTAAAACTTGGGCCACCCCACATCCCTGCAGACCACTCAGTAGAATCAGAAGGTTGCCTTCATGCCTGTATGTGGGCTTCCTGGGCAATAATGTCTCACCTGAACTCCACGGGTCATTGACGCTCTACATTCATTAGATGCTTTAATTATAGTTCAGAGCTAAGTTAGCATAATATTACATCCAATAGGACTAGGATGTATTGGACTGTCTCGAAATGATGACCTCAGTCCAACCGCGGCAGTAAAATCAACAAAGACAGACAGGAACCATTAGAGCAGTGGCACTGGAGTGGCGCAGGATTGTTCAGTGGTAATGGATCATTTGCTATTTGATGCCATTTCTTCCCCCATTCTCGGATTACCCCTTTAACTTCAGCCCCCCCCCCCCCCAGGTCCCCCTTATAATAGACTGTTTGTACCTGAAATCGCTTACAATGTACAATCCATTTATAGAAATTAATCTGCGAAAACAAATGAACTAACGAGCTGAGTTGAGCTTTGTTTTTCACGTCCCTCAATCTATCTTTCCATTCATGAAACAAAGACCTGGGCTGTTCTGGAAGCCTCCGAAGCTGAAATGGGAAATCTTGTTGCTATTTTTTTTTCAGTTATCCCATAATCAAATATTTGCTCTTTCATACTGGTTGTTAAAGCTGCACATACATTGTGGAGGGACAGAATGCATTCTAGTGCTGTCCAACAAGACACTCCTCTGCCTGAGAACACGCTGGGCTTCTGCAAACACTAATATCTTTGTAATCTCAAGTAGGAGCTGATTGTAAAGCAGGTCTTGACAGCAGTTCCCGAGTTAGAATCACGTTTCTTGCATGTTGTGGCCACTGTGAATTCCTTGACATGATTTGGAATTAAGTGTTTGGAGAATGAACTGCACTGACTCATAGCAGCTTGGCTATAAAGTTGCAAAGGGTGATGTTACAGAGCAGCCCATGGGGACCTCTGCTCCACTCACCGGTCCCGGGTTTAGGTAGGCTGGTGGTGTGGACCGTCTCCTGATCTCCCCTTACCAGTGGTCCCACCTGTCTAGCTTACTTTGTCTCCCCATGGAGGGCACATGTGTGCTCCCTCCAGCTCTCAAAGGACCAGAACACACACTGTAATCTTCACCAGCCAAAGGTTGGCACCCCTAGGGTACTTAAATGGGTTGTCCAGGTTCAGACTTGAACCCGGACATACCTTTATGACATACCTTTATTTTCACCCAGGCAGCCCCCCTGAGGCTAGCATCGGAACATCTCATGCTCCGATGCGCTCCCTTGCCCTGCGCTAAATCGCGCAGGGCACGGACTCTTTTGTTTATCATAACATACTGCCGGGCAGAAGCTTCCGCCCGGCAGTGTGTTTAACTGGCTAGGACAGCGCTAAATTCCGCCCATCAGTGGCTGTGACGTCATCAGGCTTCCTGGCACCCCCATGGAGAGCCCAACAGATCTCCAAAAACTGCCTTTGCCCTGCGCGATTTAGCGCAGGGCAAAGGAGAGCATCGGAGCATGAACTGCTCCGATGCTCAAGTCAGGGGGGCTGCCTGGGTGAAAATGGAGGTATGTCCGGGTTCAGCTCAGAACCCGGACAACCCCTTTAAGGCACCTTCCCCTATGGGAATGTGCCTGAGAAATGGGTTCTCTAGCTGACTTTGTACTGACTCTATGCCAAATTCCTGGATCCTGACCCTCTGCTGCCTGCTTGTGCCTGACCTCCATAATGACCCCACTCTGCCTGCCCTGACCTCAGTCATCGTATAGCATGTACTCTACCTGCCTTAACTTCAGCCTGTCCCTGACTATGATTTTGCCTGACTCCTCGGTACCTCTGTGGGTCAGCTACTCCAGGAGGTAGCAGCCTTAGGGTTCCCCTGCAGTGCATTTTAAATCCCTGCACAGGGGTTAAAGGTGAAAACCAGCAAAGCAAATCTGTTGGTTGACACATTGGTTCCACATCCACTGCCATAATAGGTGAAATTTTGACCATCCATAGACTTCGCTGCAACATAAAAATGGAAGTGTATTGATGGAGATGGACTTAAATGGCATGTGAATTAGACTTGACATCGGGCTACAAATAAGGGCAATATCCTGGCAGTCCCCTGGTATTCACTATTTAACCCCTTTACAAAAATCTGGACTATGCTGCATGGGAACCAACAGGCCGCTAACTCCTGTAGTAGTCTTTGTGTGACTGACAGCTGATCCACAGAGGTGGGAGACACTTGAGGATTCAGGCAAAATCATAGTCAGGAACAGGCCTAAGTCAGGGCATACAGAGTATGTGCTTAATGGCAAATGGTCTGAGGGCAGGCAGTGAATGGTCAGAGTCCAGTAAACAGGTCAAAGTAGGTACACAAGCAGACAATAGAAATTGCACACCTTTGCACTAAATAGCAAGCTAAGGCACCTATTTCTCAGGCTTCTTCCCACAGGAAAAGGTGCATCAAGTAACCCAGGGTTGCTAGCCTTTGACTGGTGACGATAACATAGTGCACGCGCTGGCCCTTGAGGAGCCGTAGGGAGTACACATGCTCCCTCCGGCCAGAGGAGGACAGGTGTTTCTGGCAAGCAGAGAAACGCAGCAGACCCAGCAGCTGGATCTGCCAGGAAGAAGACAGTGGGAGGCAGGTCCACGCCACTGGGTCAGGTGGGCAAAACATTATAAAGATCATAAAATTGGGGGCTCGTCCGGGATCATCACTGATGTCGAAGGAGCTTAGTTTTATTATAAAGATGTTGTGAAAGATTTTAATGATGAAGTAGCTGTACATCTATTTTGTTCAAGAGTCTGTTCTGTGCGCCTTTAGAACACCTAGTTCACAGATGGCTCTTATAGCATATCTGAGGTGTACCATGACATTTCATAATAATTTCACTAATGTCACACTAATACACAGCAATGGATTGAAGTGGTAAATCTGACACTGTGTGACCAACCATCACATATGGCGGCACGTTACATTGTTTGAAGGTTACAAAGCTTGCTGCTAACACCTAAGCTTCTGCTGACTTATATGATGAATTCTGCTAATGTTATGCTATGTTTAGTCTAGTCTAGTGTTTAGCGAGCATGCTCGGCCGAACACTCGTGTGCTCGAGTCAGTGTATTTAAATCCAAGTTAGCCTCTCTCTTTTTGAAAAGCTTCTGCTGGCATTTGAACTCACAACCTTCTACATTAGAGGCAAGGACTTTAACCACTCAGCTATAAAGCTGAATGATAAACTGTGTAAAATAAAAAAAACTCATAGTAGTTTGTCATGTAGTAAGTATTCCTATACAGCAGAAGTATCATTTCATATTTCACTGCAGGTTTACATGTAGCTGTATAGCGTAGTGGTTAAGATTCTTGGCTCTAATGTAAAAGGTTGTGAGTTAAAATCCTGGCAGAAACTTTTCAGAAATAGAGGCTAAATTTAATTTAAACATATATGTTTTTAGCCATAATATATTTACATAGGTTATATATTCTAAATATATATAATATATTATAATATATGTAAATATATTATGGCTAAAAACATCAGTAGTAGTTTCCCACATATTATGCATTCATATATATCAGAAGTATGATTATATATATAGTGACATAGGGGGTTTTGTTTGGGAAGGCAGGTCTTTTCCTCCCAACATGGGCGGCTGGGCTGAAATTCAGTCAGGTGAGATCAAATACCGGACCAGAGTTTAAGTGCCGATCCTGGTTTTGGCAGCACTGGGTTGTCCTTTAAATAGCCAGCTGGGCTCAGTAGCTGAGTCTCTGTATTGGGATCTAAAGCATGGTGCTGTGGACTTTTCGTTGTGTGAATTAACACGAAGACTGTAATGAGTCATTTTTTCTTTTTTCCTTTCGTGTAAATAAAAACTGACATTTTGATTTACTACGAACTTGTACTTTGCCTCTGTACTGCATCCGCTTAACCTGCCTACCAGAGCAAATCCTCACAATATATATATATATATATATATATATTAGCAATTACATATTTATTTTGTGCCATACATTTTTTACAATTACTATAAAAAAATTATAAAATATATAAATTTAATTTAGCCTCTATTTCTGAAATGTCTCTGCCGGGATTTGAACTCACAACCTTCTACATTAGAGCCATGGACTTTAACCACTTTACTATACAGCTACATGTTAACCTGCACTAAAATACGGATGGAGCACAGTTAACACTCCATTTTTCTGAGTTGTGTTATCTATCTAATCTAAGCAAACACCTTCAATTGCTTTTGTCTCAAGATAACACGATGAGTTAAGAAATTTTAGTTAAGAGCTGGAGTGCTAACCCTGCTACATCTGTATGAAATGATACTTCTGCTGTATAGGAATACTTACTACATGACAAAATACTATGAGGTTTTTCTGACATAGTTTATCATTGAGCTTTATTAGCTGAGTGGTTAAATTAAAGTCCTTACCTGTAATGTAGAAGGTTGTGCGTTCGAATCCTGCCAGAAACTTTTCAGAAATGGAGGCTAAATTGAATATATATATATATATATATATATATATATATATATATATATATATATACAGTACAGACCAAAAGTTTGGACACACCTTCTCATTCAAAGAGTTTTCTTTATTTTCATGACTATGAAGGCATCAAAACTATGAATTAACACATGTGGAATTATATACATAACAAACAAGTGTGAAACAACTGAAAATATGTCATATTCTAGGTTCTTCAAAGTAGCCACCTTTTGCTTTGATTACTGCTTTGCACACTCTTGGCATTCTCTTGATGAGCTTCAAGAGGTAGTCCCCTGAAATGGTCTTCCAACAGTCTTGAAGGAGTTCCCAGAGATGCTTAGCACTTGTTGGCCCTTTTGCCTTCACTCTGCGGTCCAGCTCACCCCAAACCATCTCGATTGGGTTCAGATCCGGTGACTGTGGAGGCCAGGTCATCTGGCGCAGCACCCCATCACTCTCCTTCATGGTCAAATAGCCCTTACTTTCAAAGTTTTCCCAATTTTTCGGCTGACTGACTGACCTTCATTTCTTAAAGTAATGATGGCCACTCGTTTTTCTTTACTTAGCTGCTTTTTTCTTGCCATAAGGCTTATTGCACACGACAGTATATTTTCACGGTCCGCAAAACGGGGTCCCGTTTTTCCGTGATCCGTGACCGTTTTTTCGTCCGTGGGTCTTCCTTGATTTTTGGAGGATCTTCGGACATGAAAAAAGTCGTTTTGGTGTCCGCCTGGCCGTGCGGAGCCAAACGGATCCGTCCTGAATTACAATGCAAGTCAATGGGGACGGATCCGTTTGACGTTGACACAATATGGTGCCATTTCAAACGGATCCGTCCCCATTGACTTTCAATGTAAAGTCTGGAGTCCCTTTTATACCATCGGATCGGAGTTTTCTCCAATCCGATGGTATATTTTAACTTGAAGCGTCCCCATCACCATGGGAACGCCTCTATGTTAGAATATACTGTGGGATATGAGTTAGATCGTGAAACCTCATTTCCGACAGTATATTCTAACACAGAGGCGTTCCCATGGTGATGGGGACGCTTCTAGTTAGAATATACTACAAACTGTGTACATGACTGCCCCCTGCTGCCTAGCAGCATCCGATCTCTTACAGGGGGCCGTGATCAGCACAATTAACCCCTCAGGTGCCGCACCTGAAGGGGTTAATTGTACTATCATATCCCCCTGTAAGAGATCAGGGCTGCCAGGCAGCAGGGGGCAGACCCCCCCCCCTCCCCAGTTTGAATATCATTGGTGGCCAGTGCGGCCCCCCCCCTTCCTCCCTCTATTGTAATAATTCGTTGGTGGCACAGTGTGCGCCCCCCCCTTCCTCCCTCTATTGTAATAAATCGTTGGTGGCACAGTGTGCGCGCCCCCCCCCTTCCTCCCTCTATTGTAATAAATCGTTGGTGGCACAGTGTGCGCCCCCCCCCCCTTCCTCCCTCTATTTTAATAAATCGTTGGTGGCACAGTGTGCGCCCCCCCCCCCTTCCTCCCTCTATTGTAATAAATCGTTGGTGGCACAGTGTGCGCCCCCCCCCCCTTCCTCCCTCTATTGTAATAAATCGTTGGTGGCACAGTGTGCGCCCCCCATCGCCCCCCCCCTCCCTCTATAGCATTAACAACATTGGTGGCCAGTGTGCGGCCTCCCATCTCCCCCCCCCCCCCGATCATTGGTGGCGGCGGGTTACTAGCAATAGTACAATAGTAAAAGATTCATACTTACTTGGGAGCTGCGATGTTCGTGTCCGGCCGGGAGCTCCTCCTACTGGTAAGTGACAGTTCATTTAGCAATGCGCCGCACAGACCTGTCACTTACCAGTAGGTGGAGCTCCCGGCCGGACACGAACATCGCAGCAGCCACCAGCAGGTAAGTATGAATCTTCTACTATTGTACTATTGCTAAGTAACCATGGCAACCAGGACTGTAGTAGCGTCCTGGTTGCCATGGTTACCGATCGGAGCCCCAGCGATTAAACTGGGACTCCGATCGGAACTCCGCTGCCACCAATGATGGGGGGGGGGGGGGGAGATGGGAGGCCGCACACTGGCCACCAATGTTGTTAATGCTATAGAGGGAGGGGGGGCCGATGGGGGGCGCACACTGTGCCACCAATGAATTATTACAATAGAGGGAGGGGGGGGCCGCACTGGCCACCAACCTATTATTACAATAGAGGGGGGGGGGGCGCACTGGCCACCAATGATATTCAAACTGGGGAGGGGGGCAGCCCTGATCTCTTACAGGGGGATATGATAGTACAATTAACCCATTCAGGTGCCGCACCTGAAGGGGTTAATTGTGCTGATCACGGCCCCCTGTAAGAGATCGGGTGCTGCCAGGCAGCAGGGGGCAGTCTTGTACACAGTTTGTAGTGTATTCTAACTAGAAGCGTCCCCATCACCATGGGGACGCCTCTGTGTTAGAATATACTGTCGGTTCTGAGTTTTCACGAAGTGAAAACTCAGCTATGAAAAAGCTTTTATGCAGACGGATCTTCGGATCCGTCTGTATAAAAAGTAACCTACGGCCACGGATCACAGACACGGATGCCAATCTTGTGTGCATCCGTGTTCTTTCACGGACCCATTGACTTGAATGGGTCCGTGAACCGTTGGCCGTGAAAAAAATAGGACAGGTCATATTTTTTTCACGGCCAGGAAACACGGATCTCGGATGCGGCTGCAAAACGGTGCATTTTCCGTTTTTTCCACGGACCCATTGAAAGTCATGGGGTCCGCGAAAAAAAATGGAAAACGGCACAACGGCCACGGGTGCACACAACGGTCGTGTGAAAGAGGCCTAATACAAATTCTAACAGTCTATTCAATAGGACTATCAGCTGTGTATCCACCTGACTTCTCCTCAACGCAACTGATGGTCCCAACCCCATTTATAAGGCAAGAAATCCCACTTATTAAACCTGACAGGGCACACCTGTGAAGTGAAAACCATTTCAGGGGACTACCTCTTGAAGCTCATCAAGAGAATGCCAAGAGTGTGCAAAGCAGTAATCCAAGCAAAAAGTGGCTACTTTGAAGAACCTAGAATATGACATATTTTCTGTTGTTTCACACTTGTTTGTTATGTATATAATTCCACACGTGTTAATTCATAGTATTGATGCCTTCATAGTCATGAAAATAAAGAAAACTCTTTGAATGAGAAGGTGTGTCCAAACTTTTGGTCTGTACTGTATATTTTTTAGTAATTGTAAAAAATGTATGGCACAAAATCAATATGTAATTACTAAAATATAAATATATTGTGAGGATTTGCTCTGGTAGGCAGGGTATGCGGATTAAGGTGAGTTAAATTTTTATTTTTTATTTTTTTAACCCCTCCAGCGCTATTTTACTATGCATTCTGTATTCAGAATGCTATTATTTTCCCTTCTAACCATGTTATAAGGTTAAAATAATAATGATCGGGTCTCCATCCCGATCGTCTCCTAGCAACCGTGCGTGAAAATCGCACCGCATCCGCACTTGCTTGCGGATGCTTGCGATTTTCACGCAACCCCATTCACTTCTATGGGGCCTGCGTTGCGTGAAAAACGCTGAATATAGAGCATGCTGCGATTTTCACGCAACGCACAAGTGATGCATGAAAACTGCACAGCCCCATAGAAATGAATGGGTCGGGATTCAGTGAGGGTGCAATGCGTTCAACTCACGCATCGCATCCGCGCGGAATAATCGCCTGTGTGAAAGGGGCCTTACAGTTCATTCGGAGAGCAGGAGTTATCACAGCTCCCTAGACAGTGGGTGGTTATTAAGGGGGTTACCAAACTGCTTTACCCAGCAGAGGGCGACCTTAAGCATAAGAGAAAGCTCCTCCCAGATTAGAGAACATGAAATCTGTGTGCTGACCTGTAGAATGATGGGAGGAAAATTAAAATAATAAAAAAAGATAAATCGTGAAAGCGGTTTATAAAATTTCTTTATCTTAGTACCTAGTTGATATTATAGTGCTAGTCATGTTAATATCCTCTCTGCCTGGAATTTCCCTTTAAGTGTTTCCACTTGGTTGTGCTGTCTTACTACAGTCTGTATGGAAATTAAATGGAGGTGGCAGCAGAACGGGAAGCTCAGAGGCTTCTCCTTGTCTAGCTATCACCCATCCTCCACTCTTCATTGCCTAAGTGTCCTCCCTTGGAGTGATTTGTCAAGGAAACAATTTGTGGTTACTGATCTTTTGAGCAAACAGACAGACGGTATGTCCCTAAAATAGACTGACGAGCCGGTGGTGTGGAAGGTCGCCAAGACGTGAGCAGCCATAATGAAAGAACTGGTTAACAGTCAGTGACCCAATAAGCTTTCTTTTTCTGGGCACAGTAGCCTTCTTCGTTCAAGGTGGAGGAAAAAAACGCGATCGCCTGGAATGTGGAGATGAAACCTTGCCTTAAATGAAAGGGGTTGTGTCATCGAGATACATTGGGGAGATATCGCTAGGACCTCTGGGAATTGTAGCTGAGCCAAGAGAGTGAAGGAGAGCACACCGCGCGCATGCGCAGCAGCCCTCCATTCATTTCTATGGAACGGCCTAAAAATAGCTGAGCGCTGACTTGGCCATTTCCGTCAACCCCATAGAAGTGAATGGAGCTGTGGCCGCACTTGCGTGGTGCGCTTCCCATTCATTTCTATGGGACTTATGAAAATAGCTGAGCTCACCGCTCACCGCTCGGCTATTTTCAACACTCCCATAGAAGTGAATGGAGGACGGCCGCACAGTCGCTGTCTGCTCTTCTTGACTTTGCGGGCTCTGTTTTAGGCTATGTACCTTCACACGTCTGCTACGACCTTCCGGCAAGTTGTTCCTGCATAGAACGAACGCAGCGGTTTCTGTCTGGCCAGGTCTCTGCATTTCTACTGGATTGTGACCAGATCTCGGCCAGAACCCATTATAGCATTCAGCAGTGACGGATCCAGAGAACTCCGGGCAGGCTGTTCTCTGCCGGGACAGCTTGCCGGTGTTGGCACTGCCGATGTGAAACTAGCCTTAGAGATAGCTGCGGGTTCCACCTCTAGGATATCCTATAATCCTAGCAATACGCCACCAATGCTTGAGATGACACAACCCCTTTAAGTCTCCATACGTCTACAATATACATAAGCGGCTCCTCCCACAGACTATGGATGCCGAGTGCACTGACGACGCTCCCAGTGCCTATGGAGCAAAGACTGCATACACAATGGAGATTCGAGATGTCGGCTCTCTAGGCACACAGAAATCTGGTTGGTGAATAAAACAACAAAATATTTAATCAAAGACAAGCGTCCACAAATGAGAGGATGAAATATGACAAATTATATAAATAAAATTATAAATAGTTAGTATAGAAAACAAAACAATGAATCCTGAATGTCCTAAAAGTGACAACTGTGGATGATAAAACCCTAGAAATGCCTATTGTGGACCACAATATGTTCCGTTATGGGAGGACTGGGAAATGGAAGTGGCCCTGGAAAAAAAACTAAAATTGGCCCCATGTTGTAAGCAGGTCCAAGATGACAGAAGGTGGGGCAACACAAGTAGGTGGAGCCTGAAATACTGTAGTGCGGAACAAAATACCGCCCCAGCAGAACTAAATACCACTGTCGAGCAAAAAAAAACTACCGCAACCCCCCCACCTCAGTATTCAGGAATATTCAGCACTTGCGGCTGTTGGCCAGGTACATACTGTAGGTACTTGATGCTCCCAGCTGAGAGCATCAGATTGTTATATACCCAGCCAGCAGCCATGCGGAGGGCTCAGGCGGCACCCTGGGCATCGGTCCACTGGGAAATTTCCTGTAGGGTCTATGTCCAGTCCGCCCCTGTGTTCTATAATTTGCAGAACGGACACATGGATGACATCCCTGTGCTGTCTGTTTTTTTTTTTTTTTTTTAACCCTTGAAATACATGGGTCTATGTGCAATCTGCAAAAAATGGACACAAAATACAGTTGTGTGCATGAGGCTTAAAGGGAACCCGTCATCAACTTTATGCTGCTCATACTAACGGCAGCATATCGTAGAGACAGGTGAGTTGATTTCAGCGGTTCTGTCATTTAAAAGTTAAAAGTAAGTGGTTGCCGAGAACCAACATCACAATCATTGCAGACTGGGCCTTGAAAAGAGTCCTGGCCACCTGAGAAGAGTCCTGGTTATTCATGGATTCCTGCTCTTCTACCTAGTTTTCTCCCTTTCTTTCTAGGAGAGAACTGCCAATCATCAGCAGATGGACGGGGGGAGCAGGAGATTAGGTATGACAAGGACTCTTCTCAAGTAGATTTGACTCTTTTCCAGGCCCGGGCTGCAATGACTATGATGCTGGTTCTCGGCAACCACTTACGTTTAGCTCATGAGTGACACAGCGCTGAGATCAGCATTTCTGTCACTAATTTATGCTTCCCTCAGTGAGATCATCATAACGTTGATAACGGGTTCCCTTTAAGGCTCCAAAAAATAGCTGGGAATGTAGCGCTACAGAAAAGCTGCATAGACCATAGCGATCAGTCTTTAAATATGTAAGAAGCGCTCTTGACATATTGGGGTGAAGGTGGCCTGCTCAATGTGTTTCTGGGCACCTGTCCCCTTCCACAGGAGTGAATCCATCTTGAAATCGCAGGTCATCATTGGACAATTGCTGTTTGTGACACATTTCATATATTTCACCAGTTAATGCGCCACAATGTACACAGGGGATACTTTTCTATACATCACTGAATTACTAACAGCATTTACCGTCTACGGTTGACACTATCGTGACAGATTTTCATATCGACTTTTTAGTTTAATTCATCTCTTTTCGGTACAATCTATTTCTGAGCACCTGATTGATTTATATATATCTTTTTATTTATGAGATTTATTTGTCATATTTTATCCTTTTTATTTGCGGCCACTGGTTTTGTATAAAATATTTTTTATTCACCCACCCGATGACTGCGTGCCTAGTGGGCCGACCTCCAGAATTACATAGTGGACCCAATTTCTGCTCCATAGGTCGTAACTTGACATCCAGTTTGATCCATAGTCTGTGGGGTGAGCCGCTAATCAATATATATGCTGTAGGTATATGGAGACCTAATTTCAAGCAAGGCTTTATGGGGGAAAGGTATGCAAATTACTTCACGTCAACTCAACCCAAGTCTTCTCCAAAACGAAGGTATTATAATTTTCTTTACTTAAATTCTACCAAAAAAAAGGTTGTGCACAAGGATGTGGTCTAATGCTGCAAATCCTCTCCGAAAAGGAGAAGGTCCTCCACAGACCTTTACTAATCCTCCAAGCCAAAAATCCCTGTGAGGGTCAGGGATTGATAGCCTTCCATTCCCGACACTTGAGTAGAGCCCTTCTTGCTCCCGGTATTCACCCACAGCGTTGGACTGAGATCCTTTGGGTCCACCAGAGGAAATGATTCTGAGGGCCCATCCTTTGTGTATTTAGGACCTTAAGGACTCTGTTTTATTAGGAGTCCATTATTGTCAGAACTCACCGGAGGATTCTCTGTTCATCCAGTGTCCTCCAGTAGCCAAGGTCTAGGTCTAATAACTCCAGAAGGAGGAACAAAGAGGTTGCTGGGGGTGAGGAACCTCATGGGCATATTCTCTCCAATTAGATGTCCCAGAGGGACTTCCTATAAGGCACTAGTGTTGGACGCGAGTATTCGAATCGCGAATATTGGCACTTTGGGAATTCTGGAATATTTTGAATTTAGTGGTATATATTTGTGTTTTTGAATATTCTAGATTTTGTTTCATCTGAACCCATGATCCCTCCCTGCTTCTTGCTTGTGGGCCAATGAGAAGGCTGCAATGTCTTTGTCAGAGCTTAGCAACATCCCTAGCAACCAATAGGAAAGCTGCCTACCCCTTACTATATAAGAACCTCCCCAGCAGCCATTTTCTGCAGGTTTTTTTTTTAAGTTCTGAGAGAGAGAGCATTGACATTGCTGTGATCTGTGCTTTCCACACTACATTAGATAGTTAGTTAGTATATATAATACAGATAGTTAGTGGGAGATAGTCAGTGTAGGTTATATCCTGATATAGTGGAGCTGATAGGTTCCAGTGCAGGGTGTTAGGCAGTGTGATAGGGATTAGTGTCCATACATACATGCTACAGACATAGTGCTGTGATGTCACAACAATACTTACTGCAGCAATCAGTAATATCTACTCAAACCTGATAGAATGTGAAGTTGCATGTATTGCACACAAAATATGCGCATTATTAGTGCCGATTAGCGCAATTGCAAATATATTGGAGCACTCTATCTGCATATAAAGCCATTTTTAATGTTCTGCTGTGCCAACCATTTTCTCCAGTCTCAGGAAACTTCTAACTAATTAATCTTTTGATGCATGTGTCTTTACAGAGGAAGAGGTTCTAAGTCAGCTGTCTAAAATCAATACAAATAAGTCCCAGGGGCCTGATGGGATACACCCAAAGCTATTAAAAGAGCTCAGCGGTGAACTAGCAAAACCATCAACAGGAGTCGTCCCAGAAGATTGGAAATTAGCAAATGTTGTGCCCATTCACAAAAAAGGTAGTAGGGAGGAATCGGGCAACTATAGGCCAGTAAGCCTGACATCAATAGTGGGGAAATTAATGGAAACCATACTTAAGGGGAGGATTGTGGAACATCTAAAATCCCATGGATTTAAAGATGAAAAACAGCATGGGTTTACTTTAGGGAGATCATGTCAAACTAATCTTATTGATTTTTTTTGACTGGGTGACTAAAACAATAGATGGAGGAGGTGCAGTAAACATCGCTTATCTAGACTTTAGTAAGGCTTTTGATACTGTCCCACATAGAAGGCTTATCAATAAATTGCAGTCTTTGGGCTTGGACTCCCATATTGTTGAATGGATTAGGCAGTGGCTGAGGGACAGGCAACAGAGGGTTGTAGTCAATGGAGTATATTCAGACCATGGTCTTGTTACCAGTGGGGTACCTCAGGGATCTGTTCTGGGACCCATATTGTTTAATATCTTTATCAGCGACATTGCAAAAGGCCTCGATGGTAAGGTGTGTCTTTTTGCTGATGACACAAAGATTTGTAACAGGGTTGATGTTCCTGGAGGGCTACACCAAATGGAAAAGGATTTAGTAAAACTAGAGGAATGGTCAAAAATCTGGCAACTAAAATGTAATGTTGATAAGTGCAAGATAATGCACCTGGGGCGTAAAAACCCAAGAGCAGAATATACAATCAGTGATACAGTCCTAACCTCAGTATCTGAGGAAAGGGATTTAGGGGTCATTATTTCAGAAGACTTAAAGGTAGGCAGACCATGTCATAGAGCAGCAGGAGATGCTAGCAGAATGCTTGGGTGTATAGGGAGAGGCATTACCAGTAGACAGAGGGAGGCGCTCATGCCGCTCTACAGAGCACTAGTGAGAACTCATCTGGAGTATTGTGCGCAGTACTGGAGACCATATCTCCAGAAGGATATAGATACTTTGGAGAGAGTTCAAAGAAGAGCTACTAAACTGGTACATGGATTGCAGGACAAAACTTACCAGGAAAGATTAAAGGACCTTAACATGTATAGCTTGGAAGAAAGACGAGACAGAGGGGAGATGAGAGAAACTGCTAAATACATAAAGGGAATCAACAAGGTAAAAGAGGAGAGAATATTTGAAGGGAGTCTGTCATCAAAGTTTCACCTTTGTAACCCTTCCCATAGATTTCTAGCAGCCTTACAGTTAATAAAAACGTTACCTTTATGAGCAATCCTGGACTTATAAAACCGGCAAAAAACAACTTAGTAGCATATGCAAATGAGGGCTCGCAAGTGCACAGGGGCGGCGTTACCCTCGTAGGTGCCCAGCTGCGCACTTAGTCAGTCAGCCGGTGCATGCGCACTGCGATGCCCATTCCTTGTACGGCATCACAGTAATTAATGCGCATACGCCGGCCGACGGACTGAGTACGCAGGCGCGGGATCTCGGCGAAACAAGAAGTAAGTAGATGGGCGGTCAGGGGGAAAGAATGGGCGGGGGGAAGCGACGATAAGGCTTAGGTAGCTGGGCACCTATGAGGGTAACGCCGCCCCTGGGCACTTGCGAGCCCTCATTTGCATATGCTACTAAGTTGTTTTTTGCCGGTTTTATAAGTCCAGGATTGCTCATAAAGGTAACGTTTTTATTAACTGTAAGGCTGCTAGAAATCTATGGGAAGGGTTACAAAGGTGAAACTTTGATGACAGACTCCCTTTAAAAGAAGAAAAACTGCTACAAGAGGACATAGTTTTAAATTAGAGGGGCAAAGGTTTAAAAGTAATATCAGGAAGTATTACTTTACTGAGAGAGTAGTGGATGCATGGAATAGCCTTCCTGCAGAAGTGGTAGCTGCAAATACAGTGAAGGGGTTTAAGCATGCATGGGATAGGCATAAGGCCATCCTTCATATAAGATAGGGCCGGGGGCTATCCATAGTACTCAGTATATTGGGCAGACTAGATGGGCCAAATGGTTCTTATCTGCCGACACATTCTATGTTTCTAGCAGCTTGGAAAATGTAGCAACAGTGACCCACACCTGTATTGCGCACGCATTACGCAAATATTACATTGCTGAATTTTGCAATCAATAAAATAATCGCGAATTCACGAATATATGATGAATATTCTACAAATATCGAGAATTCATATATTGCCCCTGCCGCTCATCTGTAGACAGCTGGTTCGGGCACTTGGCACCGTCAGTACGGAGCAGCATACTGGTTGGCTGGATAATACAACTCAGGGGGTGCAAGTTCTCATTGAAGAGACCCTTTGGGCACCAAAGACAAGACCACAAATCCGTGCACGAAAGCAGGACCGTTTACCACTGAACCAGGCCGTGCCAGTGAATTGCTGGAAACAAATCACGTAATGTTGATTCTGATGTTCTCAGCCGCCTGAAATCTCAGTATTTACTGACCGATATTGTACCTGTGTAATCCTGAGATTTGAGGAAGCCACATGAATTATAATGTTTGTTGTCCATTTGTCACGGTGAGGAGGAAGCCGCTCTTATCTCCTCTCTGTAACTCACTTGTCACTGGGAAATCGCTTTCCTTTCCCCCGGGAGTCACGAAGTATAAATATTATGATATTTCGCCATAAAAACGCCGTCTTATGTTATTACTGAGCCGGCTCGTCCGGTTTCAACGTTCAGAAACTCGTAAAAATGATTTATATATAGATGTACCTGTAGGGTCGTCTGGTGAAGTTTATAGTTCTATCTCATAAAGACAAGCCTTGTCTATATAGGGCTTATGAATGTCATAGAGGGGGGTCCCGAGCGGGGGCCCTCTTTGTAGGGCCTCTCCAGTTCTAGGGCCCCTGTGCTACCCTTGTATTACATGTACAGACATTCTTTTGAATGGTTGCCATTAGAGATAAGCAAATTAATTAAAATTCTATTCTGGTCCGATTTGGACAATTTGTTCGGCTGATTCACTTCAGGTTTGAATAAATTCGAACTGAATCGAAAGTGCTCAGATTATCTGGAAAAGTCTCTCTCGCTCTCTCTCCCTGTCTCTTTCTCTCATTCTCTCTCTCCCTCTCTCTCTATGTCCCTGTCTCTAACTCTCTCACTCTTGTGCTCTCTCTCTCTTTCACTCTTTCTCTTTGTTTCTTTTTCTCTCTCTCTCTTTCACTCCCATTTTCTCTGTCTCTCTCTCGCTCTCTTTGCCTGTCTCTCTCCCTCTCCATCTCTCTCTGTCTCTATCTTTCTCACTCTCACACTCTTTCTCTGTCTCACCTTCTCTCTTGTTCTCTCTGTCTCTCTCTCACGCTCGCATTCTCACTCTCTCTTTCTCTATCTCCCTGTCTCACTTTCTTGCTCTGTCTCTCTCACCCTCTCTCTCTCTCTCTCTATCTCGCACTCTTGCATTCTCTCTCTCTCTCTCAAGCTCTGTCTCTCTATCTCCCTGTCTCACTTTCTTGCTCTGTCTCTCTCACCCTCTCTCTCTCACCCTCTCTCTCTCTCTCTATCTCGCACTCTTGCATTCTCTCTCTCTCTCAAGCTCTGTCTCTCTATCTCCCTGTCTCACTTTCTTGCTCTGTCTCTCTCACCCTCTCTCTCTCACCCTCTCTCTCTCTCTCTCTCTATCTCGCACTCTTGCATTCTCTCTCTCTTTCAAGCTCTGTCTCTCTCTCTCCCTGTCTTTGTCTCTCTCTTTCTCTATCTCCCTGTATCTCTCCCTCTCCTTCTCTCTGTCTCTCTCTCACTCTTACACTCTCTCTCTTTGTCCCCCTTCTTGCTCTTTCTGTCCCTCTCCTTTTCAAGATTGATCTTGCTCTGTTAAAAGGTAGCAAATATGGCATTCAAAACAGACACCATGTTTATTAATACAGATATTTAGAGAGGGCTCACCTACTGCTCAAGAAATGAAAGGGTGCACCTACAAAAGGATTCACCCAATCCTTTAAAAGATTAAGAAAACAATTTAAAATAGTAGGGCACACCACCACTTGATGTCTCACGGATATTTATTATAACATATATAATATTTATGACATATACAGTAAGATTACTAAAACATATAAATTACTACTAAAAATATGGTCATCAATGATATAGTCAGCTAAACTATGAACACAAATTAATATATTCAACTGGACTGTAATAAAGTTGCAATCTTTCTTATGGGTTAGTAACCCCGATGTATTGTCCCAGGAAAAAAGTTCAATCCAATGGTTAGATTCAATAATTATATGGAAGTCACTTATATTTATGTAGATTGCCACTGGATCACGGTAATGTCGCAGGTAAAACGCTGCCTAATTGCAAGACTTGCCGGTGGAGAACTGAAGAAGGAGCCGTAGTCTCCGAAACGCGTATGGTAATCATCCCATGATATGAAAAGTACAGAACTGAAGATCAATAAGCGCTTTAAGGAAGGGATCGGTGAATCTGCAGCCTGTTGTAAAGAAAAGCTGGATATCCGTCTTTTTACGCTGAGCTCTTCATTTCCTGGTGAAAGTTAACCCTGCATACTGTGAACAAACACTGCAGAAGGTATATACTTCCAGGTGACCTCTGAGACGGCACAGCTAATTACAACCACCGAGGATCCCGCAAGTTTTTCTTCCATTTACTTCTGCCGCAACTGAAAAACCGCACTATACCGCAGCCTACAAAAGACTTTCACTATACGTGGGACGCCACGAGTGATATGGAAACCGACATCATCTAAAACAGTTAGTAAAACCACTCCGGCAAGTCTTGCAATTAGGCAGCGTTTTACCTGCGACATTACCGTAATCCAGTGGCAATCTACATAAATATAAGTGACTTCCATATAATTATTGAATCTAACCATTGGATTGAACTTTTTTCCTGGGACAATACATCGGGGTTACTAACCCATAAGAAAGATTGCAACTTTATTACAGTCCAGTTGAATATATTAATTTGTGTTCATAGTTTAGCTGACTATATCATTGATGACCATATTTTTAGTAGTAATTTATATGTTTTAGAAATTTTACTGTATATGTCATAAATATTATATGTTATAATAAATATCCGTGAGACATCAAGTGGTGGTGTGCCCTACTATTTTAAAATGTTTATTAATACAACAATAATAAGTTACAATATTGCAACATCTGTATCTTTCCAGCTAGATCTACACAATGTCAATCAGTCACCAGCGAGTCATGGTAAAATTTTGCCAACATTGCAGAAAAGTCTCACCCATCAGGTCCTCTGCAATGGTTGCACAATGAAGTTAAGAGCGTCACATTCAGGTGCCTTCGAGCCATAAAATTGCAGCATAATCGCTTTCCTTCCAACCATTGCAGAGGACCTGATGGGTGAGACTTTTCTGCAATGTTGGCAACATTTTCCCATGACTCGCTGGTGACTGATTGACATTGTGTTGTTCTAGCTGGAAAGATACAGATGTTGCAATCTTGTAACTTATTGTTGTATTAATAAACATGATGTATATTTTCGATGCCATATTTGCTACCTTTTAACACAGCAAAAAACTCAATATTAAAATGTGCATCGAGATTTAAAGGGGTTTTCTTATCAGAGACGATCAGCTGGTCACCCTGGATCTGACTCTTGGAACCCCTGAAAAATATCGGATTCAGGGAATGTTGAGTGTCAGAAGAATGGCCATCCATAGGTCTTAGGGCTCTTTCACACCTGCGTTCTTTTCTTCCGGCATAGAGTTCCGTCGTCGGGGCTCTATGCCGGAAGAATCCTGATCAGGATTATCCTAATGCATTCTGAATGGAGAGAAATCCTTTCAGGATGCATCAGGATGTCTTCAGTTCCGGAACGGAACGTTTTTTGGCCGGAGAAAATACTGCAGCATGCTGCGCTTTTTGCTCCGGCCAAAAATCCGGAACACTTGCCGCAAGGCCGGATCCGGAATTAATGCCCATTGAAAGGCATTGATCCGGATCCGGCCTTAAGCTAAACGTCGTTTCGGCGCATTGCCGGACCCGACATTTAGCTTTTTCTGAATGGTATCCATGGCTGCCGGGACGCTAAAGTCCTGGCAGCCATGGTAAAGTGTAGCGGGGAGCGGGGGAGCAGTATACTTACAGTCCGTGCGGCTCCCGGGGCGCTCCAGAGTGACGTCAGGGCGCCCCAAGCGCATGGATCATGTGATCGCATTGGGCACGTCATCCATGCGCATGGGGCGCTCTGACGTCATTCTGGAGCGCCCCGGGAGCCGCACGGACTGTAAGTATACCGTTCCCCCGCTCCGCACTACTACTATGGCAGCCAGGACTTTAATAGCGTCCTGGCTGCCATAGTAACACTGAACGCATTTGGAAGACGGTTCCGTCTTCAAATGCTTTCAGTACACTTGCGTTTTTCCGGATCCGGCGTGTAATTCCGGCAAGTGGAGTACACGCCAGATCCGGACAACGCAAGTGTGAAAGAGGCCTAAGCCAGGCATCAGCAACCTGCGGCACTGCAGCTGTTCAGAAACCACAACTCCCACAATGCTTCATTCATTTCTGTGGGAGTTAGAAGAACAGCGAGCATGTTTGCATGCTGAGGGTTGTAGTTTTTCAGCAGCTGGAGTGCCGAAGGTTGCTTATCCATGGTCTAAACTATAATATAGCTGCTATTTTTCCTTGCATATGTCTGCCAGGATGAACACTAGACCTCCTTCAGGTTATCTGGTGGTGACGACCTGTTTGAGATACAGTATCTTCTCCACTTGAATTGAGGCATAGGCCCCGTTGTCGCTACTCGATCTTAGCTCACTATAATGGAGTCATTTTTCATGATGAAGTCCTGCAGCCTCAAGATTGTTCTGTGCATCCTTTCAAAAAGGGGTGAAAATCCTTTGCAGTCAGTAGAATCATTAAAAACAAGAGCAACGTTAATTAAGAAGTCACGAGGCTGGAGCAGAGATGTTTCCAGATACCTTGGCACATCGGGGTTTGCATCTCAGGAGGATGGAATTACTTTCTGGTTCTACCTTTCTTTTCACGACATTACATCCCAGGCTGCAGCTGGAGAAGTTAGTTACTTCCTCCGTCACTTCTGTCACTGGGCATGGCGGTCTTTGGCTGGATGGAGCCCTGTGTAGCTCCTTCTACTGATGCCCCCAGTTATGGTGTAACATATAGTGCCCAGGTAACACTACCGTAACCCTAGGTTTCCAACCTGTAGTATGAGTACCCTAAGTGGGACCTGCCATGCCTCAGGGGGCACTGTCTGCAGCATAGGAGAGGGCTAGTTCTCTCAGTATGACTGCCACGGAGAGGCTGACCGGGCAACCAAGAACTTAAGCTGGCCATACACATTGGGTAAATCTCATCAGAACTCAATTTTGGAGGGAATAGCCACTGATGGCAGATGTTGGGGAGGTGGGGTTAGGAATTGCCAATATTGGATTTCAACTGCCTGATCCAATTGTTCTCACGGAGATAAGCAACCATCACCGGTGTCTGGCAGTGATGGTCCTCCTCTCTGCACATTCCTCCTCTTCAGGTGTGCATGTCAGTATGAAGACATAGCCGTGGGCCTAACGAGCACCTGGTGTCTATGGCTAGCCTCTGGTGGAATGGAGCAGTGGTAGTACCTTCTACTGATGCCATATAGTGACCAAGAATATGGAGTACCCAAACATCACTCCTAGGTTCTCAGCCTGCTGAATGTACACCCCAGGTCATACAGGCATGGTCCTCAAGGGGAACGTGCGCTGTTTTAGCATAGGTAAGGGATAGTTGTCTCAATGATTGCCAGGGGGAACCACAAGAGGGAAGCTGAAGAGATTTCGACTGACTTGGTCTCAGGAGGGCTTATATGGCTGACAGAAAGCGACAGCTAGCTACTTCCAGGTCAGTGAAGGAAAATCCAGTGACAGTACTGAGCTCAAAGCACCTGTCCAGAAGGTGTTAAGTAAGGTGTGGCGAGTTCAATGAGTGCATTGTGGGGAGACGATAGTTGGGTGACTACCGGCCAAGCGTGGACGTGTTGTTTTTTCCATTTGCTGTCAGCATTTAAGCTTCACAGAAGGCTCATGTTAGAGCGGCCGGAGCATAGTGACCTTATAATAGTCACATTTGCTCTGTTTGTACTCATCGGGTGTCCATTACTGCAATTACGTAGCGCAACAATAATTCCAGGGCAAAGTCCGTCCTGCGCCTCTCCATGTGTTGCCCACGTTGTGTACATGCTGGAATGTGGACTGAGCTGTGTTTGTCCAGTGCACTGAGTGTTCACTCTGGTAACACAATAAATATTGTCTCTCATCGCTCGGCCGGCGGTTAGTTTACACAGCGGCTTCATGGGCAGGAGAACTATGAAGTCTCTGAATGAGCTGTAAGTACAGTGATTTATCTGCTTATCACATTTTTCAATTGCCCCTCTCCCTGTTGAGAACACGTGCAATCTCGGCCAAGCCCAGTGTGCATGTGTGTGGGGCAGCTGGTGCAGCGCTTGGCTAGTATAGTTCCAAAGGTGTAGCTGGAGCGGTATGGGGCGTGCCAGAAAAAGCCCCTCTGCCTTAGCCAGGTTATATAGGCACAAGACTAGGGTAACAAAGGGAATATTTGCCCCAAGTGAAGAGAAACCTCAGTACTACTCAAAGGGACCTCAGCTCCTTTAGTTTCATCCATAGAGGTGGTCCCAGTGGTCAGATCCCCATCAATCAGCATGTTCTGAGAGCCCTGTAATCTGTCACGTACACCATTAGAATGCCTGCAATCAGACTTCAGTACTACATGTTGTCCCTAGTGACCCTTGATCCCTGCTTAAATTTACTGACCTTCTGACCTGAAGGCCACCTCTAGGGTCAGTCCCTTGTCATCTACTGATTATCCAGATGGTTATCTTCCTGTCTAAGAATGTTAAACATTTTAGGACCATTATTGTCCTTCTGGCTGTGACTGACCCTACGGTTTCTAATCTAGTCCAGCTGGGACAATGTCTTCATCAATTACAGCTACGACCTGCAAGTATTGAGCACCTATGAATGGTATGAGATTTACTAGACAGGTGGGGCAGTAAGGGAAGCACATGATGATCACCCAATATCTGGAGGAACACTATACTTGGGATATTTTGATAGACAACCATGCACCACAAGACTGACAGTAGGATTTGCCCCAACGCCCCTTTCTTCATTGGGTGCTTTTGTTTTCAGACATTTCCAATTTGCAGCAGTCAAAAAGGGCACATCATGGTTAACCCTACCAATTAGAAAGACTTGGCTGACAAATAAATAGGAGTGAGTTAAGCTGGAGGCAGGGCTTTTATTGAAGGCTCCGATTCCCAGAAGATAATGTTTGCCCTTGTTTCTTGTAGACATCTCCAACGAAGGTTATAGTTATAGGGGGTGCAGAGGTAGCCATTACATCTGGGTGCTGGTATTTTAGAGGGCATACAGTAGATGCCACATAAGAAGATGCCAGCATTATAAAAGGCACATGATAGTTTGGGAACCCTTTGCAAAAATTTTGCATCTGGCCCCAAGATCTCCAAGTTACACCTCTGACTTCAACAGTGGGTTATTTGGCTTCCCTGACATTGTATTGAGGTATTAGTTAAAATACCAACAAAAATATCCCCAAATCACATTGTTTATCCTAAACAGTGTATATGTGCTAATCAGGTTGGTTGATTCACTGGGCCACCAAATAATCCACCAAGCACCTTGACTTACCAATGAGGTTTAAAGGTCGATGAAAAGATTAAACAGGTTGTGGCCTTCAGACCTTCCCCCTCGAAGGGACAATTCTACAAAGATGAGCATTGGCAAGAAGAATAAACTTGCCAGGGCTTGGTTGATATATGGTCCATGTTAGGGAGGGACAGGTGGTCAGTTGGCTTCCTTGTCATTGTACAGAGGGCATTAGATGTGAAAATGTACCCAAAAAACATAATTGGTCCAAAAATTTGTATATACACTGATCAGGTTAATTGAGCCACTGGGTCACCAAAGAGTTCACCAAGCACCTTATCTTCACTAGTTAAGCTTGAACGTTGATGGAAAGATCTAACAGATTGTGGCCTTCAGAAATACCTAAATGGTGAGAAGAACTTGACAGTACTTGGTTGATACGGTCCAAGTTGGAGTTGGTTATTAGGGATGGTTAAAGCTAGATTTGGGCTAACGTTAGGATTACCTCATATTTTTGTGGACTCTTGGGCAACAGAGCTACCAATGACAACTAGACTGAAGAACATCTTTAAAGGTAACCAGATACATTCTAAACCCTCTAATTTCACGTATCTCAAGTTTCCTCAGATGGTGGATGTTGAGGGAAGGATGGGTCAGGTCCCAGATGTTGGATTTCAACATGCATGATCTTTTTGTTCTCAGAAAAGCTAAGTTGCCACCAATGGTTGAGTCCTCTTCCTATTGAACACCTGCAGGCTTGGTGCATGCCTATCTAAACAATACGGCAGTAGGGCACGAATTTTTCCCACCAAATTTGACCGTGGCATGTTCAGGGGTGACTGATGTGGAATCTTTTTAGGTTGATAGTGAATGGAGAAGTCTTCCCCCCTCCCCTCCCTGCCATTTTTATATCTGGAACGGGTGGAAACAAAACACATACTGCCTGAGATGTAAATTCAGAGCATGGAAATGTTACCGCCACCAATCAAACTCATCTCATGCGACGGCTCGGAAGAGTAATGTCACGTCTTTGCACTCATTAGGCGACGTGGATGGAGCATGTCACAAATACGTTCTGTCATCCAGGACATGAGTGAGGCGGGCTGGCCGATTCTGGCTACATGACAAGCGTTTAATGAGACGTAGCTCTGTGATTACTGGGATACAGATATAGCAAAGCTGACTTCATTCATTTGCTGCCGAATGACAAACGTGAAATTGGCTTCAATCCACTCCCTACGTGCATTGACCTGACGTTTACACTCCTGTTGAATATTAAGGGGGTTGTCCAAGTGGATTAGCATGGATAGTGCCCTGTGGGTAGGGGTCCGAGCTCTGTGACCCAGGCCAATGACTAAAAACAAAATGATGGGGACTGTAACGTGCCACTGCACGTTGTCTTCTGCAAGCATGGTCAGCCCATAGGCCTCTAGGAAAAAGAGAGTTGAACGACAGTAGACCACGTGGCACAGCAAATTCCTGACAATTCTAGTGTCCTATTGGACAAATCCACCCGATAAGATGTTGGGGCAGATAACGTATTTTAGACAATCGATATCTGAACAGAGACAACTCTGTTCTGCATCTATCAGCTCTGTAGGGTCCCCAGTGTCTACACGGCTTAGCAGCTCAATGTGGGCGGGGCTGTAGTGTGATTGACAGCTCCGCCCTGAAGCCACAGACTCTACTGTGTTCTGATCACAGTATGAAGAGATGTAATAATCACCTGGAGATAAAATTTGATATAACGGACTAAACGCGCGCGGACGCTGAGCAAACAAAGCCGAGTCCGGGCTGAGCGGTGACGTCAGACATAGCGCACGCATCGTGTGATTCAATTTATTCCCCAATTTACAGATTTCAGACTCGCAGATTGAGGCTAAGTAAGTGGTTTACACTTATTCCAGGATCATTAGGAACGCTTGACTACTACATCAATCTAACAAGACTCAAATCCCAGTGCGGATTTGATGGATGAACTGGTTCCATAGTGTTCAGCGCAGATTTTCCTAATACAGAGCACCAAATCCCCTGCATTAGACATCACAGAATGATAAAATGTAGCTGTCTAGAACTGCCACTGTCACATGGAATACAATATTAGGCCTCATGCACACGACCGTTTTTGTGGGGTCCGCATCCGAGCTGCATTTTTTTGCTGCTCGGGTGCGGACCCATCCACTTCAATGGGGCCGCAAAAGATGCGGACAGCACTCCGTGTGCTGTCCGCATCCGTTGGACCGTTCCGTGGCCCTGCAAAAAAAAATATAGCATGTCAAATTCTTGTCCGTTTTGCGGACAAGAATAGGCATTTCTACAATGGGCCGCCCGTTCCGTTCCGCAAATTGCGGAAGGCACACGGGCGGCTTCCACAGATTAATACAGCTGCCGTAAGTCATTAATTGCTCCTTCGGCCAATGCAAGAGCTCCCTCTAGTGGTGACAATATTATCATTCTGATGTATAATTATAGAGAGGATGGAGCACTTTTCCAGTAAAACTGGTGTACATACGGAGCAGTATATAGTTAACTTGTTTTTGTATATTAAACAAAGTGTTGCAGTAGTTATATTCTTGTAGATAGGAGCAGTATTATAGTAGTTATATTCTTGTACATAGGAGGCAGTATTATAGTAGTTATATTCCTGTATATAGGAGCGGTATTATAGTAGTTATATTCTTGTACATAGGAGGCAGTATTATAGTAGTTATAGTCTTGTACATAGGAGCAGTATTATAGTAGATATATTCTTGTACATAGGAGCAGTATTATAGTAGTTATATTCTTGTACATAGGAGGCAGTATTATAGTAGTTATATTCTTGTACATAGGAGCAGTATTATAGTAGTTATATTCTAGTACATAGGAGCAGTATTATAGTAGTTTTATTCTTGTACATAGGAGCAGTATTATAGTAGTTATATTCTTGTACATAGGAGCAGTATTATAGTAGTTATATTCTTGTACATAGGAGCAGTATTATAGTAGTTATATTCCTGTACATAGGAGCAGTATTATAGTAGTTATATTCTTGTACATAGGATGCAGTATTATAGTAGTTATATTCTTGTACATAGGAGGCAGTATTATAGTAGTTATATTCTTGTACGTAGGAGCAGTATTATAGTAGTTATATTCTTGTACGTAGGAGCAATATTATAGTAGTTATATTCTTGTACATAGGAGCAGTATTATAGTAGTTATATTCTTGTACATAGGAGCAGTATTATAGTAGTTATATTCTTGTACATAGGAGCAGTATTATAGTAGTTATACTCTTGTACATAGGAGCAGTATTATAGTAGTTATACTCTTGTACATAGGAGCAGTATTATAGTAGTTATATTCTTGTACATAGGAGCAGTATTATAGTAGTTATATTCTTGTACATAGGAGCAGTATTATAGTAGTTATATTCTTGTACATAGGAGCAGTATTATAGTAGTTATATTCCTGTACATAGGAGCAGTATTATAGTAGTTATATTCTTGTACATAGGAGCAGTATTATAGTAGTTATATTCTTGTACATAGGAGGCAGTATTATAGTAGTTATATTCCTGTACATAGGAGCAGTATTATAGTAGTTATATTCCTGTACATAGGAGCAGTATTATAGTAGTTATATTCTTGTACATAGGAGCAGTATTATAGTAGTTATATTCTTGTACATAGGAGCAGTATTATAGTAGTTATATTCTTGTACATAGGAGGCAGTATTATAGTAGTTATATTCTTGTACATAGGAGCAGTATTATCGTAGTTATATTCTTGTACATAGGAGCAGTATTATAGTAGTTATATTCTTGTACATAGGAGGCAGTATTATAGTAGTTATATTCTTGTACATAGGAGCAGTATTATAGTAGTTATATTCTTGTACATAGGAGCAGTATTATAGTAGTTATATTCTTGTACATAGGAGCAGTATTATAGTAGTTATATTCCTGTACATAGGAACAGTATTATAGTAGTTATATTCTTATACATAGGAGCAGTATTATAGTAGATATATTCTTGTACATAGGAGCAGTATTATAGTAGTTATATTCTTGTACATAGGAGCAGTATTATAGTAGTTATATTCTTATACATAGGAGCAGTATTATAGTAGTTATATTCTTGTACATAGGAGCAGTATTATAGTAGTGATATTCTTGTACATAGGAGGCAGTATTATAGTAGTTATATTCTTGTACTTAGGAGCAGTATTATAGTATTTATATTCTTGTAGTTAAATATATTCTTCTACATTGAATTTTACTTCTGCAGAATGTAAAAACAAACATTTCCCACAAATTTAGTGAATACTAGATAAGATTTACTTCCTGTTTCTTTCACCTCCTCCAGTGTATATGGGATCTAGGGAGATGTGTGTTACAGCACTGGCAGTCACAGTTAGTGTTGGGAACATGGTTTGGCGGATATATTATTCATAAGTATTAATAAATAATGTGGGTAAAATGCTTTGCAAGTAGAAATTAAAAATGTTCAAGTCAAAAATAGTTCCCCATTCCTTCCCTCCTTGTACTTCTTACATCTCAGCAAGAAAATGTCTGGGAAATGTTTTATTAAATTCATTAGTTGAATGATTCTGGAATGAACATTTCTGTTTATCGCAGGATGAAGTCACTGGGTTGAAGAGAAATTTAAAGTGAAGGAAAGTTAATTTCCAAGAATTGGTGCAGAGAATTATCAAATGATGTTCATAGAAAGCCAGACATGACCTTTAACAATAAATCTATCCTCGCCCTAGAAGCAGAGATTATTTTTTATTATTTTCTTTAAATGGTGACCACAGAGGAGATGAATTATTCTTCGTCCTTTCAGAATAATGCTCCGGGACACACTTAATGTGGTCTACATTACTGTGAACTGGTAAAAAAAAATGCACAGCAATGCTAGTCCACTCTGTGTCCTCTGGAGAGTGGATGAAAGCAATAAACTGACAGGAGACCACCTGCTCCAGATGCGGAATGAGGCGCCAGATGCTGCAGGACGGGAAAGAGAGCGATATGTAGGCAGGAAAATCTGTAAAGGTATTAAGGCAATTTAGCCAGAGATCCACAATATAGTGTGATTTAGATGTCGAGTTTCATTCACAGGATTGACATTTATATGTACTCCATTTATACCGGTACTATACTATTAGATATGATGAGATTATGCTGATATATAAGATATGAAAATATTTGGAGACCGAATAAGGATCTATAACATGGCCTCCTTTTAAATTAAAATTGTATATGTTTTGGTACGAAATAAGAACACCAATATAAGGCCTCATGCACACTGGCCACCAATGATAATACAATAGAGGGAGGGAGAGAGGGGGGGCCGGTGGGGGGTGCACACTGGCCACCAATGATAATACAATAGATGGAGGGAGGGGTGCCGGTGGGGGGCGCACACTGGCCACCAATGATAATACAATAGATGGAGGGAGGGGGGCCGGGGGGGGCCGCACACTGGCTACCAATGATAAAACAATAGAGGGAGGGAGGGTTGGGGGGGCCGCACACTGGCCACCAATGGTAATACAATAGAGGGAGGGAGGGAGGGCGGGCGCACACTGGCCACCAATGATATTCAAATTGGAGAGGGAGGGGGGTCTGCCCCCTGCTGCCTGGCAGCCCCTGATCTCTTATAGGGGGCTTTGATATGCACAATTAACCCCTCAGGTGCAGCACCTGAGGGGTTAATTGTGCGGATCACAGCCCCCTGTAAGAGATCGGGTGCTGCCAGGCAGCAGGGGGCAGTCATGTACACAGTTCGTAGTATATTCTAACTAGAAGCGTCCCCATCACTATGGGAACGCCTCTGTGTTAGAATATACTGTCGGATATGAGTTTTCACGAAGTGAAAACTCATCTCTGAAAAAGCTTTTATGCAGACGGATCTTCGGATCCGTCTGTATGAAAGTAACCTACGGCCACGGATCACGGACGCGGATGCCAATCTTGTGTGCATCCGTGTTCTTTCACGGACCCATTGACTTGAATGGGTCCGTGAACCGCTACTGTCCCTATGTACAAGAATATCACTACTATAATACTGCTCCTATGTACAAGAATATAACTACAATAATACTGCCTCCTATGTACAAGAATATAACTACTATAATACTGCTCCTATGTACAAGAATATGACTACTATAATACTGCTCCTATGTACAAGAATATAACTACTATAATACTGCTCCTATGTACAAGAATATAACTACTATAATACTGCTCCTATATACAAGAATATAACTACTATAATACTGCTCCTATGTACAAGAATATAACTACTATAATACTGCTCCTATGTACAAGAATATAACTACTATAATACTGTTCCTATGTACAAGGATATAACTACTATAATACTGCTACTATGTACAAGAATATAACTACTATAATACTGCTCCTGTGTACAAGAATATAACTACTATAATACTGCCTCCTATGTACAAGAATATAACTACTATAATACTGCCTCCTATGTACAAGAATATAACTACTATAATACTGCTCCTGTGTACAAGAATATAACTACTATAATACTGCTCCTATGTACAAGAATATAACTACTATAATACTGCTCCTATGTACAAGAATATAACTACTATAATACTGTTCCTATGTACAAGAATATAACTACTATAATACTGCTCCTATGTACAAGAATATAACTACTATAATACTGCCTCCTATGTACAAGAATATAACTACTATAATACTGCTCCTATGTACAAGAATATAACTACTATGGGGGCGGAGCCGAGCCACGCTGCTGAATGGCCGCACGAGCTTGAGCTCCTCCAGCATTCCGGCTCATTTGCCCTATATAAGCTTACAATTGGTCTTATTATGGGGAAACCTGGCAAGGATAAGATCAGAGGAAGCTCAGAGTCGACCCCACGGCACTCTAAACAGCCAGAGATGGAGAAGTTTCTCCGGAAAACGCCGAGAGCTGCTGCACAGAAAGGCGCCAATATGGCGGCGTCTATTGCTCATGACTCTGACGCAGGAGAACTCTCTGATGCGGGCAGCGGCTCTGATATTTCAGATAGAAGGCCCAGAGATCCGCCTTTGTCGGAACGGACCCTTCGCCGGGTTCTTGAATCTGCCCTCACGCCTCTCAAGCAAGATTTGGTGGACATCAAAGACGACATGAAACATCTAGGCCAGAGAGTGGTCACGCTAGAGGGTACGCAAGAGGCCATCTTGACCTATGAAGGTAAAGCATCAGAGGTGCTAGCATCTCACAAGGCCCTATTGAACGATGCCTTTCTGAAACTAGAAGATCAAGAGAACCGGAGTCGCCGGCGCAACATACGCATTCGCGGCCTACCTGAATCGTTCGCGGCGGAGGCCTTGCCGACAGTGGCGCGAGAGCTGTTCTCCACGATGCTTGGGCCAGATAGAGCGGAGGGGATCGTGGTGGAGCGCATACACAGGGCGCTGCGCCCTAGGCCTAAACCACAAGAGCCACCACGTGACGTGATATGCGGCCTATTGAGCTTTGTAGACACCGCGGCCCTCCTGAAAAGGTAACGAGAGATGGAGGTGCTGTAGTATGAAAATGTGCCGATCCAGATGTTCCAGGATCTTGCACCATCCACCTTGGCCAAGCGGCGCTTATTCAAGCCTCTCCTGGATGTTCTCAGGAAGACGTCGACTCCGTTCCGGTGGCTATATCCTTTTGGGCTGGCTGTTTCTAGGAATGGAAAATTGCTCACTGTGCGCTCACCTGCGGACTTAGAGTCAGTATGGAGGTCCCTAGATGTCCCTCCAGTGGAGATTCCCTCGTGGCTACCAGCCGACCAAGACGGTCCCCTGCCTTTTCCACCGCGAGTTTCTGCTTGGCAGACGGCATCCACAGGCAGGTCAGACCGCTCGGGACGCAGCAAGATGGACAGGGCCCTCACTTGAGCCTGAACCAAGGTGACATTGGTAGTATCCGTATGTTAGCATGAACGGCTAATATTTTGCCCTACCTTACTTTTCTAATATGGAGATGACTGTCTCTCGGCCCTCTGGCATATTGTTTTGCTTGGGAGGTAGTGGCGTTTTCTTGTTCGCCCTGTTTTTTTGTTTTTTGGCCAATTTTACATCTATGGCCTAGAGTTTTTATAAGAAATTATGCTTTAACCGTGACGCTTTTCTGATGTTTCGGAATACTGCCTCCAAGGAAGCGATATCTATCTATCTTTCTCTCTCCCCAATTGCAGGGTGATGTCCGGATAGATTCCGGTGCTGGATGTATCTTATGTTGTTGGTCTCCTTTTTTGTTGTAGACCATAAGGTGCTTTGCTTGCCCCCCTCACCAGTCCAACCCTGTCTTGGATGGTGATAGGTAAAGCACCTACTTTTCCTCAGATGAGTATCTTATCTGAGCTGGTTTATTACCAGTTCAACATGTTGACGGTTAATTTTCTTATTTTATTTTATATGTTCCCCTTTTCCCTCCTTCCCTCACCCTGCTCATATATGCTCTGCTCTCTTTGACACTTCCATGGGTAACATGTGCTTTCTCCCACCTGAACATATGCTGATATGTCTTCAATTGTAGTGGCCTCTCTAAATGCTCACGGGCTGAACGAGCCATGCAAAAGGTCTCAAACCATCTCTCTCCTTCTGAGGGATAAAGTCTCGGTAGCCTTTCTGCAAGAGACGCATTTTAGAACAAATAAAATCCCTAATCTTCCTCCCAGGAAGTTTGTTCAGTGGTTTCATAGTACTCATGATTCTGCCAGTAGAGGTGTCAGTGTAGCTATACACAAAAACCTTCCCTTTAAACACACCGCTATTTTAGCAGATCCTGAGGGCAGGTACATTTTTGTAAAAGGGTGTGGTTGGTGATTCTCCAGTTACATTCGCCAATCTCTATGCACCTAACAGAGGCCAAGTACCATGGCTCGTTCAGACCCTTGCTTTACTGTCATCTTTTTCTGATGGACTGTTAGTTTTGGGGGGCGACTTCAATGTTGCCCTGGAACCGGCAGTGGACACGTCAGTGGGTAGACCATCTGTGTCCTATAAGCTCTTGAAAAGGCTTAAAACTTCCCTAAGAAAATTGAAGGTCCTCGATGTTCGGCGTACTATGAACCCCAATGGCCGAGATTATACATATTATTCACATGCCAAGGTGTCATTTCATAGATTAAATTATTTGTTCCTGTCTGATTCGCACATACGCAATGTCTCTGGGGCCCGGATTGGTAGTATCACGCTATCCGATCATGCTCCTGTTATTATTAACTTCTCCCTGTCTGGACCACAGAGAAAAGAACGCCTATGGCGCTTAACGACACCTTGATTTTAGATCCCACCCACGCTTGCAAAATCAAGGCCTCACTTTCCGAATTCTTTGCGCTTAATGATACACCAGAATCCCCGCCTTCTCCTTCCATTTTATGGGAACCCCATAAGGTAGTTATAAGGGGTGAACTCATTGCATTAGGGGCCTATGTGAAAAAGCATCAGGCTTTAGATGTTTTGCTAGCGAAGATTGCTCGCCTTGAATCCTCTCACAAGGAATCTCAGGCTAAGCGCACCCTGACGGAACTTACTGAAGCTAGAGTACGCTTAAAAAACTTATTAAATATTACTTCTGCAAAGCTGGTCCTACGCTCACGATTTAAGGCCTATGCACATGGGGATAGAGGAAACAGACTGATGTCAGCCATTGCCAAGAAGCAGTTCTCTGACTCCTTTGTTTCCTCTATTAAGGACCCCAGAGGTAAAATACACAAATCCACCCCAGATATTGCTAAGGCATTCTGTGCTTTTTATGAAGCTCTATACAATTTACCCTCCCCGGATGGAACCACTGCCAGTGATCTCTCAGAAGCCACTGATAAGTTTTTGCAGAATCTAGATCTTCCTTCTATATCCTCTACCAAGGCATCTCAGCTGACTAGACCTGTTACTGACTCTGAGATTCATAAGGTACTCATGTCCATCCCCTCGGGCAAAAGCCCAGGCCCGGATGGTTTCTCCATCTCTTATTATAAATCCTTTAAAGATGTTCTAATTCCCCGTTTCAGGAACCTGTGCAATTACCTTCTCACTGGAGGCTCCCTTGCCCCTCATTCCTTACTGGCACACATTACTGTCCTACATAAGGAGAATAAGGATCCGACATGCTGCAGTAACTATAGGCCGATCTCTCTGCTTAACAATGATGTGAAGTGGTGGGCGAAGATCTTGGCCACTAGGCTTCAGGATGTGCTGCCTGACATTGTCCATGAAGAACAAGTAGGCTTTGTCCATGGCAGACAGGGGTCGGAAAACACAGTACGGCTTCTCCATCTTGTAAATTGGGCCAAAAGATCATCTAAGCCCTTAGTGTTGGTAAGTACTGATGCGGAAAAGGCCTTCGACAGGGTCAGCTGGCATTTTATGTCGCGGGCCCTGTCGAGGTTTGGCCTCCCAGACCAATTTATTACAGCCATTTATACGTTATATTCGGCCCCCTCTGCCATGGTCAAAGTGAATGGAGCTTTGTCACCACCATTTCGCATCACCAATGGGACGAGGCAGGGGTGTCCCCTCTCTCCTGCACTATTCATTTTAGTGATGGAGACTCTCTTACGTAAAATTAGAGTGGACCCAGAGATTAAAGGCCTTCAGATTGGTTCCTGTACTCATGTTACTGCAGCATTCGCGGATGACCTTTTAGTCATGACCTCAAACCCTAGGGAAGCCTTGCCCAGGTTGCTGAACATTTTTGAAGACTTTGGGTTTATATCAAATTTTAAAATTAACTATGGAAAATCCATGGCTCTCAACATTTCTTGCCCACAGGCAGTGATTAATGCTCTTAAGCGTGCTACTCCATTCACTTGGGCCTCCAGAGACATTGCGTATTTAGGGACTCATATATCAGCTAATGTCCAGGATCTAGCCTCCCTTAACTACATACCGCTCCTACAAACTGTTCGCACGCATCTACAAAATTTGAAACTCCCATTTGTCTCCTGGGTGGGACGAAAAAATTACATTAAGACCTTTATCCTTCCCAAATTTTTATATTTGCTGCAATCCCTCCCTATTTGGTTACCAAATTCATACTTTACTGAAGTCCGTAGGGTATTCACACGCTTTCTCTGGAATGGCAAATCACCACGTATTGCTTATTCTGTTCTTACAAGAGATAGAAAGTTCGGAGGCTTTGGGATGCCAGATGTGAAGCTTTATTACACTGCTGTACAGCTCTGTAGATGTGTAGCTACTATGTCTCGCCAATCTGACTCCCTTTGCTCCCGTCTTAAAAATGCACTATTGACTAACCAAGAACTACTTACTTTGTGGGGTATTAGGCTTATCTCAGCCAATCATTGTTATTCGTCTCCAGTTTGGAAGGGCATGTTGGTGGAATGGTCCAAAATGGTTCAATCCCGAATCTTTAATTTCCCAAATACCTGCATGCCACTTAGACTACTACAAAGCCACATCCATCCTGCTGTGTTGAACCCCTCCGGGATTTGGTCTAGGCTCGCTGACATTTTTCTGCGAGATGTCCTTCTCCCTGATGGTAGTTTAAACTGGGATTCTGTAATGGACCTTCCTGAGGTTAAAGCTGCACCTTTTTTCCATCTAGCGAATTTCCATAGAGATACTAAATTGTGTATTGGGCCCTTTTCTGGTAGTGGTTCCCCTTCCTGGCTTGAGAAGAGGATTTTGGCTACTAAACCCCCCCTTAGACCATTATCTCAGATGTATAAAGAAATGCTTTCCTCCTTGCCCCCGGAGCTTCGTTTCGTGGCCTCATGGGAACGGGAGCTCTCCATATCCCTTACAGAACCAGAGAGGGCATTTATCCTGGCTCATTCACATGGCTTTAATCGTTGTGTGAGGATTCAGGAAAATTCCTTTAAACTCCTTTGTAGATGGTACAAAACACCTGAGTTTTTGCATAAACTAAACCCAGAAGTCCCCGAAAAGTGCTGGAGATGTGGCTTGGACACTGGTTCTTTGTCACATATTTGGTGGCTCTGCCAGAAGATTCAACCGTTCTGGAAATCAATTGAGGCATTAGTTAATCAAATATGCAATACTAAGATATCACTGGATGCTAAGCTTATTTTGTTATGGTGCCCGAATAATTCCCTCACACCCGCCAAACATGATCTTCCAACGATGCTGCTCACAGCGGCTAAATTACTTATCCCCTTTCTGTGGAAGAACGACTCCCCGCCAACTTTTCTTATGTGGACTGAGAAGGTGGACCAGATCTACCGTTTTGAGGAGCTAGCGCATTGGGAAAACCATTCACGCTCTCGCTTCCTAAAACTGTGGTCCCCATGGAAAGTCTATAGAAACTTTACATAATTGAGCAGAAGTTTTTCACTTCCTTGTTTCCCTTCCCTCCTCCCCTCCTGATTTTCCCTTTTCCCCTCTTTCTTTTTCTTTGATATCAATTTATGATTAATGACAATGATAGCTTGTAATGTTTACTCCTGACATGTATGCTGGATAACCATTTTGAACTCTATTGTTGTCATTGTACTGTCATGTGTAGGCTCTGGCCTTGATTTTTCTTTCAATAAAAAGAAATATGGTTAAGAATATAACTACTATAATACTGCTCCTATGTACAAGAATATAACTACTATAATACTGCTCCTATGTACAAGAATATAACTACTATAATACTGCCTCCTATGTACAAGAATATAACTACTATAATACTGCCTCCTATGTACAGGAATATAACTACTATAATACTGCTTCCTATGTACAGGAATATAACTACTATAATACTGCTCCTATGTACAAGAATATAACTACTATAATACTGCTATGTACAAGAATATAACTACTATAAAACTGCTCCTATGTACAAGAATATAACTACTATAATACTGCTCCTATGTACAAGAATATAACTACTATAATACTGCTCCTATGTACAAGAACAAAACTACTATAATACTGCCTCCTATGTACAAGAACAAAACTACTATAATACTGCCTCCTATGTACAAGAATATAACTACTATAAAACTGCTTCCTATGTACAGAAATATAACTACTATAATACTGCTCCTATGTACAAGAATATAACTACTATAATACTGCTCCTATGTACAAGAATATAGCTACTATAATACTGCTCCTATGTAAAAGAATATAACTACTATAATACTGCTCCTATGTACAAGAATATAACTACTATAATACTGCCTCCTATGTACAAGAATATAACTACTATAATACTGCCTCCTATGTACAAGAATATAACTACTATAATACTGCTCCTATGTACAGGAATATAACTTCTATAATACTGCTCCTATGTACAAGAATATAACTACTATAATACTGCCTCCTATGTACAAGAATATAACTACTATAATACTGCTCCTATGTACAAGAATATACCTACTATAATACTGCTCCTATGTACAAGAATATACCTACTATAATACTGCTCCTATGTACAAGAATATACCTACTATAATACTGCTCCTATGTACAAGAATATAACTACTATAATACTGCTTCTTATGTGCAGGAATATAACTACTATAATACTGCTCCTATGTACAAGAATATACCTACTATAATACTACCTCCTACATACAAGAATATAACTACTATAATACTGCTCCTATGTACAGGAATATAAGTACTATAATACTGCTCCTATGTACAATAATATATCTACTATAATACTGCTCCTATGTACAAGAATATAACTACTATAATACTGCTTCCTATGTGCAGGAATATAACTACTATAATACTGCTCCTATGTACAAGAATATACCTACTATAATACTACCTCCTACATACAAGAATATAACTACTATAATACTGCTCCTATGTACAGGAATATAAGTACTATAATACTGCTCCTATGTACAATAATATATCTACTATAATACTGCTCCTATGTACAAGAATATAACTACTATAATACTGCTCCTATGTACAAGAATATAACTAATATAATACTGCCTCCATGTACAAGAATATAACTACTATAATACTGCTCCTATGTACAAGAATATAACTAATATAATACTGCTCCTATGTACAAGAATATAACTACTATAATACTGCTCCTATGTACAAGGATATAATTACAGTCCCTGACAAAAGTCTTGTCGCTTCTCTATTTTGTAGAAACTCCTGCTATTAACCTGACTTTTAATTAATCAATTGGTGTTAGAAATAGCTCATAGGAAAAGCTGAAGCCCTCCCAAATGATGTTTAATTCACTGAAATAAATTAGTTTCACTGAAAAAAGATTTATAATTTAATCAAGACAGAAAGGTCACATTTTGGCAAGACAAAAGTTTTGTCGCCTATACAGAAATTGAACAACTTTACTGCAAATCCAAAAATATGTCAGCAAATGAAGTAGTGGTGCTGTGAGATCCAAATTTAATATCTTGCATGATTCCATGAGCTTGAAGGACAGCATCCATGCGGTTTGGCAAGGATTCATACAATTTATTGATGAAGTCATCAGGTCTTGCATGCCTTCCAGAGTTCATCGATATTCTTTGGTTTCGTCTTCCATGCTTCCTCGTTCATCCTACACCACATATGCTCAATGATGTTCATGTCTGGTGACTGGGCTGGCCAATACTGGAGCATCTTGATCTTCTTCGCCTTAAGGAACTTTGATGTGGAGATGGAAGTATGCGATGGAGCACCATCCTGCTGCAGAATTTGGCCTTTTTTAGGGTTGGGAATATAAGAGGTAGCTAAGTTTTCTTGGTATTTTAGACTATTGATGTTGCCTTCCACCCTGCAGATCCCTTGCACACCCCCATACTGGATGTAACCCCAGACCATGATTTTGCCTCCACCAAACTGTTTTCTGGGTAAATCTCGGCTCCATGCTGGTTCCAGTAGGTCTCCGGCAATATTTGCGGCGACTGTGGTGTAATTCAACAGAAGATTCATCTGAAAGATCCACCTTCTGCCACTTTTCCAGCGTCCATCCTTTTAGCAGGCTTTGGCCCTTGGCAAATGAGGCACGTTTTTTCAATTGTCTTTTGTTTAGTGCTGGCTTATAGGCACTGATTCGACCATGGAGGCCATTTCGAGACAGAATCCGACAAACTGTTCTGGTTGACAAAGGGACTTCAGGTGACCAGGTCTCGTGGAGCTCTGCTGCAGTGGAAAATGGGTTGGCCTTGGATTTTTGAGCCAACAAACGGTCCTCTCGAGCAGTTGTCTTGCGGGATCGGCCTGACCTGGCCTTGTCCAAAATGTCTCCAGTCTCTTCAAATCTTTTTTTTATCCTCTGAACTTAACGCTGAGACACATTGAAGGTGTCTGCCACATCAGCAGTGGATCTGGTCTTCAGCCTCTTGATAATCAACACTTTAGTCTCCGGGGGAATCTTAGGCCTGTTTGCAGAGGTCTAGTTGCAGTTGATGTGAAGGTCTAGTGTACTGGGGTTCTTTTTATACACACCTGAGACCTAATTGATCCATTATTAGTCACAGGTGAAGCTCATATGACAAGGCGACAACACATGTCTTGGCAACAATTGACTTAATGGGCTTTACCAAGCTGTGAATATTAGAATACTTTTTGTCAGTTTCGTTTTGCACTGAAACATTATTACAAAAGCTGTTGGGATTAAAATTACCAATTTCTTGTAACAAAATCTTGATTAGAAATATATTTTAGCAGCACTTCAGGTCAATTTGTACACAAGCGACAAGACTTTTGTCAGGGACTGTACTATAATACTACCTATGTACAAGAATATAAGTACCATAATACTGCTCCTATGTACAGGAATATAACTACTATAATACTACCTCCCTATGTACAAGAATATAACTACTATAATACTGCTCCTATGTACAAGAATATAACTACTATAAAACTGCTCCTATGTACAAGAATATAACTACTATAATACTGCTCCTATGTACAAGAATATAACTACTATAATACTGCTCCTATGTACAAGAATATAACTACTATAATACTGCTCCTATGTACAAGAATATAACTACTATAATACTGCTCCTATGTACAAGAATATAACTACTATAATACTGTCTCCTATATACAAGAATATAACTACTATAATGCTGCCTCCTATGTACAAGAGTATAACTACTATAATACTGCCCCTATGTACAAGAATATAACTACTATAATACTGCCCCTCTGTACAAGAATATAACTACTATAATACTGCCTCCTATGTACAAGAATATAACTACTATAATACTGCTTCTATGTACAAGAATATAACTGCTATAATACTGCTCCTATGTACAAGAATATAACTACTATAATACTGCCTCCTATGTACAAGAATATAACTACTATAATACTGCCTCCTATGTATAAGAATATAACTACTATAATACTGCCTCCTATGTACAAGAATATAACTACTATAATACTGCTCCTGTGTACAAGAATATAACTACTATAATACTGCTCCTATGTACAAGAATATAACTACTATAATACTACCTCCTATGTACAAGAATATAACTACTATAATACTGCCTCCTATGTACAATAATATAACTACTATAATACTGCTCCTATGTACAAGAATATAACTACTATAATACTGCTCCTATGTGCAAGAATATAACTACTATAATACTGCTCCTATATACAAGAATATAACTACTATAATACTGCCTCCTATGTACAAGAATATAGCTACTATAATACTGCTCCTGTGTACAAGAATATAACTACTATAATACTGCTCCTATGTACAAGAATATAACTACTATAATGCTCCTATGTATAAGAATATAACTACTATAATACTGCTCCTATGTACAAGAATATAACTACTATAATACTGCCTCCTATGTACAAGAATATAACTACTATAATACTGCTCCTATGTACAAGAATATAACTACCATAATACTGCTCCTATGTACAAGAATATAACTACTATAATACTGCTCCTATGTGCAAGAATATAACTACTATAATACGACTCCTATGTACAAGAATATAACTACTATAATACTGCCTCCTATGTACAAGAATATAGCTACTATAGCAGACTGTGTGCTGTCCGCATCCATTCCTGCCCCATTAAGAATGAATGGGTCCACACCTGTTCCGCAATTTGCGGAACGGGTGCGGACATATTCACGGACGTGTGAATGGACCCTAATACTCTATCATCTGATGCGTTTTAGATTCCTGAGCTCCCTTAGTTGTTGTGCTTCTGGCGTTCCATCTGCTTCGGATCTCTGTGGGGATCTGGCTGCTTATCATTTTGTTCATACTGTAATACTGCCTCCTTTTGGTCAGTGGTTATAGTTTTATGTTTGCGTACAGTATATGTGGGTGTCCAGACTCTGTTTGCCTTTTTGTTTTGGTGTTTTTTGCAGTTTCTTTTTGTGATTACTTTCTGTTCGGCTCTTGCTTCCAGAGCGCTGATTTCTGGGATTCAGAGCACTGAACGTTGAAGCCCTCTGAAAATTAGTAAAAGGCATCCGGGAATCATTGAGTTCATCACCGTTCACTGGGCCTGGATTGTGGCGTGTTATGTAACATTGTGCGGTTATATTTAGAATCTGCTGCCACTAATTGCTTTACATAACAAAGGCAGAGCTTTATTTTTAACTGTAATATTAAAAGTTTTTAGGAATCTCAGACATCGTCCTTTCGCAGGTGACTTTAGCCTCTTCAGTCTCCCCAGTAATCTTACAGATTGTGTGATTACTATTATTGTTCTTATAGTTATTAATATTTTTATATATCACCTGTTCAGAAGATTTCATTTGTGCATTAATGTCGCTAGACCTCCATAGAATACTCCATAGAATACTGCTATAAGGTTTTTCTAATTGTTTGCCTTTTTTGCAGTGTGTTTGGACAGCTTTGTGTGCCGACTTTGAATTTTGCAGCTCTTATTTCCACGCTTAGCGTGAAGTCCCAGCATCCGTTTCAGCAATGACAAACATTTGTAATGTGCTTTTATCAAAAGGGACTTAAAGCGCAGGGATAGTTATGTGGCCGAGGAGACTTCCTGAAAAGTCTATGGCTGCCATATACAGTTGCAAGAAAAAGTATGTGAACCTTTTGCAATGATATGGATTTCTGCACAAATCGGTCATAAAATGTGATCTGATCTTCATCTAAGTCACAACAATAGACAATCACAGTCTGCTTAAACTAATAACACACAAAGAATTAAATGTTACCATGTTTTTATTGAACACACCATGTAAACATTCACAGTGCAGGTGGAATAAGTATGTGAACCCCTAGACTAATGACATCTCCAAGAGCTAATTGGAGTGAGGTGTCAGCCAACTGCAGTCCAATCAATGAGATGAGATTGGAGGTGTTGGTTACAGCTGCCCTGCCCTATAAGAAACACACACCAGTTCTGGGTTTGCTTTTCACAAGAAGCATTGCCTGATGTGAATGATGCCTCGCACAAAACAGCTCTCAGAAGACCTACGATTAAGAATTGTTGACTTGCATAAAGCTGGAAAGGGTTATAAAGGTATCTCCAAAAGCCTTGCTGTTCATCAGTCCACAGTAAGACAAATTGTCTATAAATGGAGAAAGTTCAGCACTGCTGCTACTCTCCCTAGGAGTGGCCGTCCTGTAAAGATGACTGCAAGAGCACAGTGCAGACTGCTCAATGAGGTGAAGAAGAATCCTAGAGTGTCAGCTAAAGACTTACAAAAGTCTCTGGCATATGCTAAAATCCCTGTTAGCGAATCTACGATACGTAAAACGCTAAACAAGAATGGATTTCATGGGAGGATACCACAGAGGAAGCCACTGCTGTTCAAAAAACCATTGCTGCACGTTTACAGTTTGCACAAGAGCACCTGGATGTTCCACAGCAGTACTGGCAAAATATTCTGTGGACAGATGAAACCAAAGTTGAGTTGTTTGGAAGAAACACACAACACTATGTGTGGAGAAAAAGAGGCACAGCACACCAACATCAAAACCTCATCCCAACTGTGAAGTATGGTGGTGGGGGCATCATGGTTTGGGGCTGCTTAGATGCGTCAGGGCCTGGACGGATTGCTATCATAGAAGGAAAAATGAATTCCAAAGTTTATCAATAAATTTTGCAGGAGAGCTTAAAGCCATCTGTCCACCAGCTGAAGCTCAACAGAAGATGGGTGTTGCAACAGGACAACGACCCAAAGCATAGAAGTAAATCAACAACAGAATGGCTTAAACAGAAGAAAATACGCCTTCTGGAGTGGCCCAGTCAGAGTCCTGACCTCAACCCGATTGAGATGCTGTGGCATGACCTCAAGAAAGCGATTCACACCAGACATCCCAAGAATATTGCTGAACTGAAACAGTTCTGTAAAGAGGAATGGTCAAGAATTACTCCTGACCGTTGTGCACGTCTGATCTGCAACCACAGGAAACGTTTGGTTGAAGTTATTGCTGCCAAAGGAGGTTCAACCAGTTATTAAATCCGAGGGTTCACATACTTTTTCCACCTGCACTGGGAATGTTTACATGGTGTGTTCACTAAAAACATGGTAACATTTAATTCTTTGTGTGTTATTACTTTAAGCAGACTGTGATTGTCTATTGTTGTGACTTGAAGATCAGATCACATTTTATGACTAATTTGTGAAGAAATCCATATCATTCCAAAGGGTTCACATACTTTTCTTGCAACTGTAGGTGCTCGACCCCAACAGACAACGCACATCAGGGTCAATTTTATAGGAAATGTATATTTTTGGAGTGTGGGAGGAAACCGGAGTACCAGGAGTAAACCCACACAAACACAGGAAGAACATACAAACTCCATTCAGATGTTGTCCCTGGTAGATTCAAAACCAGGACCCCAGCGCTGCAAGGCACCGGTACTAATCACCGAGCCACCCTGCTTAGAATCTGTACATCGACTGTTTATGGGGCCATATCTGTTTCTACCCAGCAGCTGCATGTAGGTTCCTGTCAGCAGCATCCCCATAATTTCTACTCATTGGCATCTATCCCCTTGCAACTAACTGTGATATTCCATGGCCAGACTGGCGGTATCTCACCACACATTCTGCTCACTTTCTCCTGCAGATGCTTTGGTTTACTCCCCTGCAGACCCCACTTTGGTTCACGCCCCTGCAGACTCCACTTTGGTTCACGCCCCTGCAGACTCCACTTTGGTTCACGCCCCTGCAGACTCCACTTTGGTTCACGCCCCTGCAGACTCCACTTTGGTTCACGCCCCTGCAGACTCCACTTTGGTTCACGCCCCTGCAGACTCCACTTTGGTTCACGCCCCTGCAGATTCCACTGTGGTCGATCCTTCTGCAACTCATGTGGCCACTTTCTTGTCACTGCCACCATGATGACCACTGCTACTCATCCCTTTTAGGGTCCTTTTGTCAGGCCTGCTCCGTGGTCCCATCTTGGGCGCACTTTCAGGAGTGGAACACAGTCCACTTCTGGTTTTCTTATGCCTCTTTAACACAGTGGACACTTGCAGCAGGCCTTGAGTGGTGCTTACCCCTAGCAGGGGAAAGGGGGCAGAACTTTCGCATTGCTGGCCAGTCCAGGCTTTTATCAGACTTCTCCTTCCTCATCTTCAGTGCGGTAATGTACTCTCCCTTGACAAACAGGGGGCAGCACTTGCAGTGTTGGCGCAGCTGTACCTCACCACTTCTTCTCTGTAGAGGTGACTCAGTGGCCACAGCTCCACCCTTTTGGGTGCATCAATGGCAAGACTGAAGCAGCAGCGACATCTTAGGGGGGAACAGCAGTCTCTTTAAGTTGGCAACATTTCCCCCAACCTGATGGGGACACAGTAAATGCCTGAACACGATGCAATGCACACCGCACTAGATGCTGTACAAAGGGCAGGATACTGAGAGGCCGTAAATAACATATCATTATTATTTTTGTCATGGGAACGGTTGTAAGTAGCTCGAGCGTTACACCATTTTCAAAAGCATCTGGCAAAAAAGTCAATATTGAGTTTTCCAGTAACAAGGTTGTAGCCAGCGGTTATGTCCTCCATTGTGAAGAAATATTGATTTAGAAAAATTATACACATCAGTGTTTACTAAAAGCTTCTCCTGTGCTGTATGCCGAGTATTTATGACAGTACTTATGGATTTCTGTGACTCTTTCAGATCGGATCCAGCTATGTATCAAATTAATTTACTGGGATAGTCATGAATGTTCTGCTGGAATCAGTCACTTAGCAGTTGTTTTTACTTTCTGCTAATTCAGCAGATTCCTTCTCTTTGTGATCTCTGACTGTGAATGAAAATGCTCTTTCTTCTCCTCTCACAGGAGGAAGTCCCAGCACAATCTCAAGCACCAATTAAAGGGGTTTTCTGAGATTTTTATATGGATGACCTATCCTCAGGACCCCCCGTTGATCAGCTGTTTGAGAAGGCAGCGGAGCTCCTGTGAGCGGTCACATGACCTAGGAGCAGCTCAGCCCCATGCAAGTGAATGGGCTGGGCGCGATACGAAGCATAGCCGCTATACAATGTACGGTGCTGTGCTTGGTAAGCACGGAGAAGGCCAAGGTGCTCGCAGGAGCACCGGTGCCATCCCAAACAGAGGAGATTGGCGGGGGTCCTGGGTGTCAGACCCCCAGAGATCAGATACTGATGACCTATCCTGAAGATAGCTCATCAGTATCAAAATCTCGGAAAATCCTTTTAACTGCTGAATTAATTGCAGCCGGTTAATTTATTGCGGCCTAAGACTCTGTATTTCCAACGGACATAGTGATCGTGATCATGAGATGTGCAGCTACGGCTGTGCCTCGGGGGTTAGGTGGGCTTGAGGTGGAACAGGGTAAGTCATGGTGCGGCTGGTTCTTGCGTTGAGAACTCATGTATGTAATGTTGCTGAACGTATCTGTATATGAGGCCAGGTAGAGCATACTACTGGCCTCCTAAAGACACAAACATGTTGTGTAACGTTGGTAATTAGGTTACCACCATGATTGCACCAAGCGCAAAGCAACCGTGGGGGAGGGGAACATTTACAAATTGTGCATAAATTTTATTACTGGTGTAAAACAGAATGTTTTTCCTACAACCATATGTACTACCGGTACCTGTTGCTGACAACGTTGCACCCAGGGGTGCTGTAATACAGTATGGTACACTGTGGGAAAGGGAGGGAGGTGCCCGATGCAAAGTCTTCTCTCTGTCCTGTAATTTGTAACAAAATTTGTGTAAAGGTAAGGGTGGACACATCTGTATGCACATCAATACTCTGGATACAATGGACATTCCATATTCTGTGGGCAGATATTTGTCTTCTCCTCCCTTTGTCTGATGTCTGCCAGGTCTCCAGGGTCCATCGGGCCGCCCAGCTCCATGATCTGCTTATGACAAGCTGCTGCTCTCTTGTATTGTGTCCCATCAGTAAGAGTGACAGGAGGGATTTGGGAAGGAATAGGAGACAGAAATGAGATGTTGCCTTTATGGAATTGATAGTTGTAACGGACCGTTCAGCACACAACTCCGTTCAGACGATATCCTCCTTTCAATGCACAGGCAGCTACAGCAAGCACCAGTCTGCCGAACTGCAAACTACACGAATCCTGGAAACCGCTGAACAGGAAAAGCATACAATCGGCTTACACTCCTGGCAATCAGCATACAATCCAATTCCCCCAAGAACGAGACGACAGTTCGCTTGAGGGTTAAGCAGAACTCTTTAATGGGTTATTTTTTATGCATGTCTCCTAGCAAGGGACACTCCCCCTGGGGCCCTTGTAAAAGACTGTGACAGTTTATATTTTAGCCAATCACATGCATTTACAGTATTGAACCTTCCCAGCAATTGTACACAAAATCCCCTTCCCTCTGTCTGTAACGCAATCAACAAAATACAATGAGCATTGTCTGTGACGCAATTAACGAACACACTGGCATTGTCAGAGACGCAATTACCAAACGTAATGGGCTAACTTAATCACTCACAGACAGAAAACACACATTTTTCCCCCAAACACAGAAAACACCCCAAAACCCCACATATCCCCATAATGTATACATCCATGGATAGCTCTGATCTGGGTGAACAACATATCAAAAAATCACCCAGATCCGAGCAGGGGTTCCCGAATTCCATGAAAGTCACATTTTGCCGACCGCAAGCATGGCTTTCCTGCCCAAAACAGTTCCACAGATTTAAGCTGTGCGGCCGGTCTGTCTTCTCCTTCAAAGTTAGTATGAGCCATAATCCTGGGACAGGAAGCGGGCAAACAGCCCCCTCCAAAACACTGTGGCGAAGTGGCTTTCGCCACATATCTTCCCATTCGGGGGGAGACTAACCAGGTAGCTGACCTTCTGTCGGTCAGTGCCTGAGTTAGTCGAGTCACCCACCCACAGTAAATTACAATCAACAAGGCAGCCCCCCCACAATAATATACAATCCGCAGTGCAGTCCCCCCCCAACACTTGGTTACTGCACCCGGGCAATTTTGTAGCTTGTTTCGGTCCCATGGCTTCACCATGGCTGTGTTGGGCACTGGTCTCTTGGCTTTGTGGGTCACTGAGTGAGCAGAGACCGGCGGTAATCTGCCCTGGTGCCAGCGCTTCAGCTGGCGGGACCTGCAGATAGACAAGCCTGGGAAAGGGGACAAAGGAGGGGAGAGGCCAACTGTGCTCTGCCCAGTTGCCAGCTCTTCCGCTGAAGCAACCGGGGTATAGTCCTGCCCGGTGACAAAGGGAAAGTTAGGGCAGATGCCAGCTCTTCTGCTTGGAGGGGGTCAGAGGAATCTAACGGCTCCTCTACTGACCTCAGTACCTCGGTAGGGGTTAGCTGTGGAGGGTAGGGATCGCTTACCTCTTCCTCCTGGTACTCACACTGCCGCTGGAGATTTGGACCGACTACCCAGCATCCCTGTAGGGCCGGTAGAGAGACTTCGGTCCCATCTCCCCCTACCTGCTGGGAGTCCTCCCTGGACCAGTCTATGAGGTCCGTGACCTCCGGTACTTCTGGTTCCTGTTGGGGGAGAGGACCGACTGTCTCTTCTCCCATGAATACACACTGGCGCTGGGGAAAAAGGACGGCACCTTCCGCTCCCTGTAACTCATACTGCCGCTGGGGAGCGAGGACGGTACCTTCAGCTCCCTGGGACTCACTTGGCTGCTGGGGAGAGAGACCAACTATCTCTGCTCCCTGCAGGACACACTGCCGCTGGGTAGGGAGGACAGCACCTTCAGCTCCCTGTGGATCACTTGGCTGCTGTGGAGAGGGACCAACTGTCTCCTCTCCTAAGGGTACACACTGCCGCTGGAGAGAGAGACCGGTTGTCTCTGCTCCCAATACAATACTCGGCTGTTGGGGAGGAAGGACGGCACCTTCATCTCCCTGTAACTCACACTGCCTCTGGGGAGTAAGGACGGCGCCTTCAGCTCCCGGGAACTTGCTCGGCCGCTGGGGTATCTCCCTCCTGTCTACTGCTGCCATGGCCTGCAGGTACTCTCTGATCCTCCACTTCACAATCTGTACAAGGTTTTCCGCGGGGTTGTGTCCCAAGAGAGACAGCACCCCATTAACCTCTCTATCAAACTCCTCCTGAGTGTAGCAGGGCTCCATGCTTGGTCTGCTGATTTTGGTTCCTTTGTAGATAGGGGCGCTGTACGGGTACTAGCGTTGCCCTCAATTTGTAATCCAGGAACTGGTGTTGCCTTGTAGCTGTCCTTCTGGGCCGTGAGAATGATCCCGTTGCTTGTCACCAATTGTAACGGACCGTTCAGCACACAACTCCGATCAGACGATATCCTCTTTCCAGTGTTTGTGTAGTTTGCAGTTCGGCAGACTGGTGCTTGCAGTAGCTGCCTGTGCATTGGAAAGAGGATATCGTCTGAACGGAGTTGTGTGCTGAACGGTCCGTTACAATAGTGTTTTCCTAATTTGCTGAAAATCCGAGCGTTATCCATAAGAGTTTGTTGAATTCCCTTTAGACCCACATTTCTGATTACTGAAGAACCCTGGGGTTGTTCGGGAGCTTTTTCTCATTACTTGGTGCGACTTGGTTTCTGTACGATCTATGACAATGGGGAGGTCGTCGTGTGATGCGCCCCCTGCAGGTTGCAGTATAGACTTTGCGCCATTTATAAATGAGTTTTCCAAAGTTAAGCAAACTATTGAAAGTCAAGGAGGCGGGTTGTGATCAGAACTCCGGTAAAACTGCTGCCCTTTGCACTCTTATGGTTACCCTCAACCTCCTATGGTTGCCCTTGTCCTGTACTGACCTACCAAATATACACATATCTCCCAATTTTCTCTATTTTTTGTGGTAGAGCTTTTCCTCCCCATCCCCTGATTCCATGACCCCCCCCCCCCCTTTCCCCCCCTACCGCATGACTGGGCACAAAAGTGTTCTCATTACGAAGAGGGCATTAAGACATCTCCAGTCAGTGGTAGCTTTTCTCCTATGTGAACAAAAACCAGAACTCCATCATGCCAGAACCTGACATCTGCTATGAGACACCCCTATACAAGGTTGGGCTGGCCCACCAGAGTACCAGAGGATTCTCTGTTGGGCCTAAGCTCTGACACTAATGGACCCCTAATAAAACAGGGCTCTAAAGGTCCTGTATGCACAGAGGGTGGCCTGAAGGAACTTCAGTCCGACGCTGCACCCATACACATCAGGTGGTCAGCTGGCTCTGGTAAAATCAGCAGTTTCGATCAACATTCTTCTAATGTGTACCACCTTTAGTGTTTGCTGTCTTTGGAAACCTTCCCCAAGGGAATGGGGTATCAAAAACACATCGGGCAGGGTGGACCTTGCTTGGACCCTGCCAGAACTTTTAGTGTCCTATCAGCTGGAGTCCTATACTTGGTGACCTCAGACCCTGTAATAATCGATGGCTGGTTTCCCGCAGGCCTTAAACGTCTATTCTACTGTATCAGCTCCGGCTGTGACAATGAATTTCCTATGGTGACCTTAATAAAAAGCAGTGTCCTCCGGGAAAGGAGCACAAACATTTATGGGCTTATTGATGTTTATAACGATGAACTTCAAAGCCCCACAAATCACTGGTGAGGAGTAAAGAGTTTTACTGGTATTGATCCTTCCCAGCCTGAGGAACGCTGTAACTTCCCATAATTCCATGCTCATTATCAGCGCATCATTATTACTGCATTGTGAAGTTTTATTATCTCCCTGCCCCTATGTAATGTCTCTTCTCTGGAGATAAGAGAAAGCAGGGCTTTACAAGGGTTTATTTATTTAGTTTTATTTAGTTTAATATACACTCACCTAAAGAATTATTAGGAACACCTGTTCTATTTCTCATTAATGCAATTATCTAGTCAACCAATCACATGGCAGTTGCTTCAATGCATTTAGGGGTGTGCTCCTGGTCAAGACAATCTCCTGAACTCCAAACTGAATGTCAGGATGGGAAAGAAAGGTGATTTAAGCAATTTTGAGCGTGGCATGGTTGTTGGTGCCAGATGGGCCGGTCTGAGTATTTCACAATCTGCTCAGTTACTGGGATTTTCATGCACAACCATTTCTAGGGTTTACAAAGAAAGGTTGTGAAAAGGGAAAAACATCCAGTATGCGGCAGTCCTGTGGGCAAAAATGCCTTGTGGATGCTAGAGGTCGGAGGAGAATGGGCCGACTGATTCAAGCTGATAGAAGAGCAACGTTGACTGAAATAACCACTCGTTACAACCAAGGTATGCAGCAAAGCATTTGTGAAGCCACAACACGCACAACCTTGAGGCGGATGGGCTACAACAGCAGAAGACCCCACCGGGTACCACTCATCTCCACTACAAATAGGAAAGAGAGGCTACAATTTGCACGAGCTCACCAAAATTGGACTGTTGAAGACTGGAAAAATGTTGCCTGGTCTGATGAGTCTCGATTTCTGTTGAGACATTCAAATGGTAGAGTCCTAATTTGGCGTAAACAGAATGAGAACATGTATCCATCCTCTGATGGCTACTTCCAGCAGGATAATGCACCATGTCACAAAGCTCCAATCATTTCAAATTGGTTTCTTGAACATGACAATGAGTTCACTGTACTAAAATGGCCCCACAGTCACCAGATCTCAACCCAATAGAGCATCTTTGGGATGTGGTGGAACGGGAGCTTCGTGCCCTGGATGTGCATCCCTCAAATCTCCATCAACTGCAAGATGCTATCCTATCAATATGGGCCAACATTTCTAAAGAATGCTATCAGCACCTTGTTGAATCAATGCCACGTAGAATTAAGGCAGTTCTGAAGGCAAAAGGGGGTCCAACACTGTATTAGTATGGTGTTCCTAATAATTCTTTAGGTGAGTGTATTTTATACCATTTTATTTTAGTTTTATCTATTTTTTATATTTTTTTTGCTTTATTTAGGTTTCCAGACGTAAAAGAAAATAACAATGCATTTATCATTTATTTATCTTTTTTTGTTTTAAGTGTAATTAATTTTTATTTTATTCATTGTTTAACCTCTTAAGGACACAGGGTGTATAGGTACCCCCTGATGTCCTGGTACTTAAGGACACAGGGCGTACACCCTGTGTATTTCCGATCACCGTCGCGCGGTGATCGGAACAAGGTGCCTGCTCAAATTATTGAGCAGGCACCCTGGGACAATGCACCCCCCTTCTGACCCTCCACAGTGCCATCTGGCACTAAAAGGTATTTAGGGAAAGGTTAGGGACAGGTTAGGTTAGGCAGGGATATTCAGGGAAAGTTTAGTGGAAAAAAAAAAAAAGTTTTAACTGTTGCATCACCCTAATTGGGTATCTGGGGTCCACAGCACGCTGTGTGACTCTAGACCCCCCAGGGGTGCTTCAGCTTGCCCCCTGCCCTTTGCCCCCCACACACATTTTTTTTGGGCGCAAGCAGTTTTATTTTTTTCTGCGTACGCTGACTGGCAGAGCAAGGGGACCGCCATGCCAGGGACCCTGTGGCCCACACTAGTACGAGCAGCTCTGGGGCTTGTACTAGTTTTCCGGCCCACCAGATAAGTCCACCTGAGCCCCCTACCGGTGAACTTGCATGGTGTACCCCAGAGCATTTTGAGCCCGCGATTCCTGATTTTGTTGGCCAAGCAGGAATCCAGATTTCCACAGTGGGCTTCACTGAATATGACTTTTTTTAGTCTTTTTTTTCAGTGACCAACTGGTAAATCTAATGGTGGAGCAGACGAACCTGTACGCCTAACAGTTCGTTGCTCAACACCCGGGCTCCTTTTTGGCTAGGCCCGGTGGCTGGACCCGGTCAGTGCAGCCGAGATGAGGATGTTTTGGGGCGTTGTGCTGCACATGGGCCTAGTCAAGAAACCTAGTGTCAGGCAATACTGGAGTGGGGACGTCCTCTACCAGACCCCACTTTACAGTACGGCCATGACACGTACACGGTTTGAGGCCATCCGGAAATGCCTGCATTATGCAGATAATGCAGCATGTCCCCTCCAAGGTGATCCTGCCTATGACCGTCTGTACAAAATCAGGCCGGTTATCGATCACTTTGGGGCCAAATTTTTGGAGGCCTATGTACCTGGAAGGGAGGTCACGGTTGATGAGTCTCTCATTGCTTTCAAAGGGAGACTCATTTTCCGCCAGTATGTTCCCTCTAAGTGGGCGAGGTATGGCGTGAAGCTGTACAAACTTTGTGAGAGTACCTCAGGGTACACTTACAAGTTTCGTGTGTACGAGGGGCGAGATTCCCGTATTCAACCCCCAGAATGTCCCCCCACTCTGGGTGTTAGCGGGAAACTTGTGTGGGACCTTATGCACTTACTGCTAGATAAGGGTTACCACCTGTACGTGGATAACTTTTATACTAGTATCCCCTTGTTCCAGTCCCTCGCAGCCAGATCCACTTCCTCTTGTGGGACTGTGCGGAAAAATCAACGTGGCCTCCCTACCCACCCCCTCCAGGTACCTATCCCCAGGGGTGAGACCCGTGCCCTTACCAGTGGAAACCTGTTGCTGGTCAGATATAAGGACAAGAGGGATGTCCTTGTACTGTCCACAATTCATGGTAACGGCATCACCCCTGTCCCTGTGCGAGATACCGCGGCAACGGTCCTCAAGCCCGATTGTATCGTCAACTACAATCGGTATATGGGAGGAGTTGATCTCTCTGATCAAGTCCTCAAGCCATATAATGGCTTGCGCAAAATCCGGGCATGGTACAAAAAAGTTGCGGTCTACTTGGTGCAGGTTGCCTTGTACAACTCTTTTGTGCTGTCCCGGAGTGCTGGCAGCACAGGGACATTCCTCCAATTCTATGAGGCAGTCCTCAAGGCCCTGATCTTTTCGGACCGGGAAAGAGCAGGCCGGAGTACCTCGGGAACTGGAGGCGCCCGGATCGTCCCTGGCCAACACTTTCCAGGTGTGGTCCCCATACTGGAAAGAAGGGACGGTCCCAAAAATGGTGCAGAGTGTGTCACAGGAGGGGGATACGGAAGGACACGACTACTCAGTGCGACACGTGCCCCGATCATCCGGGCCTCTGCATTGACGGATGCTTCAGGGAGTACCACCCTTCCATGGAGTACTAAACTTATAATCCCCTTCCCCAATTTTAATTCCATTTAGCCATTGACAATCGGGAAAAAAAACTATGGTTCTCAGACTTGAGACACTAAAACAAAAAAAATATTTTTTCAAAAATATTATTTTGTAAAACTAAAATAAATAAATTATTTATAAATAAAAAAAGTAGACATATTAGGTATCGCCGCGTCTGTAAGAATCTGCTCAATAAAAATACCCCATGACCTAAACCCTGAGATGAACACGGTCAAAAAAATTAAATAAAAACTGCAAAAAAATGTATTTTTTTGTCACCTTACATCACAAAGTGTAATAGCAAGCGATCAAAAAGTCATATGCCCTCCAAAATAGTGCCAATAAAACCGTCCTCTCATCCCGCAAAAATTGAGCCCCTACCTAAGATAATCGGCTAAAAACTAAAAAAAAACTGACTCAGACTATGGAGATACTAAAATGTTATTTTTTTTTTTATAAGAGCATAATATAGTGTAAAACCTAAATAAATTTAAAAAAAGTAGACATATTAGGTATCGCCGCGTCCGTAATAATCTGCTCTATAAAAATACCCCATGGCCTAACCCCTCAGATGAACACAGTCAAAAAAATAAAATAAAAACTGTGCCAAAACAGCTATTTTTTAGCAAATTTTCCATTTTAATCCTTTCTTTCTAGTAACAAAGCAAGGGTTAACAATTAACAGCCAAACAGAACTCAATATTTATCACCCTGATTCTGCAGTTAACAGAAATACCCCATATGTGGTCGTAAACTGCTGTATGACCAAACGGCAGGGCGCATAAGGAAAGGAACACCGTATGGTTTCTGGAAGGCAGATTTTAATGGCCTTTTTTTTTGGCACCATGTCCCATTTGAAGACTCCCTGATGCACCCCTCAGGGAGAAAAGTGACAGAAACTACACCCCTCAAGGTATTCAAAACTGATTTTACAAACTTTATTAACCCTTTAGGTGTTCCTCAACAGTTTATGGCAAATGGAGATGAAATTTCAGAATTTCCATTTTTGGTAACCTTGCCTCACAAAAATCTAATATAGAGTAACAAAAAATCATATGTACCCTAAAAATAGTACCAACAAAACTGCCACCTTATCCTGTAGTTTCCATTTCCATTCATTTCTATGGGGCTGTGCACATGAGCGGTGATTTTCACGCATCACTTGTGCGTTGTGTGAAAATCGCAGCATGTTCTATATTGTGCGTTTTTCGCATAACGCAGGCCCCATAGAAATGAATGGGGTTGCGTGAAAATCGCAAGCATCCGCAAGCAAGTGCGGATGCGGTGCGATTTTCACGCACAGTTGCTAGGTGACGATCGGGATGGGGACCCGAACATTATTATTTTCCCTTATAACATGGTTATAAGGGAAAATAATAGCATTCTCAATACAGAATGCATAGTACAATAGCGCTGGAGGGGTTAAAAAATAATAATAATAATAATAATAATAATTTAACTCACCTTAATCCACTTGTTCGCGCAGCCGGACAGATGAAGACAGAAGAGATGCCGGCTGCGCGAACAAGTGGATAAGGTGAGTTACATATTTATTTTATTTTTTTAACCCCTCCAGCGCTATTGTACTATGCATTCTGTATTCAGAATGCTATTATTTTCCCTTATAACCATGTTATAAGGGGAAATAATACAATCTACACAACCTTGAACCCAAACCTGAACTTCTGTGAAGAAGTTCGGGTCTGGGTACCACGTTCAGTTTTTTATCACGCGAATGCAAAACACATTGCAGTTGCAAAACTGACTGCAATTGCGTACCTACTCGTGCGGGTTTGCCGCAGCGCATCCGGACCTTATCCGGACACGCTCGTGTGAAAGAGGCCTAAGGGGTTAATATTCTCAATGTTTGATTTATCTTTTTATTTATTTTTGTCTTATTGTTATTCCGTTTGATTTCTATTTATTTTTACTTATTTTCTTTCATTGTTATTTCATCTATTTTTATTGATTTCACTTTTAAATCAATCGCTTCAATTTATACTTTTAATTTTTTATTTCAGGTTCTGAAAGTAATGTTCATTTATTATATTTTCACGTAACTTTTGCTACATTTTGCATACATTTTATTGCATTTCTTTCTTATCAATTTTGGTTTATCTCTTTTTTTATTATATTTATGCTTAAAGGATAACTGTCACATTTAGACCCTAATTTCAATTTTCATATATGTAGTTACTAATAACATGATATTCCAGAATCAGTTACTATTAGACTGACTTACCCCATATTTAATAAGATTCAGCCCTTAGCAACCAGTCTGCATAAAACTGCAATCTCACTATTCAGTTAAGATGGCCGCCACTGCCCTCACCCTGAGGCTAATCCCGCCTGCCCTCACTAGCCAGTAACAATAGCCACCCAAAAGTGTCAGTAACCAGAGCCCTCCCCTAAAGGGTTAATCTCCTGCAGCACAAAGGGGTCCTCTTACCACATGTTGCTTTCATTTATACACTGAGCAGACGGCAGATCTCCCTTCCCTGGTCTGCGCTGCTCCAACTCTGCTTCTCCAGCTCTGCTGAGTGAGGGAGCGTCTGCCAAGTGCAGGGACAGGGAGAAGTGCACACAGCCCAGGCACTGTTATCAGCTGCTGGGGAGGACCTGGCTTTAATCATTTACTTACAGTCCCTGGCTGTCAGTAATGTGACCCTGCACGCTGCGTGCTCCGTCTATCAACAGATAGACGGACCATGCCTAGCAATCCTATTTTAAGCACAGGTAAAAGTAGGCAGTACAGGGGACAAAAATGTGGAATTAAGGGGTAATTAAATACACAGTGAAAAGTTGAAATAGGGCCACCAAGGAGATATTAATGACCACAATCCAATACTCCCAAAAAAAAAAAAATACGACAGTTATCCTTTAATCTATATTATTATTTTTTGTTCATATTATATAAAACTTTTATTTTATCTTTACTTTTATTTTCACATGCTTTTGCCCTAAGGACCCTAGAAATAAAAACTGAAATAAGGAGTCATATTTTTTATTTTTATTTTCTTGTATATACTTTACATTATTTTATTTTTCATTTCATTCTGTTTTAGTGTTTTTTTTTTTTTCATTTGGTCTAATGGGCCATATGGGTGACAGCCATAGTTACGTAATTCCTACAGTTGAAAAAAAAAGCCATAAGTCCATCAAGTTCAACCACGGGATGGGTGGGGAGTGAATTTTAGAAAAGAGGAGTGAGACCCAGACTTCTACACAACCATGATGGCTACCATGACAGTTCCTCAAAAGGATAACGTCATTTGATTTGTGGAGAACATATGTATCTATCTTAATTTTCGAGGAAGCTTCATTCTAGAAATACTCCATATTTCCAGGCTGTAATACAGTATACAACTGGTGCCACGCTGATCTATAGCTTCCTATCGTGAAAAGTGGAACTGCAATTTCACCATAAAATGCTCAAATAGTTAACTTATATAAAAAATGGGATTCCCCAGGGTCCTAGTGTCTGTCACATAGGAGTTACTAACTTGGATGACCTAAATTCATTGATTTATTGTATTACCGATTCCTGGCTGCTACGCTGCCTTCATATAGATACTGTGTATCTGCTTCGTAGACCATATGTAGGTCAACCCTCCCTCCCAGTGCCCGGTTTGCATCTCTCAGCCTCAAACATAAGTCTCATGCTCCTTTCTACCTGTGCGTAATGGAGAGGCAGTCTACTGTCCAGCAAATACAACTCTTCTCTTGCAGCACTGGGGCCCTCAGTTCGAATCCCATCAAGACAATATCCATACAGAGTCTGTATGTACAGTCCAAAAAATCATAAGGGTAGCTTATCATGAAGGTCCATCACTATGGGCCCCACCAAATTAGCGGTGCATCACATTGCTAGGTCATCACAGCGGCCACTGGTATCAGCATCATAAACGCATTCCCTGGAATCTTGTATAGCAGCTTCATGCAGTGAAGAACCAACGACGTCTTCCCTTCATTCTCGGGATCGGTGAGGGTCCTTCCGATCACAGACTGAAGGCCTATCCTAGCAATAGGCTATTACTTTATACTTTATCGTCTGTTCCTCCTGAATGAAGGAACCTAAACATGTCTGTGCGGGACGGCGGCAGTCTACTGTATAGCGATAGAACCTCCTATGATCACCTGTATTAGGGCTCATTCACACGACTGGACCGCAAAACACGGGTGCCGCCCCGTGTGCCTTCCGCAATTTGCGGAACGGAACAGGAGGCCCATTATAGAAATGCCTATTCTTGTCTACAAAACATACAAGAATAGGACATGACTCATAATTTTTGCGGGGCCACGGAACGGAGCAACGGATGCGGACATGCTTCTCGGATGTGGACCAAAACCACGGTCGTGTGCATGGGCCCTTAGATGGTGGGAGATCAGTGGTTGGCTGGTAGCCTCAATTAATACCCCCATTGGGGGGGTGACAAGGAGGATATGCATCCATTAAATCCTAGTACTCTGTGTATGCAGGTACAGCGGTGGGGTTGCGGACAGTTACCATGGGTTAAGTAAAACCAGGTAATTTTTCCAGTTTGGTCTCCACCGCTCTATAAAAGTGACTTTGCGCAAAGCAATTATCTATAAAGTAATGGTCGTGGTATGAGGATTTCTGGTCCCCCGGGGAGTCATATCCACTTAGAGCTGAGCGAAGAAGCCGGTATTACAGCGGCGATTCTCTGAACATGTATTTAATTAGGCTTCTCGGCTAATTTCTAGGGTGGATTTACTAGTTCAAAGGAAAAATATCAAAGGAAAGGCATTTATCGTGGGAGATAAATCAGGGTCCCCAACACCCAGTATACGCACCCATGGTAGTCACTGGTAATTGCCTGGGTGAGAAAGGCTAGCTTAAAGGTCCCTTACGTATTGCAGCTACTGAGATAGTATTATGGGCTGATGAGTTCAGAACATTTTATCTGGGAATACAGCATTCTGCTCCTCCTGTCTCATGAGTAGAATTCAAGAAGGACAGTAAAGACTGACACAGAAAATTATGGGTGTAATGAACCTAACAATGTTAAAGCGGCTGTGTCACCAGTATCAACCCTATTAAACCAGATATACTGCCTGGTAGGGCTCATCATGCTGATTAAAACTATACCCTTCTTTTATCTGTATGCTAAACAGCTGCTGAGATGCCTGCTTTTTATTTATCTGCAAATGAGACGTTTGAGCACCAGGAGGGGGGGCTGGACCCTTTGAGCACTGCTTTGCAACACCCCCTGTGCTCTGGACACTTCCCCCTCGACTTTATTGACAGGGCAAGACATGCTGAGGGCAGAGCTGTGTCCTAGCATCTACATATCATATACACTATGTACTATAGCTTCACCACACTGAGATCTGCTCAGAAAGGTAATCTACATATCACTGCTTTATTCACAGGCACAACATATGATTATACAGACACCAAAAATATGCATTAGCTTATAAGCATAGAAAAGACATACTTCTCTATATGGTAATGCTATAGTATAGTGGTAAGTAGATCATTTTGCATGTAGAGATCCCAGGATTGAATCCTGGCAGAGACTAATATAAACTTGTTTTTCAGTTTTTTTATTTAACCCGTAATAAAAAGCTATACTAAAATAATATATAATCATACAATAAAAATAAAAGGCCTTACTATATTGAGAATGGTGTCTTTTTGCACATTTAAGGTGCAGATTTTGTTGAAAAGGGGTTTTGCTGCAAAAATCTGCAACTTTTCCCTGCTCATGTCACGCCAGGTGGCAGAAAAAGGGGGCGTGGCATGGTGTGGAAAATGGTCTTAAACCAAGCGCTAGTTATGTAGAGACCTGTGCAGATCTCAGTGTGGTGAAGCTATAGTACATAGTGTATATGATATGTAGATGCTAGGACACAGCTCTGCCCTTAGCATGTCTAGCCCTGTCAATCAAGTAGAGGGGGGAGTGTGCAGAGCACATGGGGTGTTACAAAGCAGTGCTCAAAGGATTCAGCCCCACCTCCAGATGCTCCAACTTCTCATTTGCATATGAATAAAACACTGATTTCTCTGCAGGTGAAATCGGGGACTTTTGGTTGATGGTTGCCATCAAAAATCTGTTAGGTGGACTTCACACTAAAGTTATTTTGAACCAAAACCTGTAGTGAAGCCTACACAGAGATGAGGTATAATGGAAAGGTCTTCACCTGTTCTGTGTTTTGGCTCACAAAAACTGATGGAAATAACTGACTAAATAACTGAAGTGTGAACTCAGCCTAACCAAGACAGCAGCAGCAACCCTATGAAACTGTTAGGGTTGAGCCTGCTGATTCAACTGAAATCAGGATGGTGAAAATCCGTTCCAGAAAAAACTGATGAAAACAAGGTCTTCAGTGCATCAAGGGGCAGACCATAACCCTTCGGCACACCTAAGCTCCTCTGCTTTCTTGTATTTACCACACCCCCACCCCGCTCCTCAGTGCACTGATTTGCCCTGATTCTCGTATGGAATGAAACACTTGTTTATTTGTTCTGGAATGGTACAACAGATTTTTGTTTTAATCAACAGGATAAACCCTTATAGGGTTGATTCTGCTGGCGGGTCCTCTTTCAAAATTCGAATTTTTTTTTTACGGGGAATGCAAGAAGATTCAATAGGCCCCATTGCAATTAGTCCAAGTGCAATCATCCTCAATATTTGTTTTATTGAGTGTTCTGTTTGTTTCTCTTTGGTGAGAAAATCTGAGTCGTCCAAACTGTAACGTTTCATAATTTCTTTATTTTTTTGCACATTTTTTGGCTATGACTCATTTCTCTATTAGCGACGATTCTAAATAAACATGGCTGATTAATGGCGCTCTGTGGATGCGATTGGAGATTCCTAGCCATATAAACAAGCACAGGGCCGGGAACTGGACAATCTGAACCGCTCCATGCGCCACCGGGCCGCTAATCACAGCTGGAATGTCGGCACAGGAAATAATCGTAATTAGCAGAGTGACTCTAGGAACTCAGGAAAAATAGAGACCTATTGCTTCTAATGGTAATGGACTTTTCTCAGGGAAAATCCGTGCTCATCTTACAGAGCAATGCCCCTTTAAATCCAAAAACAACAGCAAAAAATATGAATTAAAGCATTTTTTTGAAAATTTATCACTTGTATCGTATTTCTTGGGCTCGTCACCAAACTTCCCCAGAAATCCTGAAGCCAAAACTGACCAAAATAAGGAACCATTATTGAGATGTCCATGTCCATCCTTGCGTAATACGGCAAATTTAGCCTTCAGGACTCAGGAAAAGTTTCCAAGAATAGATATAACCAAGAAACGATTGATTAGAATTTTTGGCAGCTTGACAGAAGAGAATTCATGGAGATGTTTTTTCTGCTGATCTTGGAATTAAAGGGAAAGTGCTATTGGATCTGGAATGATGGCCGATGGTTGTCATCTAACTTTCCCAGAAACAGATAACAAAAATATTTACAGGACCGATAGTCATTTTTGATATAAAACATTTTTTGGAAATAAATGGCCAAATATGTTCTCTTAGTTGCACCTAGAAGGTGACACACCCCGATCTACTCGAACTTGAGGAGATCTTGTAGTGTAAATCTTTGGTTTTGGATGGTAAGTGACAAGTAGGCAAGAGCAGCTGGCAAATGGCAAATGTTGGCACATGCCAGGGCATTCTGGGCTTTAGGGGCCTATGGCCATCTAGAAAAACATGATTGTCAGGTTTGGGTATGGAAAACTGGGAGCCCACGATGATATTCAGTCGGCCAAGAGCCAGTGGTCACCTGGAGCCAAGCCTGGAGACCAGGATTGAGACCCAGATCTAGATGGATAATTGTTTCATGAGGACAGTAGGGAAAGAGAGGGGGATAGTTGTGAGAAGCTTGAGGGTGGGGGCAGGTATACAGTTTAAGACTTTATCTTGGTTCTCCTCCATTTCAGAACATTCCTCCCACAGTACTCACTTCTCCTCGCTTGTGTCTGGTTCTCATCTCCAGATGCCTAGACACTGGTATATCCAGACTACGGCCCTGACCTTTTCAGCTGACCAACCTGAGACTTGACATTCCCTCCAGACCCCCACCCTTCCCGTGTCCTGCAGTTTATGAAAGAAAAAGACAAGAGGTGAACTTAATACAACACAACCGCCATGTAACGCCTCGGAGGAAGCGTTCTGATGGATTCTTGCTGTTCTGACACCTTTCAAAATCCAAACCTGCAGAAAAAAAGCAAAAGTGACCACAAAGGAGTAAACAGGAACGTTCCCCGACAGTGGCGGTGCCGACCCATACCTCTGACAATAGAGTCTGGATTATAGTAATTATAGTAATTAAAGGCGAGGTGGCAAGTTTTATATATATATATATATAACTAGATAATTATGGGGGTTCCGAATGCTGGTACCTTCACCGATTCTGAATGGGCGTCCTGTTCCCATTTTCTGATGGAGTAACAGGTGGTGCATGTGTCCTACCTCTCCATTCATTCTCTAAAGGAATGCCAGAAGTAGCCGAGTACAGCAACATGTCCCTTCTGGGCACTTTACACTGCCGCTCCTCGATCTTCAGAACGGCCTACCATTTAAAAGAATAAGAGGCAGAAAGGACACAGTGTGAACAGATCCTTATAGTATATTCTTGTACATAGGAGCAGTATTATAGTAGTTATATTCTTGTACATAGGAGCAGTATTATAGTAGTTATATTCTTGTACATAGGAGCAGTATTATAGTAGTTATATTCTTGTACATAGAGGGCAGTATTATAGTAGTTATATTCTTGTACATAGGATCAGTATTATAGTAGTTATATTCTTGTACATAGGAGCAGTATTATAGTAGTTATATTCTTGTACATAGGAGGCAGTATTATAGTAGTTATATTCTTGTACATAGGAGACAGTATTATAGTAGTTATATTCTTGTACATAGGAGCAGTATTATAGTAGTTATATTCTTGTACATAGGAGGCAGTATTATAGTAGTTATATTCCTGTACATAGGAGCAGTATTATAGTAGTTATATTCTTGGACATAGGAGCAGTATTATAGTAGTTATATTCTTGGACATAGGAGCAGTATTATAGTAGTTATATTCATGTACATAGGAGCAGTATTATAGTAGTTATATTCTTGGACATAGGAGCAGTATTATAGTAGTTACATTCTTGGACATAGGAGCAGTATTATAGTAGTTATATTCTTGTACATAGGAGGCAGTATTATAGTAGTTATATCCTTGTACATAGGAGCAGTATTATAGTAGTTATATTCTTGTACATAGGGGCAGTATTATAGCAGTTATATTCTTGGACATAGGAGCAGTATTATAGTAGTTATATTCTTGGACATAGGAGTAGTATTATAGTAGTTATATTCTTGGACATAGGAGCAGTATTATAGTAGTTATATTCTTGGACATAGGAGTAGTATTATAGTAGTTATATTCATGGACATAGGAGCAGTATTATAGTAGTTATATTCTTGGACATAGGAGCAGTATTATAGTAGTTACATTCTTGGACATAGGAGCAGTATTATAGTAGTTATATTCTTGTACATAGGAGGCAGTATTATAGTAGTTATATCCTTGTACATAGGAGCAGTATTATAGTAGTTATATTCTTGTACATAGGGGCAGTATTATAGCAGTTATATTCTTGTACATAGGAGGCAGTATTATAGTAGTTATATTCTTGTACATAGGATCAGTATTATAGTAGTTATATTCATGGACATAGGAGCAGTATTATAGTAGTTATATTCTTGGACATAGGAGCAGTATTATAGTAGTTATATTCCTGTACATAGGAGCAGTATTATAGTAGTTATATTCTTGGACATAGGAGCAGTATTATAGTAGTTATATTCTTGGACATAGGAGCAGTATTATAGTAGTTATATTCTTGGACATAGGAGCAGTATTATAGTAGTTATATTCTTGGACATAGGAGCAGTATTATAGTAGTTATATTCTTGGACATAGGAGGCAGTATTATAGTAGTTATATTCTTGGACATAGGAGCAGTATTATAGTAGTTATATTCTTGGACATAGGAGTAGTATTATAGTAGTTATATTCATGGACATAGGAGCAGTATTATAGTAGTTATATTCCTGTACATAGGAGGCAGTATTATAGTAGTTATATTCTTTTACATAGGAGCAGTATTATATTAGTTATGTTCTTGTACATAGGAGCAGTATTATATTAGTTATGTTCTTGTACATAGGAGAAGTATTATAGTAGTTATATTCTTGTACATAGGAGTAGTATTATAGTAGTTATATTCTTGTACATAGGAGCAGTATTATAGTAGTTATATTCTTGTACATAAGAGCAGTATTATAGTAGTTATATTCTTGTACATAGGAGCAGTATTATAGTAGTTATATTCTTGTACATAGGAGGCAGTATTATAGTAGTTATATTCTTATACATAGGAGTAGTATTATAGTAGTTATATTCTTGTACATAGGAGCAGTATTATAGTAGTTATATTCTTGTACATAAGAGCAGTATTATAGTAGTTATATTCTTGTACATAGGAGGCAGTATTATAGTAGTTATATTCTTATACATAGGAGTAGTATTATAGTAGTTATATTCTTGTACATAGGAGCAGTATTATAGTAGTTATATTCTTGTACATAAGAGCAGTATTATAGTAGTTATATTCTTGTACATAGGAGGCAGTATTATAGTAGTTATATTCTTGTACATAGGAGGCAGTATTATAGTAGTTATATTCTTGTACATAGGAGGCAGTATTATAGTAGTTATATTCTTATACATAGGAGCAGTATTATAGTAGTTATATTCCTGTACATAGGAGGCAGTATTATAGTAGTTATATTCTAGTACATAGGAGCAGTATTATAGTAGTTATATTCTTGTACATAGGAGCAGTATTATAGTAGTTATATTCTTGTACATAGGAGCAGTATTATAGTAGTTATATTCTAGTACATAGGAGCAGTATTATAGTAGTTATATTCTTGTACATAGGAGTAGTATTATAGTAGTTATATTCTTGTACATAGGAGCAGTATTATAGTAGTTATATTCCTGTACATAGGAGCAGTATTTTTGTAGTAATATTCTTGTATGTGGGACATTTTATTATAGTAGGTATGTAACTGGGCTTAGCGCTGCACCACTTGCTAAAGCTGTCATTCATGCGGATTGATTGTTTTTTCTTCTCTCGTATGATGACTTCTCTGGACTGTGGTTTGATGACATTACTAGTCTCAGCCTCAGTTGGAGTCCAGAACACTCCCGGTCAGCTCCTGCTGCAATTTCCAGGTTTTTTCTTCCTGAAGAGACATTTAAAATACTTTGTGAAACTTTAATGAAGTCTGTTCCCCTCTGCTTCTCTCCACAGTAAAGACTTTTAATTCACTTATAAGCAGAACAGAACTTGTGCACTGAGACATAATAGATTTTCCATCAACTTGATGGAAACTCACAAATTGCCCTTCCTGCTTTTCCACCTCTGTAAACTCTCTTCACACCATCGAAGGCACCTTATTACATTCCAGAATGGGGGTAATTTGGTGTTTGGTACGTGATAGAAGACATATAGCAGCGATCTTATCTGCACACTGCCCCTGCGCCATGAATAGGAGTCCCATCTCTACGTATTCCGCATGAATGGACGGGTCATGGTGATTTTCTTGTCCACAATCTTATGCAGCAAATCTGTGACTATGTCTTTGCTCATTTATAATTGGATGACTTGTAGACATTCAATTTACTCATTCAATTACTCTGGAAAAAGCCTGTCATTCTTTGGCCATAGAATACATGGGCAAATACAGATGTGGCAGAGCTGAACTTGTCACAGTGGTCGCTCTTGCAGTTGAGACACCTGCAACTCAGTTTATTGTTTTTGCTGTACAAAAATACTTTGTTTATATGTGGCTATTCGTATTGAGAGAATCGACGTGTCCAAAGCGGACTGGGATTCGAATTTCAGGGAAAATAAAATTTGTCGCAAAGCTGAATTTCCTAGTGCTTCTTGGTAACGAATCGATTTTCTCAAAAATGGGGTAAAAAAAAAATCATACTCCCCTCATCCGTTTGAGTGAGAAGACCCCCCCCGCCGCCATCTTGTTTGAAGATCCCGGGCGGTGACGTATGACGTCACCAGGCTGCCCAACGTGATGACGTCATCACGCGCTGTGCGAGATGTCGCGCAGGATCTTCAATCAAGATGGCGGGCTCTTCGCGATGAAATGGGGGTAAGTATGATTTTTAATTTTTTTTGCTTATTATCAACCTTTTTTTTAATGTCAGATGCTGCGATCAGCGTTAGGCTACTTTCACACTTGCGTTCGGAGCGGATCCGTCTGATGTTTCATCAGACGGATCCGCTCCGATAATGCAGACGTTCGCATCCGTTCAGAACGCGTCTGCATTAAAACTTAGAAAATTTTCTAAGTGTGAAAGTTGTCTGAGCGGATCCGTTCAGACTTTACATTGTAAGTCAATGGGGAACGGATCCGCTTGAAGAATGAAGATTGAGCCATATGGTGTCATCTTCAAGCGGATCCGTCCCCATTGACTTACATTGTAAGTCTGGACGGATCCGCTCGCCTCCGCACAGCCAGGCGGACACCCGAACGCTGCAAGCAGCGTTCAGGTGTCCGCTCACTGAGCGGAGCGGAGGCTGAGCGCTGGCAGGCGGATGCATTCTCAGTGGATCCGCCTCCATAGAGAATGCATCAGGGCTGGACGGCTGCGTTCAGGACCGCTCGTGAGCTCCTTCAAACGGAGCGCACGAGCGGACACCCGAACGCTAGTGTGAAAGTAGCCTAAAACGCGGCATCTGAGGGGTACAATGACGTGGATCGATGCAATCGCCGTTCCATGTCATTGCACCCACTACTTACAAAGAAATGCACTTTGTGACAAAGTAATTTGTCATGAAGCAAATATTTTTCTAAAATTCAGCAAAGTAGCTGAATCGAATTTTCAAGAATTTTGCTCAGCACTACTGGCTATTAAAGATGAGCGAACATCTTAAAATTAGTTTTGTCGAATTTTTACAAAAAATAAGATTTGTGTCAGAATTGATTCCACACAAATCAAAAGCACTCCAATTGCACTTAAAATTGGTATATGGCACTCTGAGATCTCCTGAAGCTCATATTTTTATCTTGTCATTCCCTTTTTTCTATATCCTTTTTTTTCTCTCCCCCCTCCCCCATTACGCTAAGCTTTTGAATGCAATGACAGGAATAGTAAATAAGTAAGTTTTACAGCGTTAACAGACAGCGTGTTTAAAAGCACAGTGCGCCATCACATGTGTTATGGTTTTTAATAATACAGAGATTCCAAAAATTGTCCCTTATCGGGAGCAGATGTTTAAACACACAGTGTTTTGGAAACAAAACTGTGGCTTGTTCTCAACAAGTGTTCCAAAAATTATGCCTGCCCCTGTTTTTACACACAAATTATAGTGTCAGAAGAAACTGTGTCTTGTTCTGAACAAACCTGGATATATTGTGCCTTTTAATTTGGAGCAGCAGTAGTACAGTGTGGAGTGGAAGAGATAAGTTGTTTAGGGGTAATAGTAGTTGCGATAGCAGTACAACATTGAACAGACTGTGTTGGAGGAGTAGAGTAATAGTAGTAGTGGTGGTCATGTAGGGGTAATGGTAGTGGCAGTATGGATCATGGGAATGGCGTTAGGGAGATTAGCAGAGGTGAACAGCAGCTGAAGTGATGGTGACAGTAGCAGCCATATAGTACAGAACTTGATGGTAGGCAGGCAGAAAGTGGCAGAGGCATGATAGCGGCAGCAGCAGCCATCCATTACAGAACATTATGGTAGACATGCATACAGCAGCAGTGGCAAGATAGGTTACTGCCAACAAGGACTGACCTAATCATTGGGCTCATCCAAAAAAGAGTGAAAATCGTCTTTGATCCATGCCTCATTTCTTTGATCTATGCCTCATTTTTATTTTGTCAAAAGTTATGTTTTGGACACTGGCGGAGGACAACTTCATCTTTTTGGGGTATCGCAACACCTCCTGCCATCCCGAAAACCCTCTCTGAGAAGACACTGGCTGGACAAGACAGAGAGAACATGCTGGGCAAGTTCCAGCCACTGTTTCAATCTGGCAGCCCAGAAGACCATGGGGTCAGGGAACACGGTATGCATCGGAGAAAATACACCGTCCAAGTAGGACTGAACTTGGTTCTTCAGGTGGTACATCTTTGTTTGCCGATTTACCTTTGCCTGGTGTGGCACATTAAAAAACGACTCCATTATGTTGATGATGCTGAACTGATTGCTGCTGTGGTTTTTGCTATTTGTGGTAGTGATAATGGTAGGAGGTGGGTGACTTGGTGGGGGAACCTCCTGGTCATACACACGGGCAACAGGCGTCTGCTTAATGAACACTGCAGCAAGCTGCGTACAGTGTTTCCTGTTAATAAAGTAATTTGGCTTCCCTTTTGAAAACAGGAAAATATTCACCCATTTTGCTATGATATCGACGGTCTAAAACCCTGGCTATCAATTTATCGTCAGACTGCTTGATGCTAACAATACGCTTGTCAGTGCAGTGTCCCACTGCTATGGCAGAGGTTCCCTGCAAAAATAGTTTTATGTGTAGGCTCATAAATGATCAAAAATGTGTGATATACAGTGGGATGCGAAAGTTTGGGCAACCTTGTTAATCGTCATGATTTTCCTGTATAAATCGTTGGTTGTTATGATAAAAAATGTCAGTTAAATATATCATATCGGAGACACACACAGTGATATCTGAGAAGTGAAATGAAGTTTATTGGATTTACAGAAAGTGCTATAATTGTTTAAACAGAATTAGGCAGGTGCATAAATTTGGGCACCACAAAAAAGAAATGAAATCAATATTTAGTAGATCCTCCTTTTGCAGAAATTACAGCCTCTAAACGCTTCCTGTAGGTTCCAATAAGAGTCTGGATTCTGGTTGAAGGTATTTTGGACCATTCCTCTTTACAAAACATCTGTAGTTCATTCAGGTTTGATGGCTTCCGAGCATGGACAGCTCTCTTTAAGTCACACCACAGATTTCCCATTATATTCAGGTCTGGGGACTGAGAGGCCATTCCAGAACGTTGTACTTGTTCCTCTGCATAAATGCCTTAGTGGATTTTGAGCAGTGTTTAGGGTCGTTGTCTTGTTGAAAGATCCAGCCCCGGCGCAGCTTCAGCTTTGTCACTGATTCCTGGACATTGGTCTCCAGAATCTGCTGATACTGAGGGGAATCCATGCGTCCCGCAACTTTGACAAGATTCCCAGTCCCTGCACTGGCCCCACAGCCCCACAGCATGATGGAACCACCACCATATTGTACTGTAGGTAGCAGGTGTTTTCTTGGAATGCTGTGTTCTTTTTCCTCCATGCATAACGCCCCTTGTTATGGCCAAATAATTCAATCTTAGTTTCATCAGTCCACAGCACCTTATTCCAAAATGAAGCTGGCTTGTCCAAATGTGCTTTAGCCAGACCTCAAGCGGCACTTTTTGTGCTGTGGGCGGAGAAAAGGCTTCCTCTGCATCACTCTCGCATACAGCATCTCCTTGTGTAAAGTGCGGCGAATGGTTGAACGATGCACAGTGACTCCATCTGCAGCAAGATGATGTTGTAGGTCTTTGGTGCTGGTCTGTGGGTTGACTCTGACTGTTCTCACCATTCATCGCTTCTGTCTATCGAGATTTTTCTTGGTCTGCCACTTCGAGCCTTAACTTGAACTGAGCCTGTGGTCTTCCATTTCCTCAATATGTTCCTAACTGTGGAAACAGACAGCGGAAATCTCTGAGACGGCTTTCTGTATCCTTCCCCTAAACCATGATGGTGAACAATCTGTGTCTTCAGGTCATTTGAGAGTTGTTTTGAGACCCCCATGTTGCTACTCTTCAGAGAAAATTAAAAGAGAAGGGAAACTTACAATTGACCCCCTTAAATTCTCTTTCTCATAATTGGATTCCCCTGTGTATGTAGGTCAGGGGTCACTGAGCTTACCAAGCCAATTTGAGTTCCAATAATTAGTTCTAAAGGTCTTGGAATCAATAAAATGACAACAGTGCCCAAATTTATGCACCTGCCTAATTTTGTTTAAACAATTATAGCACACTTTCTGTAAATCCAATAAACTTCATTTCACTTCTCAGATATCACTGTGTGCGTCTCCTATATGATATATTTAACAGATATTTTTTATCGTAACAACCAACGATTTATACAGGAAAATCATGACGATTAACAAGGTTGCCCAAACTTTCGCATCCCACTGTAACTATGCATTTTCTGTGTACCAAGCACCTAAGAGTTAATAGGCCATAATAATCAGCCACTAGGTGGGGCTGTTTCCTCTCCTCATAATTGTGCAGAATTTGTAGGAGTCTAGACAGAGGACTGAGTAGAGCACATGCTAAGCGGCAGAGCTAAGAATCAAATTATCCCTGGATTAGGCCAGCCAGAGCAAGGCAAAAGAAAGACCAGCTAAAGCTTAAAAAAAAAAGCATACCAGTGTTACAAGGAGGCGCGAGCAGAGGCCCTGTGGAGATAAACTGCTTGACAATAAGTTTATGGATTCTATAGGAAACATTGTCCAGTAAGAGTAAGGCTTATGACATTGGACAAATTTAAACAAGGCACAATTCAGATTTGCCCACTATACTATATCCTTCTGAGGAAACCTATAGTAACTTTAAACGTGAGTATGGCAAACTGTACAAAAGAGTATAGTCTGATGTTAGGGTTTGCCCTGTGGTTGCATCATGCAAGAGAAAAATGAAAGATGATTATTGGTCGTCATAGTCAGTCTCGTCGTCATCATCATCATCATCAGCCTCATCCTCCTCCACCACCAACTCCTCCTCCTTCTTCTCCAGTGGTAGCTCCTCAATCTACTACTCCATTTCCTCCTCCATTGGACATTCTCCATGTGGGTCCCCACCAGCTACAGGTTGGCCATCAAGTTGCAGAAGCTATTCCTCTTCCTTCATCCTTTGATACTGAGATCAGCATTTTATTAGTTGTATTAATGAAGTTCATGCTAAGCAAAGGTGAAAAGAAGTTAATCTCCTATTACATTTTTGTCTATTTCAGCATGTCCAAGAACGTGGGATAACATCACTTGCTGGCCAGCTGCAGCAGAAGGAGAAATGGTGGTTCTTCCTTGCCCAGATTACTTTATCCTTTTTGCTTCTGGAAAAGGTAAATATAATATATTAACGTGATCTCTCAGTGAAGTAGAGAGTGCTACTTTGGGCATTATTTTTATCTGTTAAAGGGGTTCCTTTATCTGCCAAGAGTATCCCAAACACTGCATATTTTTCCCGGTTTTTCCATGTCAGCACTTTCCTTCCTCTGTTCTCTGCATTGCTGCATTCTCTCAGAATGTTTACATGCAGAACTTCCTGGTTTCATCAGCATCCTGCTGGGTTTCCCGACCAAATTCAGCATGCTTTGCTCTGTAATGTTTCTCAAGGCTTGCCGTGAGAAACATTACAGAGCAAAGCATGCAGGATTTGTTTAGAAAATCTGACAGGAACCTGATGAAAACATGAAGTTCTGCATGTAAACATCCTGCCAGGATGCAGTGATGCTGAGAACAGGGGAAGGAAAGTGCTGACACGCAAAACTGGTATATGGGTTAAAAATATGCATGGTTTGTGGTACACTGAGGAGATAAAAAATAATCTTTAGGAAACTGGAGAACCCCTTTAAACTTATTTTCTTATTCACCAAAATTACTATAAAATATATTTTTCATTAGACCTCAGATCAGACCAGCAATCAGACCCCCAATGTTAATCAGACCTCAGCTCACAACCCCAATCAGACCTCCAGTGTTAATAAGACCCTCAATCAGAGCTCAGATCAGACCCCCAATGTTAACAATACCCCAATAAGACATCAAATCAGACCCCAATATGAATGACCCCCAGACCTCGGATAAGAGCCCAATATAAATAAGACCCCCCCCCCCATGCCTCAGATCAGACTCCATGCCTAAAAATTAAACTTGCCTCTCCTGCTCCGGACACCACAGCTCCTCACCTCCAGCGCTCTCTCTCTCTTCTTCTTCCTGCCGTTGGCTGTGCTGTGACCAGACATGCACACGGTGAGGTCACAGAGCGCCCTCACGCTGTGCGCAGTCACAGCACAGCTGACAGCAGAGGACCAAGAAGTGGTGAGTACAGAGCCCGGGGAGCGCTGCATTCACCGCTTCCCGGTCCTCCGGTACTAATGAGCGCTTCCTACTTTGGGGGAAAAAAGTGCGTCTTATGGGGCAAAAATGACAGTTATTTCTCTCCTTCAGGATCTGGCACAGAAAGCACTGTAGGTGTCTAATGTTTACCATTGTCAGCCATATTATTTCTAATTGACTTCTCTTTTATGTTACTTAGAGAATTCTTCCCCCTCTCTCTCTTCTCCCACGCTGTCGACCTCAGTCAGTTAACCCACACATATGTGGTGATCGGGGCGGTCTCAAAGGACACGATAGTTGCTCCTGCTGAAAAGGGGTCTATACCAATGGGACTGATATCTTAGACTTTTGTGCCCTACAGATCTTATTATTACTTGTTGAGCCCTGTTAATTAATTGTTTTATAAATGGTGCTGTTATTTGGTAACAGTACAGCATGCTGGTATTATTTAAACTGTATATGGCAGTATTTATTCAGCCATTCTTTGGCTCTCAGCTATGTAACCAGGCCTGTTCAGGACCAGTCATAGACTTTTATGTCTCTGACACCTCACTTCTTTGGGAGTTTTTCAGATTTCAATGTAGCGTTGAGTCACGCGGATCTTCTAAAGTTTCGTTCTTGACTGCGTGTCAGCCGAGGCTGGGATTTCTGCAGACAATTGCTCTGTGTTGGCAGCGATCTTAGCAGAGAACTTAAAGCTTTCTCTTTTGATACGAAATGCAACGTTGAACAAGGGCATTGACTTGTACTACCATTGTTTGCTTCTTTACGGAGCATCTGTCTCCCTGCCAGTGAACATTTGTTTCTTCCAGAAGGTTTCTAACATAGGCCGAGTGGTGGAGAGATCCAAGAAGTTAAGAGCGAATTTCAATGAAATGTTCTCTACATCAAAGAAGAAAAGCCAATTGACACAAATTCCAACCCTTTTAATTGGTCCCACTGCGTTGAAGCTGTGTGGGCAGCCATTATGATGGATAATCATGGAGTACCTCTTGATTTTGTGGTATCACTAGGTCTTCGGCCTTTGGAATGTGAACCCAGGACACAAAGTGACTCCTTCTTCACTTCTTCTATGGGGAGAACGAGGAGGTGTCAATTATATACACATTATGATTAGATGAGCCTGTTCTTTGCCACATTTTTTGGGTTTCTAATTCCTGAAAAGTCTTTTAAGGAGGGGGATGCTGAAAAGTAGTGCCTGACTACAGCATGGATCACAAATATGTTTAGCTTATGGGTCACCCATTTATATAGGATGCACCTCCAAGTTATGGCACGTGAATAACATAAAGCATATGACCTCATCCACACACCTCAAAATAAATGGCAAGTCCAGACCACAGCTGCTTAACTAATTCAGACTCCAGACCGTGTAAACTACTTCAGACCCTTTACCAGACCTTCTAAACTACTTCAGACCCCAAACCAGACCTTCTAAACTAATACAGACACCAGAGCAGACCTTCTAAACTAATATCAAAAACAGACCAGACCCCTGAAACTAATATAGAGCACCAGTCCTCTGAAACTAATACAGACCCCAAGACCAAACCTTCTAAACTAATATACACGCTAGACCCGGACCTAAAAATAAATACAGACCCCAATCCAGACCTCCTAAGCTAATACAGACCACCAGACCCTCTAAATAAATATAAACCCTAGAACACACCCCATAAATAAATGCAGACCCGAGAACAGACCCCTAAACAAGTACAGACCCCAGACCAGATTCCTTAAATAAATACAGACCCCAGACCAAACACCATGAAAAAATTCAGACTCCAAGGCCAGACCCCCTACATTAATACAGTCCATAGACCATAAATAAATATAGACCCCAAACGAGGACTCTTAAAAAAAATTCCGACCCTAAACTAGATCCCCTGAAGATATACAAACCTCAGGACCACACTCCCGGAATGAATACTGGCTCCAGACAATCTATACTAATGCAGACCTTAACACCAGACCCCTTAAATAAAAGCAGAGCCCTGACCGCCTGAACTAACACAGACCCCAGACCAGACTGCCTGAACTAACACAGACCCCAGACCAGACTGCCTGAACTAACACAGACCCCAGACCAGACTGCCTGAACTAACACAGACCCCAGACCAGACTGCCTGAACTAACACAGACCCCAGACCAGACTGCCTGAACTAACACAGACCCCAGACCAGACTGCCTGAACTAACACAAACCCTGGACCAGACTGCCTGAACTAACACAGACCTCAGACCAGACTGCCTGAACTAACACAGACCCCAGACCAGGCTGCCTGAACTAATACAGACCCCAGACCAGACTGCCTGAACTAACACAGACCCCAGACCAGACTGCCTGAACTAACACAGACCTCAGACCAGACTGCCTGAACTAACACAGACCTCAGACCAGACTGCCTGAACTAACACAGACCTCAGACCAGACTGCCTGAACTAACACAGACCCCAGACTGCCTGAACTAACACAGACCCTGGACCAGACTGCCTGAACTAACACAGACCCTGGACCAGACTGCCTGAACTAACACAGACCCCAGACCAGACTGCCTGAACCAACACAGACCCCAGACCAGACTGCCTGAACTAACACAGACCCCAGACCAGACTGCCTGAACTAACACAGACCCCGGACCAGACTGCCTGAACTAACACAGACCCCGGACCAGACTGCCTGAACTAACACAGACCCCAGACCAGACTGCCTGAACTAACACAGACCCCAGACCAGACTGCCTGAACTAACAGACCCCAGACCAGACTGCCTGAACTAACACAGACCCTGGACCAGACTGCCTGAACTAACACAGACCTCAGACCAGACTGCCTGAACTAACACAGACCCTGGACCAGACTGCCTGAACTAACACAGACCCTGGACCAGACTGCCTGAACTAACACAGACCCTGGACCAGACTGCCTGAACTAACACAGACCCTGGACCAGACTTCCTGAACTAACACAGACCTCAGACCAGACTGCCTGAACTAACACAGACCCCAGACCAGACTGCCTGAACTAACACAGACCCCAGACCAGACTGCCTGAACTAACACAGACCCTTGACCAGACTGCCTGAACTAACACAGACCAGACTGCCTGAACTAACACAGACCCCAGACCAGACTGCCTGAACTAACACAGACCCCAGACCAGACTGCCTGAACTAACACAGTCCCGAGACCAGACCGCCCTAAGTAGACCCTGGACCAAACTCCTACACTAACATAGACCCCGGACCTGGGGAGTTATTTGTTTGCTTGGATCTCACAATCTAGAGCTTCCTTAGCGGGCCCTGCCAATCGAACATGTTATAAAAGCGCGATGAGGGACCCCACCAGTGATTAGGGACCCCAGGAGGGTCTTCATCATCATACTTAGTGGAGAATGGCTGCGCACACACAGTGTATGGTAGAAGATTTTCTGCCAGATGATTTCTAACGAGCATTTGTTGTGACACTCGTTCATCGGGAAGTCCAAATATTTGACAGGTTTAAAAATGATTGTCTGCTGCCCGCATGATTCAGTATAAAGGCGTATTCACACAACCGTGCTGCATTCTGCGGTCTGCAAATTGCGGATCTGCAAAACACAGATGCCGAACCAAACCACGTTACTGTGCATGAGCAATAAGGAAGAGCAATGTCATTGCGATTGCTTCTACCTATACTGAGGAGGAGATCGCTGCATGTAACAGCAGCGGTCTCCTCCACTAGCGAGCAGGTGATTGCCGGAAAGGAAAGATTCTTTCTTGACAATCGCCGGCAAGATCGGCCTGTGTAATGCAGCCTACAGGTGTCACATTGCTCTGCTTATCTTCTACCAATCCTGACTTCCAGTACATGACGTCTTATACCCCACGTAGTAATGTGTCCCTTGTACACATATTGCCCTACAGCCAGGTATGTAACTCATAGGGGCTGAAAAAGGGGTTAAATTGTCCCTATCCCAATTCAGTTTCTGTTTCTAGAAAAAAACTTTTTGTGTGTGATGAGCAACATTTGAAACCTAGTTCATGAGTAGAATGTCAGAACTACAGTAAAGACTGACACAGGAAGCAACATGTGGGAAAGTAAGCAAGAGTCCGGGGATGGGGAACATACCTCTACATAACAATGCAGGTTTATGTACCAAAGCAGTTAACCCTTGTGGGCTCTGTCATAGTGTCCATTTGTCACCCATAGAAGAGCTATATTTTGATGATGACCGAAAGGGTGAATAGTTCTGCATCATTTTTAAAGGGGTTCTCCTGGATCCTGAGCATGAAATCAGTGGGGGTCTGACTCCCAGCACTCCCGCCGATCATCTGTTTGAGGAGGCGCGTTACATTTTTATTTTTTTGGGCATTTTAAGATGTACCGTATTTTTTGCCCTATAAGACGCACCTAGGTTTTTGAGGAGGAAAATAAGAAAAAAAATATTTTGAACCAAAAGGTGTGCTTTTGGTGGGTTTTGACCTAATGGTGGTCTGTGGATGACACTATTATGGGGATCTGTGGATGACACACTGTTATGGAGGATCTGTGGATGGCACTGCTATGGGGGATCTGTGGATGGCACTGTTATGGGGGGATCTGTAGATGGCACTGTTATGGGGGATCTGTGGATGGCACTGTTATGGGGAGGGGATCTGTGGATGGCACTGCTATCGGGGGGGGCTGTGGATGGCACTGTTATGGGGGGATCTGTGGATGGCACTGTTATGGGGGGATCTGTGGATGGCACTGTTATGGGGGATCTGTGGATGGCACTGTTATGGGGGGATCTGTGGATGGCACTGTTATGGGGGATCTGTGGATGGCACTGTTATGAGGGGGAATATGTGGATGGCACTGTTATGGGGGACCTGTGGATGACACATATATAGCATCCTTATGCTATATATGTGTCATCCACAGATCCCCCCCCCCCATAACAGTGTCCCCCAATACACCGGGCCCCTCTTCTCACAGCAGTATTCATATATAAACTGTAATCCTTAACCTCTTCTCAACTTTAGTTAAAGTAGCGCTATCCCGTGTACTACTACTTACTATCAAGCTCCTGTACGGTAGCAGGCAGAGCGGCCGGCAGCGTAAAGTCACTCACGTCACGCGCCTGCTCCGCCTGCTTCATTCATTAAGTGGGAGGAACATGCGCAGGACATGCGCTCTGCCTGCTACGGGAGCTTGATAGTAAGTAGTAGTACACGGGATAGCGCTACTTTAACTAAAGTTAAGAAGGGGCCACTTAATACGGTGGATCTGGTGATCTCTGTAATGGGGACACCCTTTTGCTCGGTTTTCCTTCCTTTGAGAGATATCTCTTTCACTGTGTTGAAGACCCATAACTGGGGCTCCACAATTATTTTGCATATCACTGTTTCCCAGGGAGCTTTGCACTTTGGATTGCTGTGTCGAGACTCTTAAATGAGGCTCCACAGTGTTTTCTGTAGCTGGTCTCCCTAAGATCAGCCATTGTTTTGTTAAAGTTAAGAAGAGGTTAAGGATTACAAGTTATATATGAATACTGCTGTGAGCGGGGGGCCCGGTGTAAGAGTACAGTGACTGCACCGGGCCCCGCGGCAATTTCAGCAGTTGCCGGCCCCCCGCCCCTCCTCCCTCCCCCTGATACATCGCCGCGCTGTGCAGCATCGCAGCCGGCGATGTATCAGTGTTAGAGATGTAAAAATGGCAGCATTCGCCCCATAAGACGCACTGCCATTTCCCCCCCACTTTTGGGCGTCTTATGGGGCGAAAAATACAGTCATTTTTTTAAATCCTATATTACCTTTTCGATTTGCAGACTGTGAAATTCCACTTCTACAAACCCAATATTGTTAATAATTCAAAGTGTGGAAAATTGTCATTTCCGCTAATCCCTGGGACATGACAGGTGCGCGTTCTTTCATCTCCGAGAAAATGACCTACATAAAACACTCTACTCCCTAACCAGTTTTTGCTACTTTTACTTTGGCAAAGTCACAGAAAAAAAAAGAAAAAAGATTTTTAAAAAAAGCAAGCTATGGTCGGCACTGTGTAATAGTAATGCTTCTATAAGGGGAGGTGGGAGAGGAGGGGGATGGAGATGAAGGAGGAAGAAGGGCTGCGGTCTCCTGTATGTCATACGGCTGAGGCTAAACAACACTGACAGCACAAATACTACAGGAGAACGGCAAGACATCATACACCCGGGACTCAAAGACTGCTGCGTGGAAATACTTTGCAGGGAACTTGAAGAAAACAATTATGTTGACATTATTTACAATTTATTTTTTACTTTTTTATGCAGCGTAAAGTTTCTTAAAAGGTAGAAAATCTTAAATAAAAAAATTAAAAAAAAAACACCTATAAATAATTTTTGATTTTTTTTTAAATGATCTGCTGACATAATGGCATAACCTTGAGGTTACATTCTGAATGATTAGTGACAACTCGTGATCAATGTGCAATGCTTTTTACTGCATTTTCATGTTTTCTTTGCCACATTTTAATCTAAAAATGACAAAGGAAATATTTTGCAAAAAAAAAAAAAGCTGATTAAATACATTAATCGAGACAGGAAGCAGAGATTTTGATGCGGAATTTGCAAAAAAAAAAATTCATTATACAACAGCTAGGCTGTTTTTAGATAATAATGGACAACCCCTTTAATGGGTCTGGGAAGCCTAGAGTCTTAAGATACTGGGGTTAAAGCACCATCTGACCATTGGTCCTTATTTTGGGGGTATTTTATTAACAGTTTTTTTTTCTCCGCTCCACCAGGGCTCAAATGTTTTCATTTTCAGGATACAGGCAGGCATGAGCATAATTATGTAGTGCAATAATTGTAGAAATTCCAAAACGGTTTTGTTGAAGAGGTTTTTGAACATTGACCCTCAAGATAGGTCATCAATACCTGATCGTTTTGGGTCGGACTCCTGAAACCCTGTCGATCAGCTGTTTAAAGAGGCTGCAGCGCTCATATTATGCCAAGCACAGCGCCATACATTGTATAGTGGCCGTACTTGGTATTGCAGCTCATTCCCCTTCACTTGAATGTGACTGAGCTGCAGAAAGGCCATGTGACCAATGGACAGGACTTCAAAGGCCTTGGCCTTGGATGCTCTGCTGGGCTCCCTGGATGTAAACTTTATGTTTGACGCCGTTGAACCTATCCCTGGCCGAGACTTGTGTCATGACAAATGGTCACGTGATGCAAGGGGAGCAGGTCACCACTGAGGCCAGCAATCGGCTGCAGTGGCGTTAAACAGGAAGTTTACATCCTGGGAGCCCAGTGGATCAGCCAAGGCCCTTGAGCAAAGGAGCTGGAAGCCAGTGATAGGGAGCAGGTAAGTAAGGTTCTCTTCGCAGGTCCACCCAAGGATGAAGGGGTTGCCATAAAGTGAAGGAAGCAGAGCCGGGAAGCAGGTAAGTATGCTCTCCTTCACTGGTCCACCCAAGGATGAAGGGGTTGCCATGAAGTGAAGGAACCAGAGTCGGGAAGCAGGTAAGTATGCTCCCCTTCACAGGTCTACCCAGGAGGAAGGGGGGGTTTGCAGCTAGGACTCATACAAGAAACCTTTCATCAGGTGAAGAGTGCAGTACCAAAAGTGCCTATCCTAAGCAAAGTCCTAGAAGAACCCTTTAACCGCCACGTTTCTATCGATGCTAACGCTATGACGCCAACTCAACGCCATCACTCAGCGCATTTGAAGACGGAATTTTAGCGTCATCGCATTAACCCTTTATCTGGAGAATCCATTTTAGAAACCGTGACGGATCTTTTGTCTTGACCGATTTATCATTTACCTCTGACCGCAGATAAATCCGCAGATTGGCAACAGGTCACACGTGCGGTTGAGTGGCGGTGGATTTAGAGGTCAGTGGAGGACACGCAGTCAGGACTGTACCTGTGGACTCCCTGTGCGCAGCGCTGTGCCCGCGTGGCCGTCTCGCAGCCTCTTATCTTCCTCTTTTCGTGCTATTTCAGGATTCTTGTTTTTAGCCTCAAAAATTAAAAGCTTGGAACTCCCCGGAGTCTATCTGTAAAAAGCTTGCAGACAGCTAATCATTTCACATACCATCTCCGTGGCTCACCGCGGTGCGTGCCTGTTTCCATCATCAGAGCCAGGTCATACTCTGTAACCTCCATGACTAATAGAGCGCAATTTTTACCATCTACTCCGATACCTGATTAATGATTTTCTAGACCTGGGAATGGATAAAACTTCTCTGTTGTGGAGATTTACTGCTCAGAGTCTGAGAAAGTAACGTATCGACCCCTGTGGGGGCTGTCATCCGGCTGTGTAGGGGTCCACCTAGTTTTCAACAGCTCTATCACAGCATAATTGTGACCTTATTGCTCATATTTGGCACTGATTAACCAAGACGTGGAGTCTAAGCAATCCCCCAGTCATTCACTCTTTACCTAATGGACCTCTGGACTTCATTTGTCTAGGGTTTAGTGGGTGGTAAACTTTTCAGTTGCCCAGGGCTCCAGTTTCCTCTGAGCCTCCAAGGATAGGAATCCCAGGAGCAAACCAATATCTCTCACCATTATTTACCGTAGGTAGTATTTAGGGATGGACTTCTGGGTTACATTTATTTTTTCAGCACTATATAGCGGTTTTACGTGGGCTGGAATTCGAAGGTATATTATCTAAAAATGGCCCTCAACTCTCCCCCATCCTCATTATCATGGAGAGGATTAGCAGAGGGGCAAGAACACATGGTGATGGGGTGGAATGAGTGTGACACTAGGTGGTAGGGCTGTGGGATGTCACGGAGGGTGTCCAGTAGGTGGCAAGGCTCTGTGGAGTAGTGGGGAGACACTAGATGGCAGGGCTTGGTGAGTCAGCAGAGACGAGAGACTAGGTGCCAGGGTTCTGTGAGGTGGCAGGGTGGAGTTACTAGGTGGTAGGGCTCTGTGGGTCAGGGAAGGTGAGAGACTAGGTGCCAGGTTCTGTAAGATGGCAGGGGTGAAACGCTAGGTGGAAAGGCTCAGTGGGGTGACAGGTGGAGTCACTAAGTGGCAGGGTGGAGTCATTAGTTGTCAGGGTTCCGTGGGCAGGTGGAATCACTGGGTGGCAGGGCTCTGTGAGTCAGTGGAGGTGAGAGACTAGGTGGAAGGGTTCTGTGAGGTGACAGATGGAGTCACTAGGTGGCGGGTGGGAGACACTGGGTGTAGTGGGGAAGTCACTAGGGGGCAGGGCTCCGTGGACTGGCAGAGGGGAGTCAATAGGTGGCAGGGTTCTGTGGGCTGGCAGGGGTAGTGACTCGGTTGCAGTGCACTGTGGGCTGGCAGTGGGGAGTCACTAGGTGGCAGGGCTCTGTGGTGTAGCAGGGGAGTCACTAGGTGGCAGGGCTCAGTGGGCTAGCGGGGAAGAGTCATTAGGTGGCAGAGCTCTGTAGGGAGAATGGTAGGCTACTTTTGCACAGCAATTCAGTGGAGGCACATGAGTGAGGTGAATGGAGGACTATGGATATGTTGCTTTTACACCTGGAGTTTCCTGGCACATACAGGGAGTGCAGAATTATTAGGCAAGTTGTATTTTTGAGGATTAATTTTATTATTGAACAACAACCATGTTCTCAATGAACCCAAAAAACTCATTAATATCAAAGCTTAATATTTTTGGAAATAGTTTTTAGTTTGTTTTTAGTTTTAGCTATTTTAGGGGGATATCTGTGTGTGCAGGTGACTATTACTGTGCATAATTATTAGGCAACTTAACAAAAAACAAATATATACCCATTTCAATTATTTATTTTTACCAGTGAAACCAATATAACATCTCAACATTCACAAATATACATTTCTGACATTCAAAAACAAAACAAAAACAAATCAGTGACCAATATAGCCACCTTTCTTTGCAAGGACACTCAAAAGCCTGCCATCCATGGATTCTGTCAGTGTTTTGATCTGTTCACCATCAACATTGCGTGCAGCAGCAACCACAGCCTCCCAGACACTGTTTAGAGAGGTGTACTGTTTTCCCTCCTTGTAAATCTCACATTTGATGATGGACCACAGGTTCTCAATGGGGTTCAGATCAGGTGAACAAGGAGGCCATGTCATTAGATTTTCTTCTTTTATACCCTTTCTTGCCAGCCACGCTGTGGAGTACTTGGACGCGTGTGATGGAGCATTGTCCTGCATGAAAATCATGTTTTTCTTGAAGGATGCAGACTTCTTCCTGTACCACTGCTTGAAGAAGGTGTCTTCCAAAAACTGGCAGTAGGACTGGGAGTTGAGCTTGACTCCATCCTCAACCCGAAAAGGCCCCACAAGCTCATCTTTGATACCATCCCAAACCAGTACTCCACCTCCACCTTGCTGGCGTCTGAGTCGGACTGGAGCTCTCTGCCCTTTACCAATCCAGCCACGGGCCCATCCATCTGGCCCATCAAGACTCACTCTCATTTCATCAGTCCATAAAACCTTAGAAAAATCAGTCTTGAGATATTTCTTGGCCCAGTCTTGACGTTTCAGCTTGTGTGTCTTGTTCAGTGGTGGTCGTCTTTCAGCCTTTCTTACCTTGGCCATGTCTCTGAGTATTGCACACCTTGTGCTTTTGGGCACTCCAGTGATGTTGCAGCTCTGAAATATGGCCAAACTGGTGGCAAGTGGCATCTTGGCAGCTGCACGCTTGACTTTTCTCAGTTCATGGGCAGTTATTTTGCGCCTTGGTTTTTCCACACGCTTCTTGCGGCCCTGTTGACTATTTTGAATGAAACGCTTGATTGTTCGATGATCACGCTTCAGAAGCTTTGCAATTTTAAGAGTGCTGCATCCCTCTGCAAGATATCTCACTATTTTTGACTTTTCTGAGCCTGTCAAGTCCTTCTTTTGACCCATTTTGCCAAAGGAAAGGAAGTTGCCTAATAATTATGCACACCTAATATAGGGTGTTGATGTCATTAGACCACACCCCTTCTCATTACAGAGATGCACATCACCTAATATGCTTAATTGGTAGTAGGCTTTCGAGCCTATACAGCTTGGAGTAAGACAACATGCATAAAGAGGATGATGTGGTCAAAATACTCATTTGCCTAATAATTCTGCACTCCCTGTATGCCAAGTGTAAATTGCAAACACAGTTAGAATGTAGTCTAAGGTAGCACAATGTAGGACAGTTGTGTTGGTGGTGGAGGGCAAGGGACATACTTTGGGAGGCAGGGCTCTGTGGATAAAGGGACTATGAGAAAGAAAAGTAGCAGGTGCTATATGGTGGGTGGTGGGTGGGGGTAAGACACAACTTGGCAGGGGGTTCTTTGGAGGTGGGAGACACTAAGTGGGTAGCTGCTCTGTGGGAAGTAAGGAGGATACTGTAGGTGTGTAGAAGCTCTGTAGGGGAAGACCATGGGGAACAGTAAGTGCCCAGGGTCTCTGTGGGGCTATAAGAGAGGCACATAATAAAATCATTACAATGATCCTGCTGCTGAGCTCTTTGACCTGGCTCCTAGTGGGAGGGTCTTAAGTGGGGTCTTAAGTGGGGACCATCCTCTTGGCTTGTACTCATTGCCCCTCCCCTGCTGAGTAATACATTGTGCATTTTGCACTATATCCCAAAGACTCTCAAAAGGAAATATGTTAGAGAGAGATCATGATGGGGACCACCAATATGGGACAACCCAAATGGAAGGTGCCACGGTACTCACAGTACCAGAACTCCTTTGGCAAAGGGCAGTAATTCTGACCTATTTAATAACTTCTGGTGTTTCTGTCAAACCATTAAGTCAGTGAGTTACAAACACTTTCTATCATCTCTGAAAGAATTTGGGCTCCTTACCAAGCCCCTGGACCCCTTATACAGCCAGTCAATGAAGTCTCTACACCATTGACATATGACGATAAGCAATCACTCAAAGTGGAAAATCCCTTTAAGGCAGTCGGCCCATAGAACTCCTTTGTCATCTCCCTCCATTGGTCTGGATCAAGGACATTAATTAAAGCGATTTTCTTGGATCTTCCTCGTCATCACAAACTTCATTTAAATGAAAACTGAAGATCATTCGTCAAATCCTTCAGTAATATTTTTGGGCCGTAACGGCAGCGCGGCGCTACTACGTGACATTCAGCCGTGAGACGTTGATGAATATGCCGTCGGTCAATTTACATAAATTTTTGTTTTCTTCGATTGCACTTGAGTTTGACATTCATGGCAAAGCCGAGAAAACGACGGCTGGAAATCCGGAGACTAAATCTGTCTTTTGTTTTTGAATTCCTTTAAGCAGCGGCACTTGATATCTTGGTCTGTGACCAATAATGATTTTAAGGATGACATCACCGCCATATTAAACCAGCATGAGAACCTAAGACTCTGTCGCCTCCTTTCCCAAATGGAGAGGCTCACGTAGATAGGGAAAGAACTTCGGACAGATTTAAAGGGTTCCTTCAAGATTAGAAAAAAAAAATGGTTGCTTTCTTCTAAAAACAGCACCACCCCTGTCAACTGGTTGTGCATGGTATTGCAGCTCCACACCATTCACTTCTGTGAAAAAAAACAAAAAACAGCCACTTTATTTTCCAGTCATGGGTAATCCCTTTAAATTGGGTTTCCAGAACCTACAAAGATGTTTAAAAAAATTACTCATCTGCACAATCCCACGCCAATTCCAGCTCAGCTGCCCTGGTGCTGCCAAAAATGCAGCAATAAAGTGTCCGACTAGTCTATCTCATCGGTGTAGCCAGTCACTGGCCTCAGTGGTCCTGTGAGGTAGTCAGGACATCATGGCTGAAGAGACACCAGGTGACCACCTTTTTATTATAGAACATTCCTAGACTCCTCCACACATTTTTTGGAAAACTCCTATTTATAGGTTGACACATTGGACAATCCATTTCTTTTGGAAAGATCGCCAGTGATCGGCTGTAACAAGTGTGTAATTCCCCTGCAGCGCCACCACAGGAGAAATGAAGTATTGCATGTTGCACATTGAAATCAATAGGCAGGCTGCTAGACACGTTCTTCATACCTACAGTCGTGGCCAAAAATTTTGAGAATGACACAAATATTAGTTTTCACAAAGTTTGCTGCTAAACTGCTTTTAGATCTTTGTTTCAGTGGTTTCTGTGATGTAGTGAAATATAATTACAAGCACTTCATACGTTTCAAAGGCTTTTATCGACAATTACATGACATTTATGCAAAGAGTCAGTATTTGCAGTGTAGGCCCTTCTTTTTCAGGACCTCTGCAATCCGACTGGGCATGCTCTCGATCAACTTCTGGGCCAATTCCTGACTGATAGCAACCCATTCTTTCATAATCACTTCTTGGAGTTTGTCAGAATTAGTGGGTTTTTGTTTGTCCACCCGCCTCTTGAAGATTGACCACAAGTTCTCAATGGGATTAAGATCTGGGGAGTTTACAGGCCATGGACCCAAAATGTCAAAATTTTTGTCCCCGAGCCACTTAGTTATCACTTTTGCCTTATGGCACGGTGCTCCATCGTGCTGGAAAATGCATTGTTCTTCACCAAACTGTTGTTGGATTGTTGGAAGAAGTTGCTGTTGGAGGGTGTTTTGGTACCATTCTTTATTCATGGTTGTGTTTTTGGGCAAAATTGTGAGTGAGCCCACTCCCTTGGATGAGAAGCAACCCCACACATGAATGGTCTCAGGATGCTTTACTGTTGGCATGACAAAGGACTGATGGTAGCGCTCACCTTTTCTTCTCCGGACAAGCCTTTTTCCAGATGCCCCAAACAATCGGAAAGAGGCTTCATCGGAGAATATGACTTTGCCCCAGTCCTCAGCAGTCCATTCACCATACTTTCTGCAGAAGATCAATCTGTCCCTGATGTTTTTTTTGGAGAGAAGTGGCTTCTTTGCTGCCCTTCTTGCACCAGGCCATCTTCCAAAAGTCTTCGCCTCACTGTGCGTGCAGATGCGCTCACACCTGCCTGCTGCCATTCCTGAGCAAGCTCTGCACTGGTGGCACTCTGATCCCGCAGCTGAATCCTATTTAGGAGACGATCCTGGCGCTTGCTGGACTTTCTTGGACGCCCTGAAGCCTTCTTAACAAGAATTGAACCTCTTTCCTTGAAGTTCTTGATGATCCTATAAATTGTTGATTGAGGTGCAATCTTAGTAGCCACAATATCCTTTTATGCAACGCAATGATGGCTGCACGCGTTTCTTTGCAGGTCACCATGGTTAACAATGGAAGAACAATGATTTCACCCTCCTTTTAACATGTCAAGTCTGCCATTTTATCCCAATCAGCCTGACATAATGATCTCCAGCCTTGTGCTCGTCAACATTCTCACCTGAGTTAACAAGACGATTACTGAAATGATCTCAGCAGGTCCTTTAATGACAGCAATGAAATGCAGTGGAAAGTTTTTTTGGGGATTAAGTTAATTTTCATGGCAAAGAAGGACTATGCAATTCATCTGGTCACTCTTCATAACATTCTGGAGTATATGCAAATTGCTATTATAAAAACTTAAGCAGCAACTTTTCCAATTTCCAATATTTATGTAATTCTCAAAACTTTTGGCCACGACTGTACTTTCTGACTACAGGTGAAGATTGCCAATGAGGGATAGATAAAGGGGTTGTGTAGTTTAGAAGAACCATTTTCAAGTGGATTCTGGGTAAATGGAGGAAGGTCCTTGTGGCGAAACTAACCTCGCCACTGGGTTTTGGAGGGGCCTGTTTGCCAGCCTCTTGCCCCAGGATTATGTGCCCTCTCATCAGCCATGCTTCCTTTGTTCACAAAGGACTTTAACTAACTTTTGAACCCCTGGTCTATTTCGTGCCATTTTGGGATATGTTAAATGTCTATGTTACTGTAAAAGGTGGGACATTGTATGTTTGAGTGGTGATGTCTGTCCTATTGTCTCCACATGTGTATTGGCGATTTCCCTTTGTTCTGAGAGATAATTGACTTACTCCCCGGTTGTCTCCAGGACAGAGGACATTGTGTATTCTCCTGCCTGTGATAATTACATCAACCCATTGTACCATAATTATATCACAGGCAGAGGGGAGGATTTTGTGTGGAAGTGTTTTACTGTATTGTACGTGGTTATTGGTTGTTTTTACAAAACCCTGTGGGTGGTACTGATGTGTACCAATGTTATAAGATCAATAAACACACAGCTCTGGGTGACCACTGCTTTACCCTCAACATGGAGCCTCGTCTCGTTCTTGGGGGATCCACTGTATGCTGTTAGAGACTGATTGCTAGGAGTGTAAGCCGCTTGGGTGCGTTTCCTATTCGTCTACTAGCAGCTATTCGTGAGGTTCCGTTCGGGAGTTTGGAGCATTGCCTTGTATGCCGTAACAGTCCTATGTTCAGGATCCTCATTAGGGATGTGCATATTTCATGTTATGAAATTCGTTTGGTGGTAAAAGCAGAATTGCGTTATGAATTCCGTTACCACGGACCATAACGCAATTCTATGACGGAATGCCTTTAGAGGCAGGAGAGGACTCCCCTGCATAACGGAAATGGGACGGATCTGTTATGCAGCCCATAGACCTCTATTATGACGGACTGAATAACGGAATGCCTCTAAAGGCATTCCGTTATACATTCCGTCATAGGATTGCGTGGTAACGGAATCCATAACGCAATTCTGCTTTTACCACCAAACGAAGCGTGAATGAATTTCATAACATCAAATTCGCTCATCTCTAATGATCATCTATGGGTCAGAGAGTAGAACGGAGACTAAGAACGTCTCTCGCTGTGGTGAGCCTGTCCTGTATTACACAACCCATTCACATGAATGTGTAATACTTCGTTTCTCCTGTAGGGGAGCTGCAGGGAAATTGAACATTTACTGCCTGATCCCTGGAGATCACATCACTGAAAAGCACCCAGCAGGATGCAGACAGACACCATGAGGGAGGGTACACAGGTGCCGAGTACTGATGAACGTCCACCCGCACACCCATCCTCTATGTGGGGGGGTTCTACGTGCACACAGATAAAGCTTCTTTAAGGTTCTTACTGTGTGCATGGTACAGTATCGGATAGCTGTGAGCTCAAACACTTAGCTATTCCTTCCTATCCTCCATACACATGCACACTTGGATTAGCTGAGCATGCATGTGTTCTCAGGAGGAAGAAAGGCATACGCTGCCGTCACCCACCTGTGAGGACCACTTGTCTCCCTTGAGAATATTAGAACTGGGTGACCCTTCTTTGCCCCAGTTTATGCCATCGGGGGAGAGTCCCGGACACCTGCTTACAGATTAGATAGTCGGGCAGTCCTTCCAAAATCAACGGTTCAGGCAACGTGTGCGGTCACCTAACGTGTCCGTAATCAGATGGAATGTTAATGTCTTTTGACATATCTCAGTTCTGTGCTGGAATCAAGTGCCGGATCACCAGACTTTCTGGATTAGCACATGCCAGATTAGGCTGAGTTCACACCACTGTTCAGCTTGGGTGTGTGTGGGGGGGGGGGGGGGGGGGTGCGGATCCGTTATTTTTTTAAGCATAAGTAATAATTAGTTTGCGTCAGTTGGTGTCAGTTCCGTCAGAGATCGAGAGAGGGAGAGTTCACATCTCCGCTTCATTTTCCATTTTTCAGATCCATCGGAAGAACAGAAGAAAAAAAAAGACTCCTGTGCATCAGTTATGGATCCAGTATAAAAACAAACAAAAAATAAACGGATCCTGTTGCACATTTGGCATCCGTTTGAGCCATTTCCATTTCAGATGTCTAAAAAAAAAAGGATGCCAAATGTGCAACAGGATCAATTTTATTTTTTTACAGGATCCTGTTTTTTTGTTTTTTTTTCATGTTCTTCTGATGGATCAGAAGAATGGAAAATACTGATACTAACTGATCACAACTGATCATAACTGATCACAACTGATGCTCAACAAAAGACGGATTCGTTATTTTTAGCGCAAACTGATGCTAACTGAGCACAACAGAAGCTGCGAACACAGGATCCGTTTTTTATCTTTATTTTTCTGTTCTTCTGACGGATGAGAAGCTAAACGGTAATTTGCTACTTTTTGTAACATTTTTGTTCGCCAGGAAACCTATTTGCATACAGCATGAACTGAGAATGACGAGTGTCTCCAGGCCTGGCTGCCGCAGGGCAAAGCTCTTCATGCAGTGGCGGAAATGCAGAAGGTTCTGCCGGAGTTCCCCTTTAAGGCAGCGATTTCTAGCGGTTAGTTTGCATTGATAAAGAGGAAAGCGATAAAAATAAATCTGCACCAAGAGTTAAATACATCAGTCCGCAGCGTGGAAGCTCTGCAACAGTACACGATGGGAGATGTAGTGCTGTATGATATTCTGAGACTGTATCACACATGTTAGGCTTAGATACATCAGCTCAGCAGACGGTGACATACAAAAACGCTTAAAGGGTCACCAACTTTTCGTGTGTCAAATAGACCTATTAAAAGCTTAGATCGGTGCGAAGAAGAGCGCTGAGCGCGCCACCGATCCCTAGAACGAGGGCAAAGAAGCGCCCGCACATAGTACTACTCTCTTTGGCCCCATCTCAAGTCCGTCCTCAGCAGCGAGGAGAGAGAGGGCGACATGCAAGTGTTCTCTCCTCTCGTCTAGGGATCGGTCAGAGTCTCAGCGCTCATCCGACCCCCCGCCCATCCAAACTGTTAATAGGTCTCTATGACATAGAAAAAGTTATGTGAAAAGTTAGTGACCCTTCACGTATCACACGAGAGGTTTAGATCTCAGCAGATGGTTTCAAACATGATAGGATTAGATACACAGCTCAGCAGACAGTATCACATAGGATTAGATACACAGCTCAGCAGACAGTATCACACAGGACAGGATTAGATACACAGCTCAGCAGACTGTATCACACAGGATAGGATTAGATACACAGCTCAGAAGACAGTATCACACAGGATAGGATTAGATACACAGCTCAGCAGACAGTATCACACAGGATGGGATTAGATACACAGCTCAGCAGACAGTATCACACAGGATAGGATTAGATACACAGCTCAGCAGACAGTATCACACAGGATGGGATTAGATACAACGCTCAGCAGACAGTATCACACAGGATAGGATTAGATACACAGCTCAGCAGACAGTATCACACAGGATAGGATTAGATACACAGCTCAGCAGACAGTATCACACAGGATAGGATTAGATACACAGCTCAGCAGACAGTATCACACAGGATAGGATTAGATACACAGCTCAGCAGACAGTATCACACAGGATAAGATTAGATACACAGCTCAGCAGGCAGTATCACACAGGATGGGATTAGATACACAGCTCAGCAGACAGTATCACACAGGATGGGATTAGATACAACGCTGAGCAGACAGTATCACACAGGATAGGATTAGATACACAGCTCAGCAGACAGTATCACACAGGATAGGATTAGATACACAGCTCAGCAGACAGTATCACACAGGATAGGATTAGATACACAGCTCAGCAGACAGTATCACACAGGATAGGATTAGATACACAGCTCAGCAGACAGTATCACACAGGAAAGGATTAGATACACAGCTCAGCAGACAGTATCACACAGGATAGGATTAGATACACAGCTCAGCAGACAGTATCACACAGGATAGGATTAGATACACAGCTCAGCAGACAGTATCACACATGATAGGATTAGATACACAGCTCAGCAGACAGTGTCACACAGGATAGGATTAGATACACAGCTCAGCAGACAGTGTCACACATGATAGGATTAGATACACAGCTCAGCAGACAGTATCACACAGGACAGGATTAGATACACAGCTCAGCAGACAGTATCACACAGGATAGGATTAGATACACAGCTCAGCAGACAGTATCACACAGGATAGGATTAGATACACAGCTCAGCAGACAGTATCACACATGATAGGATTAGATACACAGCTCAGCAGACAGTTTCACACAGGATAGGATTAGATACACAGCTCAGCAGACAGTATCACACAGGATAGGGTTAGATACACAGGTTAGCAGACAGTATCACACAGGATAGGATTAGATACACAGCTCAGCAGACAGTATCACACAGGATAGGATTAGATACACAGCTCAGCAGACAGTATCACACATGATAGGATTAGATACACAGCTCAGCAGACAGTATCACACAGGATAGGATTAGATACACAGCTCAGCAGACAGTATCACACAGGATGGGATTAGATACACAGCTCAGCAGACAGTATCACACATGATAGGATTAGATACACAGCTCAGCAGACAGTATCACACATGATAGGATTAGATACACAGCTCAGCAGACAGTATCACACATGACAGGATTAGATACACAGCTCAGCAGACAGTATCACACAGGATAGGATTAGATACACAGCTCAGCAGACAGTGTCACACAGAATAGGATTAGATACACAGCTCAGCAGACAGTGTCACACATGATAGGATTAGATACACAGCTCAGCAGACAGTATCACACAGGATAGGATTAGATACACAGCTCAGCAGACAGTATCACACAGGATAGGATTAGATACACAGCTCAGCAGACAGTATCACACATGATAGGATTAGATACACAGCTCAGCAGACAGTATCACACAGGATAGGATTAGATACACAGCTCAGCAGACAGTATCACACAGGATGGGATTAGATACACAGCTCAGCAGACAGTATCACACAGGATAGGATTAGATACACAGCTCAGCAGACAGTATCACACAGGATGGGATTATGCTGAACTCATTATGCTGTATCACACAGGATTGGCTTAGATACTTTGGAAATAAGCGTCTACTACCTCTGGGTCTACTTTGGGGAATGTATCACACTGAGGGTCCATGGTACAAGAGATCTCATTCAGTGACCTGATCCCTTTAAGTGCTACTGGTGGAGCATGTGACCCGGTCTGGAACGCGGCCATCACGCTCACTGATGTCATTCAGCGCATTTCTCTAGAAGTCGCCAACTTGGAACTTTTTGCACCTGTAACAATTTGTTCTCCTACAGCCAGAAATCGCAGTTCATTCCAAATTTATACAAATCCCTGTTGGAAATAATAAGTCCTTCAGCATTTTAATCAGTCTTCAAAGAGCAGCTACTTAACATTCCCGCGCCGCGCTCTGCACTGAAAACGCCCAGAGGTCAGCGCATTTCTGGGGTTCCCCGTCTTCCGTCCAGATGACATTTAACGTGTACAGTTCCCTGAAAATAATAACTTCACTCCTTACCCTTATATAAGACAATAGTAACACCTTGTATGTGCAAGACACCAGCAAAACTGCACAAAACCGCCCAGCACCCTCTGCTTGTTCAGTGTCTGCATAGAGCTAACTCTGGTCATTTAAATTGTAAGCAGAGTAGGCTTTACTCCAAGCTCTACAGTCATCTGATATAGAAAACCCGACTGCTCTGGAGTATAATACAGGATGTAACTCAGGATCAGTACAGGATAAGTAATGTATGTACACAGTGACTGCACCGGCAGAATAGGGAGTGCAGCTCTGGAGTATAATACAGGATGTAACTCAGGATCAGTGCAGGATAAGTAATGTATGTACACAGAGACTGCACCAGCAGAATAGTGAGTGCAGCTCTGGAGTATAATACAGGATGTAACTCAGGATCAGTACAGGATAAGTAATGTAATGTATGTACACAGTGACTGCACCAGCAGAATAGTGAGTGCAGCTCTGGAGTATAATACAGGATGTAACTCAGGATCAGTACAGGATAAGTAATGTATGTACACAGTGACTGCACCAGCAGAATAGTGAGTGCAGCTCTGGGGTATAATACAGGATGTAACTCAGGATCAGTACAGGATAAGTAATGTAATGTATGCACACAGTGACTGCACCAGCAGAATAGTGAGTGCAGCTCTGGAGTATAATACAGGATGTAACTTAGGATCAGTACAGGAGAAGTAATGTATGTACACAGTGACTGCACCGGCAGAATAGGGAGTGCAGCTCTGGAGTGTAATACAGGATGTAGCTCAGGATCAGTACAGGATAAGTAATGTAATGTATGTACACAGTGACTCCACCAGCAGAATAGTGAGTGCAGCTCTGGAGTATAATACAGGATGTAACTTAGGATCAGTACAGGAGAAGTAATGTATGTACACAGTGACTGCACCGGCAGAATAGGGAGTGCAGCTCTGGAGTATAATACAGGATGTAACTTAGGATCAGTACAGGATAAGTAATGTATGTGCACAGTAATACAGCAACTCGATCAGTATAAGTAATGTAATGTATTTTGCTATTGCTATTTCCATGACATAAAATACTTTTTTGAGAAACTCCCATTAAAATGTTCAGAATCTTTAAAAGGAGTAAGCATTATGGTAAATTCATTTGCTTTGTAGAATGAGCAGATCATTAAAAAGTGAAAAAGTTGCTGTTGAGATAGTGTGTGTGTGTACAGTGGATATAAAAAGTCTACACACCCCTGTTAAAATGTCAGGTTTCTGTTATGTAAAAAAAATGAGACCAAGATAAATCAACAAAGTATTAGTTTAAGGGTGTGCACACTTATGCAACCAAATCATTTTATTTTTATATTTTTTCTTCCCTCTACTTAAAATATTTCCTTTTGTTTTTCAATTGAGTTGTACAGTTTATAGGTCACATTAAAGGTAGAAAAAGTTCTGAAATGATTTATCTTTGTTTATAGCACAGAAACCTGGCATTTTAACAGGGGTGTGTAGACTTTTTATATCCACTGTATATATATATTTAGGTTGCGCCTTTCAATGGCATATTGATTTGTAAATAGTGCTCCACTACCACTCCATTGCCCAATGTTGGAGCCACCATCTTCATCAGTCTTCTCTGCTCCCTCCCGTTTTCTGAGGTGTGATGTCAGACTGCATGGAATGGGCCTCTTCAGGTGCCCCCTCCCAGGGAAGGGTTGTGTCATACATGATATCCTATTATGTTTCAGAAACAGGGGTGACAAAAGTCATATGACTTATGTGGAGAAGCTATACCACCAGAAGAACCAGTGTAGCAGAGCAGGAGAACCAGTGTAGCAGAGCAGATGACCGGTGTATCGGAGCTGTAAACAGCTCTGAATCTATGTCTCCTGCTACTATAGGCACAGGAATATGTCCCTTTAAATTAGTAGCAAATTTTCTCAACGCAATTTTTCTGTAGGTAAAAAAGAAGCTTACAGAAATGCATACATGTATACATACACATCAGACAGGCATGCTCCCTTTATGCATGTTCACTACATACACATATGTGCACTCACACACTCACACATTTACTACAGTATATCCATTCGTACACGCTCATTTTTGATGCCTGAAGACATAAATGCACACTCACTATGTACATACAGTCAAGCATGTGCGCACTTAAAATGCATACATACTTGTATAAATTTGTGCAGACATACAGTACAGACCAAAAGTTTGGACACACCTTCTTATTCAAAGAGTTTTCTTTATTTTCATGACTATGAAGACATCAAAACTATGAATTAACACATGTGGAATTATATACATAACAAACAAGTGTGAAACAACTGAAAATATGTCATATTCTAGGTTCTTCAAAGTAGCCACCTTTTGCTTTGATTACTGCTTTGCACACTCTTGGCATTCTCTTGATGAGCTTCAAGAGGTTGTCCCCTGAAATGGTTTTCACTTCACAGGTGTGCCCTGTCAGGTTTAATAAGTGGGATTTCTTGCCTTATAAATGGGGTTGGGACCATCAGTTGCGTTGAGGAGAAGTCAGGTGGATACACAGCTGATAGTCCTACTGAATAGACTGTTAGAATTTGTATTATGGCAAGAAAAAAGCAGCTAAGTAAAGAAAAACGAGTGGCCATCATTACTTTAAGAAATGAAGGTCAGTCAGTCAGCCGAAAAATTGGGAAAACTTTGAAAGTAAGGGCTATTTGACCATGAAGGAGAGTGATGGGGTGCTGCTCCAGATGACCTGGCCTCCACAGTCACCGGACCTGAACCCAATCGAGATGGTTTGGGGTGAGCTGGACCGCAGAGTGAAGTCAAAAGGGCCAACAAGTGCTAAGCATCTCTGGGAACTCCTTCAAGACTGTTGGAAGACCATTTCAGGGGACTACCTCTTGAAGCTCATCAAGAGAATGCCAAGAGTGTGCAAAGCAGTAATCAAAGCAAAAGGTGGCTACTTTGAAGAACCTAGAATATGACATATTTTCAGTTGTTTCACACTTGTTTGTTATGTATATAATTCCACATGTGTTAATTCATAGTTTTGATGCCTTCATAGTCATGAAAATAAAGAAAACTCTTTGAATGAGAAGGTGTGTCCAAACTTTTGGTCTGTACTGTATGTACACTTAGACAGACATATACCCAGCAAAAGTAGTAGAGTTACTGGGGACTGGAGACCAGTGTAGCAGTGCTGATGCAGCAGAGCTGATGTAACAGAATTAACTGGAAACCCATGTAACAGAGTTATATTGCAGAGTTACAGTATGACCATATAGCAGTGTTGATGTAGTAGCTGAGTTCAATGCAACTGATGTCAAAGAGATGAGATAGCAGCGTTAACTGGAAACTGATGTACTAAAGTTAATGTAGCAGAGTTATTGGAGACTGGTGAAGCAGAGTTGCTGTAGCAGAGCTGATCTAACTTCAGACCGGTGTAGCACAAGTGATGTGGCAGCATGCCCTGAAGACTGGTATAGCACAGTTGATGTAGCAGAGTGTTTGGAGACTGGTGTAGCAGGGTTGATGTAGCGAAGTTGCTGGAACCCAGTTTAGCAGAGTTGATGCAGAGTTTGACGACCAGGGTACCTGGATGCAAACTAGTAAACAGAATAATCAGGCAGTGTCATGACATCATCAGTGTGGACCAGGCTGCCAGCAACCTGAGGCGCAGTACAAGAGAGTGAACCGACCGGAGGAAGGGAGTGAGGTAGTGTAGCACTGGATCCAGGACCGGTGATTAACAGTTTCTTAATAATGTACACAATTTTGTTGGCTTTTGATGCAGCATACCGGCATTGAGTGCTATAATATACTTTATTATCAATACTTACATCCAGTAAAGACAGAACGTGCTGTGCACTCGATATCAGGGGCTCTTATTTCTCACTTTACAAAAAAGAAGGTGATTTTTCCTAGAAATAGCGAGTGTATCATCTGTTATTGTGCTGGCGGAAGCCTCAAAGTGTCAAGTTACCGTATATACTCGAGTATAAGACGAGTTTTTTGGCACATATTTTTGTGCTCAAAAAGCCCCCTCGTCTTATACTCGAGTCTAGGTCTGTATTATGGCAACTTACATTGCCATAATACAGACCAACAGTGGCGTAGCTATAGGGGTCGCATCGGTCACAATTGCGACTGGGCCCCTAAGTCAGGGGGGCCCACGGGGCCCCCCAGGAGATAATGAGTAAAGCCCTGGATTATTTATTTGGATATCTTACTTTGTTTTAGCTCCGGTAATAGCAGGCAGTGCGGGGGGCGGCGCTCACTCACTGACGTCACGCGCCTGCGCCGCCTAGTGGGAGAAGCCCGCCCGCACTTCCTGCTATTACCGGAGCTAAGACAGAGTAAGATATCCAAATAATCCAAGTAAAGAGCTCAGCAATGAGCAATGATTAAAGTTAAAGTAGTTACTGATTAGTTTATAAATATACTGCTGTGAGCGTAGGGGAGGGGGATCTGTGGATGGCACTGTAGGGGGATCTGTGGATGGCACTGTTTAGGGGGAGGGGGATCTGTGGATGGCACTGTTTAGGGGGAGGGGGATCTGTGGATGGCACTGTTTAGGGGGGATCTGTGGATGGCACTGTTTAGGGGGGAGATCTGTGGATGGCACTGTTTAGGGGGGAGATCTGTGGATGGCACTGTTTAGGGGGGAGATCTGTGGATGGCACTGTTTAGAGGGGATCTGTGGATGGCACTGTTTAGGGGGGAGATCTGTGGATGGCACTGTTTAGGGGGGAGATCTGTGGATGGCACTGTTTAGGGGGGAGATCTGTGGATGGCACTGTTTAGGGGGGATCTGTGGATGGCACTGTTTAGGGGGGAGATCTGTGGATGGCTCCCTGTATTTAATGCAGTGTGTGTGTGTATTTAATGCACACACTCTGCATTAAATACAGGGAGTCAGAGTCAGACTCCCATCAATCTGAGTCACCCTCTTGCAGATGTGTGTATATAATGTAGAGTGTGTGCATTATATACACATACACTCTGCATTATAGCTGCATTTCCCACCCTAGTCTTATACTCGAGTCAATAATTTTTCCCATTTTTTGGGGGTAAAATTAGGGGCCTCGGCTTATACTCAAGTATATATACGGTAATTACATCATGAGACAGGAGGAGTTAACCGGTCCTCTATCTAGGCACGGGGAATCTAATCCAATCATTACTATGGGATGACTTATCTCAGGTATTCTGTCTTTTCACAATTTTCTCTCCAGATTCTTAGGTTGTCAATGTAATTAATCAATGGGGTGAATGGTTCAAATAGGACAAATGTGTAATCCACTCCGAATACAGATCCAGGGCCTCAGTCTGAGAGTCGACCGCAATCTGTTTATTACTAAAAACAGGCCTGAAGCCCAAAGGATAAAAAACAATATTAATATAAAAATATAATTATAAAAAATAGTAATAATGATAATAATGATTATTATTATTATTTTATTATTATTATTATTATTATTATCATAAAGGACAGACATAAAAGGAAAAAAGAGCAGGAAAAAAGTATAGACATGGGGGGGGAGGCGACTAAAAACGTCAAAAAATAATAATAATAGAAAAATTAGAAGTAGAAATTAAAATTCAAAAATGGGAAAAAAAAAAGGAAGCAAAATCATAATAAAATATACCGGTAAAGCATTTGTAAGTGCATCTGTTCACATTGCAATTAGAGGCCACAAAAAAACCTCTAGATATCCCATTGCATAGCACTGATGTCATACACACCGTACCGTCTCCATGCAAAAAAAAAAAAGGATGGCAGGCAATACATTTTTTGGGGCCTCCGTTGGCTTTACATTTTTACTGTACTGTAAAGAAAAGCAGAGTCCAGTATCCTTCTCTATGCAGATGCATCTGGCAAAAAACCCTCCAGTGGTTCTGCGTACATTGTTTTACACGGACTCCTATGGCCTGAACACATTGGCATACGTCAGAGAGTTGAAGGAATACTTGGGAAACCCTGATCTACTGTATAGAGAAGGCTGAAACAAATAATGTAACTGCCCTTTAACATCAGTTCTCCTGGTGGAACAGGGCTGAACAGTCACTATATGAGCTCGCAGGAGTCGCCCCTTTAAAATGGTTATCCTATGGTTAATGTAGAAAAACAGAGATATAGTACTATATATGACTGTCTCTTAGAACCAGCCCTGTACCTCACATGGATCCAGAGATCTCCCCAATGGTCTGCTAGATTTAGATCAAGCTAGTAGTTCAGGTGCCTTTCCATTCTCAGGCGGGCATGTCCTTTCTGCTGCAGCTCTGTATCACAGCTCAGGGGGCATGTCCTTTCTGCTGCAGCTCTGTATCACAGCTCAGGGGGCATGTCCTTTCTGCTGCAGCTATGTATCACAGCTCAGGGGGCATGTCCTTTCTGCTGCAGCTCTGTATCACAGCTCAGGGGGCATGTCCTTTCTGCTGCAGCTCTGTATCACAGCTCAGGGGGCATGTCCTTTCTGCTGCAGTTCTGTATCACAGCTCAGGGGACATGTCCTTTCTGCTGCATCTCTGTATCACAGCTCAGGGGGCATGTCCTTTCTCCTGCCGCTCTTTTGATACCACAGCTCAAGGGTCATGTCTTTTCGTTTCATCTCTCTCCCTGTAAATGGCACAGGTTACAACAGTAGATCGGGCTGGTGGCAGTTGAAGAATGGAACTGAGCATGTGCGACCACCTCAGCAATGTGGGGTGGGAAATATTTTTGGTGGGACAATCCCTTTAAGGATGGGAGAACCCGCTGACCTGCCTATAGGCTACATGGGTCATTATCTGCATAACCTTAACCTATCATATCTGTATTTCAGGAAATGTCTCCAAATACTGCACAAACGAGGGCTGGTCTGAAATGAATCCATCCTATATGGTCGCCTGTGAATTCTTCGGTAATGATTCCAAGACAGATCAGGTATTGTAAGCTTTTCATATATGTTCATAATCGGGCCTCATAGAGTACATGTTCTGAGTACCTGATCCAAAATTTAATGCGACTTAGTAAGAATCAGTGGTACATGACTCGGGAGTGGAGGTGAAATGTGCTGGGACCCACCGATGGCCGGTGTGGTATTACCGACACCTAGAGGAGGTAGGAGATATAGGACCATATCTCAGACTGTATGGCAGCTAGAGGTGTGAGCCAGGAAATAAGAGATCTCACTCTCCTGACCAGTTTCTAAGAGTTATATCTTATGTTGGTCTTGTTAAGCTTAGCTTTAACACAATATACTGCCTAAGTATTCCTGATTTAAGCAGCCCCACCTCAGCTGGCCATCATGGAGGAGAAGAGGCAGGGGATGGACTGACAGGCTACAGGGAGAAGACTTATAGATCCTCCTGGCCCTGTGTAACTGTACTTGGGAAGCGTAAGGCCAAATTCACATTGGCATTTCTATTTCCACTGTCCTCCTCTATTATGTGACCTTCAAATGAGGAAATCCGATGCCAGCTAGTGAGCCCCACCACGCATTTTGCCAGACAACAGCGTGCTGCTCTTTTTTTATCCTATATTTTTGACGGAATCTGCAAGTCCCAATGTGGCTCACAATGTAAGTTCCCTGTCAGATGTCTTTGGAGTGTGGGAGGAAAGCAGAAACCACAGGGAGAACATACAAACTCCATGCAGATGTTGTCCATGGTCAGATTTGAACCCACGACCCCAGAGCTGCAAAGCACCAGTGCTAACCACTGAGCCAACATTCTGCCCATGCTTCTGATGGATCCTCCAGTACAGATCAGTCCAGGCATCCTTTCTGCTTGTCACATATGGGATTTTTTTTTTTTAACTCCAGATAAGGTGATCGCTCACTCATCTAATCCCCTCTGCACCTAATTAGTCCATTTTATTGACGCCTCGGTCAGACGATTATCTGTGTCCGCAGAGTCAGATAAGTCACTCCAAACCGGATTAGTAGCGTCCATACTGGATCTTTAGTCTTAACATTCCCATTACACGCTGCGGTAATAGCGACTATCACTGGAAAGAAAGATCGAATATTTCTAAGAACGGACTTTTCTCTTGCTGACTGTCGCCATAAACCATCGTTTTCAACCACGATGAGTGGGTCAAGATTCAGTCTGGATGCTATGAGTTTGCTTCACGCTTCGCACCCTGACGGAAAACTCGCTCGTGTGAAAAAAGCCTTGAAAGGAGTCTGTCAGCAGTTTTGACCAGGCTAAATAACTATTGACAGCACTAGGGGGAGGCTGGGAAGAGCAGAAAGAGCATATCTTCTGTGGAGCTTTTCTCTTCAGGAGTTATTAGTACGTGAGGTTTTATTCTGCTGTTCCAAGTGCCGCTTTGTTGTGAAGCGCACCATCTACTAAACCACTTCATAGCCCCTCCCTTCTACCATGAGTGACAGATGTGGGGGCCTCCCCATTGGATGCTTCAGCTGTCACTCAATTAAGAGGGGGAGGGGCTTTTGAGCAGCTTAATACAGAGAGCACTTCACAGTCAAGCTCCGCCTCCTGGGCACTCGCAGGAGCAGAATCGGCAGAATTAAAGTTCATACTCTCACTACTCCTGGAGAAAAAAGATCTACAAAAGGTATGTTTGTCCTGCTGTTTCCAGCCTCTAACGAGTGCTGTCAGCAGTTTAGCATGGATCAAAACTGCTGACAAACTCTGTTTTAAATTTTGAGCCCACCCTTCTTGTTATAAAAAAGAGAGATAACGGCCTCAAACAGAAGAGAACCACTCCATGTGCCCTCTCATATGGTGGGAAGGCGATGTTCCCTCTTATAATATTGTGCTGACGTCTCAAGGAAGCCCTTGATTCTGTTATAAAGCAGAAGTGATGGCGGTCGGCTGTCTCACGTAGGTCATCCTCCTCGGCAATACAAACATTTAAATTAAAGGCAGTATCAAGAGGCATTAGTCAAGTGTCTCACATAATGTCAGCGAACTCCAGCGGGACTTCCAATGTCATCTTCTGTCTGATATTGATGGGCTTGGGATGAATCAGCGAGTGAGTGAAAGACGGCATAAATCTGATGAAAGCAATCTCAATGGGAAGATGTCGTTCAAAGTGCAATAGAAAAAATGTAACGTACACAAATGTATTCAGGTAGGTAAAGAGAAACCGTGAGCCCACAAATAAAGGGGCATTCCACCAAAAAGAGAAGGTTTTTCGATAGAAATATTAGTTTATGGCGATGACAAGATGGAATGAAATACAATAGGAGGGAGTCAAAGGTTATCCAAATACCCGGAAGGAACAGATGACATTAACAGCAACTGAAAAACCTAAAACCTTATGACATAATAAACATATTATAAATCCAGCAGCCACAAGATGATAGCTGGAGCATAAACTGCAAAGAATATACTTTGTATCCTCATATGGGCAATAATATTATCATAATACTTACTGACCCCTATATACAAGAATCAAACTACTATAATACTGCCTCCAATGTACAAAAATATTACTACTATAATACTGCTCCTATGTATAAGAATATAACTACTATAATACTGCCTCCTATGTACAAGGATATAACTACTATAATACTGCTCCTATGTATAAGAATATAACTACTATAATACTGCTCCTATGTACAAGAATAGAACTACTATAATACTGCTCCTATGTACAAGAATATAACTACTATAATACTGCCTCCTATGTACAAGAATATAACTACTATAATACTGCTCCTATGTACAAGAATATAACTACTATAATACTGCTCCTATGTACAAGAATATAACTGCTATAATACTGCACCTATGTACAAGAATATAACTACTATAATACTGCTCCTATGTACAGGAATATAACTACTATAATACTGCTCCTATGTACAAGAATATAACTACTATAATACTGCCTCCTATGTACAAGAATATAACTACTATAATACTGCTCCTATGTATAAGAATATAATTACTATAATACTGCTCCTATGTACAAGAATATAACTACTATAATACTGCTCATATGTACAAGAATATAACTACTATAATACTGCTCCTATGTATAAGAATATAACTACTATAATACTGCCTCCTATGTACAAGAATATAACTACTATAATACTGCTCCTATGTACAACAATATAACTACTATAATACTGCCTCCTATGTACAAGAATATAACTACTATAATACTGCTCCTATGTGCAAGAATATAACTACTATAATACTGCTCCTATGTACAAGAATATAACTACTATAATACTGCTCCTATGTCCAAGAATATAACTACTGTAATACAGCTCCTATGTACAAGAATATAATTACTATTATACTGCCCCTATGTACAAGAATATATCTACTATAATACTGCCTCCTATGTACAAGAATATAACTACTATAATACTGCCTCCTATATACAAGAACATAACTACTATAATACTGCCTCCTATGTACAAGAATATAACTACTATAATACTGCCTCCTATGTACAAGAATATAACTACTATAATACTGCCTCCTATGTACAAGAATATAACTACTATAATACTGCTCCTATGTACAATAATATAACTACTATAATACTGCTCCTATGTACAGGAATATAACTACTATAATACTGCTCCTATATACAAGAATATAACTACTATAATACTGCTCCTATGTACAAGAATATAACTACTATAATACTGCTCCTATGTACAAGAACATAACTACTATAATACTGTTCCTATGTACAAGAATATTACTACTATAATACTGCTCCTATGTACAGGAATATAACTACTATAATACTGCTCCTATGTACAAGAATATAACTACTATAATACTGCTCCTATGCATAAGAATATAACTACTATAATTCTGCTCCTATGTACAAGAATATAACTACTATAATACTGCTCCTATGTACAAGAATATAACTACTGTAATACAGCTCCTATGTACAAGAATATAATTACTATTATACTGCCCCTATGTACAAGAATATAACTACTATAATACTGCCTCCTATATACAAGAACATAACTACTATAATACTGCCTCCTATGTACAAGAATATAACTACTATAATACTGCCTCCTATGTACAAGAATATAACTACTATAATACTGCCTCCTATGTACAAGAATATAACTACTATAATACTGCTCCTATGTACAGGAATATAACTACTATAATACTGCTCCTATATACAAGAATATAACTACTATAATACTGCTCCTATGTACAAGAATATAACTAATATAATACTGCTCCTATGTACAAGAACATAACTACTATAATACTGTTCCTATGTACAAGAATATTACTACTATAATACTGCTCCTATGTACAGGAATATAACTACTATAATACTGCTCCTATGTACAATAATATAACTACTATAATACTGCTCCTATGCATAAGAATATAACTACTATAATACTGCCTCCTATGTACAAGAATATATCTACTATAATACTGCTCCTATGTATAAGAATATAACTACTATAATACTGTTCCTATGTACAAGAGTATAACTACTATAATACTGCTCCTATGTACAAGAATATAACTACTATAATACTGACTGCTATGTACAGGAATATAACTACTATAATACTGCTCCTATGTACAAGAATATAACTACTATAATACTGCTCCTATGTACAAGAATATAACTACTATAATACTGTTCCTATGTACAAGAGTATAACTACTATAATACTGCTCCTATGTACAAGAATATAACTACTATAATACTGACTGCTATGTACAAGAATATAACTACTATAATACTGCTCCTATGTACAAGAATATAACTACTATAATACTTCTCCTATGTACAAGAATATAACTACTATAATACTGCTCCTATTTACAGGAATATAATTACTATAATACTGCTCCTATGTACAAGAATATATCTACTATAATACTGCTCCTATGTACAAGAATATAATTACTATAATACTGCTCCTATGTACAAGAATATATCTACTATAATACTGCTCCTATGTACAAGAATATAACTACTATAATACTGCTCCTATGTACAAGAATATAACTACTATAATACTGTCTCCTATGTACAAGAATATAACTACTATAATACTTCTCCTATGTACAAGAATATAACTACTATAATACTGCTCCTATGTACAGGAATATAATTACTATAATACTGCTCCTATGTACAAGAATATATCTACTATAATACTGCTCCTATGTACAATAATATAATTACTATAATACTGCTCCTATGTACAAGAATATATCTACTATAATACTGCTCCTATGTACAAGAATATAACTACTATAATACTGCTCCTATGTACAAGAATATAACTACTATAATACTGTCTCCTATGTACAAGAATATAGCTACTATAATACTGCTCCTATGTACAAGAATATAACTACTATAATACTGCTCCTATGTACAAGAATATAACTACTATAATACTGCTCCTATGTACAAGAATATAACTACTATAATACTGCTCCTATGTACAAGAATATAACTACTATAGTACTGCTCCTATGTACAAGAATATAACTACTATAATACTGCCTCCTATGTACAAGAATATAACTACTATAATACTGCCTCCTATGTACAAGAATATAACTACTATAATACTGCTCCTGTGTATAAGAATATAACTACTATAATACTGATCCTATGTACAAGAATATAACTACTATAATACTGCTCCTATGTACAAGAATATAACTACTATAATACTGCCTCCTATGTACAAGAATATAACTACTATAATACTGCCTCCTATGTACAAGAATATAACTACTATAATACTGCTCCTGTGTATAAGAATATAACTACTATAATACTGATCCTATGTACAAGAATATAACTACTATAATACTGCTCCTATGTACAGGAATATAACTACTATAATACTGCTCCTATGTACAGGAATATAACTACTATAATACTGCTCCTATGTACAGGAATATAACTACTATAATACTGCTCCTATGTACAAGAATATAACTACTATAATACTGCTCCTATGTACAAGAATATAACTACTATAATACTGCCTCCTATGTACAAGAATATAACTACTATAATACTGCCTCCTATGTACAAGAATATAACTACTATAATACTGCTCCTGTGTATAAGAATATAACTACTATAATACTGATCCTATGTACAAGAATATAACTACTATAATACTGCTCCTATGTACAGGAATATAACTACTATAATACTGCTCCTATGTACAGGAATATAACTACTATAATACTGCTCCTATGTACAGGAATATAACTACTATAATACTGCTCCTATGTACAAGAATATAACTACTATAATACTGCTCCTATGTACAGGAATATAACTATGTGAATTTACATAGAGTTCTGTGGGAACAAGTGACCATAAAGTTTATAGATTGTGAGGATCTTGCTGATTACATAACACTAAGCTGCCTGGGTTTGTATTATTATTTTTAATCTCACAGTTCTGCTATTTTACAGCCTCTTATCAGTATTATAATACGGTAGTTATTATATGGCGCCATCTGTTTGCGGACTCCTCGTTAATTACACGACTGGACATTACCTTACATTTTAATGAGTCGTTTTTATTGCATTTTTGTTTCTTCTTATCTGGGTGATAAAACCTTCCATCCACCTGCTGCATTCCTTCGCCGCTGACACACTGTCACACGCAGTCTGTAGCACAGCAGACATCTGGTGCGGAGCCCAGAGTAACCATGTGTCAGCTGAGAACCCCTGCGCAGCCGCTGACATGCAGAACATTCCCTGAATCTCCTCCCTGCACATTGTATGAAGCCTCTTCCCTTTCTGCCTCGTGCTGTTACTTTGTTTCCTTAAAGGGTTTCTGAAGTTATAACAATAACTTTCAAAGATACTTTTTATTTTAATTTCTCATTGATTTTCAAGATCTCTGCTTGCTGTAAGTGAAATAAAATGTTATTATGTACACTGAGTTTGAAAACCCATCCTGATATGTCTTATACTTGTCACAGCTGAAGGTTTGTTACAGTTTTATTGCTGGCAGACAATCCTGTGTAAACTCATAGCCTCAGCGCCTGTTTTACCAGACCCCGACACTCATTTTTTGGCAAACCGGACAGGAGTGAAATGAGCGCTGCTGGGGGGTGTAGCTCGCAGAGGATTGTCTAGGCTTGATGCTGTTGTCCCAAACACTCTTATTTATTTTTTGGACGAGTGAGTGCAAACAAAAAGAGTGTTCCCATTCACTGACAGCAAGCAGAGCTCTTGAAAATGGAACGCCTATTTATTCTCTAACTTACACCATGACTCTGCTCCTATGACATATAGATCCTGTGAAGTACAATCGTCATTGCCTCCCACATGTTCGTTACACACTATTTCCTGAAATACTCTGTGCTGCTCAAATGATTTGGTTTGTGACATGGCCTGTCTCCTCCGTTAGGCCCATTCACAGTAGAAATTTGCATCTGATTAAAATGTCTTGCTTTGTGTACACCTCAAAGGGAGGAAAGTAACACATGACTGCAGGATCAGACTGCACGGGGTTTGTTTGTCGTCTGTTACCATGGAAACACATTGGTTTGCACAGGAGCTGCGGACCCAAAACCATAGGCAATATTCAAAAATGTGGTTGTGAAGTATTCACCCAGTTTACTTCTGGATGCAAGTAACTGTTCATCTTGTCTCCCAGCAGAAGGCTTTCTACGCCATAGTTCAGACTGGATACACCATTGGACACAGCGTCTCCCTCATCTCGCTGACCGCCGCCATGATCATCCTCTGCCTCTTCAGGTAAGAAGTCAACATTTCTTAGATCCAGGTTTAACAGGTGACGGATTACCAATCATTCGGGATTTTAAAGAGACATTACCAAGTCTAGAAAAGTTACTTCTGAAGGAAGAGATCCACTAAGAAGACCGATTCCGGATTACCAGGCAGTTCTGTACTGGGAACGTGCGGCAGTTTATGTTTTGTTTTTATTATTTACCCACTTTATGACGATATTGTTTAATCACTGTATAGTAGTATTATTTAGTCATTGTATAGTGGTATTATTTAGTCATTGTATAGTGGTATTATTTAGTCATTGTATAGTAGTATTATTTAGTCAGTATTATTTAGTCACCATATAGTGGTATTATTTAGTCATTGTATAGTAGTATTATTTAGTCACTGTATGGTGGTATTATTTAGTCATTGTATAGTAGTATTAGTCAGTCACCATATAGTGGTATTATTTAGTCATTGTATAGTAGTAGTATTTAGTCATTGTATAGTGGTATTATTTAGTCATTGTATAGTAGTATTATTTAGTCATTGTATAGTAGTATTATTTAGTCATTGTATAGTAGTATTATTTAGTCACCGTATAGTAGTATTATTTACTCACGGTATGGTGGTATTTAGTCCCTGTATGACAGTATTTATTTAGTCACTGTATAGTGGTATTATTTACTTTATAGTGGTATTATTTAGTCACTGTATGGTGGTACTTTGTCACTATTTGGTGGTATTATTTACTCACTCTATGGTGGCATTTAGTCACTGTATGGTGGTATTCAGTTACTGTATGGCTGTATTATTTAGTTGCTGTACAGTATGTATGTCGGTATTAATTAGTCATTGCATGGCGGTATTATTTAGTACTGTATAGCGTAGCTCAGGTCTCATACATTTTGTTTCAAGCTCTTCTCCCATAATTTAGGGCAGTGTAAAACTCTCCTATTTGACAGAATTATATAGTTCTGTTCAGAATACATGTCCTGCTTTGGGAATAAAATGCTAAGGAAACAGTGGAGACTGACACCACACAAAGTAGAGGACGAATAGGTGTTGTCAGATAGATAACTTAGTGGATTTCCATTAAAGGTGAGCTTCCCACAGACTCCAACTTTACATAGCACTTCCAAAGTACTTTATGTGCCGCACAGAGTCATTGGAAAGCTGGGTAGCAGCAGCTGCAGGCGCTGTGATGGCTGCCGGTCATTAGGGACTTTTATGTGGGGGAGCCTTAGTCCTGTTCAGTCTGATCTTTCTAACTTATAAATAGAATGCAAAAAAATAACAGTGGAGACTGACACCATAGATAGAAGAAGCAGGCGCCATAATAGAGGTGACCCAGAATGGCTTTGTATGATTTGCTCCCCACTTGTATCCACACGACGTGACGGATCCGGACTGGAGGGAAGTGATGTTTCTATTTCTGCCGACATTAAATTGTCCACAAATAACGAGCCGCGTGTCACTGATACATTGTAACAGTTTAATTAACTTCCCAGAACAAAAGGTCAGCGCGCACAATCCGCCATCTTTACCGCGGCACCGAAACAAGATTTATGCTTGACCCAAAATGCAAACTTCCCTTTTCCCCCCCTTAGAGCGATAAAGTTCAGTCTGTAATGAAATCTGCGAGACGTGGGAGATTATAAACAGCGACAATACTGCAAGAGTACACCGCGCCATTTATAGACATAGCGGTCACAAAGGATGAACGGGGCTCATTAAACTGCCTCTGTCGCCAAACCAGACTCAGGAAGTATGGTGGCACTAGCTACTGTATGGCGGTACTAGCTACTGTATGGCGGTACTAGCTACTGTATGGCGGTACTAGCTGCTGTACGGCGGCACTAGCTACTGTATGGCGGTACTAGCTACTGTATGGCGGTACTAGCTACTGTATGGCGGCACTAGCTACTGTATGGCGGTACTAGCTACTGTATGGCGGCACTAGCTACTGTATGGTGGCACTAGCTACTGTATGGCGGTGCAAGCTAATGTATGGCGGCACTAGCTACTGTATGGCGGTACTAGCTACTGTATGGCGGTACTAGCTACTGTATGGTGGCAATAGCTACTGTATGGCGGCACTAGCTACTGTATGGTGGCACTAGCTACTGTATGGCGGTACTAGCTACTGTATGGCAGTACTAGCTACTGTATGGCGGCACTAGCTACTGTATGGCGGCACTAGCTACTGTATGGCGGTACTAGCTACTGTATGGCGGCACTAGCTACTGTATGGCGGCACTAGCTACTGTATGGCGGCACTAGCTACTGTATAGAGGTACTAGCTACTGTATGGTGGCACTAGCTACTGTATGGCGGCACTAGCTACTGTATGGCGGCACTAGCTACTGTATGGCGGCACTAGCTACTGTATGGCGGCACTAGCTACTGTATGGCGGTACTAGCTACTGTATGGTGGTTTTATTCAGTTACTGTATGGTGGTAGTACACCCTGTACAGAATTATTAGGCAAATGAGTATTTTGACCACATCATCCTCTTTATGCATGTTGTCTTACTCCAAGCTGTATAGGCTCGAAAGCCTACTACCAATTAAGCATATTAGGTGATGTGCATCTCTGTAATGAGAAGGGGTGTGGTCTAATGACATCAACACCCTATATCAGGTGTGCATAATTATTAGGCAACTTCCTTTCCTTTGGCAAAATGGGTCAAAAGAAGGACTTGACAGGCTCAGAAAAGTCAAAAATAGTGGGATATCTTGCAGAGGGATGCAGCACTCTTAAAATCGCAAAGCTTCTGAAGCGTGATCATCGAACAATCAAGCGTTTCATTCAAAATAGTCAACAGGGTCGCAAGAAGCGTGTGGAAAAACCAAGGCGCAAAATAACTGCCCATGAACTGAGAAAAGTCAAGCGTGCAGCTGCCAAGATGCCACTTGCCACCAGTTTGGCCATATTTCAGAGCTGCAACATCACTGGAGTGCCCAAAAGCACAAGGTGTGCAATACTCAGAGACATGGCCAAGGTAAGAAAGGCTGAAAGACGACCACCACTGAACAAGACACACAAGCTGAAACGTCAAGACTGGGCCAAGAAATATCTCAAGACTGATTTTTCTAAGGTTTTATGGACTGATGAAATGAGAGTGAGTCTTGATGGGCCAGATGGATGGGCCCGTGGCTGGATTGGTAAAGGGCAGAGAGCTCCAGTCCGACTCAGACGCCAGCAAGGTGGAGGTGGAGTACTGGTTTGGGCTGGTATCATCAAAGATGAGCTTGTGGGGCCTTTTCGGGTTGAGGATGGAGTCAAGCTCAACTCCCAGTCCTACTGCCAGTTTCTGGAAGACACCTTCTTCAAGCAGTGATACAGGAAGAAGTCTGCATCCTTCAAGAAAAACATGATTTTCATGCAGGACAATGCTCCATCACACGCGTCCAAGTACTCCACAGCGTGGCTGGCAAGAAAGGGTATAAAAGAAGAAAATCTAATGACATGGCCTCCTTGTTCACCTGATCTGAACCCCATTGAGAACCTGTGGTCCATCATCAAATGTGAGATTTACAAGGAGGGAAAACAGTACACCTCTCTGAACAGTGTCTGGGAGGCTGTGGTTGCTGCTGCACGCAATGTTGATGGTGAACAGATCAAAACACTGACAGAATCCATGGATGGCAGGCTTTTGAGTGTCCTTGCAAAGAAAGGTGGCTATATTGGTCACTGATTTGTTTTTGTTTTGTTTTTGAATGTCAGAAATGTATATTTGTGAATGTTGAGATGTTATATTGGTTTCACTGGTAAAAATAAATAATTGAAATGGGTATATATTTGTTTTTTGTTAAGTTGCCTAATAATTATGCACAGTAATAGTCACCTGCACACACAGATATCCCCCTAAAATAGCTAAAACTAAAAACAAACTAAAAACTACTTCCAAAAATATTCAGCTTTGATATTAATGAGTTTTTTGGGTTCATTGAGAACATGGTTGTTGTTCAATAATAAAATTAATCCTCAAAAATACAACTTGCCTAATAATTCTGCACTTCCTGTATTTAGTTACTAATGTATATAATGGTATTGCTCAGTTTCTATGAGATAGTATTATTACTGTATGGCAGTATTAATAACTTACTATATGACGCCGTTATTCAGTTACCGTACGGTGTCATTATTTAGCTACTAGATAATGGTATTTTCCAGTTTCTGTAGGGTGCTATTATTCAGGGACTGTATGACAGTATTATTTAGCTACTATATAATGTTAATATTTAGTTACTGCATGGTGGTGTAATCCACTGACATATATGACGGAATTATTTGGTCACTTCATGTTGGTATCTTTTGTACACAATACAGGGATTTTGTCACAGTATAGTATTTTTTTTGTTACTGTATGGTGACATAATTCATTTAATGTATGCTGGTATTATTCAGTTACTGTAGGCTGCTATGATCCACAGACTATATGGCGGTATTATTTAGTAACTGTCGGTGACATTATTCAATAATGGTATTTTATGGTATTGTTTAGTTACTATAATACATCTATGGCAGTATTTTTCAGTCACGACAGGGTGGCATTATTTAGATACACCTCTCAGAAGACAGTATCACATGTGCATTGCACACTTACTTTCTATCTTTACAAAGATATTTTTCCAAATATTCCTCAGTGTCACATGGGAGGACGGCTGGAACCCTTTCCGTGTTGCTAACCGGCGCACCCATGCAGTCACAGACGTGTGCAGGTCACGGACGTGTTGTCACATTTGCCTGCACTCTCTTAGCTATTCATGACTCTGAGAGCAGAACTGATCCTCCATGTAATTTCCCTGTAGTCACGGATGATGTTCCACCACCAGGAACCATTGATTCGAGCCAATGAGCAACAATAGAAGAATAGAACTGGTTTGTATTATTATACTTTCTGATCTGATACAATGTAACGCAGCATTGTATCCAGACTGTGTACTGGTATACGCTGCACATCTCCCTGTATATAGTGATATGGACCACGCTGGTATAACCTGGGTATCTAATGTATATAATTATATATGTACAGCTGGTATAAGTTATACATCTCCTGTATATAATTATATATGTACAGCTGGTATAAGTTATACATCTTCTTGTATATAGTGATATGGACCATGCTGGTATAACCCGGGTATCTCCTGTATATAATTATATATGTCCAGCTGGTATCAGTTATACATCTCCCTGTATATAGTGACATGGACCATGCTGGTATAACCTGGGCATCTCCTGTATATAATTATATATGTACAGCTGGTATAAGTTATACATCTTCTTGTATATAGCGATATGGACCATGCTGGTATAACCTGGGTATCTCCTGTATATAATTATATATGTACAGCCGGTATAAGTTATACATCTTCTTGTATATAGTGATATGGAGCATGCTGATATAACCTGGGTATCTCCTGTATATAATTATATATGTACAGCTGGTATAAGTTATACATCTTCTTGTATATAGTGATATGGACCATGCTGGTATAACCTGGGCATCTCCTGTATATAATTATATATGTACAGCTGGTATAAGTTATACATCTTCTTGTATATAGCGATATGGACCATGCTGGTATAACCTGGGCATCTCCTGTATATAATTATATATGTACAGCTGGTATAAGTTATACGTCTTCTTGTATATAGTGATATGGACCATGCTGGTATAACCTGGGTATCTCCTGTATATAATTATATATGTACAGCTGGTATAACCTGGGTATCTCCTGTATATAATTATATATGTACAGCTGGTATATAATACCTAGGTCCAGACTGCTGAAAAATAACTGCACTGATGATGTGAACTCTGCATTATTTTGCATCACTCGTGCCGTTCAGAGGCTTAGAAAGACAGCTAAAGGACATGTGATGATGTCACCACAGGTGCTGAACCTTCTAAGACTAATGGAACTGCTCCGTCAGAGGTGTAGTTCTGAGGTTAGAAGGCTTCAGGCGCAGGACCTCTGAGAACATCGTCAAAGGTCCTTCACCCCTGATAGTATGAAGAAGAAAGGTTGTCTGTAAACTCCATGCGCCATAAGGACCTTGTGGCGTCACAGAGCCACGTGACATGCTGAAGCAGGGTAATATCTACATCCCATTTGTTGCGATAATAAAGGGTTTTATTTTAAAATAAAGGGCCTGTTTTGGTTCACTATTAGGACTCATGCACACGACCGTATTTTTTTGCGGTCCGCAAAACGGGGTTCCGTTTTCCCGTGATCCGTGACCGTTTTTTCGTCCGTGGGTCTTCCTTGATTTTTGGAGGATCCACGGACATGAAAAAAAAGTCGTTTTGGTGTCCGCCTGGCCGTGCGGAGCCAAACGGATCCGTCCTGAATTACAATGCAAGTCAATGGGGACGGATCCGTTTGACGTTGACACAATATGGTGCAATTTCAAATGGATCCGTCCCCATTGACTTTCAATGTAAAGTCAGGAGTTAATATACCATCGGATCAGAGTTTTCTCCAATCCGATGGTATATTTTAACTTCAAGCTTCCCCATCACCATGGGAACGCCTCTATGTTAGAATATACTGTCGGATTTGAGTTACATCGTGAAACTCCAATCCGACAGTATATTCTAACACAGAGGCGTTCCCATGGTGATGGGGACGCTTCAGGTTAGAATATACTAAAAGAACTGTGTACATGACTGCCCCCTGCTGCCAGGCAGCAGGGGGCAGCCCCCCCCCTGTAGTTAACACATTGGTGGCCAGTGTGGCCGGCCCCCCCCCCTCCCTCCCCTGTAGTTAACTCATTGGTGGCCAGTGCGGCCGCCCCCCCCCCTCCCCTGTAGTTAACTCATTGGTGGCCAGTGCGGCCGGCCCCCCCCTCCCCTGTAGTTAACTCATTGGTGGCCAGTGGGCCCCCCCTCCCCTGTAGTTAACTCATTGGTGGCCAGTGCGGCCGGCCCCCCTCCCTCCCCTGTAGTTAACTCGTTGGTGGCCAGTGGGCCCCCCCTCCCTCCCCTGTAGTTAACTCGTTGGTGGCCAGTGGGCCTTCTCCCCTCCCTCCCCCTCCTAATTAACATCTCCCCCCTATCATTGGTGGCAGCGGAGTGTACCGATCGGAGTCCCAGTTTAATCGCTGGGGCTCCGATCGGTAACCATGGCAACCAGGATGCTACTGCAGTCCCGGTTGCCATGGTTACTTAGCAATTTGTAGAACCATTATACTTACCTGCGAGCTGCGATCTCTGCGTCCGGCCGGGAGCTCCTCCTAATGGTAAGTGACAGGTCAATTTTTCTCTATTTCTGTCATTTTATCATGCTTTAATAAAATTTATATATTTTTTGGTATTATGAGCTCCATTCCTTCTTTGTTTCTGCTATTTCACTCGGGAGCTTCTGCCGAGTTACGTTTTCTGGTGTGTTCCCTGTGGCTGTATTGGGTGGGCACTGCTCCTTACCCGCCCCAGGAACACCCTAGGTCATTTTTTGTTCTTGTGGCTGTTGTAAGTGCGGATGCGCACGTGATTTTGATGCTAGGCAGCTGGTCACGCTGCGCCTCCGCCTCCCGGACATGCCCCATTGCCACGTGACGACTCCTCCCGATCACGTGTACTCCCGCAGCACTTGCTTCCTGGCACGCCGGCTTGATTTGCCTTCCAGCCGGCGCGCGCAGGTAGGAAGGAGCCACGGTATGAGCGCACTAGGCGGGGTATTTAAATAGGGATGGTTGAAGCATATCTCCGTGCTCCCCTCCTTGATAGACGGCGGTGAGACGCGGGCCGAGGGTGACACTTCCCCCAGCCCATACAGACAGCCACCACTGTCGCTCTTCATGCCTGTTACCTGAGGAATGGTCTATTCATTCGGACGCCTCTGATCTTCAAACCTTGAGTTTCAAATAGTTTATATTGGGACAGTAGGGTTTTTTTTTGGTTCTATTTTATTTTATTTGTTTTTCAGTTTACCCTCCATTTGTATACCTATCCCCGATGAGTCCCGGGAAGGGACGAAACATGTCACGTTGGGACATGAGAGAGAGGGATATGCTTAGGGACTAGGCCCCGACAAGGGAAAGGTTCCAGACGGGGTCGTCCCTATCGGGGCGGGTGCTCCGTATTTTTGCTAGGTAGGGACGGCTTAGCCCCTATCCCAACCAATTTTTTAGGGCATCTACTTAAGGGCTATGTAGTTCTATGTCCCCGGAAGAATCACAGCATTCATACCGACCCTGTCATCTGATTATCTAGGACGGTTTCTAAGGATTTGTTTTAAAAATAATAATAACTAACTACCTACCCATAATGATGGTGTTTAGGGTTAAGCGCACGGTCAGTTTGGGATTTATGCTTCTCATCCCTATCCCTTCAAGGTTGAGACTAGAATTCAGTGGGTAAAAGGAGGCCCTCTCCCTGTACAAATAGAAAGCCTAACTCTAACCCACAGAGCAGCATTCAGGCTTGAGGAAGCGCTTACACACTTTACCTTTGTAGCCTGGAGCCTCGTGACTATCGGCGACATGGTCATTTCATCCTAGCTTCTGCCCTCCCTCTAACTCCAGCCTCTTAGCTCCTGTCCTGCAAGTCTCAAAAAGTGGTTAGACATATGGAGAAGATACTGCTGCCAGGGGATGGGTGATTCTGGGACAATACTGTGGCCAGGAAGATGGATGGTCATGGGAGAATACTGCTCCCAGGGTCAATGGGTGTTCAGGGGACAATGCTGCTGCCAGTGTGGGAAGAGTTGTCTGGGGACAATACTGCAGCCAGTGTGGGAGGAGTTGTCAGGGGAGTATTATTAGTAAAATCCCTATGGTCCTGCTGGGTTGACTCCATTAAGGCTCTCATACTAATATAATTTCCCATATTAACTCTACAGCAACCAATTGCTGTTCATGTGCAAGGCTTTAATCCGGAGAAAGGCTCCTACAGTCTGGCAGGAGCAAGTGGGTCTTCGAGGAAAATACAGAAACAGTTTATTACCCCTTCTGCCCTCTCTTTTGCTTGGTGCATAGTGCTCAATGCCGATTCCACCGGTGCACCCAGTGATCTGGACATGTCGCAGTTTAGGGGGACACAACACTCGGCTTGTCCCGGGCACTGGGAGCCCACACTACGCCACTAACAAGTGCAATGTCTGGATGCAAACTATTCCTGGATACACTGAATATGTAGTGTATATTTCTGTACCGCATTGTATTATCCTCTGCTATAAATAGTTGCTTTTCTTGGGGATGTCATCAGGAATCCATGATGGGGGTATTGGTTATACCCCGCTCGCTCCCCTTTTTACCCACTACACCATCCGAAGCCACTCCCCACCCCACCCCGGCCCAGCCCTTACCCCAGGCTCAGCCAACTCCCAATAAAACACTGACACCTGGCTTGGATTAAATTGGCCACAGCAGCCATTTTATTACATAAATACATATAATAAATAACCTTTTAATCCCAAACTGTAACATATTCCTGAATCCCAATGGGGGAGGTCCTGGAAGCCCCAAACAACAGAAGTTTATTACCAGGTTGAGCCGCCTTGCCACCAGCCGTTAAACGCCAGCTCGGAGGCACCCCTGACGGCCCACCCCCCAAAATTATCCCCAACCGACCACCAACTATGGGAGTCCAGCCCCAACCGTGGAGCCCTCCCATCCTCATCCTTTAGAATCTCACCAACTTCAAGGACCTCCCACTGCCACAAACGCACGGGCTTGACCCCTTAAGCCCCGGGCGTCCCTCCACATACGCAGCACATATCCAAACCCACAGCGTTCAAATGTACCCCATCCGCTCGCCAAAACCCCCCAACATCCTGCTCCAGGTCCACATGCCTCACTGCCACTGCCCCATTCCTTGCCATGAACCGGCCTATGGCCCGGTTAACCTTCACCCTTGCCTTGTTTACTCCCTTCACCGAACGCGCACCCCTCCACACCTTACGGGGGACTATGTCCGACCACACCGTCACAAGGCTCGGGAACAGAGACCACAACCTAAGGAGATCAAACTTGATATCTTTCACCAACTCCCTTAGCGGCCGCGCCCCCAAATCATTGCCCCCTACGTGCAGGACCAATACATCCGGGACCATATCTAATCTAACAAACCTGTGCACCTCTGCCATTACGCCCCCACCCCACATCATTCCCCTACGACCCAGCCATCTTACCACAGCTGTAGACCGTTCAAACCCTAACTGTTGACCATCCGGCCGAACCGCTGCCCGGATGGCTCCCCAAAAAACGTACGAATGGCCCAAGATCCAAACTAAAGCCGGCTCAGAACCTGTAATGACAGAAACAAAAAAAAATAGCAAAACACATTCCACATGCAAAATTAACACACTCAGTGCTACAATCTTTCTGGACGGATATATGAACGAAACCGGACCGATTCCCACCTCCCTATCCACTTAATCACCTCCTGCCCCAAACCCCACCGAGCTGCCTCCGTCGCCGTCCCAATTCTGAACGAATGATTCGAGTACCCCTCCACTTCTCTGCCCAACTGACCCAGGCACTTTCTAAAAAACCGCTGTAAACTGAAAGCGCGAAAGGAAAGACCCATCCGCGTGCACCAGAAGTCCGCCCCATACTCCCGCATACACTGGACCAGGCACATCAAACAACCCAAGACCTCAAATAAAACAACCCTGCGACCCCTGCCTTTCACATCCGTTTTTGATCTCCTAATGACGAACTCCACCCTATCTGCAAAAAGGTCTACGTCATCCCAAAGCAACCTCCCTCCCCTACTAACCGATGGACTCACCAGTTCCCCCAACCGCAAAGCCCCAAAGAACGCCAGTGAAAAAGCCAACCTGAACAACCGCAACTCCCACAAGATAACACAAACTTTTTCTAGCTGCTCACCCAACTGCAGGAGCAGGGAAAACGACACCGGCCTGCGACTGTCCTCAACCGACTGCAAACGCCGCCAACCCTTCAGTGCCCTCACCACCAGGAAGGACTTAGTGACGTCCGGCAACTTCCGCAGCTTGAAACCAAAAGCTAGACCAGCCATACAACCATTCAACTTCGAAACAGACCACCCATCCTCCCTACACTGACCTATAAATAACAGCAATGATATCTCCGACTCCTCATCCCCCACCCCCAATCTAGCCTTCCAATCCTCCCAACACTGCCATGCCCTGTGATAGGTCTCCCACGTACCGGGCACTAATGAGGACTGGATGAGCCCCATTACGGTGTCTCAAGGAGTTCCCATAGGCAGCTCGGGCAATCCAGCCCGTCCTCCTCCGCTTCTGGAGCCAGCTGGCGAAAACGCTCCCACTGAGAACGAGAAAGAGCATCAGCAATACAGTTGTCAACCCCCGGTACGTGCACAGCTACCACCCACGCATTGATGGTCAAACACTCCAAAACTAACCTCTGTAACAACCGCACCACCAGAGGTGACGAGGCTGACAACCCGTTATTTGCCTGCACCACTCCCATTATCACAGTGGAAACGGACCTTTTCCCTCCACAGCAGGACTGCTGCCACTATGGGGAAAAATTCCAGCAGCGCCAAATCCCTCACCCAGCCTCTACTCACCCAAGCGTCAGGCCACACCCCGGCACACCATTGCCCCGAACAATAAGCCCCATAGCCACATCCCCCCGCCGCATCAAAAAAAAGGTCAGTCAAATGCCTCCACAACATCCCCCAGAAAAACATTGCGGCCATTGTACTGACTCAGAAACGATGCCCACACCCGTAAATCCTCCCTCAACTCCCTCCCTAACCTTATGTAATGATGCGGTGCCGTTACCCCTGCCGTCGTAGCCGCTAATCGCCTGCTAAAAATCCTCCCCATAGGCATTATACGGCAAGCAAAATTGAGCTTACCCAGGAGCGACTGCAGCTCCTTCAGCTGAAGTTTTGCTAATCGCTGCGCCCTTCGCACCCTCCTTCATTAAATAGGAAACACAGTCCCTTAGCTGACGCTGCTGAAAAGGCCGACTGCCCTCCGGCTCCCGACTCACCCTGAAACGACTGAGCTCCCGATTCCCCCCCGAAAGGACTGGGCCGACCTAACCTGCGCCGTCGCCTTCAACCACAAAGCTATATCTTTCTGATCCCATCTAATACTCGGGCGCACCGCCTTACGCTGCCTAAATTGTTCATCGTAACGCAGCCACGTCTGCCCCCCATACACACGATACGCTTCCCCAATGGAGTCCAGATAGCAAAACAGCGCAGAGCAGCACTCTGGCGCCTTCTCCCCTACCACGCTGGCAAATATCGCAAACGCCTGTAACCAATTTGGGAACGTGCGCGGTATTAACCGGTACCGACGCTTCTCCTCTTCCTCCTTTTTACCCTCATCCTTCCTGGCCTTATCCAGGTTAAACTTCTCCAAGGGGAGCAGGGAAAAAATCTCCACATACTCCCCTCGCCAAATTTTTACCCTAACTTCCTGCTTCAAATGGGCCCCCAACGGCCCCTCAAAGCAAACGTATACCTCCCCCCTCGCCTTATCGTCCAGCCGCACCCTATCCTCCTGCTCCGAACTACCCGCCTGCGTCTGCACTGATGCCGTGGCACTTTGCGGACCGAACACGGGCTGTCCTGTCCCCCCCATCCCACCAGAACTTCCCCCCACCCCCCAGGCTGGTAACGGGACCGACCCTCCCGCACCCCAACCAGCCAGCAACCCCGCCAAACCCCCCAGCAACTGCCCTAACCCCCTACCCAACTCCCCTTGGGGCCCCCCTGCCGCCCCCCCAGAAGAACTAGCAAGTAACTGCACTAAAGGTCCCCAGAGCTCCTCACCTGGCTGCCTGGGAGCTGTGACCCCATCAGCCGAAGATCCTGACTCCAGACGTTCCTCCCTCTGCGACGATGCCGTTGAAAAGCGATCCCCCGACGGTCCCATGGCCCGGCCGGGACCAGAGACGTGACATCCCCAGAGAAGGCGGAGCCTGGAGGGTCTTGCTGCAACCTCGCCGAGGGCCTACTGCTCTGGGCCGCAGCCACCCCGTGGTCTCCCGACACATGCTCACGCCAATGGGCCTCATCCACAATCATCTCCTGGGTAAGGCCCGCCGTACCTGGTCCTGAACACTGGAGGGCGCTGGTACATCGCTGGACAGACCTTCCAAGGCCTGCTCGAGGGCTCCGCCTGCTGGCCGGATTCCTCCCACGCCCTGGCCCACAAGCAGAAGCTGTACCTGCGGCCTGCAAGCGTGAAGGGTCCTTTGCAGGGCTCCGTCTGCGGCGCTGAGCCCTAGGGGAGGACAATTGTGGACTAAGGCACTCCGGCGGCCGGACCCGCCTCGGCCGTGACAATGAAGGCTGAGGCGAAAGGGGTGCCTCAGCTGCCCCTCTCAGCAGCTGCTGGACCTGCTCCTGAAGCCAGCCTGGTCCTCTACTCACCGCCGCCGTCCTCAACTCTGCGATCATGGCGTCCACCTCCATCGCGGTGCGCGTGTCAGGTCAGTTTCACCTGCACCCCAAAATGGCCTCCACTCTCCTCCAGCCCTGGCTACTTAACCCCTCCAGTTCCACCCCCCACTTAAACTGGCCAATCCCTATCCCCCGGGGCTCGCTAAACCAAACCCCCCGTCATGGTAGCCTCCCCCCACGCTACGCCCCCCAGTCCGGCTATTTCTTTATATGGAGTATAATATGTAAACCCTACACATACTGATCGTGTTTCTCAGGATTATATCAGGATGGGTCTGTGTGATCCATGGATGATGATGTCCTGGGGACGGTATAACAAGAGCGTGGTCACTGTAAGGCATAACAAGTAGTGTTGGTCGTGAATATTCGAATTGCGAATATTAATCGCGAATATCGGCACTTTGAGAATTCGCAACTATTTAGAATATAGTGATATACACTCACCTAAAGAATTATTAGGAACACCTGTTCTATTTCTCATTAATGCAATTATCTAGTCAACCAATCACATGGCAGTTGCTTCAATGCATTTAGGGGTGTGGTCCTGGTCAAGACAATCTCCTGAACTCCAAACTGAATGTCAGAATGGGAAAGAAAGGTGATTTAAGCAATTTTGAGCGTGGCATGGTTGTTGGTGCCAGATGGGCCGGTCTGAGTATTTCACAATCTGCTCAGTTACTGGGATTTTCACGCACAACCATTTCTAGGGTTTACAAAGAATGGTGTGAAAAGGGAAAAACATCCAGTATGCGGCCGTCCTGTGGGCGAAAATGCCTTGTGGATGCTAGAGGTCAGAGGAGAATGGGCCGACTGATTCAAGCTGATAGAAGAGCAACGTTGACTGAAATAACCACTCGTTACAACCGAGGTATGCAGCAAAGCATTTGTGAAGCCACAACAATCACAACCTTGAGGCGGATGGGCTACAACAGCAGAAGACCCCACCGGGTACCACTCATCTCCACTACAAATAGGAAAAAGAGGCTACAATTTGCACGAGCTCACCAAAATTAGACTGTTGAAGACTGGAAAAATGTTGCCTGGTCTGATGAGTCTTGATTTCTGTTGAGACATTCAATTGGTCCGAATTTGGCGTAAACAGAATGAGAACATGTCAGGAATTTGGTCCAGAAATGGAGGCTTGCGCCCCAGGGAAATGGAAACCATAGTCAGCTATTTGTAGCCTGCAGAGAACTGCCACCCAGCTGCATAAGGGTGTAACGTGAAGCCTCGGGGCCCCGATGCAACATCTGTAAAAGGGCCCCTACCCTGTGCCATCAACAATACTGATGTGTGACTGCCACTTCTGCACCCCTTATAGCTAAGACCCTGGATACACAGATAGACAGTCCCCAAACCAGACCCCCTAAACAAATACAGACAACAATCCCCCTGAATACACACCCCAGAGCAGAACTCCTAAATAAATGTAGACCCACTGAACAAATACAATCTCCTGACCAGACCCCTAAACTAATACGGAGCCCAGAACAGACCCCCTAAAAATACAGACCTGAAACGCCATAAGACCCCAGAGCAGACCCCTAAATACAGACCACCTACATACATTCACCCGACTCCCTAAACTAATACTAACCCCAGACCAGACCCAAAACTAAAACAGATCACAAACCTCTAAAGTAATACAGACCCCATAAACGAATGCAGACTGCAGACCCCTAAACCAACATAGACCAGACCAGACTTCTTAAAATAATACAGACCCAGAACACACCTCCTAAACTAAACTAAAACAGACACAACATAATAAAGACCCTCTAAAAATATACACACCAGTCCCCCTAAATATAAACAGACTCCAGATCAGACCCCCGTGTTTTTTGTACAGCCGAAAGCCGGCATTTGTGTTAGAAAGTGGCCAGAACCCCGTAGGATCTTATTATACTCAATAGTGATTCGGCGGTGTGCGGCAGTATCTGGCAATGGCAGATACAGTAAACTCCGCTGGTCTGTTCCTCTGCCAGCACAGGCTACCAGAGTATGTGCCAAATATGTGAATGAAGCCTAAGCTAAAACAGACCCCAGAACTGGCCCTCTATACAAATACAAAACCCAGACCAGACCCCTAAACTAATACAGACCCCAGGCCAGGCCCCCTAAACTAATGCTGACACCAGACCCCATAAATAATACAAACCCCAGACCAGACCCCTAAACTAATACAGACCCCAGGCCAGGCCCCATAAACTTATACAGACCCCAGGCCAGGCCCCATAAACTTATACAGACCCCAGACCAGACCCCTAAACTAATACAGACCCCAGACCAGACCCCTAAACTTATACTGACCCCAGACCAGACCCAAAACTAAAACAGATCACAAACCTCTAAAGTAATTCAGACCCCAGACCAGACCCCCTAAACTAATACAGACCCTAGACCAGACCCCTAAACTAATGCTGACCCCAGACCAGACCCTATAAATAATGCATACCCCAGACCAGACCCCTAAACTAATACAGACCCCCAGACCAGACCCCCTAAACTAATACAGACCCCAGGCCAGGCCCCATAAACTTATACAGACCCCAGGCCAGGCCCCATAAACTTATACAGACCCCAGACCAGACCCATAAACTAATACAGACCCCAGACCAGACCCCCTAAACTAATACTGACCCCAGACCAGACCCAAAACTAAAACAGATCACAAACCACTAAAGTAATACAGACCCCAGACCAGACCCCCTAAACTAATACTGACCCCCAGACCAGACCCCCTAAACTAATACAGACCCCAGACCCCCTAAACTAATACAGACCCCCAGACCAGAACCCATAAATAATACAAACCTGTACAGACTCCACAAGCTAATACAGACCCCAGACCAGACCCCTAAACTAATACAGACCTAACACCCGACCCCCCCTAAACTAATACAGACCTAACACCCGACCCCCTGAACTAATACAGATCTAACACCAGACCCCTAAACTAAAACGAACCCCAGAACCAGACCATATAAATAATACATACCCATAAACTATTACAGCTACTGTATAACGGCAGACACACTTCGTATTCAGTGTAATGGTGGCTATATTTCTTGTCACCCAGCTTTCCAAGATGCAGATATTTGTCCAAAATCCAACAAATTAAATTGAAGGAAACTCCTGGACTTCTATTTATTAGGAATGCTCTGCTTTTAGGCTAATAATCAGTAAGTTGTGGGTTAGGGGGTAACAGTAAGAAGTCAATGACCACATGGACAGTTGGAGCATCTTCTATGGCAATTAGCCTGCAGGCAGCCATTCTGAGTGATGTCCTCTCCTCTAATAGAATAAGATGGGGCCATCATGAAATGTGACTTCTGGATGTGGTCGGTATTTTGCGTAGTGCCCATTTGTCTGTTATAATTGCTCTTCACCTTCCCCCGCACTCGCCTGGCGCCTAAAGACATATTAGAGGCGATGACACCATGACACTTCTTCACAACAATCTGACACTTAAAGTGAAGCCTCTTGTCTGCAGACTGACAATAAAGAGGAGGATGACAGGAGCGCAGCACCGCAGCACAGAATGTATTCACAAGGTGAAAGGAGATGACTGAGCTAGCTGGTAGGAGGTGAATATCGGCCAGAGCTGTAATATAAAGTGCAACTAAAGCCGGTGTATACATTATATATATCCTTGTTTAACTCACCGCTGACTCCTCTGTGATAAAAACTGTGGGGTGACCTTTGAACCTCATTTTACTCTGTATATATAAAACACTTGTTACATACATAAAAGTTGAGAAAAGGATTATATTACTTATCCTGTTCTGATCCTGAGTTATATCCTGTATTATACTCCAGAGCTGCACTCACTATTCTGCTGGTGCAGTCACTGTGTACATACATTACTTATCCTGTACTGATCCTGAGTTACATCCTGTATTATACTCCAGAGCTGCACTCACTATTCTGCTGGTGCAGTCACTGTGTATATACAGTCGTGGCCAAAAGTTTTGAGAATGACAAAAATATTGGAAATTGGAAAAGTTGCTGCTTAAGTTTTTATAATAGCAATTTGCATATGCTCCAGAATGTTATGAACTGTGATCAGATGAATTGCATAGTCCTTCTTTGCCATGAAAATTAACTTAATCCCCCAAAAAACTTTCCACTGCATTTCATTGCTGTCATTAAAGGACCTGCTGAGATCATTTCAGTAATCGTCTTGTTAACTCAGGAGAGAATGTTGACGAGCACAAGGCTGGAGATCATTATGTCAGGCTGATTGGGTTAAAATGGCAGATTTGACATGTTAAAAGGAGGGTGATGCTTGAAATCATTGTTCTTCCATTGTTAACCATGGTGACCTGCAAAGAAACGCGTGCAGCCATCATTGCGTTGCATAAAAATGGCTTCACAGGCAAGGATATTGTGGCTACTACGATTGCACCTCAATCAACCATTTATAGGATCATCAAGAACTTCAAGGAAAGAGGTTAAATTCTTGTTAAGAAGGCTGCAGGGCATCCAAGAAAGTCCAGCAAGTGCCAGGATCATCTCCTAAAGAGGATTCAGCTGCGGGATCGGAGTGCCACCAGTGCAGAGCTTGCTCAGGAATGGCAGCAGGCAGGTGTGAGCGCATCTGCACGCACAGTGAGGCGAAGACTTTTGGAAGATGGCCTGGTGTCAAGAAGGGCAGCAAAGAAGCCACTTATCTCCAAAAAAAACATCAGGGACAGATTGATCTTCTGCAGAAAGTATGGTGAATGGACTGCTGAGGACTGGGGCAAAGTCATATTCTCCGATGAAGCCTCTTTCCGATTGTTTGGGGCATCTGGAAAAAGGCTTGTCCGGAGAAGAAAAGGTGAGCGCTACCATCAGTCCTGTGTCATGCCAACAGTAAAGCATCCTGAGACCATTCATGTGTGGGGTTGCTTCTCATCCAAGGGAGTGGGCTCACTCACAATTTTGCCCAAAAACACAGCCATGAATAAAGAATGGCACCAAAACACCCCCCAACAGCAACTTCTTCCAACAATCCAACAACAGTTTGATGAAGAACAATGCATTTTCCAGCACGATGGAGCACCGTGCCATAAGGCAAAAGTGATAACTAAGTGGCTCGGGGACCAAAACGTTGACATTTTGGGTCCATGGCCTGGAAACTCCCCAGATCTTAATCACATTGAGAACTTGTGGTCAATCCTCAAGAGGCGGGTGGACAAACAAAAACTCACTAATTCTGACAAACTCCAAGAAGTGATTATGAAAGAATGGGTTGCTATCAGTCAGGAATTGGCCCAGAAGTTGATTGAGAGCATGCCCAGTCGGATTGCAGAGGTCCTGAAAAAGAAGGGCCAACACTGCAAATACTGACTCTCTGCATAAATGTCATGTAATTGTCGATAAAAGCCTTTGAAACGTATGAAGTGCGTGTAATTATATTTCACTACATCACAGAAACAACTGAAACAAAGATCTAAAAGCAGTTTAGCAGCAAACTTTGTGAAAACTAATATTTTTGTCATTCTCAAAACTTTTGGCCACGACTGTACATTACTTATCCTGTACTGATTCTGAGTTACATCCTGTATTATACTCCAGAGCTGCACTCACTATTCTGCTGGTGCAGTCACTGTGTACATATATTACTTATCCCGTACTGATCCTGGGTTACATCCTGTATTATACTCCAGAGCTGCGCTCACTATTATGCTGGTGCAGTCACTGTGTACATACATTACATTACTTACCCTGTACTGATCCTGAGTTACATCCTGTATTATACTCCAGAGCTGAGCTCACTATTCTGCTGGTGCAGTCACTGTGTACATACATTACATTACTTACCCTGTACTGATCCTGAGTTACATCCTGTATTATACTCCAGAGCTGAGCTCACTATTCTGCTGGTGCAGTCACTGTGTACATACATTACATTACTTACCCTGTACTGATCCTGAGTTACATCCTGTATTATACCCCAGATCTGCACTCACTATTCTGCTTTATGTTTATAATATAAACCTGTTTTAAACAACATGTACTGTATTTTCTGGCTGTAGGAGGATACGGTATATTATTATATATGAGACATAGGAGAATTAGACTGTGAGCTCCATTGGATACATGGGCTGTTGTGTGTAAACCCAACCTGTGTACTGCACATTAGACTACACCGTATTTTAGTTTCATGTACCCAGAACCCCCTAATGCTCTTTCATTTCCTCTTCCCTTTTACAGGAAGCTCCACTGCACAAGGAACTACATTCACATGCATCTCTTCATGTCATTTATCATGAGAGCCATCGCCGTGTTCATCAAGGACATTGTCCTCTTTGAAAGAGGCGAGTCAGATCACTGTTCCGAGGGTTCGGTAAGTACTTTAAGAGCCGTGGTGGTTGTACAAGGGTGTATTTTATGCCAAGAATAGAAACCTATATGGCTGCAGTAAATATTTTCACCACTAGGCGGCATTTTGGATTATTGTGCGCTGTGTACCTATTAGAGAGTACTTCCTGTGTGTTATAGATGTTTTTCCTGTGCACAGCACACCAAGTGGCCAGGAGTGATATTGCAAGTAAATTTCATCTTTAGTATTATTGCGTTATGATGGGGCATTAAATGATATAACTACAGAGTTAAATTTGAATCTGGTATCTTCTTGGAAGTCGTTATAGATTGTAGCCTAAGTAATGCGCTATCACCGCAGCTGTGACGGATGGCTTATCCTGTGAGAGATCCCAGGTGGGTCTGCGCTTTGGGATAGGAATGTTTTCGGAGTTTCATGTCATGTAACGCGTTTCGGGTTCTACACTTTCTTTTGGATTAAACATAAATATATTTTGTTTCACTCACCCAGAAGAAAAAAAAAAGTGATGATGAGCTTTAACTGAAGAATGTTACGGAGCGAACGGCTGGGAGCATTTGAGATATATTTGATGTTGTGCGTTTTTGATACATTGTATTTCTCGCTCCCACGCCGGGCTCTTTCTTCAGGGATTTCTAAGATGTTATATATCAAAATAAAATAGGAAAAAGAAGTAGGTTATTTGGGTTATGGAATTAATTTACCCCATAGATCATGTTCTGTGTGGCTGGGAGTCTCTTCGTCTTTGAAGTAAAACTTCCTGCTCTGGAGGTTAAAGGGATTGTCCTATTTACTGTTCACGTAAATCCACCAGTGTGAGGACCACCTCTGTGATGTCGATATAAAGGGGCCAGAAGGTCCCGCAAACCCACCTTAATTACACTTTACACACCTGTAGGAGAGAGTTCATAATATACTTACCATTCTGAAGTTGCGTGGAGTGGACTCGCGGGATCCTGGTCACATGACCAGGATACACCTGGTCGCCTTTTCTGAAAATCCAGCTTCCTCCGATGTCATATTCCTTACAAGAGTTTTCCTTGATTTTGATACTGATGACCTATCCTCAGGATAATTCATCAGTATCTGATTGGCGGGAGTCCAACACTCGAGACCCCCGTCGATCAGCTGGTTGAGAAGGCACCGGGGCTCCTGTGAGCACCACTGTCTTCTCCGTGCTCAACAAGCACAGCTCCATAGATTGTATAGGGGTCGTTCTTGGTATGGCGCTCGGCCTCTTTCACTTCAATAGGGCTGAGCGTGATACCAAACAATGTACGCCGCTATGTTTGGTGAGCACGGAGAAGACAGCGGTGCTCACAGGAGCGCCGGTGCCTTCTCAAACGGCTTATCTGTGGTGTCCTGGGTGTCAGACCCCCCACCGATCAGAGACCTATCCTGAGCATAGCAAAATCGGAGAAAACCCCTTGAACAGGTCTAGACTATGGACGGGACGTCACTTCTGCTGTGGATGGGACCAGAACTGTTCCCTTTGCTGGAGCATACTCCAACTCCTAAACCCACCTGACTTGCGCATGCGCAAGTAATAGGAGCAGTTCTTCACCCAGGGCGGAAGTAAGTGATATCCTGTCTGTAGCCCAGGCTGGGAAACCTGGTACAGGATGTCACTTCAGAAGAAGTCGGATTTCAGAAGAAAAGTGTCAAGTGACTGGGTTATCGAGAGGACGATCCATGATTCTCTGAGCACTAAGTATATTACAGAGGAAGTAGGAGGAGCAAGAGTGCACAGAGTGGCCTGGACACACCCTCAGGGCACTTAACAGATCATTTACATATTGATCAAAATTACATTTCTCCAGAATTAACCAGTGCTGGAACCCAAGCCTATCGGCAAGTGCCAAGGTGAATGAAGGAGGCTCATCGGAATGAGGACATAAATAGCCAGTCTGTGCTGCTTAGGTTACTTCTCGTATTAATAGGAGCTGATTTTTTTCTGCTAATAAACATAAATCAAGTGTTTTCTCATATCTAATAAAAGTTTAGAAATACTGGTTATGGATAAATCCCATCAGGACAAGTATCTCTATAAGCGTGGGATGAGTTGGGAAACATTCCAGGAATATATTCGGCTTACTGTGTGAGTCAGAGAAGAAGTCACTGAACTATTATTGATGGGCTCCTGGAGATAAGACCCTGACCCTGATGGGAAAGGTAGAGAAAATCATTTATACAGGAAAATGTGGGGGCTTGAGATGATTGAAGTGATGGAGATAAATGGTTTTTGACAGAAAATATGTCCTAGATATATCTGGGTGAATTTATGCAGTTGAGTAGATATACAGTATCTCACAAAAGTGAGTACACCCCTCACATTTTTGTATATATTTAATTCTATCTTTTCCTGGGACAACAATGAAGATCTGACGCTTTGATACAATGTAAAGTAGTCAGTGTACGGCTTGTACAACAGTGTATTATTTTCCAGAACTGCCTTAACTCTCTTGAGCATGGAGTTCACTGGAGCTTCACAGGTTGCCCCTGGAATCCTCTTCCACTCCTCCATGACGACATCACGGAACCGGTGGATATTACAGACCTTGTTCTCCTCCACCTTCTGTTTGAGGATGTCCCATAGACGCTCAATAGAGTTTAGTTCTGGAGACATGCTTGGCCAGTCCAGCACCTTTACCCTCAGTTTCAGGCAGTGGTCGTCTTGGAGGTGTGTTTGGGGTCGTTATTATGTTGGAATACTGCCCTGTAGCCCAGTTTCTGAAAGGGAGGGGATCATGCTCTACTTCAGTATGTCACATTACACGTTGACATTCATGGTTCCCTCAATGACCTGTAGGCCCCCACAGCTGGCATCATTAATGCAGCCCCAAACCATGACACTTCCACCACCATGCTTGACGGTAGGCAGGACACACTTGTCTTTGTGTTCCTCACCTGGTTGCCACCACAGACACCTGACACCATCTGAACCAAATAAGTTTATCTTGGTCTCATCAGACCACAGGACGTGGTTCCAGTAATCCAGGTCCTTAGTCTGCTTGTCTTCAGCAAACTGTTTGCGGGCTTTCTTGTGCATCTTCTTTAGAAGAGGCTTCCTTCTGGGATGACAGACGTGCAGACCAATGCGATACAGTGTGCGGCGTATGGTCTGAGCAGAGACAGACTGACCCCCCCAACCCTGTAACCTCTGCAGCAATGCTGGCACCGCTCATACAACCTCTGGATATGACGCTGAGCACTGACAGGCTGACCCCTGTAACCTCTGCAGAAATGCTGGCAGCACTCAGACAACCTCCCAGGTGTTAGATCCGCACTAGGTCATCAATATCATTTAAGGACTGGAGAGATTGCAGTAATACTCCCGACAACCTTTAAATCACATAACAGGATATATCAGGGGGCCCTCTGGATTTGTGATATGACAACTAATAAATATTAATATTTAGTATGTCTAAGAAAAGGAGTAGCAAAAAGTCTTGTTTTAGGGGGCATTATATGCATTGAATCACAGTCATCCATTGATACATAAAATATTTCACATTTGGATATACATCTACATTATTTCTCAATTTTTTCTCGGAAGGTGGACAGAGCTACTAAAATACTAGTCTGTCTTTTTCATGGATTTCTTGCAAACAGTGATCTCGAGATGTGGAAGGTTGACAAAGTGAAGGGAATGTAGAGTGGCCATGGGGTCTCACCTCAACCACATACCTATTATTTTGGAAGTGGAAGTTTGGTGGCAGTAACTTCTATACTTTGAGGGTATCTAAAACATGCCTGTATGCCATGATGGCCAACTTGGAAACAGGCTAGTCAGAATGTGGGGTGCAGTGGGACCCCATGGTCAGTCCACTTGCATTTTACTTTTACAACTGTCCATTATTTGTAAAGCTCCTGTCATCCAAAGAGAGAGAAAGAATCAAAAGAGAGAGAGAGTCTAAGATATGCATGTATGCCATGATGGCTGGCTTAGAAACAGGCTAGTCAGAATGTGGGGTGCAGTGGGACCCCATGGCCAATCCACTTCACTTGCATTTTACTTTTACAACTGTCCATTATTTGTAAAGCTCCTGTCATCCAAAGAGAGAGAAAGAATCCAAAGAGAGAGAGTCTAAGACATGCATGTATGCCATGATGGCTGGCTTAGAAACAGGCTAGCCAGTATGTGGGGTGAAGTGGGACCCCATGGCCAGTCCACTTGCTATTTTCTTTGACAACCATCTAACATTTTGGAAAGTACAAGTCTGCCACCTTTCTAGCCCTGATGATCAGGAGCTGTGGAAGGTTTCCAAAGTGGAGTGAAAGTGGACTGTCCATGGGATCTCCCTCATCCCATGTACCTATTAGTGTTTGTGTCATACTGTGTTGTCATGTTTTAAAGTGAAAGTTTGTTGACACTGACTTATTTTCTCTCAGGTTTCCTAAAACAGGCTTTCACTCCGCTAGCTGAAAACAGGATAGTTGATATGTTGGGTGTGGTGGGACCCCATGGCCAGTGCACTTTCCCTTTACTTTGGCAACCTTCCACAGCTCATGATCATGACTGCTGGCAAGCTGATCATTAGAAAAGCAGGCTTGTACCATAGCAGCCCTATCCACCTTCTGAGATAAGAATGAAAGAGATATGAGTACCCTATTGTGAAATATTTTAGCCCTGCATAAAACATGTTATTCAGCTTTAGCGTTATCGGTCTTGTGAAACTGCGAAGACTGATAGTTTACAAAAGGGATGTCCAGTATGAAGATCACTTCTTTAAAGATACCAAACCAACTTAGTTATCTCTACCCTATTAATAGATCCATGGTACGTAGTTTTTTCCCTCCATTCTCACTGTCAACAGATCATCCATTCTCATTTGTTCTTATCTCTGAAATACCTACATACTGCATGGTTTATATTGAGTCACAGCTCTTGGCTTAATCAAGAATATTAACAGACAGTCTTCAGGAATTAATGTTTATGACCCCTTATAATAATTTGTCTTAGGACATTCCATTATTGAAGAGTGATAAGCCTTCATATGTCAGGATGTCGCAGTTTGTGATCTTCCGAGGAGATTTCACATCATTTCCTATCATATTATACACAGAAGTTCAGCAACTTTCAATTTTTTTAGAACAAAAAAATACATTAAAATATTAAATGGAATGTCACATATACAGACTTTTAGTGTCATCCATTAGATCTCAGTAGAAATTAAATAATTTCTTACATTATTAATCTAATTTTGGTGTAAACTGAGCCTCAAAAAGTGGCAATTTGTGCAAAACATGGCAAAAAGAGTTGCAAATTGTACAAAATTGTAACTTTTTATAGCTATATAGCTGCAAAATGTGCACACAACCATATGTCGCCCCAGGATTTCTTATGTGGGATCCGTGTGAAATGTTTTTGACCTCATAACCTACAAGGTGCTCACACGTTGACCTCACTCCACATAATATCCAGTAGCTGAAATCGAACTTCATTGCCAAAGGTCACCTTACAGAAAGAAACCAGTAAACTATCCAGTATTTGTCAATGAATCACTTTATACAGAGCAATAAAAGGGGAGTGTCACAAAATATGTTCCAATGTGCCAAAAACAGCAGCACTGACGCCCATGCCATATTCCAAGCTGGTTTTATCCACATCTGTTATGTGTATGCTTTCTGTGTGTCTCGTTGACCTCGTTGATATAGTGAGGACACGCCGCTCTATCTTATTCATTATTTTGTTTTTAATAATTGGCCCCTGAGGGCCATAGACAGGTGTCAATGTGGTGGTGGAGGACATGACTAGACCTCCCCCATCATAATGAGGGTTTTTTTTATCCATGAACTGCTTGGAGATTGTGGCAGTCCTACAAAATACCCCTGCCCACCAGGATACCTTATGGAGTAGCTTGCCATGGACATGTGTACATTCATTCAATGACTGGCTGCAGTGGTAGGCCCACTCACTAGATGAGGCTCCTATAGAATGTGATTTACTTGAGCCATGATCATTGGTTCTCATTTGTTAGGCCCATATGGGCTGCTGCCCTTGACATCCCCCGGGATAACAAGGATTAAATTGGTGAAAAACTGGTGAATAGTGAAATGGTGAAAAATTGGTGAATGGGCCACCATGTAATACCAGGAATAATGCCTGCAGGGAGCTGATTCCTCTTGGGCGGAGCTTACTTGTCATATCCAGGGGTGGACTTTACCATTACACCAATCAAGCAAATTCTTGGGGTTTACATATCAGAGGCCGCAAGCAGTTGCTCGAAAAAGCTACTAAAGGGGTGGATATTCCCCCTGTGTAGCTAGTCAGTTGCACAGGGGCCCTTCCCAGCTGTAGAGCAGATACAGAATTGCCCAGACTGCATTGCTAAGCTAAGCAGGCCAATTGGGCCAGGGCATAGTATTGTATCAGTAGCAGGGCATAACGTGCAGTGGGGCTCCTAAACATAGCTTTGCTTGGGGCCCCAGAAATGCCACATTCACCCCTGGTAACACGACTATGGGATCCTACTTGCTGACTTCTACCTAAAAAAAAAGGGAAATGATGAAGGGCAGGAATCTAACCTGTAGATTTTGGTCTGGGAAAGAAGATATCATGATGAGATAATAGGCGTGAAACCATACTGTAACGAGGAACATGCGGAGGCAGCACATCATTCACATTACAACGAGCCTCCTAGAAATGTCTGACCAGGTTACGAGGCACTGAAGTAATTAGCCTGATCCGATTTTAATAGTCGGAGGCCAATGTATTTGCACGTATCTACTCGTGGTCTAATAGATGCTGCACGTAGCAAGATTCACATCTGATTAATCTAATGAAATATTCTCAGCTGGGAATTCAAATGAAGTGGAACGACACTTGAATAATAGGAATTGAAAAATTTCAGTATGAGACTTGATTAGATTATCCGCCCGTAGGGATGACATCAGCCATAACTCTTCATTGACCAGTTATATACATTGAAAGGAGGAGAAATACGGAGGTCATTCCTGGTGCAGGACCTCAGATCGCAGCTCCAGGTCTCCACCATTGTCTGCAGGCCACTTCTCCACCAACTTAGAGCCAACCCTTACCCACTTCTGTAGACCATACCAAACACATGCTATTTTGGACAATTTACAGACCCAAAAATGTGTGTGCCCAAGGAACCCATATTTGGACCCTCCACGAGACCTCTAAAGAAGCCGCCGCCACTGACCATAACATATCTATGCAAAATTATTTCCACGTGGATCATTTAGTTACAAACCACAAAGAGGAATTTTTCTGCTGTGGATCTTGCTGGAATATAATTGGCTCGCTGGAGGTTTTCAAGACGCCTCCACATTTCCTAAAATCAGCATGCAAAGATGCAGCAAATCTGAAGTGTCTGAGTTTTGTTACCTTAAGGGCACCCGTCAACAAGATCATCTCTATTAGACTACTTTCACACTAGCGGTTTTGCTGGATCCGGGTTCAGCAAAAACGCTTCCGTTACTGATAATACAACCGTCTGCATACGTTATGAACGGATCCGGTTGTATTATCTTTAACATAGCCAAGACGAATCTGTCATGAACTCCATTGAAAGTCAATGGGGGACGGATCCGTTTTCTATTGTGTCAGATTGTGTCCGCACCACATCGTGGACAGAAAAACACTGCTTGCTCCGCATCCCATGACGGAAAGAAAACCGCAGCTTGCTACGGTATGGGAACGCAACCAAACGGAACGGAATGCATTTTGGAGCGTTCCATTCTGTTCAGTTACGTTTTTGTGCCCATTGACAATGAATGGGGACAAAACGAAAGTGTTTTTTTTTTTCCGGTATTCAGACCCTATGACGGATCTCAATACCTTAAACCAGATATGCTGTCTTCTGAAAATTGGTTGCAGCATTTTTTCTTCTTTGTGCACGTGAGGGCTTTAGTGCTCCTAGAAAGCAGGGCCAGAACTGGAAAGCTGAGGAGCCGAGGTGCACTAAAACCCTCATTTGCATCAAGTCTTTTTTCTCAGGAACGCTGCAACCGATTTTCACAAGACAGGTATCATTTTTTTTCGAAAGAATCAGCCCTACCAGGCAGTATACCTAGTTTAAGAGGGCTGAATCTGCTGACCACTGCTCTTTAAATTGTTTCAGTTTTTTGGGCAAGAACTGGTTTGATAAGATGAAGAAGAGCAATAAAGGGTCAGAAAAATAAAACTTTTTGAAACAAACATGCAATCATGAATCCACTTACCCATGAAGTCAAATTTTTTTGTGTTTATGGCTTACTTTAGTTCTTTCATGCTTTTTCTCCATTTCGTAGTCATATGGGCCGAGAAGATGGCATTGTTCGGCAGTATCCTTGTTAGGGAGGGTTGGTGGTCAGCCATGATTTATTTTCCAAATTAGCCCACCAGTCAGGTGTTTTCTAATTTAAAGGGGTTGTCTTATCATGGACAATGGGGGCATATCGCTAGGATGGAACGGAGCCCCACAAGGTGGTGGTACCCGCACCTACATTGAGAACGGAGCCCCACAAGTGAAGGAGGGTGCACTGCGCATGCGCATCCGCAATCCTTTCATTTTCTATGGGGCCGGCGAAAATAGCCGAGCGCTGGCCCGGCTTTTTCCATCAGCTCCATAAAAATGAATGGGAGCGGGGCCGCGCATGCACAGTACGCTCCTATTCACTTCTAAGGGGATCCGGCTTGGTGGTGGACGGACCTGAGTCCTCCAGCCACCACCTTGTGGGGCTCCGTTCTCTATATAGATGCGGGCCCCAGCAGTGGGACCCGCACCTATAAGACAATGGAGGCATATCGTAGCGATATGCCCCCATTGTCTATTATGAGACAACCCATTTAAGGAAACACAATCCTGTGTAAGCCCATTGGCCAGTAGCTCTTTTGACTGAGATCCTTGCCAAACAGATCCCTATATCTCAGCTTTTGAAGGTGCATATGAGATAAAAGTTGTCCAAACCCACCAATTTCAGCAGGATCGGCCAACCCATTGAGAACACATCTACATTAGGTTGAGAAGAAAGAGTATGTGTTGACCGAACACTCATTTAAGGTGTATGGGCACCTTCAGACCCCTGTGATGGTGGCATAGGTGGAGTGGACTAGGGTTTCCTGCACCCATACATTTTTAGAGTTTGAGTTGACTTTCACCTGCCATTGATCTTGTTTAATACAGTAAATTTCATTTCCAGGTTGGATGTAAAGCAGCCATAGTGTTCTTCCAGTACTGCATCATGGCCAACTTCTTCTGGCTGCTGGTGGAGGGTCTCTACCTTCATACACTCTTGGTCATCTCTTTTTTCTCGGAAAGGAAGTATTTCTGGTGGTACATCTTGATCGGATGGGGTAAGCTAGGTTATAATATCCTTACTTTTACTGATGAGAATGAGCCTTAAGCTGGGATTTTTGGACCTCAATGCAAAATTCTGTGTCATGGCTTCCACAATATCTTATATCACTTATAGTATTGGTTTCCCCCTGTGGGAGCTTTTGGGCTTAGGTTTTCTCTGCGACCAGTACACCCCTATTAGATACACAACTGGAAATAAGAATATTATGTCACTTGTGAATCTGTATAAAACGAGACTCGTGAGCCAAGAGCAATAACATAGAGCAATAACATTTACACAGTAATGGTCCAAAGGCTTCTCGGAATAATGGACAACTATCGCCGGCTCATCCCACAGATGATGATCAGATTGAGATCTGGGAATTTGGAGACAAGTGGTCACCTACATCTCGTCATGTTCCTCATTCCTGGAGAGTTTTTGCAGCATGGCAGGGGCATTATCCTGCTGAAAGATGCCACTGCTATTAGGGGCATCGCTACCATGAAGCAGGGTACTTGTCTGTACAGTGTTAGGTAGGTGGTACATATCTCATCCACATAATGTCAAGACCCAAGATTTCCAACAAAACCTTGTTTAGAGCATCAAACTGCCTCTGCCGGCTTGTCTTCCTCTCATAGTGCACCTGGTGCCATCTCTTCCCTAGGTAAGTAAGACACATAAAAAGATACCTGTGTTATATAATGCATATAATAGGTGGGGGCCTACTACAGGTTTTGCATTGAGGCCCAGAATTTTTTTTTCCTGCTCATGAATGAGGCAAAAAATTGGTTAAATTCTCCTAAATATCACTGGAGGCCACAAAGTGGCGCAAAGGTGAAAGGTCACCCTTTGCTATAAGTAGTAAGTGCATTAGTATTCAGAGGAAAATGGGGTATTTAAGTCCTGTGAATAGTTCACATTTCCAGATCAATACCTTCAATTTCTGCAGGAGTGAACTCGCACAAGCTCCGTGACCTCCGACAAATTATCTCTGGCACGAAATCGATAGATATAACACAGTATTCTTTCCAAATGGATTTCTCTTTGATCATCTGAACATATTTCTTTCCGTCCATAGGAGCCCCGACTGTATTCATCACCGCCTGGACGTTCACCAGGATATATTATGATAACGCTGGGTAAGGGAAACCAAAACGTGGTAGCTGCGGTATGACTTAAAGGGAATGTGTCGCATTGTAAATGCATTCCGATTTATCGGCACCATGTTGTAGAGCAGGAGGAGCCGAGCAGATCAATATATAGCTGTAAGGGAAAAAAATCATCAGAATTTGTTCATTTCTTCATTTTAATTCCCATGTAATCAGGACATTTGATCCCAGTGGGCGGTCCTGCCTGTGATTGACAGCTCACAATGTATCCTTTTGCTAATAGGACCGCCCACTGGACTTGAAAGAGCAGGAATTAAAATGAAGAAATGACAAGTTATACTGAATCTTTTCCCATAAAACTATATATCAATCCGCTCAGCTCCTCCTGCTCTATAACATGGCGCCTGCAGATTGGATGGCGTTTTCATGGGGACAGTTTCCCCTTAAAGGGCAATTGTCACCAAGACAAAACCTTATAGAGACATAGATGAAATATTTAAGTAAGGGCTCATGCACACGACCGTATGTACTTTGTGGTCCGCAAAAAAACAGATCCGTGTGCATTCCGTATTTTGCGGAACGGAACAGCTGGCCCCTAATAGAACCGTCCTATCCTTGTCTGTAATGCGGACAATAATAGGACATGTTCTATTTTTTTGTGGAACAGAAATACGGACATACGGAAACGGAATGCACATGGAGTAACTTCCGTTTTTTTGCGTGGACACATTAAAATGAATGGTTCCGCATACGGTCCGCAAAAAAAAAAATGGAATGGACAAGGCAAGAAAATATGTTTGTTTGCATGAGCCCTAAGAAATTGGTGATGCTCTCATTTTAAAAGGGTTATCCAGCAGTACAAAACTGATGGCGGCTTCAAACACCAGAACAGTAGGGGTTTGACTCCTGGCACCCCTGACAACCAGCTTCATGCATCGCCGTTTCTCCTTTGTCTCCAGACATAGCTCCATACTTTTCCTAGTGGCCGTCCATAGTACTGCAGCTCACTAAGCTGCAGTGAATGGGGTGGAGTTGCAGTACTAGGAACGACCACTATCTGAAGAATTGAGCCTGGAAAACAACAAAGGGACACGATAAGTGGGGGTGCCAGGAGTCAGACACTGCTAGCCTATCCTAAGGATAGGTCGCCAGTCTTCTAGTTCAAGAGGAGTTAATTTTTCATGCAGCGAGCGCCTTAATGTACATGCTGTATATACACGAGGCCTTCATAGTACTAGAATTGGGCTGAATTATGGTTTAGGATCCCGGGTCACCTGAGGCGACCAGAATAAGAATACCAGTGGGAGGGGGAGTCTTTGACCAGAAAAATGAATCAAATGAGAAATGCTGCTCGGAGAAAATTTTTACAGGAACTCATAAATATTCCTCTTTCTGGCCATAAAACACCCTGATATCACTTACTGTGCCAGAAGACTGGATAGAAGCAGGCGGTTTGTAATAATAATAATAATAATAATAATAATAATATAATAATAATAATAGTGTAATAATAGTAATGCTAATAATAATGTAGTAATAATAATAGTAATGTGAATAGTAGTAGTAGTAATAATAATAATACTTTTACTACTACTACTAATAAAAATATGTGGTATTGCAGTTCAGCTGCACAGAAATAAATAGGGCTGAGGTGCAGTACCACACACAGCCTGCAGACGGGTGAGGCACTATTTCCGTGAGAAAACAGCCACACTTTTCTAATCCTGGACAACCCCTTTAAGTCTTCCTTTATACAAAGGGGGACATTTATCAAGATTGGCATTTCATACACTCGTCTTGACCTAGCCGGCTGTGGAGTGAGATGCTCCTAATTTCAGGCGTCCATGCACCAGAAAGTCAAATCTACGCGGCTATGAGATGCCACAGATTTAAATTCAAATTTATACCAGTTTCTGGAATAAATGATAGTAGATTTGCTAAGCTGTTGAGGCCACAACCCTTCCCCCAACACCCACCCACCCCCAATATTTGGAAAAGTGGCGGTCATGGTCTAAAAGTGCAAAAAGTCACAAATTTTTGCAGAAAAGTGGTGAAAATTGTTTGATAAATTCCCCACATTTTTTTGTGCTAAAAACAGGCATGAATTTTTTCTGCACTTGTTTTTGCATTGTATGTTTTTTATCATTTTTTAATCTTGTATGTAGACAGGCCATTTTTTTAAGCACTTTTTAACTCCTACAGTGATGCTGTAAAAAAAAAAAAAAAGCCTAAAAAATGCATATAAACATAGAGGAAAAAAGCAAAAAAAAGTCATACACATAATTACACAAAAATACCATGATAAATATGCTTTGTCTGTAGTAAATTTGCAAAAGTGGCAAAAAAGGCAAAAAAAAACCCCTGTAAAACCTAATACTATTTAGCTAATAATTTTGAACCTACTAATTGGTATTACTCTTCTTCTTGGTTTTATTAGCATCCATAGTTTATTACCCAAGGATGGAATGTACCATGTGCTGTACACAATGGGGGTAGTCTTTAAAAAAAAACATTTATAGAGCAGGATCAATCCTATTAAACCAGGCATACTGGCCTGTAGGGCTGATCCTGCTGATTAAAACAATTCCTGTCTTCTGAAAATTGCTTGTGGCATTCTGGAGAAAACAGAATTTTATTGTTAGTGGAAATGATGAGGCCAGTGCACTGAGGGGCGTGGCCTTGCCCCTTGGTGCTCCCGAGAGTTCCAGTGCTGGCCACGCCCCTCCGTGCACTGAATCCTTCATTTACACAAAGAATGAAAGTCTTTTTTCTCAGGAACGTCGCAACCGATTTTTACGAGACAGGTATCATTTTAATTAGCAGGATGAATACTACCAGATATATTAGGGTTGGTCCTGCTGACAGGTGCTCTTTAAAGGCACTTAACAGGTCCAATTATCATCAAAAACAACTGCACTTCCTCCCTGATGTGAGGCTGTATTCACTTATGCAGTTTTTACTTGTGAACTTTTTAAATATTTGGCTGTGTTCACTTATAGTTGTATCCCCAATGGCACATGTGAATAGAGCCTTATGGTATATTTAGATGGGGTGTTTTTGAGTTGTTTCCACTGCAGATTTTTACTAATTGTATTCTCTTTTTGCTAAAAAGAATGGAAATATTTTCCTGTCAATTTTATTTAAAAAAAATTGTTGCAAAAACTGTGGAGGAAACCTGCAGAAATTGACTAAGTGTGAACATACCCTAAGTGAAGCCACCCTGAATGTTTGCCTCCTGCCTCGCCGTGGTTGTTCCTCGGCAATAAAACCAAAATGGTGGCAGCACTTCGTATTACACGTGTCTTAAACAAGTGAATTTCCAGTCCTGCTCACTCTGATTTATTTGCAGATGTTGGGACACGATTGAATCCCCGATTTGGTGGTGGATCATCAGAGGTCCCATTTTGGTCTCCATCTCGGTAAAGTATTTCACATTTACATTGACTGAGTTAATATCAAATACATAATAATTATAATAAACTCATCTCCACAAATGGGTCAAGATGGGTTCAAGAAGCATTCCAAATAGATCCACGAGGGAGGGGTTCTGTGATGTGCAAATCACCATACAGAGTGTGAGGAACTGCCTCTGCTCAGAGACCCTCTGCTGACTGTATCCGCCCCTGAGGGTTTTCCAGGAGATCCCATCCATATTTGATTGGTGGGGTGAAACCCTGGTACTTCTGCCCATCAGGAGAATGAAGTGGCTGCGGCACTCCAGCCCAGAGACAGCGCCATAAAAACAATTGTGGAGATTCCTGGTACTGCAGCTTAGTCCTTGTCACTTCAGTGGGTGGTAGTATTGGTACCAAGCACAGCCGCCCATTCAGACAAGCCTCCATACCTGTCTAAACAGGGAAGGGGTCACAGAGCTCACTGAATTGCCTTCTCTTCTCCTCATTGGTGAGGCCCCATAGCTTTATCCTATGATAACACTGCTTATCGAGAACATAAGTAAGAAGTGTGATCCTAAGGATACAAAAATTTTACTCAATTTTTCCTTGTATATTTTTAAAACTCACTAAAGAAACTTTAATGTTCGCTACTTCTCCTTTAAGAATCCACAAATTGCTCAAAAGGTTTTTAAAAAAAAATTGTGGTTGTTTTGCCTTGGGGTCTCCCTCTTTTGCAATGTTGGTAAGGCTTTTATTGGGTCACATTATTATGGTACAGAGAAGCTGGATGACAACTAACATGGCCGTTAGTACAGATCCCTCAGGGGTTGTCACTCAACCTTCCTAGAAGGTTCTTGGAGAATTTGCCCCATTTATGAAGAGATTTTCAATAGGGTGTATGTTAACAGAGCTGGGTGACAACCCCAGTAAGTAGTCCCTATTTTTGGTGGTTTGTCCCACCACCGGTCCACAAAGAGGTGGGGCTATGCTAATTAAGAAGTGTTTTGTTAAAAACTGGGTGAAGCTTAAAATGTCCCAAAAAAGTATGATGTGACCAATTAGTTGTCTTTAACAGAAAGAGGTACAACGGCTCAGTAAACGCATCTGGGCAGAAGAGGAGAGCTCCAAGATTTTTTTTTTTTTAGGGTAATGATGAGGCAAATATACTAAGTAGCATGTGTCACTTTTATAGGCTAAATTTGCCTAAATTTTCCCCAATGGGTTACAAAAAGTTGCAGCTGTCTTTTAGCACATGAGTGCCATACGTAGGGTCTATGGTACCATCATTCCATTAACTGCTGTTAAATGAGGAGGCATCACATGACTTTAAATGAACAATATGGGTAAAACTAGTGCTGTTATACCTAGTGTGGGATCTGCGGGGGCGGAGCATGGCGCAAGGATACTTTCTGATATAGAATTGCTGTTATGTTCCGCCCCTTCGGTTCCTTCATTACATATAACACAGTGTGTCATTTATGCCTGGAGTGTCCCTTTAATATAAACACTACAACTACAACTTTTTGATTCACCCTTTTCCGTCAAGACAACCAAAAGGTGTGCTCACTCTAAACATCTGAGAGATACGTCTACATATTCCTCACTCCAATGCTGCTGGATAACTTAGTAGATTTGCCTTTAAGGGGCATGAGTGACAACCCCCACGAATGCTATTATGCCAGTCACCTTGGTTGTCCGCATATTGTATACAACTAAGAAATACAATTATTAATAATTCTACATTTTCCATAGAAATATATATATATTTTTTTATGTTTTTCATTGGAATATTTCAATGCAAAAAAAATATATTTTAGTGTATTTTTTTTTTGGTTTGTTCTGATTTGATACAAATTTTCATTTGACGACCTGAAATAACCCAAAAATTCCTTCTTTTTTAAAAAATTACTTTGTTATTCTTTTACCTTTTTTTTTCTTAGGTACTGGTTGTATTTTAGCAATATTACCTGCGTGCATTGTATTTCCCGGGACTTGTTCTTGCTTTTCGTTGTTTGATTGCTTGAGTTTGTATAATTGTCATAACTCCTGATTAACAGACCTCTAGCCGCCATGTCGTCTGTCCGCTGTCTGACGCTGCTCCGTCTCGCATAGCTGTGTTCTATGGGCTTGACATCATCATACTTGCGATGTATGACACAAAGTCCCAAGCAGGTTGATGTCAGGCCCAAGATGGCTGCCATCCTATCCAGCTATACAAACCTGAATAAATTCCACCGGGGTCGGCGATTCAAGTAGAAGACAGGTTTTGATGAACCGCACGTGTTTTACTTCACAGAAAATGTTTTGTTTTTGTTTTTTTTATTCTTTTAGCAGGTTTCCAGGTTTCTGACTCTTTATTTTATTTCCTTGTAGGTCAATTTTATTCTTTTCATCTGCATCATCAGAATTTTGGTTCAAAAATTACATTCGCCCGACGTGGGAAGAAATGAACACAGCCAGTATACGTAGGTGTCTGTTTCATTGGTGCTTATATGATTGACCTCACTGTCCGGTATATGAAACGCGTCAGTGCTTTATTTTGATTAAACATTTTATATGCCTTAAAGGGATTTAGAAAAGTGGTCTGCTTTTTTTTCCTGAAAATGTGCTTCTCTTGCATATGGGCTTTGCCTGGTACTGCAACTTATATTCATCCACTTACATCGGAATAAGCTGCAGTACCAAACGCAGCCCATAGACAAGAGAGGCGCTGTTTCTGAAAAAAAAATAATGTTCCTACTCATATACAACCCCTTACATAAAACTAAGGCCTCTTTCACACGGGCATTGCGGGAAAATGTGCGGGTGCGTTGCGGGAACACCCGCGATTTTTCAGCGCGAGTGCAAAACATTGTAATGCGTTTTGCACTCGCGTGAGAAAAATCGCGCATGTTTGGTACCCAAACCCGAACTTCTTCACAGAAGTTCGGGCTTGGGATCGGTGTTCTGTAGATTGTATTATTTTCCCTTATAACATAGTTATAAGGGAAAATAATAGCATTCTGAATACAGAATGCATAGTACAATAGGGCTGGAGGGGTTAAAAAAATAAAATAAAAATTTAACTCACCTTAGTCCACTTGATCGCGTAGCCCGGCCTCTCTTCTGTCTCCTTTACTGAACAGGACCTGTGGTCAAAGGACCTTTGATGACGTCACTCCGGTCATCACATGGTACGTCACATGATCTTTTACCATGGTGATTCACCATGGTAAAAGATCATGTGATGTACCATGTGATGACCGGAGTGACGTCATCAAAGGTCCTTGACCTATAATGAATGCTCACCACAGGTCCTATTCAACAAAGGAGACAGAAGGAGATGCCGGGCCGCGATCAAGTGGACTAAGGTGAGTTAAATTATTTTTTATATTTTTTTAACCCCTCCAGCGCTATTGTACTATGCATTCTGTATTCAGAATGCTATTATTTTCCCTTATAACCATGTTATAAGGGAAAATAATAATGATCGGGTCTCCATCCCGATCGTCTCCTAGCAACCGTGCGTGAAAATCGCACCGCATCCGCACTTGCTTGCGGATGCTTTCGATTTTCACGCAACCACATTCACTTCTATGGGGCCTGCGTTGCGTGAAAAACGCAGAATATAGAGCATGCTGCGATTTTCCCGCAACGCACAAGTGATGCGTGAAAATCACCGCTCGTGTGCACAGCCCCATAGAAATGAATGGGTCGGGATTCAGTGCGGGTGCAATGCGTTCAACTCGCGCATCGCATCCGCGCGGAAAACTCGCCCGTGTGAAAGGGGCCTAAGAGTCTGTACGGTTTGCTGAAAGGGGTGTGGACCTCAATGTTTTACCCCCATCATTACCATTTTGGGGTGCCACCAAGATGCCCTCTATTTAAAGGGGTCTGTTTTGGTCTCACAATTCCTGAATTACTTTACATTGTGCTAAGAGAAGGGAAGAGAGAGCTGCTTGATTGACTGTCTGGCCACAGAGGTATTCAGTATGTTGGTGTCGAGAGGCTCGAGACTATAAATTATAAAATAAAATCACTTTAAACAACACAAAATAAATCTCTAGGGGTGAAGAAAGGAGGCTGTGACGTATTTGAGAAGAATGGTTGTTGCTTTACATTTTACTAAGAGAGGGGAGGAAAGAGCTGCTTCATATAGGATCTGGACACAGAGCTGTTCAATATGTTGCCATAGAGAGTACAAATAATGAAATAAAATCACAAAATAAATTTTAAGGATGAACAGAGGGAGGCTGTGACAACTCTGACAAGAATGGTTGTCGCTTTACAGCGTACTAAGGGAGGGGAAGAAAGAGCTGCACCATTCAGTATCTGGACACAGATCTGTTCAATATGCCATAGAGGCAACAAATGATGAAAAACCACTATAAAAACACAAAATGACACTTTAGGGGTGAACAGAGGAAGCTATAACAATTTTGACCAGAGTGGTTGTCACCTCTGGTATCTGACTCCTCTGATAGATCAGGGGATAAACTAACGCTGACATTCGTAAATGTTTCCGTTGGCAAAAACTGACTGGATAAAATTGTCCCCCCAAAATATCTCCTATAGACTGACTTTCCACAAAAATGCTGTGCTTTCCACGCCTCCTCCTGGCACTAGCTTATGAAATGTGTTTCCTAATTAAGGCAAATTCCATCTCATTGGCCTTTCTGTGTGTGGTGCTTGAAGGCATCTGAAGAAAGCTTGTTTACTGGGGCACAAGTTCTCCCGTCGGGCATCTTTCCAGCGACATTTCGTGCCGAGCGGCTGTAACTCAACCATGCGATGGATCCTTTGTGCTCGACGTGGATGTGTGGTACCAGGAAAATACTTGTCAGATTTACTCTCATTAACTCGTGTTCCTGCTAATGAGATGCATTTTCCGGGAGGGTTATCAATAAATGATAAAAAACTCTTCTTTACGGCGGGCGTCCTGGGTGCTGAAGAAGAACGAGTGACAATGTGTTAGTCTGGAGATACATTGCAACATTGTAACAGTTGATTATTGCACATAAACTCTCATCTGTGCCCAAATGTACAAAGGTGGTGGTGGTGGCGGCACCTACCATGGAGGCAGGCCGTGCCACTGCTGTGTAACCCGTGGGCACTGTCACTGTACTGCTCCAGCCTTCACATCATATTATACAATAGAATTCTGTTTACCTGCAGCCTCCACTAGGGGGAGCCCACTGCATACAGATTCATACAATCCATACTAGATATATAAATCTATAAATGCAGTGAGTTCGCTCTAGAGGCGGGCACAGGAAGAGAGAGTTTTAGCATTTTAACCCCTTCCTGCCCTGCCTGTTACGTCTCTCTTTTAAGCACCCAGTTAATGTAAGGCGTCGTGATATTCGGGTGCCTGCTCTGTGTTACAGCCTGCACCCTGCTCTAAAAGATTACTCTGGTCAGATGCCACAGTCAATAGTGACTGCCACCTCTGCCCTTCAAGCAGCACCCCACAAATGTAAATGAAGGCCCCCCAGCCCTCCCCATCCTATCACATCTATTACACCCTGCCTCTGGCAGAGCATAATAGGATGCCTGTAAAAAGTGAAGTGGTTAAGGTATTCCCATCTGAGACAATGGGGTCATATTTAGTGAACGGGAAAATTCTAAGTTTTGATCCCAGTCCTAATTTTTCACAGTTGTAATTCGTTACAATGTATCAGAGGAGGCGATGCTCTGTGAAAATACACAGCATCAGCTGGAGTCTGCAAGCTCATAGCGATAATCCACACTGATACATTGTAACCAACCATGCACTTCTCTGAGCAGGACTAGGCCAGGACTGTTTTATTAAAGTCATGCCATTTCCATTCACTGACTGCAAACAGAAATATTGAAAACTGTGAGAAATTTAAAAATATATTAGAAAGTTCCAACATTTTTTTTTATCACGCAGTTCCGGTAACAACGCGTTTATGTCCTATCTCATGGGATAGGGCGAGACCATCACCAATCACAACACCTGTTTAAATGGAGCTATCTCCAGCAGTGCCATAGAGATGAATGGAGCAGCAGTGCACATAGTCTACGACCACTCCATTCCTACGAGGGGCAACGACACTCCTATTCTTGTGATTGGCGCGGGCCCCTAACAGTTATCCCCTAGCCACTGGATACGGGATAAATGGTGTTAATGGAATGCTTTATGGACAATCCCTTTAAATCTTATCTGTCTCCCCCCCCCCCCCCCCCCCCCAAAAATGTCTGACAACATGGTGTTAAAGGATATATCTGAAACCCTTAAAAAGTGAAAGCACCCCCAAACAGTATGGTGTCCTGAAAGCAGGGAGACAGACTATTGCAATAGCTCAGAACACCTTCGTGCAACTTTGTATCAAATAGGAATTTAAAAATAAACAAAAGCGCATGAAGGCTCCGACTGTAGCAATTTGTATCCAGATTGTGACCGTCATCTCCATGGTTACAAACAAGTGACAGAACGGTGACCTCCATGACAGGGAAAGGGTTAAACCTTGAGTCTCACGGAATGATGGATGCGGTACGGACCGAGAAAGTGTTTACTGACCGCATCCAGCATCACAGCGGGGAAATCCTCGCCGCCCATAAAGCATCTCCTTACAACAACACTGAGAAATCTCTTCCGTTCTCCCGTTTATTAGCAGAATCCTTCAAAGGGACCTGGCGGATCTCCAGGGTTTTATCGGATTATGAGGAGCTAAACATTCATTTATTGTGAAGGGTCAGAAATTAAACGTCTCCCGCTTCCAGGCTTTTCTCTTTTCAGTATTTTCTGTGTACAACTTAAAGGGCTACTCCAGCTTTAGTGACAAAAAAACAAAACAAAACAAAAAAAAAAGCCTTTGGTCCCGAAACAGCGCCCCCACCTTGTCTGTAGGTTGTGCGCGGTACTGCATCTCATCACCGATCACATAAACTGAGCTTCAATAGCCGACACTGCCCATGGGCGAGGGTGGCGCCGTTTCTGGATCCTTTTTGGTAAACCTGCCCTTTAAATTGAATCATGGTAACGCCATAACCGCCCGTCTCTGATCTGATTTTATACTTTGGTTTAGGACTCACGCACATAAACCGGATGTATTTTGCGATGCGCAAAAAAGACGGATGACGTACGTGTGCATGCTGTATATTGCGGAACGGAACAGCCGGCCCCTAATAGAACCGTCCTATCCTTGTCCGTAATGCGGACAATAATAGGACACGTTCTATTTTTGGCGAAATGGAAATACGGAAACGAAATGGACACAAAGTAACTTCCGTTTTTTTGTGGACCCATTGAAATAAATGGTTCCTTATATGGTCCGCAAAAAAAACACGGAATGAAAATACGTTTGTGTGCATGAGGCCTTAGAAGGAGATCAGGTAGTACCAGGGTGCAGAAGCAGGAAGCGGCACAACCCTGCAAACACCACCTGATATCTCAGCTTCCTGGACAACTGTATGATGTGGGAATTTGATATTGGGATAACGTTAGCCTGAATTTTTAGTTTTTCAGTGGATTTGGACTCTTAGCTAGAAGGGAATATAGTGGTAGCTTGGTGCTGAAGCAGCAAACAGCACCTGATATCTCAGCTTCCTGGAGCATTATACGGAATGAATAGGAGGTGGATAATGGAGGATAATTGTCTTTGGGTTGATTTAAGCTTTAAGGGCTCATGCACACAAACATATTTTATTTCCGTGTTCCGTTTTTTTTTTGCAGACACATTGAAATGAATGGTTTTGCATATGGGCCGCAAAAAAAAAACGGAACACGGAAATAAAATATGTTTGTGTGCATGAGTCCTTAAAGCTTAAATCAACCCAAAGATAATTATCCTCCATTATCCAACTCCTATTCATATCGTATATATCCAGGAAGCTGAGATATCAGGTGCTGTTTGCTGCTTCAGCACCCAGTTACCACTATATCTCCACAACTCGCACTTGAGTTGTCGTTTTCCGGTATTGAGATCCAGCAGAAGATCTCAATACCAGAAAAAAAAAACGTTCCCACGCAGTCCTCGTGCATTCTGAATGCAAAGAGATCCGTTCAGGATGCATCAGGATGTCTTCCGTTCCGGCAGCATTGTGTCGGGTCATAAAAACGGGGAAAAAAACGGATCCGTCAGTGAGAACAATGTAAGTCAATGGTGACATATCCGTTTTTTAAGGCCTTTTGCACACAAACTTATTTTCATTCCGTGTCCATTCCGTTTTTTTTTTGCGGACCATATTCCTTTCAATGGTTCCGCAAAAAAAAAAAAAAAAAAACGGAAGGTACATTCCATTTCTGTATTTCCATTCCGCAAAAAAATAGAGCGTGTACTATTATTGTCCTCATTACGGACAAGGATAGGACTGTTCTATCAGGGGCCAGCTGTTCCGTTCCTTCAAAATACGGAATGCACACCATATTTTTTGTGGATCCGTTTTTTGTGGACCGCAAAATACACAAGGTTGTGTGCAAGAGACCTAAGGCTCCTAAAAAAACGGATCCGTCACCCATTGACTTTCAATTTCTATTTAGTGACCGATCCGTTTTGATTTCACACAACCGCATCCTAACGGAACGGATGCATCCTGATGTGCAAAATCAAAAAACGGATCCGTTTAATTCCAGGAGTGAGATCTCACCACCGTAATTACAAATGTAAGTGTGAAAGTAGCCTAAATTCACCCAAAAGTGAGCCGTGCCCAATATCCCATTCCACCCTCTGCCTTACTCACAAGTGTCCAGAAAGCTGAGATCTAGGCTGCTGTTTGCATGGTCTTCACCATGTCTTAGCTTCTTCTTGCGGCTGGCTTTTTTGTATTGTATTTCTGTCATGCGTAGAAGTCACGATTAGTCAAGCCAAGAACCTTAGGGTGCAATTATCCACCGAGCCTTATGTGCACAGAAATAATACATTTTAATTTTTATTTTTATCCCCTTTAATCACAACCGAAGCAGCTGGACAAATGCAAATGTAAATTTGTGGATAATGGAAGTGACTGAGTATCAGAAAATTGCTGCCTAAAGCGCCTGACATTTACCTCTCAGCGTGCAATGTGTCACACGTGAGAGCCCTCCGCCTTTATTGTAATGTGAAGGTGAAGCCTCTTTCATGGCTTTGCTTCTGCCTGGATGATAGAGATAAGACCCGTAAGGTTCGCCCCCGTCACATACAGCATTTATAGTCAAAGCTGACAGTACAATACATCTATATAATGAGGGGAGAGGTCGGGCACCTCACACGTCACCAGGAGGGGCGGCAGACAAAGGTTTAAATCAACGAGGACCCTCAACTATCAGCTATAAACTCTCCTCTCGAGAAGACAGCCAATTGATTCCAATGAGAATGATGTAATGCATCATTTTGCCTGCGGGGGTGCTGGGACACGATTGAACACAGTCACAGCTGATCGTCGGAGGTCAAAGCAGTGAGCACATTCTGTACTTAGAGGAACCTTATAAAAAAAAAAGTAAAAAAAAAATTTGCAACGTGGCCCTTTAAGGAGCACTTGTCAGCTGGATCAACCCTACTAAACAAGGCATCCTGCCAGGTAGGGTAGACTCTGCTGATTAAAATGATACCTGTCTCATGAAAATCGGTTGTGCTGTTCCCAAGAAACAAGTCATTCAGTCTTTATGCAGATGAAAGCTTCAGTGTACTGATAGGCGTGGCCTGCAGTGGATAAAGGGAGGAGAACAGAGGAACTAGGCCCCACCCCTTGGTGCATTGAAGAACTCACTTGCATAAAGAATAAAATTATTTTTTTCTTGGGAATGCCACAGCCGATTTTCACAAGACAGGTATCAAATCAAACCATAGGATCAACCCTACCAGGCAGGATATCTCATGTTATATCTCATGTTATAGTGTTGATCCTGCCCTTTAAGGAAAAATGAGTGTTCCTAGGCCGCTTCGGTAGCAGTTCTGAACTTACTGAGAGATATGCAAATTAAATGAATTACTGTGTTGCACCAGGAGGCCACTGTGGGACTATTTAGCGGGGGAAGGAAATAAAAGGACGTGCACACAACATCTATTACAGTTAATGTCCAACTAATGATCCACATATTGCTCCAAATCCTTCTTACAACTATATAGTTAAATGATAACATTCTGGTTGCCTGCAGCCACCACTAGGGGGAGCTCACTGCATTCAGATTCATACAGCTAGTATGGAAGCTGTAAACTCCTCCTCCTAGTAGCAGCTGGCAGTAATTTAGGTCCAGGGTCCCTCCCACGAGGGGCACCATAGCAGTCGCATGGTGGGCTTCTATGCTAGGTGCTCCATTATGGAAAGTTTTTCATTGTAACTTCTGATCTGGAGCCCAGAGAAAGACTCCGGGTTCCCCTTTTCTACAGGATGTCTTTTAATTAAATCCATTAGATCGGAGTAGTCTCTTAAGAAAATGAATGACCATAAAAGCGATTGAAGTGCAGGAAGGAGGAAGTAAATCAATTTCCATTTCCCATTTAATATCCACGAGGCCATTAACGAGCGGAGTGTCTGAAGATGCAGAATCAGCATCAAATGGTAATGTCAGTGGAGAGTGCAGTGCACAGCTGTAAATTATGGGTCATTCATGCTGAAAAACAGGTTCCCTTAAAAGGCCCCTCCCCCATACTGCGACACTTTTCTGATAATGGACTTTATGCTATGGAAATTTACTTTCCATCTACCGACTTCCTACAGAGCTTGTGCAGAGCTGCAGTGTAAAGTATGGGGGAGCAGCAAAACTGCAGTCTGAACATGGAAGTGCATTTCAGACAACTACATCCTCCCATAGACAATGTATGGGAGCCGAGCTGTCTGCTGAGCTGTGTATCTAATCCTGCCATGTGTGATACTATCTGCTGAGCTATGTATCTAATCCTATCATGTGTGATACTGCCTGCTGAGCTGTGTATCTAATCCTATCCTGTGTGATACTGTCTGCTGAGCTGTGTATCTAATCCTATCCTGTGTGATACTGCCTGCTGAGCTGTGTATCTAATCCTATCCTGTGTGATACTGCCTGCTGAGCTGTGTATCTAATCCTATCCCGTGTGATACTGTCTGCTGAGCTGTGTATCTAATCCTATCCTGTGTGATACTGTCTGCTGAGCTGTGTATCTAATCCTATCCTGTGTGATACTGCCTGCTGAGCTGTGTATCTAATCCTATCCTGTGTGATACTGTCTGCTGAGCTGTGTATCTAATCCTATCCTGTGTGATACAGTCTGCTGAGCTGTGTATCTAATCCTATCCTGTGTGATACTGCCTGCTGAGCTGTGTATCTAATCCTATCCTGTGTGATACTGTCTGCTGAGCTGTGTATCTAATCCTATCCTGTGTGATACTGCCTGCTGAGCTGTGTATCTAATCCTCCTCTGTGTGATATTGTCTGCTGAGCTGTGTATCTAATCCTATCCTGTGTGATACTGTCTGCTGAGCTGTGTATCTAATCCTGTCCTGTGTGATACTGTCTGCTGAGCTGTGTATCCAATCCTATCATGTGTGATACTGTCTGCTGAGCTGTTGTAGCTAATCCTATCCTGTGTGATACTGTCTTCTGAGCAGTGTATCTAAGCTTTTCATGTGTGATACCTCTTTTACCCACCATCACCTTGATAATGATAGATTTGGGACAAGTTCTTTCTGTTCTCCTTTGGAAGGGCTCGGACGATTCCTTTAAATAAAGAGCGGTGAAGCCACAGCTGCAATCAGCCCCCCCTCCCCCGATACCTAGAAGACGTCTCCAGTGCCGCTCCTCATACATATGACTTGTGTCTTCCAGGAGGCTGGCGAAGTCCACTCTTCTGCTGATCCCTCTCTTCGGAATACACTATATCGTGTTCGCCTTCTTCCCAGACACCTACAAGATGGAGGTGAAAATGGTCTTCGAGCTCGTTCTTGGCTCCTTCCAGGTAAGAAACTAAGAGGTAAAGTGGGTCACAAGGAGCGAAATCACGGTGTCATTAATTACTGTATATATAATGTAACGTCTAATACATGGCGTGCTTACTCACTGTTTACAAGGTCTGTGCTTCAGATGTAACACCAGCAGAATAGTGAGTGCAGCTCTGGAGTATAATACAGAAGGTAACTCAGGATCAGTACAGGATAAGTAATGTATGTACACAGTGACTGCACCAGCAGAAAAGTGAGTGCAGCTCTGGAGTATAATACAGTATGTAACTCAGGATCAGTACAGGATAAGTAATGTATGTACACAGTGACTGCACCAGCAGAATAGTGAGTGCAGCTCTGGAGTATAATACAGAATGTAACTCAGGATCAGTACAGGATAAGTAATGTATGTACACAGTGACTGCACCAGCAGAATAGTGAGTGCAGCTCTGGAGTATAATACCGAATATAACTCAGGATCAGTAATGTGGACGCCACCATTTATGCAAATTAAATGTATTATATAATGTAATGTTACATGCCCTATATGACAGCTTTATAGGATATATTGCTGGTAGTTTTATATGGTTTTGTTTTTTTCTATGTTTTTAGGGTTTCGTGGTGGCCATTCTGTATTGTTTCCTAAATGGAGAGGTAAGGATTTTCATATTGAATTAGACAAATGAAAGATAGTGTATGAAAACTATTTCTGCAGATAGGAGCATTGACGTCACCAGTAGGCAGGGTGTACCCCCAGTTCGCAGCATTACCTCGTCCAGCAGGGCTCCTCTAATGGGTGACTTGAGGTGATCGCAGGACTGATTTATCGTGGTTCCATTCTACACCCCATAGGAAAGAAACAGGCTGTGTGTAATACCACCGTTTTCTAGAGACATTTCGGCAACCAAGTGTCACAATGTATTCAGTATAATGGAAAGTGACAAGGCACATGTTCTGTATAGCTGGAGCAGAGCCCTCACCATTTCCCCTGGAGGGGTGGGGGGGGGGGGGGGGTCCTGGAGCCCCAGTCCTACCATGAGTAGCAACCAGTACGATTCTAAGTGACATTTTACAAGTGAGGACTGTAAAATATTAACCAACCTCAAGTCACCTTAAATTAGAGGCATTACCAAAACATGATTTTACTGTTACACTGCGGGAACCTGGGCCCAGGGGGATGTTTCCATTATTGGGAACATGTGATTGGTTTGAACATTTTGGAATGGTCATTAGCAACTCTGTATCCTCTAAGGAAACATTTAAAGTGCACCAAATCTTTCAACAAACTTTGAATCCTTGAATAGTGCAGAGTACATAGAACATAATGACTACTCTATGGCTTGTATCTGGCACTTTTCAGCAGTTTTCCTCTGTGCATGCACAGTGTCTAGTTTGTTGTTCTCCCAGAGATGGCGGGTGGAGACTAGCTTCGATCCACTACACACAGAAAGTAGAGGAGGATCTGCTTCCTAACCTTCTCTTACTCGCTCAGAAGCAGCCCAAGGATCATGGAGGATATCACAGAGAAGTACTGACCTGTATGGTTGTGGATAAAGCACTTATATGGCAGCCCATGTAGCTGCAGCAGACTGCTTGTCTATGTGCATCTCATTCAGTTCCTGTTTACTTCTCCTCCCGCCCCTCTCCATAAACATCAATTGACACGTGTACTACAATCCTGAAATACAATTGAACGGGTTTAAAGCATTTTTCAATGTGAATCACGTTTAACAATGGTAGGGGGGGGGGGGGGTAAACGGCTAATAACATGAAAACTAGATATTTGTCACTGATTAGACATATTACAAAGTTTCTTGTGGTCATTTGTACTATTGATTTATGCAAAGTTGTGTGAAAAGTTAGTGATCATTTAAGTCGCATTGCTGTTTCGGCAGTTCTAGCTATTTTACTGGGAATTATGGATGAACAAAAGTTCCCGTTTGGCGCTAATTTTTTATTTTGTGTATCTTGTCTTCCATCGTCTAGGTTCAAGGAGAGCTAAAACGTAAATGGCGAAGATGGCACCTCGAGAGGTGCCCAGGAAAGGATACGAAATATCACCACCCTTCAGTGGGCAGCAACGGGACCAACTTCAGCACTCAGATTTCCATGTTGACCAAATGCAGCCCGAAAACCCGAAGATGTTCCAGCTTCCAAGCAGAATTTTCTTTGGTCTGATGTATGAAGGATCGCTCAAATGACTTCAGTACAAAACATTTTGCCAAATGTTGACGTCACCTCCTTGAAGTGGATTCGGCGGGAAGCCTGAACACATGCACTCTTTTGAATTGCACTTTACGGGGTTAACGTAACCTCCCTTACACTCTTCTCCACCAAGTGAATCATTCATGAAACAAGACTTGGAGCCTCGGTGGCTTCATACTGGAATGTCTTACAACAATTTCTTGAGTGAGTTTAAAAAAAAAAAAGAGTTTTGAGAAACTGAATTTTCCAACAAAAAATCAGAAACAAAAAGTTCTAAATGTATTTATTTAATCTTCACGTCTGAGCGCGAAAAAAATATCCTCAAGAAAAGATGTAAATGGACAAGCGGAATCAAGTCAGGACTGATAAGCTAAGGAACGATCCCACTGGGTTTTCAGGCCCATTTTATATTTAATGTAAAAATATAAATAGAAAAAAACATTTTTGTAAATCAAATCTTGTCGATAGACATTTCAGAAAATGCACAAGACGTTTTACAAAATATCTCTATTTTCTTTTCTTTTTGTAATTCTATGTATTTTTTTATTTTTTTTTTCGTATAGTTTTCTCCCGCACATCTGACTGGATAGCATTTATGGCTCCCCGGTGTCATCAGTTGGGTTGATCATGGAGCTTAGTAAAAAATTTTTGCTGTTTTTAACTTTGAGAGCTAATTTAGTGTATTCCTAGATAGTTTTTTTTTTGGATTCTTGTTTAATGAAAAAAATATGTGCCAAAATACTCCCAGATATAAATATTTGACCCTGTGTTAACGCCAAACTAAATGTCCGAAAAGAGAAAAAAACTTTATTTTTTACAGATCTTTAAAATTATCTAATAAGATATATATGAGAAGCTGCACAGTTTATCTCCAGGATGTAGAAGGAGCCATATTACCCTTTAGTTCAGATTTATGGTGCATTCATTGTAATGCTTAAAGGAGCGGTACCACCTCACGTGTGATGAAATTTATCATGTTGTAGATCTATTTCTGGTTGGAATGAGAGCTCCGCCATTGCTGCGACACAATTCCTTCAATAGTTATTACACGTTACATTATTTAAATTGCAGTACCACCTTTCGCCACTGCTGTTTATCATAGACTTCAATGCAACAGCGCCCCCAGCTTTGACTTGTTCTTTGAAATAGAATAGGTTCGGAATAAAATATCCACCAGAAATGGTGGAATGCTCTTGCTAATCAGCAGAACGAGATTGTCAACATATATTATAGTCTGAAAAGAACGGAACTATCATTTTAAAGTGATTAGTCCTCTGCCGAATTCAGAGCCAGGCACCAGTAGATGTGGAATGTATGGTATTTTGACCTTCTCTGCTGCCTGCTGGGACTGCTTGTCTTCTAGTTGCAATGCGGCCACCTCTAACTAACATTTAGGGGTGTGTATATTTTGGCAACTTTTTTATGCAATGTACCTAAAATACGGGAAAAAAATCAGGAAACTTTGCTAATAGACTTGATTAAAAATGTTCGAATCTTTTTTGTTTCCAGCTCCCATGCAGTCCGATGTGTCTCTGTGCTTACATACTACAAACACGTCATAGGAGAGGAGAGGAAAGGATAGGAGTGATAGTAGCAAGAATGTTGGTTGTAGCTGTTGCTGACTCTGACTCTGGTGCAGCAGTGGAGGCAATGATGAGGCCGTTCTCAGCATGCATGGACTGGCAGGCAATGATGAGGCCGTTCTCAGCATGCATGGACTGGCAGGCAATGATGAGGCCGTTCTCAGCATGCATGGACTGGCAGGCAATGATGAGGCCGTTCTCAGCATGCATGGACTGGCAGGCAATGATGAGGCCGTTCTCAGCATGCATGGACTGGCAGGCAATGATGAGGCCGTTCTCAGCATGCATGGACTGGCAGGCAATGATGAGGCCATCCTCAGCATGCATGGACTGGCAGGCAATGATGAGGCCGTTCTCAGCATGCATGGACTGGCAGTCAATGATGAGGCCGTTCTCAGCATGCATGGACTGGCAGTCAATGATGAGGCCGTTCTCAGCATGCATGGACTGGCAGGCAATGATGAGGCCGTTCTCAGCATGCATGGACTGGCAGTCAATGATGAGGCCGTTCTCAGCATGCATGGACTGGCAGGCAATGATGAGGCCGTTCTCAGCATGCATGGACTGGCAGTCAATGATGAGGCCGTTCTCAGCATGCATGGACTGGCAGGCAATGATGAGGCCGTTCTCAGCATGCATGGACTGGCAGGCAATGATGAGGCCGTTATCAGCATGCATGGACTGGCAGTTCTTACACAGCTTTGCAATTTCACAGATCTCACGGGTTACACGGCTCCAGAAGTAGGTAATAGATGTCCATTTCCCTCACACTGCACATCTCTAGCTGACTTTTAGCATAAGCATCTGGAAATAAGGATGCAACACTTCTCACTATGCACATCACTGATTGTCATTAAAAGAGGACATTTGTACAAAAAAGTCACCAGCCCAAAAGAAGGGAAGGGAAATTTTTGTTTTAGGAGCCTAAATGATAACCAGAAAGCAATAGACCGGAAATGTAAAGTAATAGAAAGCAAATCTCACCAATAAAAATGAACCAACAGAGGGTTCTTGATGTAGAACGGCTGTGATATCGTAATAACCACTACCCCACTCCTCAATTAAAGCAGTTGGAAATATACAAAAAATTCATCTCCAAAGGAATAAAAACTGTTCCAAAAGAAGAGGCCAGGAAATCTGATAACTTCAGTATCCCAGCAGCCTGTAAAGGTCCAAACGCATTTCTCCAATATTACAGGTTTGCCTATTACCCGAGTATCTAATTGAGGTTGTTTTAGCTGAATATCTATGTCTATGGACTTTTCTGAATGGTGGTTTGATACCTACATATGGACACTGAAAATATTTATGTATATACTGATACATATTGCATATTGCAGTTCCCTGATGAACCGATAATATTGCGTTGGGACCTTTAGGACCTGCCGGGATACTGAAGTTATCAGATATCCTGGTCTCTCCTTTGGGGACAGTTTTTTATCCATTTGGAGATTTCATTTTTGTATGTTTACAATTGCGTTACTTGAGGAGTGGGACAGCGGTTATTACTATATTAAATCACAGTCATATTACATCAAGAACCCTCTGTTGTTGGTTTGAGTGACTCACTTTGTATTTCCTTACATTCATGGCCTATGGCTTACTGTGTATCATTTGGGAGCCTAATCGAGTACTGTACATCAACTGAAATTTTCCAACACTTCTCACTAAGCAACTATATGGCATCCCCCCAGTGTCAGACTAAGTTCTCCACCTTTTTCATAGGTTGCTGTATGATTTCTACAATGTCCTCAGCACGATGAGGTATTTTTCTTACAGCTTTCTAATGTATGTCCAGGCACCGTAAGACTTAAATCCTACAAGTACACTGTAGAGCCTATGTAGTCCTTTCAGACAGCTTATCTCCACAGAGCTTCTACATGCACCTCCGCTCAACACTGAAATGCTCCTCAAATATATATATATATTTTTTTTTTTTTTCCTTTGCTTTTCTCTGGCTGATATTGTGATCTAGGGCTGTGTTCAGCTGCATCTGCACTTTTCACTGCCTGCTGTGACCTAACCCCTCCTCCCTATAGGGAAAGGATGACTACCGATAGTAACTAAGACCTATTAACTCCTCGTACATTAAATGCATACATCACATAAAAGCACGAGGGCAAATGGAAGGGAATGACACCTGTCTGCAAAATCAGACTACGTTGGGCTTGTTTGTAGTCTGGTTCCATGGACGCACATGTCCGAATGGGAGCTGTATACACAAAGTGGTATGAGATTTTTAATCAAGACTATTTGCAGGGTTGCTTCATTTTTAATTTTAGGTGCCCTGAAGCAATAAAATCAAGGTTGCAAAAGCAAACACGCATTTTTACGTGTTTGGATTTCATTTCCCATACATGATTGCTCGGGTCAGTGACATTTAGCATTAGTGAGATACATTACTATAGAGTCACCTGGAAATCAATTCACGAGAATGAGAGGCCCGTATTTGCTGACAGCTATAGACCTTTGTAAGATTAGATATGTCTATTTGCACATGATTATGGAACTGTGTGAGATCAATAAAATGGTAGAGCCCCCCCCCCCCCCCCCCCACTTCAAACACATAAGACACCGTGATACACTTGTACAAACACAATATCCGCTAAGTGGCCATTAAGCAAGTGATAAATTGGTTAGAGAACTCCAGCTAAACCAGAAACGGACTTTTTCCACAATGTACAGTACATAGGTGCTCCAGACCGGTGCACTCTTAGGCTTTGTGTTACTGTATGGTGTCTACGATGTATCAACTCGTGTCTGTTTTCTCCACAACCCATTTTTGCATGTGTGTGAGACTCCTCCTTCTCCTTTAAAGGCATACCCCCCAACCCTGTTTTTTTTTTTTTTTTTTAGGAATGACCCCGTTCTGGCAAATATGCCCAAAGTGGGTGTTTCTGGGAGGTTTTGTGAACATTCCCAGGCAGATTGGGAGTGGCAATCTGTTAAACTCCATTTTCAAAGGGATTGTCTGATCACAGACCACCTGTTAGACCCCATCTTTAAAGGGATTGTCTGATCACAGACCACCTGTTAGACCCCATCTTCAAAGGGATTGTCTGATCACAGACCACCTGTTAGACCCCATCTTTAAAGGGATTGTCTGATCACAGACCACCTGTTAGACCCCATCTTCAAAGGGATTGTCTGATCACAGACCACCTGTTAGACCCCATCTTTAAAGGGATTGTCTGATCACAGACCATCTGTTAGATCACATCTTTAAAGGGATTGTCTGATCACAGACCACCTGTTATACCCCATCTTTAAAAGGATTGTCTGATCACAGACCACCTGTTAGACCCCACATTGATCTTTAAAGGGATTGTCTGATCACAGACCACCTGTTAGACCCCATCTTTAAAGGGATTGTCTGATCACAGACCACCTGTTAGACCCCACCTTTAAAGGGATTGTCTGATCACAGACCATCTGTTAGATCACATCTTTAAAGGGATTGTCTGATCACAGACCACCTGTTAGACCCAATCTTTAAAAGGATTGTCTGATCACAGACCACCTGTTAGACCCCACATTGATCTTTAAAGGGATTGTCTGATCACAGACCACCTGTTAGACCCCATCTTTAAAGGGATTGTCTGATCACAGACCACCTGTTAGACCCCACCTTTAAAGGGATTGTCTGATCACAGACCATCTGTTAGATCACATCTTTAAAGGGATTGTCTGATCACAGACCACCTGTTAGACCCAATCTTTAAAAGGATTGTCTGATCACAGACCACCTGTTAGACCCCACATTGATCTTTAAAGGGATTGTCTGATCACAGACCACCTGTTATACCCCATCTTTAAAGGGATTGTCTGATCACAGACCACCTGTTAGACCCCATCTTTAAAAGGATTGTCTGATCACAGACCACCTGTTAGACTCCACATTGATCTTTAAAGGGGTTGTCTCAACACAGACTACCTTTTAGACCCCACCTCGATTTTTAAAGGGGTTGTCTGATCACAGACTACTCGGTAGACCCCCCTCCTCTTTTTTAAAGGGCTGTCTGACCATAGACAACTGCATCAATGGAAGTTTAATATGACGTAAGGGCCAACAGCGTAAAGCGCTCTCCTCTGGTACATAGCGGGGCAGGTCCTGTGTGGGGAGCCCCCCTTTATATTGTTCTTATACCTTAATGGGTCAAATGAACAGGTTGACAACCCCTTTAACGCCTGTTTTCCTACACAGATGTCAGGTGACAAGTCCACAAAGTTACCTGACAACTAAGCTCCGCCCAGTTTGTAGAAAAGTGGAAGTCAGAAATAATGCATCATGGGAGACTAAAAACGAGATCTACTCTTCATTGTACAATTATTAGCATGATTACCATCAATCTCCTATAAGGGGGAGTCGTCTGTGTGGAAATGTGTCCCAGTTTGTGATGACTGGAGTTCCCCTTTAAATCCATCACCTTATAGGCTCTTATTTTCAGGAATTATACAGAAGCTTCTCCACTATCAATGACATTTGCCTCGCAAAAGATGACTCAGTGCTAGAATTCATTTCTTATTATAAAGCAGCGGGGATTTTAGAAGAGGTTTAATATTTCATTTCTACAGGGACTGAGCAGAATTTTAAATATCTCCCAAAAGTGACCTAAATAGTCTGACTGGTGGAGGGTGCGCTTCTGAGCGTGCCGATAAGGGGGTTTTGCATTTTAAATGATGTAACCTTTATTGATATGGGGACGGCATTGAGAAAATTGCAGATTGATTGAGTTTGCAGACTATTTTTATTCCACTGGAGTGGAAAGAATAAAATTGGAGCTCAAGGGGATGAAAGCGCTGTATACCGATGTAGCAGAGCTGAGGAGTTATACAGAACTTCAGGTAAACGCACAAAATAATTCAATGACAAGGTCGGCTCAGCTATATCAGTATGTGGCCAGTGTAGGACTTCCGCTTAGGGGGGCTCACAGTCATGCCAACCTGAGGCTCTCCAGCTGTTGCAAAACTACAACTCCCAGCATGCCCAGACTAACTACAGCTATCAGCCTACAGCAGGGCATGGTGGGAGTTGTAGTTTTACAACAGCTTGAGAGCCGCAGGTTGGCCATCCCTGTACTAGACACTTCCATTTATAAGTTGCAGTACCACATTTCACCACCATACTTTTCATAGATACCAATAAAACAGCGCTCCCAGCTCAGATCAAACTGATTCCTAAATAGCGCAACATATATTTGAAATGGAATAAAGTTACACCCAAAAATAGTCAAACCATTGTATTAATCACTAAAAAGAGATGCACATTATATAGGTTATTCCAAAATAACTCCTTAAGGATTAGTCCCTTTGGTGATGAGGATATTAAATCCCATATACCCAAATTTGTATGCAATGGTACAACTGGTTCGCACAAGTCCCAGCTTATCTGTACTGACCACCTCCAGGCCATATAAAATATCTCAGTAGTCACAGAAATCTTCAAGGTTAAAGAGTTTACATTCATGTGCTTTAATTGTAGAGGAAGAACAAAAAAGAGGGATTTCAGATCACAGGGACCCCCAATGCGGTGCTGATTCTTCTTTGACACCACCAATACTCCTAAATATAACCCTCCCACCTATGAACACCCTTACCATCCCTTCCTTTCATTTCTTAAGATGCACATATTGTCATAGAGGAAGGAGGGAGACTGGGTGTCAAACAGATTCCTCAAGTACCAATTTTAGAATTGTGAATGTACTTTGTTGAGTTGGAACTTGATCCCTGACCCCTTGCCTTTCACACCCCCTGGCATGATTGTACCACTCGGATATAGTGGGATGTTTCAGACAGTAGACCATTTGGCGGGTCCATTTCATTGCTAGTGTTTTACCTGTGACTTGGCATGAGATACAGTGGGGTAATAAATATACAATAATAGTAAATGATGCAGAGAAAACACAAATTAAGGCGATTGGAATGGAAGAATTTAAGAAAAGTAGGGCTACAACCTTGGGGGACCGCCATGGGTCTATCAACATCCCCACTGTTAAAATCCCATAGAAGTATATTGGAACAGTTACCCCTAATTCTATGAATATATATATATATTTTGTGGAGACTGTGCTGATAAGTCAGTTATAGTTCTATAAATATAGTGTATGGTATATGATAGAGGTATTATTTTATATTTTATTACAGCAAAGGAAAATTATAAATCTGTATATAACATATATGTATTTTTTAAAATCTTGTTTATAAAATGATATGAATAAATCAAATTCTATGTCCTTCACACAATAGGGAGCAAATATTAATTATGCTGCCTGTTTTGAGACACACGGTGTCACTACAAGTCCCAGCCCTGGTCCTTAAAGTGGTCCTTTTATTGGAACGCAGCAATTTTTTGGGCTGAACCAGTAGCAATGAGTCTCTCTAACCTTTCTAACACAGGTATAGCAGGCTGTATATGGTGGCTGTTTGATTGGATGGCATCTGCTAACCTACACATTTAAAGGGGTTGTCCAAGATGAGAAAAATAAGGCAGATTTATTCTAAAAACAGCCCCACGACTGTCCATGGGCTGTCCCTGGTATTGCAGCTTAGCCCCCTTGAAGTAAATAGGACTGAGCTGCAATACCACACAAATAACCTGTGGACATGTGTGATGCCATCTATTTTTAGCCATGCACAACCCCTTTAAGGGAATGAGACATTTGGTAGCATGTATACATGTCTCATGATCAGGTCACAAAAATGGCTGCATCTGCTATGTGTAAATGATGGGCCCTCTAAAATGCACCCCCTGCACTAGACGGCATTAAAAGCAATTACCTCATTGACTCGTCCTACCTCTTAAGAAATATTTAAGAAGCTTTTATTAGTCTTTTGCAGAGGACCAAGTTCTACGCGTAGAGTTATTTTTGGATTCTAAATATTTAGCCCTTCCTGTTCTTTGCTTCCTAAGATTTACAGAATAGTCCCTGTACCCAGGGATGTTCGCATAGCTAAATGAAGATGTGACCACACCAGCATCTGCCCCGAGACCTCCTCTGACCGTGGACCTCCCACTTTACGCTTTCATTACAAAGTAAATAGTAATAAAGGATACAGTAGGTTCAATGGATCAGAAAACTGATCCCCCAAAAAACAACACCCCAAGGAATGTGAACATAGGCTTTTTGAGGCGCAATAATTCTCGTAAAGCAAAACTGTAACGGAGGGAATTATCTGCTCTGTGGGCACATGATACATAATTGCATTCCATAGTTTCAATGCCTGCAAATTTGTCAGACAGAAAACCCCAAAAACATTTTCTTATACAGTAAATAACATTTTTGTGAATTAGATTTATTTTTTATTTTTTAAATAACACTACAACATTGTTGCAGAAATTTAAACCATAACCACTCCTCCTGACATTGCAACATTGTTGCCAAAATGTAAACGGAACATAAAAAAATGTCTCCTTACATTAAAAAAAGCCTAAATTTTAAGGGGTTGTCCCATGAGAAACCTTTTTCGTTTTTACATTTATGATCATAGCCATAAAAGTAAATTTGATGGGAACAGAGCTGGATTATAGGGAGGATACGTGAGGTGTTCTAGGGCTTCCACCACCCACTTTTCCAGCCCAAATTGGATCGGATGAAATGGTTCTCCAGTAGAGGCATGTCAGGGTTTCATTTTAGCCTGTGGTCCATCAGGTGGCCTCTGTCCATTATAAAGCCTGCCTATGTGGAGCCACAGACAGCCTGGGTGGTTTGGATGGCCACCCTTCCTATATGTGGCCGTCAGCTGAGGTCTGATTCTTGGAGACTGAATGGGTCCCCCATCAAATTTTTATTTTTTTAACCAAGGGACCCAAACTATAGCCATGAACATGAAGACCCCTAGCTTCTCAGAGCTCATCACTCCTATTCATCTCTAAGGAGAGGTCATGGGACAACCCCTTTAAGTCCTTGAGTTGTCCTTTTCAGCTTAAATGAGGGTTGTCAACCAGTGGGGGGGGGGTATAATTTAAGGAGCATATGTCATGGCCCCGTTTTTGGAGTCTTTGATTGTATATGCTAATGAGACCCCAGTGCACTCGGTGGCGGGCCTAGGTGTACTGCACATGCACCAATTAGTGATTCCCTGGTGCGTGCCCAGAATTAAAGGGCCAGGCAGGAAGACAGGGTGCCTGGTCCTATCACTCATGGGTTGGGCAGTGGCTAACGGGAGAAGGTGGAGGAGCTGTAGTGCGCCAACTGAAGATTGACCAGCGCACGTGTGGGATTACTGGGCCAGGCAGGAAGACAGTCAGAATGCCTGACCCTGTCACTCAAAGGGAAGGGGGGGGGGGAGTGGAGGAGCTGCGGTGCTCCAAGCAGCTAGGCCAGCTCCTTGGTGCACTGAAGTTTATTAGCAAATAGAACCAAAGACTAATTTCTCCAAAACGAGGCCACCAATCGAATGACTGTTTCATTTGGCAGGCAGTAGGTGATCTTCCTGACAGATGCTCTTAGGAATTCAGGAAAAGTCAGACGCATTCACTGTGGTTTTCCTACATGCCATTTTTTTCCACTGTTTTTGACGATTTTACATCAGAATTTTTTCTAAAATTTTTACCAAAAATGCTTCAAAAACATCAGCAAACTATAAGCAGCAAGGGATGAGACATCTGAGAATGTAAAGCGCGACAAGGGGCAAAGATGCAGGGAAGAGAAATTGAAGGGAACGATGTGAAGGAAACTTTATGATCAATTTGAGAATGTGAATTTTTTTTTTTATTCCGCTTTATGTCAATGTTTTTGGCCGCTCGGCCCCTGCAGGCTCCGTGCATTATCTTGTATATACGGCTCCGGAGTATAACGGCACAGGCAATGAATGTACGTTTTCATACAATGTGAAGTGTAAATACGGTACAGAAAATGTCGCTTTATTCCCTATACTTTATCTTTAAGGAATTGTTTTTGTTATTTTCGTAACTTTTTGCATATTATTAATGGAGAAGGCCTGAAATATCTAGAATAAAGTGGTTTGAAAATGTTTAAAAATCGTATTTTTTCTACTGTGTTATTCCAACTTAAACATTCCTTCGAGGAGATTTTCTTTGCCTTTGTCCCCGTGACCACACTTCTTGTCACCGTAGGCCACTGGATCTCTTATTAAATTGTGTCCACCCCTCTGATAAGACTTCCTGTCACTGTGCTCTTGTAATGCAGTGTTGTCATAGGGACATAGTATCTTGGATCAGATTATTGTTTTCTAGTAAAATGGGGGGAAGGAGCTTCTCGGCCTGTGCCCCTCTGACAACACTTCCTGTAAATGTGCTCTGACAACTCACTGCAGTCACTGGATCTCAGCGCAACCAGATTTCTCACAAAAATGGCAAATATCCGTGCTCGTAAAATGGAGGGTAGAGCTTAATTGCTTGCATCCCCGTGACAAGACTTCCTGTCGCTCGGCTCTGGCAGCTTAGGAGTTGTCATAGGGACAATAGATCTGAACGTAAACAGCTGGATTTCTTATTAAATTTGTTTGACTGCGCCAGTAAAGTGGTGTTACTTGTGACAACACTTCCTGGCAATGTTCCCTGGCAACTTAGAGTTGTCATAGGAACACTGGATCTCTGTACAGCCAAAAGCTGTGCCGGAGTAGTTTCTGTTCGACTATTAATGTCTTCCTGACAGCACTGAGCTGCACTAGGGCAGGAAGGTTTGTCATGGGGATGTAGCGGTCTCATTTTCTGGTAGTTCTCCTTTAATATACTGAATTCTACCCTTTATCACTTTACCTGACCGCTTGCATTGATGTACACTGTGACTTTATGTATGGAGGTTTGTTTTTTCCAGGTGTGTTTTTCTGCTTGCCACTAATCTGTTCCCGCTGTGTCTATCTGCTGCCGAAGTGAATTTCCATCTACTTTCTATATACAATGTCATTTATTTCACCCGGATAGATGTGCAATCTGTGGATAATGGGAGTTATCGCTACTGGGAGCGGGGAGGGGGAGGAGCTGATCCTCGGAGGCCGCCAGTGCTGAGCAGGCAATAAAAGAAATACATTGTAAACCTACTGCCCGTCCCTGCTCAATAAGGCTGGTCAGAGAGATGTGGTCCCTCTCCATACATTACCTGCACTCAGAGAGCGATCACTGTGTTATCTGTGGTGTTACATAGGACTGCAGGTGACATCTACTACATTATCTGTACACAGAGAGGTATCACTGTGTTATCTGTGGTGTTACATAGGACTGCAGGTGACCTCTACTACATTATCTGTTCTCAGAGAGTTATTACTGTGTTATCTGTGGTGTTACATAGGACTGCCGGTGACATCTACTACATTATCTGTACACAGAGAGTTATCACTGTGTTATCTGTGGTGTTACATAGGACTGCAGGTGACATCTACTACATTACCTGCACTCAGAGAGCGATCACTGTGTTATCTGTGGTGTTACATAGGACTGCAGGTGACATCTACTATATTACCTGTACACAGAGAGGTATCACTGTGTTATCTGTGGTGTTACATAGGACTGCAGGTGACATCTACTACATTACCTGCACTCAGAGAGCGATCACTGTGTTATCTGTGGTGTTACATAGGACTGCAGGTGACATCTACTATATTACCTGTACACAGAGAGGTATCACTGTGTTATCTGTGGTGTTACATAGGACTGCAGGTGACATCTACTACATTACCTGCACTCAGAGAGCGATCACTGTGTTATCTGTGGTGTTACATAGGACTGCAGGTGACATCTACTATATTACCTGTACACAGAGAGGTATCACTGTGTTATCTGTGGTGTTACATAGGACTGCAGGTGACATCTACTACATTACCTGCACTCAGAGAGCGATCACTGTGTTATCTGTGGTGTTACATAGGACTGCAGGTGACATCTACTACATTATCTGTACACAGAGAGGTATCACTGTGTTATCTGTGGTGTTACATAGGACTGCAGGTGACATCTACTACATTACCTGTACTCAGAGAGGTATCGCTGTGTTATCTGTGGTGTTACATAGGACTGCAGGTGACATCTACTACATTATCTGCACTCAGAGAGGTATCGCTGTGTTATCTGTGGTGTTACATAGGACTGCAGGTGATATCTACTACATTATCTCTACTCACAGAGTTATCACTGTGTTATCTGTGGTGTTACATAGGACTGCAGGTGATATCTACTACATTATCTCTACTCACAGTTATCACTGTGTTATCTGTGGTGTTACATAGGACTGCAGGTGACATCTCCTACATTACCTGTACTCAGAGAGGTATCGCTGTGTTATCTGTGGTGTTACATAGGACTGCAGGTGACATCTACTACATTATCTGCACTCAGAGAGGTATCGCTGTGTTATCTGTGGTGTTACATAGGACTGCAGGTGACCTCTACTACATTATCTGTACTCAGAGTTATCCCTGTGTTATCTGTGGTGTTACATAGGACTGCAGGTGACATCTACTACATTATCTGCACTCAGAGAGGTATCGCTGTGTTATCTGTGGTGTTACATAGGACTGCAGGTGATATCTACTACATTATCTCTACTTACAGAGTTATCACTGTGTTATCTGTGGTGTTACATAGGACTGCAGGTGACATCTACTATATTACCTGTACACAGAGAGGTATCACTGTGTTATCTGTGGTGTTACATAGGACTGCAGGTGACATCTACTACATTACCTGCACTCAGAGAGCGATCACTGTGTTATCTGTGGTGTTACATAGGACTGCAGGTGACATCTACTATATTACCTGTACACAGAGAGGTATCACTGTGTTATCTGTGGTGTTACATAGGACTGCAGGTGACATCTACTACATTACCTGCACTCAGAGAGCGATCACTGTGTTATCTGTGGTGTTACATAGGACTGCAGGTGACATCTACTACATTATCTGTACACAGAGAGGTATCACTGTGTTATCTGTGGTGTTACATAGGACTGCAGGTGACATCTACTACATTACCTGTACTCAGAGAGGTATCGCTGTGTTATCTGTGGTGTTACATAGGACTGCAGGTGACATCTACTACATTATCTGCACTCAGAGAGGTATCGCTGTGTTATCTGTGGTGTTACATAGGACTGCAGGTGATATCTACTACATTATCTCTACTCACAGAGTTATCACTGTGTTATCTGTGGTGTTACATAGGACTGCAGGTGATATCTACTACATTATCTCTACTCACAGTTATCACTGTGTTATCTGTGGTGTTACATAGGACTGCAGGTGACATCTCCTACATTACCTGTACTCAGAGAGGTATCGCTGTGTTATCTGTGGTGTTACATAGGACTGCAGGTGACATCTACTACATTATCTGCACTCAGAGAGGTATCGCTGTGTTATCTGTGGTGTTACATAGGACTGCAGGTGACCTCTACTACATTATCTGTACTCAGAGTTATCCCTGTGTTATCTGTGGTGTTACATAGGACTGCAGGTGACATCTACTACATTATCTGCACTCAGAGAGGTATCGCTGTGTTATCTGTGGTGTTACATAGGACTGCAGGTGATATCTACTACATTATCTCTACTTACAGAGTTATCACTGTGTTATCTGTGGTGTTACATAGGACTGCAGGTGACATCTACTACATCATCTGTAATCAGGGTGTCAGGCTGGTAATACATATGGGATCTCTTTCTTTTCCCATACACATGCACACAGGGCTCGATCGAGGAAGAAGAGGGGAGGCAGCTGCAGCAGATTCTTTTGGTGGTAGTTTACTCTCTACACAGCAGAAGGATGGGGCATGTTGAAACCCAACATTAGGCCTCATGCACACAAACTTATTATCTTTCTGTGTCCGTTCCGTTTTTTTTTAGGACCTTATGCGGAACCATTCATTTCAATGGCTCCGCAAAAAAAACCCCACAGAAGTTACTCCGTGTGCATTCCGTTTCCGTATTTCCGTTCCGGAAAATAATAAAACATGTCCTATTATTGTCCGCATTACGGACAAGGATAGTACTGTTCTATTAGATGCCAGCTGTTCCGTTCCGAAAAATTCGGAATGCACACGGACATCATCCGTATTTTTTGCAGATCCGTGTTTTGCGGACCGCAAAATACATACTGTCGTGTGCATGAGCCCTTACTCTACATTTTTTATTCTCACAGCGGCGTCTGTGTTATGGTTGAGGCCGTATCACGGAGAAGCTTCAGAAGAGTAGACATCGGAGGGATGACAGTGTGTACAGAGCGTCTGGGTGAGGGTACGAACATCTCGCTGGCGATGGACCAGCTCCACCGCGACGGAGATAAACATGTTGGCCCAGGATCATTACTTTACAGGCGGTATATTTATGTAATGTGACGACGCGGGGACTTTCGTAGCCGATCTCCGTCCCATAGAAGTCGCCCTGTGTTTTCTTATTGTCAGCGGCGGCAGACTATATGACTTCTCCTTCTATAAACACCCCCCAACCACAGCGCGGCGCACAGGGGGGATCCATCATCAGGAGGGAAAGCATCTCAGATATGTCTGGTGAGATGTTTTCTGGGATCCCGGAGGGAAATTCAGATTCCAAAGTATTGTGTTCAAGAATCTCCACTATATCTGTATAGTATGCAACAAGATTAGGGGGAGAAGGATGAAAAAGAAAGGAAAGAGCCCTCCCCCGCGCCCCGCCCCTGAGAAAAGTGGGCAGAGACCCGCAAAGTGTTCTGCCCCCTAGTGGCCAACTATGTATCCGCAACTGCAGGTATACATCATGTAATGCCCCCTCATACACTGTGCAGAGCATTTACACAGTATCAGTCCCTCTCACTTCCCTCACATTTTGTTATCTCGCTCCTTCTGCTGAAATTAAAAAAATATCTAGTTTTCCCCCTCATTCTGCCCTCAGTTCCCTCATAATGAGAAAATGGGACCAGAAAGGTAGAAATCTTTACTAATTTATTAAAAAAGAAAAACTAAAATCTCACATCGGGACATAAGTCTTCAGCCCCTTTAGGCCTCATGCACACGGCCGTTGTTTGGGTCCGTATCTGAGCCGCCGTTTTGGCAGCTCGGATGCAGACCCATTCACTTCAATGGGGCCGCAAAAGATGCGGACAGCCCCGTTAAAAAAATGTAACATGTCCTATTCTTGTCCGCGCTTTGCAGACAAGAATAGGCATTTATATTGCCGGTGGCCGTTCCGTTTCGCAAATTGCGGAAGGCAACAGGGCGGCTTCCGTTTTTTGCGGACCGCAAAAAACAAAACTGTCGTTGCATGAGGCCTTACTTGGGACATAAGTCTTCAGCCCCTTTACTCGGGTAGCAAGTCTTCAGCCCCTTTACTCAGGACACAAGTCTTCGGCCCCTTTACTCGGGACATAAGTCTTCAGCCCCTTTACTCGGGACACAAGTCTTCGGCCCCTTTACTCGGGACATAAGTCTTCAGCCCCTTTACTCGGGACACAAGTCTTCAGCCCCTTTACTCAGGACATAAGTCTTCAACCCCTTTACTCGGGACTTTATTTTTCAGCCCCTTTACTCGGGACATAAGTCTTCAGGCCCTTTACTCGGGACATTAGTCTTCAGCCCCTTTACTCGGGACACAAGTCTCCGGCCCCTTTACTCGGGACACAAGTCTTCAGCCCCTTTACTCGGGACACAAGTCTTCGGCCCCTTTACTCGGGACACAAGTCTTCGGCCCCTTTACACGGGACATAAGTCTTCGGCCCCTTTACTCGGGACATAAGTCTTCAGCCCCTTTACTCGGGACACAAGTCTTAAGCCCCTTTACTCGGGACACAAGTCTTCAGCCCCTTTACTCGGGACATAAGTCTTCAGCCCCTTTACTCCGGACATAAGTCTTCAACCCCTTTACTCAGGACAGAAGTCTTCAGCCCCTTTACTCAGGACATTATTCTTCAGCCCCTTTACTCGGGACATAAGTCTTCGGCCCCTTTACTCGGGACACAAGTCTTCGGCCCCTTTACTCGGGACACAAGTCTTCAGCCCCTTTACTCAGGACAGAAGTCTTCAGCCCCTTTACTCGGAACAGAAGTCTTCAGCCAAGCCCTCCTGAAGGTCGCAGGCCAGGTACATAATGATCTGATACTCGATAGCCGCAGGTGCCCTCCTGAACTCCACTGTATTGCTGTCCTCAGGATGGTGATACAGTTGAATACTGTGGCAGGGGCGGTAGTATTTTGTGCCCCATGTGGTATTGCTGGCCCGACCTATTTGTGTTGCTCCGTCTTCTGTCAAGAACCCACCTACAACATGGGGCAACTTTTAGTTTTTTCCCAGGGCCACTATAAGTTCCCAGTCCGCCGCTGGCAGTCCAGCACCAGCAAAGTGTATGATGAAACAAATCTCATGGACACTTTGCAGATGCTTTTCGGCTGGGTTCACACTTCAGCGTTTTACAGCGCGTTCAAACGCGCTGTAAAACGCTCAACACATGAAAACCAATGCTTCCCTATGGCCCTGGTTCTCACTTGAGCGTCTTACAGCGCGTTTGAACGCGCTGAAAAACGCCCTACGCTCAAACAAGTTCTTGAGCTTCTTTGGGGCGTTTTGACGCGCGTTTGTGGCCATAGGACATGGCAGTCAATCACACAAACGCGCGTCAAATGCGCCTTTACTATTGCAAAAAACGCGCATAAAAACGCGCGACAAAAACGCGCATATCAAATACGCTCAGGTCTGAACCCAGCCTTCCTGTGGATTTAGAAATCCTCCTTACGTCAGTCCTGTTTGTGGTTTTAGCTGCAGATTTCACCCTTTTCTAATGAATTCTGAGATCTATGGCAAAACTGCATCAAATCCGCATTAAAAAAATGCTGAAATTGTAGTTTTTGCTGTCTGAGTGCAGAACAGAATCTTCTATATGTTCAGATCCTCTGTCCAGGTCCCATAATCTATAGAACAGCTTCAGAGGACATTACACCGGAAATCATCGCCTTAGTCTCCTCACTCCGCGCCTCCTGTGATACGTAACACCTGGACATTACAGGAGGAGGTATAAGAGGAGAGAACTACAACTCCCAGCATGTCCAGGCCATTATTATATGATATCAGAGGAAATTACAGGAGGAGGTATAAGAGGAGAGGACTGCAACTCCCAGGACATTACATGGAGGAGGCATTAGATGAGACAACTACAACTCTCAGCATTTCCCTGGCTCTTATATTGAATCCACGCTTCTTCAGACTAAGCAGCTGGTTCCACCCCCAGCGGTGACCACTATCCTGGCCTGTGTCTGACTATGTTCAACATAATAATAGCATGCCAGTGAGAAGTGGTAAGCAGTAGGAGGGCGCTGCTCACTGTGTGGCACTATATGGACATTATACAGGCTATTTATCTGGGCACTGTATGGCACTATATGGACATTATACAGGCTATTTATCTGGGCACTGGGTGGTGATATATGGACAATATACAGGGTATTTTTCTGGGCACTGTGTGGTGATATATGGACATTATACAGGCTATTTATCTGGGCACTGTATGGCACTATATGGACATTATACAGGCTATTTATCTGGGCACTGTGTGGTGATATATGGATATTGTAAGTGCTATTTATCTGGGCACTGTGTGGCACTATATGGATATTATACAGGCTATTTATCTGGGCACTGTGTGGTGATATATGGACATTATACAGGCTATTTATCTGGGCACTGTGTGGTGATATATGGACATTATACAGGCTATTTATCTGGGCACTGTGTGGTGATATATGGACATTATACAGGCTATTTATCTGGGCACTGGGTGGTGATATATGGACAATATACAGGCTATTTATCTGGACACTGTGTGGTGATATTTGGACATTATACAGGCTATTTATCTGGGCACTGTATGGCACTATATGGACATTATGCAGGCTATTTATCTGGGCACTGTATGGTGATATATGGATATTGTAAGTGCTATTTATCTGGGCACTGTATGGCACTATATGGACATTATACAGGCTATTTATCTGGGCACTGTTTGTTAATATATGGATATTGTAAGTGCTATTTATCTGGGCACTGTGTGGCACTATATGGATATTATACAGGCTATTTATCTGGGCACTGTGTGACACTATATGGACATTATACATGCTATTTATCTGGGCACTGTGTGGTGATATATGGACATTATACAGGCTATTTATCTGGGTACTGTGTGACGATATATGGACATTTTACAGGCTATTTATCTGGGCACTGTGTGGTTATATATGGACATTATACAGGCTATTTATCTGGGTACTGTATGGTGATATATGGATATTGTAAGTGCTATTTTCTGGGCACTGTATGGCACTATATGGACATTATACATGCTATTTATCTGGGCACTGTATGGTGATATATGGACAATATACAGGCTATTTATCTGGGCACTGTATGGCACTATATGGACATTATACAGGCTATTTATCTGGGCACTGTATGGTGATATATGGACATTATACAGGCAATTTATCTGCGCTCTGTGTAGCACTATATAGACATACAGGCTATTTATCTTGGCACTGTGTGGTGATATATGGACATTGTAAGTGCTATTTATCTGGGCACTGTATGGCACTATATGGACATTATACAGGCTATTTATCTGGACACTGTGTGGTGATATATGGACATTATTCAGGCTATTTATCTGGGCACTGTGTGGCACTATATGGACAATATACAAGCTATTTATCTGGGCACTATATGGACATTATACAGGCTATTTATCTGGGCACTGTGTGGTGATATATGGACATTATACAGGCTAGTTATCTGGGCACTGTGTGGTGATATATGGACATTATACAGGCTATTTATCTGGGCACTGTGTGGCACTATATGGACAAAATACAGGCTATTTATCTGGGCACTGTGTGGCACTATATGGACATTATACAGGCTATTTATCTGGGCACTGTGTGGTGATATATGGACATTATACAGGCTATTTATCTGGGCACTGGGTGGTGATATATGGACAATATACAGGCTATTTATCTGGACACTGTGTGGTGATATTTGGACATTATACAGGCTATTTATCTGGGCACTGTATGGCACTATATGGACATTATGCAGGCTATTTATCTGGGCACTGTATGGTGATATATGGATATTGTAAGTGCTATTTATCTGGGCACTGTATGGCACTATATGGACATTATACAGGCTATTTATCTGGGCACTGTATGGTGATATATGGATATTGTAAGTGCTATTTATCTGGGCACTGTGTGGCACTATATGGATATTATACAGGCTATTTATCTGGACACTGTGTGGTGATATATGGACATTGTACAGGCTATATATCTGGGCACTGTGTGGTGATATATGGACATTATACAGGCTATTTATCTGGGCACTGTGTGGTGATATATGGACATTATACAGGCTATTTATCTGGGCACTGTGTGGTGATATATGGACATTATACAGGCTATTTATCTGGGCACTGTATGGCACTATATGGACATTATACAGGCTATTTATCTGGGCACTGTATGGCACTATATGGACATTATACAGGCTATTTATCTGGGCACTGTGTGGCACTATATGGACATTATACAGGCTATTTATCTGGGCACTGTGTGGCACTATATGGACATTATACAGGCTATTTATCTGGACACTGTGTGGTGATATATGGACATTATTCAGGCTATTTATCTGGGCACTGTGTGGTGATATATGGACATTATACAGGCTATTTATCTGGGCACTGTATGGCACTATATGGACATTATACAGGATATTTATCTGGGCACTGTGTGGCACTATATGGACATTATACAGGCTATTTATCTGGACACTGTGTGGTGATATTTGGACATTATACAGGCTATTTATCTGGGCACTGTATGGCACTATATGGACATTATACAGGCTATTTATCTGGGCACTGTATGGTGATATATGGATATTGTAAGTGCTATTTATCTGGGCACTGTGTGGCACTATATGGATATTATACAGGCTATTTATCTGGACACTGTGTGGTGATATATGGACATTGTACAGGCTATATATCTGGGCACTGTGTGGTGATATATGGACATTATACAGGCTATTTATCTGGGCACTGTGTGGTGATATATGGACATTATACAGGCTATTTATCTGGGCACTGTGTGGTGATATATGGACATTATACAGGCTATTTATCTGGGCACTGTATGGCACTATATGGACATTATACAGGCTATTTATCTGGACTAGGGTGACCACATTTCCAAACTGCCATTCAGGGACACCCGCCCCGGCCCCCCCGCACCCATGTCCACTCCCCAAAAAATATGATTTTTGATACTTTTTTAAAAAAATTAAGTCACTTAGTGACAGCGGCGTACTTTGTACTTACGCTGGCAAGTTCATTGCATCGAAGTTATGCTTGAGATTGCTATAAACATAACTGCCTGTGCATTGTTCAGTAATTTGTGATTGTGCCCTGCACACAATCACTGGCTACCTAAAACAGGTCATATTTTTAATGTGTTAGACATCTCTTAATCCCCTTTTATAGAGAGGGGGATCTGTGGATGACACTGCTATGGGGGGGATCTGTGGATGCCACATACCGTATATAGCATCTTATGCTATATGTGTCATCCCCAGATCCACCCCATGACAGTGTCATCCCCATTTCCCCCTCCATAACAGTGTCATCCACAGATCTCCCTCCCTATAACAGTGTCATCCACAGATCTCCCTCCCTATAACAGTGTCATCCACAGATCTCCCTCCCTATAACAGTGTCATCCACAGATCTCCCTCCCCGCCTCTCACAGGAGTGTACATATATAAAAAAAGCATATTTCACATGAACACTTACAGTTACTTGGCTTGGCCCTTGGGGATCTCGGACGCCACTTCAACACTTTGGCCGGGGACTCGGCGGCGCTGATGTTGTGTTTTATCCTAATGAGAAAGATTTCATAATAAGGATTTGGAGAAGGGGCAGAGGGATAGCAGAGCAGGGAGAGGCTGGTGCTGCTACTAGGGGGTCATACCATGGGGGAGTAATAAAACCCACCATAATGCCCCCCAGTAGAAAGAATTCTCTTTATAATGTGCAAAACATACCCCCTTGTAATGCCCCCAGTTGAGCTAATGTCCCCCATAATGTGCCAGTATAAAATACCCCTATATAGTGCCCCAGTAAATGGCTCCATAGTGCTCCTCTCCCCCCTTCCTGCTAGTGCCCCCCATAATGTACCAGTATAAAATGCCCCATATATCGTGCCCCAGTAGATGCCCTCAGTGTCCCCCATAATTTGCAAGTATAAAATACCCCTTCTTAGTGCCCCCCGTAGATGACTCCATAGTACTCCTGTCTCCCCTTCTCCATAGTACCCACCATAATGTGTCCCAGTATAAAATGCTACTGTACAGAGCCCCCCATATAAAACACCCCTTCTTTGTGGCCTCAGTAGATGCCCCTATAGTGCCCACCAATAATGTGCCAGTAATAAGTGCCCTCAATAACGTGCCACTGCCAGTAACAAGAGCCCCCCAATGTGCCAGTAACAAGAGCCCCATCACGTGCCAGTAATAAGCCCCCCATCACGTGCCAGTAATAAGCCCCCCATCACGTGCCAGTAATAAGCCCCCCATCACGTGCCAGTAATAAGCCCCCCATCACGTGCCAGTAATAAGCCCCCCATCACGTGCCAGTAATAAGCCCCCCATCACGTGCCAGTAATAAGCCCCCCATCACGTGCCAGTAACAAGAGCCCCATCACGTGCCAGTAATAAGCCCCCCATCACGTGCCAGTAATAAGCCCCCCATCACGTGCCAGTAATAAACCCCCCATCACGTGCCAGTAATAAGCCCCCCATCACGTGCCAGTAATAAGCCCCCCATCACGTGCCAGTAATAAGCCCCCCATCACGTGCCAGTAATAAGCCCCCCATCACGTGCCAGTAATAAGCCCCCCATCACGTGCCAGTAATAGGCCCCCCTATTACGTGCCAGTAATAAGCCCCCCCATTACGTGCCAGTAATAAGCCCCCCATCACGTGCCAGTAATAAGCCCCCCATCACGTGCCAGTAACAAGAGCCCCATCACGTGCCAGTAATAAGCCCCCCATCACGTGCCAGTAATAAGCCCCCCATCACGTGCCAGTAATAAGCCCCCCATCACGTGCCAGTAATAAGCCCCCCATCACGTGCCAGTAATAAGCCCCCCATCACGTGCCAGTAATAAGCCCCCCATCACGTGCCAGTAATAAGCCCCCCATCACGTGCCAGTAATAGGCCCCCCCATTACGTGCCAGTAATAAGCCCCCCATTACGTGCCAGTAATAAGCCCCCCATTACGTGCCAGTAATAAGCCCCCCATTACGTGTCAGTAATAAGCCCCCCCATTACGTGCCAGCAATAAGCCCCCCATTACGTGCTTGTAATAAGCCCCCCATTACGTGCCAGTATTAAGCCCCCCATCACTTGCCAGTATTAAGCCCCCCATGATGTGCCAGTATTAAGTCCCCCCATCATCATGTGCCAGTATTAAGCCCCCCCCATCATGTGCCAGTATTAAGCCCCCCCATTGTAATAAGCCCCCCCATTGTAATAAGTCCCCCCAGTGTAATAAGCCCCCCCAATGCCAGTAACACTATTGTAAAAAAAAAAAACAACAAAAAAAAACACTTATACTTACCTCAGTGTCAGCGATGCGATGCAGACTCTTCCTGTGTCCCGCGCTGTAAGGCTCGGGCGGTGCGATGACGTCATCGCCCCGCCTTCGCCGGCCTCTGATAGGCTGCCGGCCTAGTGCCTGCAGCCTATCAGAGGAAGGGGAAGGGACACGCCTCTCCCTCCCCTGCACCTCCGCTGGCAAAGGCAGATTACTAAGGAGATGAGCGCAATGGAAGCGCTCATCTCCCTGTGCCCGGCGGCGGCGGCTCACTTGGGGGGGCATTTTAGTTGGGGGGGCACATGGGGGGCACAGCATGATGTAGGGGGGGCCGTGGCCCCCCCCTGGCGACGCCACTGAAGTCTGGCAGGCAGTTGATTCCGGGACTCTCTATTGTCCTGGTTTGAAGGCTCCCGGGACACGGGACAAAAACGTAAATTACGGGACGATCCCGGGCAAACCGGGACACGTGGTCACCCTAATCTGGACACTATGTGGTGATATATGGACATTATACAGACTATTTATCTGGGCACTGTATGGCACTATATGGACATTATACAGGCTATTTATCGGGCACTGTGTGGTCATATATGGACATTACACAGGCTATTTATCTGGGCACTGTGTGGCACTATATGGACATTATACAGGCTATTTATCTGGGCACTGTATGGCACTATATGGACATTATACAGGCTATTTATCTGGGCACTGTATGGTGATATATGGATATTGTAAGTGCTATTTATCTGAGCACTGTGTGGCACTATATGGATATTATACAGGCTATTTATCTGGACACTGTGTGGTGATATATGGACATTGTACAGGCTATATATCTGGGCACTGTGTGGTGATATATGGACATTATACAGGCTATTTATCTGGGCACTGTGTGGTGATATATGGACATTATACAGGCTATTTATCTGGGCACTGTGTGGTGATATATGGATATTATACAGGCTATTTATCTGGGCACTTTATGGCGCTATATGGACATTATACAGGCTATTTATCTGGACACTGTGTGGTGATATATGGACATTATACAGGCTATTTATCTGGGCACTGTATGGCACTATATGGACATTATACAGGCTATTTATCGGGCACTGTGTGGTCATATATGGACATTATACAGGCTATTTATCTGGGCACTGTGTGGCACTATATGGACATTATACAGGCTATTTATCTGGGCACTGTATGGCACTATATGGACATTATACAGGCTATTTATCTGGGCACTGTATGGTGATATATGGATATTGTAAGTGCTATTTATCTGGGCACTGTGTGGCACTATATGGATATTATACAGGCTATTTATCTGGACACTGTGTGGTGATATATGGACATTGTACAGGCTATATATCTGGGCACTGTGTGGTGATATATAGACATTATACAGGCTATTTATCTGGGCACTGTGTGGTGATATATGGACATTATACAGGCTATTTATCTGGGCACTGTGTGGTGATATATGGACATTATACAGGCTATTTATCTGGGCACTGTATGGCACTATATGGACATTATATAGGCTATTTATCTGGACACTGTGTGGTGATATATGGACATTATACAGGCTATTTATCTGGGCACTGTATGGCACTATATGGACATTATACAGGCTATTTATCGGGCACTGTGTGGTCATATATGGACATTATACAGGCTATTTATCTGGGCACTGTGTGGCACTATATGGACATTATACATGCTCTTTATCTGGGCACTGTGTGGTGATATATGCACATTATACAGGCTATTTATCTGGGCACTGTGTGGTGATATATGGACATTATACAGGCTATTTATCTGGGCATTGTGTGGCGATATATGGACATTTTACAGGCTATTTATCTGGGCACTGTGTGGTGATATATGGACATTATACAGGCTATTTATCTGGGCACTGTGTGGCACTATATGGACATTATACAGGCTATTTATCTGGGCACTGTATGGTGATATATGGATATTGTAAGTGCAATTTTTCTAGGCACTGTATGGCACTATATGGACATTATACATGCTATTTATCTGGGCACTGTATGGTGATATATGGACAATATACAGGCTATTTATCTGGGCACTGTATGGCACTATATGGACATTACACAGGCTATTTATCTGGGCACTGTATGGTGATATATGGACATTATACAGGCTATTTATCTGCGCTCTGTGTAGCACTATATAGACATACAGGCTATTTATCTGGGCACTGTGTGGTGATATATGGACATTGTAAATGCTATTTATCTGGGCACTGTATGGCACTATATGGACATTATACAGGCTATTTATCTGGACACTGTGTGGTGATATATGGACATTATACAGGCTATTTATCTGGGCACTGTATGGCACTATATGGACATTATACAGGCTATTTATCGGGCACTGTGTGGCACTATATGGACATTATACAGGCTATTTATCTGGGCACTGTATGGCACTATATGGACATTATACAGGCTATTTATCTGGGCACTGTTTGGTAATATATGGATATTGTAAGTGCTATTTATCTGGGCACTGTGTGGCACTATATGGATATTATACAGGCTATTTATCTGGGCACTGTGTGACACTATATAGACATTATACATGCTATTTATCTGGGCACTGTGTGGTGATATATGGAAATTATACAGGCTATTTATCTGGGTACTGTGTGACGATATATGGACATTTTACAGGCTATTTATCTGGGCACTGTGTGGTTATATATGGACATTATACAGGCTATTTATCTGGGTACTGTATGGTGATATATGGATATTGTAAGTGCTATTTTCTGGGCACTGTATGGCACTATATGGACATTATACATGCTATTTATCTGGGCACTGTATGGTGATATATGGACAATATACAGGCTATTTATCTGGGCACTGTATGGCACTATATGGACATTATACAGGCTATTTATCTGGGCACTGTATGGTGATATATGGACATTATACAGGCAATTTATCTGCGCTCTGTGTAGCACTATATAGACATACAGGCTATTTATCTTGGCACTGTGTGGTGATATATGGACATTGTAAGTGCTATTTATCTGGGCACTGTATGGCACTATATGGACATTATACAGGCTATTTATCTGGACACTGTGTGGTGATATATGGACATTATTCAGGCTATTTATCTGGGCACTGTGTGGCACTATATGGACAATATACAAGCTATTTATCTGGGCACTATATGGACATTATACAGGCTATTTATCTGGGCACTGTGTGGTGATATATGGACATTATACAGGCTAGTTATCTGGGCACTGTGTGGTGATATATGGACATTATACAGGCTATTTATCTGGGCACTGTGTGGCACTATATGGACAAAATACAGGCTATTTATCTGGGCACTGTGTGGCACTATATGGACATTATACAGGCTATTTATCTGGGCACTGTGTGGCGATATATGGACATTTTACAGGCTATTTATCTGGGCACTGTGTGGTGATATATGGACATTATACAGGCTATTTATCTGGGCACTGTGTGTCATTATATGGACAATATACAGGCTATTTATCTGGGCACTGTATGGTGATATATGGATATTGTAAGTGCTATTTATCTGGGCACTGTATGGCACTATATGGACATTATACATGCTATTTATCTGGGCACTGTATGGTGATATATGGACAATATACAGGCTATTTATCTGGGCACTGTATGGCACTATATGGACATTATACAGGCTATTTATCTGGGCACTGTATGGTGATATATGGACATTATACAGGCAATTTATCTGCGCTCTGTGTAGCACTATATAGACATACAGGCTATTTATCTGGGCACTGTGTGGTGATATATGGACATTGTAAGTGCTATTTATCTGGGCACTGTATGGCACTATATGGACATTATACAGGCTATTTATCTGGACACTGTGTGGTGATATATGGACATTATTCAGGCTATTTATCTGGGCACTGTGTGGCACTATATGGACAATATACAAGCTATTTATCTGGGCACTATATTGACATTATACAGGCTATTTATCTGGGCACTGTGTGGTGATATATGGACATTATACAGGCTAGTTATCTGGGCACTGTGTGGTGCTATATGGACATTATACAGGCTATTTATCTGGGCACTGTGTGGCACTATATGGACAAAATACAGGCTATTTATCTGGGCACTGTGTGGCACTATATGGACATTATACAGGCTATTTATCTGGGCACTGTGTGGCGATATATGGACATTTTACAGGCTATTTATCTGGGCACTGTGTGTCACTATATGGACAATATACAGGCTATTTATCTGGGCACTGTGTGGCACTATATGGACAATAGTGTTGATCACGAATATTCGAATTTCGAATTTTCATCGCGAATATAGGCACTTTGAAAATTCGTGAATATTTCAAATATAGTTATATATATTCGTAATTTAGAATATTCAAATTTTTTGCTTTTTTTTTTTTTTTTTCCATCAGTACACATGATCCCTCACTGCTTCTAGCTTGTGGGCCAATAAGAAGGCTGCAATATACTTGACTTTAGGAGTAGTAGTGTTTGCGAATTTTGCTCTATATTCATTTTTTTCGAATATTCGCTATATTGCTATATATTCTTGTTTTAGAATATTACGAATATTCGAAAAAACGAAGTTATAGCAATATAGCGAATATTCGTAAAAAAAACGAATATAGAGCAATTTAGCTAATATAGTGCTATAATCTTCTTTGTCTAATAGTTGTAATTTTTTTCTCATCTGAAGTTCAGATTGGAAAAAAATTACAACTATAAAAAAAAAGATTATAGCACTATATTAGCTAAATTGCTCTATATTCGTTTTTTTCGAATATTCGCTATATTGCTATATATTCTTTTTTTAGAATATTACGAATATTCAAAAAAACTGAGTTATAGCAATATAGAGAATATTCGAAAAAAAATCGAATATAGAGCAATTTAGCTAATATAGTGCTATAATCTTCTTTGTCTAATAGTTGTAAGTTGAAAAATTCGCACTAAAAAATTCGAATCCGAAAATTCGAATTACGAAAATTCGCATATTACACAATCATTACCTTTCCGATTTTTCGAGTAAAAAAAAATTGCGAATTTTCGAATTTGCGAATATTCAACGAATATTCTACAAAATATTCACGAAATATCGCGAATTCGAATATGACCCCTGCCGCTCATCACTAATGGACAATATACAGGCTATTTATCTGGGCACTGTGTGATGATATATGGACATTATACAGGCTATTTATCTGGGCACTGTGTGGCACTATATGGACAATATACAGGCTATTTATCTGGGCACTGTGTGGTGATATATGGACATTATACAGGCTATTTATCTGGGCACTGTGTGGCACTATATGGACATTATACAGGCTATTTATCTGGGCACTGTATGGCACTATATGGACATTATACAGGCTATTTATCTGTGCACGGTGTGGTGATATATGGACATTATACAGGCTAGTTATCTGGGCACTGGGTGGTGATATATGGACATTGTAAGTGCTATTTATCTTGCACTGTGTGGCACTATATGGATATTATACAGGCTATTTATCTGGGCACTGTGTGGTGATATATGGACATTATACAGGCTATTTATCTGGGCACTGTGTGGCACTATATGGACAATATACAGGCTATTTATCTGGGCACTGTGTGGTGATATATGGACATTATACAGGCTATTTATCTGGGTACTGTATGGCACCATATGGACATTATACAGGCTATTTATCTGGGCACTGTGTGGCACTATATAGACATTATACAGGCTATTTATCTGGGCACTGTATGGCACTATATGGACAATATACAGGCTATTTATCTGGGTACTGTATGGCACTATATGGACATTATACAGGCTATTTATCGGGCACTGTGTGGTGATATATGGACATTATACAGGCTATTTATCTGGGCACTGTATGGCACTATATGGACATTATACCGGCTATTTATCTGGGCACTGTATGGTGATATATGGACATTATACAGGCTATTTATCTGGGCACTGTGTGGTGATATATGGACATTATACAGGCTATTTATCTGGGCACTGTGTGGTGATATATGGACATTATACAGGCTATTTATCTGGGCACTGTGTGGCACTATATCGACATTATATATGCTAATTATTTGGCGATATATGGACATTATACATGCCAGAAACTGCTGCCCACCCCAGCACATTTACAGCTGCATTCATAATTCTGCTGGATTCCTCCTATCATGTTCTTTGTCATAACGACTCCTCGGCACCCCCTACTGGTTTAGTGTCTGCATGGTGAATTCTCTAATGAGTTCTCTGCTGTAAAGTGTCTCAGCCCCACCAAAGAAAAATTTCCTCCATAAAAATTAGAAAAAATATATACTTTATTTAATTCATATAATTTGAGTATTTGTTGTGCATTGTAAAGTGTCTCAGCAGAACGTTTCAAGTCAGACACCGAACATGGCAGCAGCTCAGGCGCAGCTGCCCCCTGGGACGGGCGTTCTCGCGTCTCCTGGCTCAGGGTCTCATGGTCAGTGAAAATAAATAATTAATCTGAATGTGGACGACAAATGTCAGGGCGGCTCAGGTCACTGACACGTTAATAATTGTGATAACTGGAAAGGAAAATGTCACAAAAAGATGTTTAATGCGTCTGTCCTCGGACATCCGTCTCTAATGTGGGGGCTCGTCCGGGACACACAACCAGAGGAGCCAAAAATTCCTATCAGTCTATATGACGTGATTAACAGATCCGACTCTTAGTTAAGGTTTCTAATCATTCTGTCCTTGTGTAATGGGAACAGGCTCTCCATGGACTGACCTGAGTGATAAAAAGAGCAGAGCTGCAGTGTAAAGCATAAAGGAGGGTCTACGAAGAAGTGTATTTCTCTGTCCGAGTCCAATGGACAATAATGACCCCCTCTCATGGGGTATTTGAAAATGAATGTTCCAATTCCTTTAATATAACCCAAGTTATGTCAGTAATGAGGAGCTCTGCAACTTTTTAATATATTTTATTTCCTCACCATTTTCAAGATCTCGACTTGCTGTCACTGAATGGAACTATCCATTGTTTACTACACTTCTTGCAACTGAGAGCTTGTTACAATTTGTGTCGCTTCTTGCTGATCCTCTATGAGCTGAACATATCGGCGGCGCCAATCTCTCTCCTGTGACTGATTGTCTGTCACAATGTATCGGTGCAGGTTAAATGTATCAATCAGCCCAGTTTTCGAAACGTTTAACTCACAGAAGAGTGTCTGGACTGGATATCTCTGTAACAAACCCTCAGCTGTCAGTAATATCAGAGATTTCGGATTCCTTTTATGAACAAGAATGTTTCCATTCACTGACAGCAAGCAGAGATGGTGAGCAATTGAAATGTTAAATTTATTATAAACTTGTAGAACTTCTACATATAATGAAAAACATGGCTGCTTTCTTCTAGGGACAGCGCCACACCTGTCCACAGCTCGTGTGTGGTACTGCAATAGAGCTTAGCTGTAATACCACACATGACCCGTGGATCAGAGTGGTGCTGTTCCTGGAAGAAAGAAGCCATCTTTTTCTCATTTCTTACAACCCCTTTAAATGTTATTTATATAAAACATCTTTAAAGGGGACAATGCTATACTGGTGAGGTTGAGAGCATTAGTGGGCAGCATCTGTACCTCCCATTGAAATTCGTGTAAAATGTCTGCTCATGGAGGCAGGGGGACCCTGCTACAATGAGGACAAGTGTGACGTCACTTTAAATTTTATTATCGGGATACCCCTTTAACATTCTGTGTACTGCTGACTCTTTCCTCTGCCCGTGCTGGGTGCAGATCACTGACGGCTTTCACATTTTGAAATGATCCCTGCAAGATCCATTTTTTCAGGTATACTAAATGGGTCACAGAGACCCTGGCAGCTAAGAAGTGGCCCTCGGGGGCCCCCGCCATCACTGCACAAGCTCTAAGTCCTCTATAATGCCGCTGGTGGAACTAAAGACAGACAGTGCTGATACAAGGCAGGCAGCAGCTGCGCAGGACGAGCTCGGCTCCGCTTCAGTTTTGCTTGCGGGCGAACTTGACATTTCCATCTCATAAATGATCCCGGGGGTCTCCTCCATCAACCAATCCAAGGATCCGTCTGGAATTTACTGCACGGAAAGTCGATTATTTCAGATCCGGAATAATAGTTTTTTGAAGACGTCTCGTAAAAGTCAGAAATACCACAAACTCTAAAATGTGGGGTCAATAAAGGTCTATCATCCATCTCCTATCTATCTATTATCTATCTCCTATCTATCTGTCTGTCATCTATCACATATCTGTGTCACAAGGACTGGTATAGGTGTGCTATAGATAGGTGTGTGTGACTTACTGAGGGGTGTAATATACTTATAATATACTTTCTAATATAGACAGTATATTATAGTGCATTTGTATTGTGTGCGGTTCTGCTCCGATACTGCAGCTATATAGAGGGACAAACGTTATTGGAACAAATAATTGCAACGGGTGTGATATACCAGTCGCCCCCCAAAAAACTGATTGAGGCAAGTGTGTAATAGCGCAGCAAGGGGGGTCTTGATTGATAAGCGCACTCGCCTAGCTCGTGACCGTGTGGACTACCTCACATTTCCAAAAAATGAATAAGGCATGGATCTCAGAGTTGTGACGACCACGTGTAATTGAATTTCCTAATGCCAGCCCACACATATCCGTCACCACCCAAAACAAAGAATGGTCCTTGTCTTATGTATATACAGTGGCATAAAAGGCCTTTTCTGTCAGGTGAATGCCTAATGTTTGGGGTCCGTACACCCATGGCCTAAAATACAAATTTTCTAGGTTCCATCAGGGCACAATTTTGAGAGTTTCCCTTTAAGACGCATAAAAATGGCCCCTGATTAAAATACATATTTTTGTGGGACTATTTGTGCACTTCTTGTAAGTATTTGGTGGCTGCAAATATGTCACGGCGGACATGCACTCAGTATAAAAGATAACACACCAACCAGGCTCTGGACGAGAGACAGGGGAAGGGTCACCTCCTAGTTTATCCCTGACCTCTTTCCCTGCACTGCTCAGCCCACAGGCAGACCTTGAAGGTAGGTGTGCTGTGTCCTCCAGCCTGGACTGACAAAACCCTGAACTCCCTAAGATGGTGAAGTGGGGAGATAGGAGCAGCCTGCTCGCACAGAACCTGGATGGGATAGATGACACCAACAACCAAACTAAAATGACACTTATCTTCTGAGAGCAGGAACTGACAGCCAACCTTCCCTCCAAACTTCCCAGACCAAAATGATCAGTATAATCCGCTCAGAGCACTTAGCTGGAGGTCATTTAAACGAATGACTCCACCCAGTGCACCTGATGCGAGGAGGATCCAGCACGGCACCAAAACAAATACTAAACTCGTGCTGCTATCCTGGCTGACCTCCGCACATCGTCAGAGTGGGGCATGACAAAATATAACCTGAAGGTTTTTCAGGTTCGCCTACCATTAAAGTGAACGGTGACCGCAGCGAACGCGCAAACGCGCATTCGCAAATCGTCCCGGCCGATGTTCGTCCATCACTATATGCAGATGTTGTCCCTGGTTGGATTCAAGCTTACGACCCCAGAGCTGCAAGGCACAGTGCTAACCAATGAATTTTCATATTTCTTATGTTTTTTTAGTTTTTTTTATTAAATTTTTGTAGGCCCCCAATGGCCTAACAAGATTCAATCATTGGCTTGCCATTTCTATTCAGTAATGGAATTCAATCCATTACTGAATAGAAAATATAGTATATTCCAATGCAATGCTGCCATCTACAGGCTGCATTGTGATCTACCAGTAATAGGCGTTTATAGCCTTGTACAGGCTTAGGCCTATTACTAGTAAGGAAAGCCTTAACCGATCTCAGGAAAGGGAAGGCGTTCCAGCCCGGAGTGCACACTGCTTCCGGTTTTTGCGCTCTCAGATGATGTATTCACATTTGACCATGGCATCTGATGGATTAAATGTCTGTTATCACCGATCGTAGACATTAACCCAGGGTTCCGGTGTTTAAAACAGTAGGCATCTGGTGGCTATGGCTAATATATATATAATACAACGTTTAAATTAATTCAACATAACCAGCATTCCAGAATATAAGAGATACATACCTTCTATAAGACAAAACTAGCACCAATACAACAGATAACTCTGCTCACACTTTATAGTTGGCCATATACGTATACTAATCGCAGAATTGTCGGAGTCAGTGCACCATCCATAGTGATGAACCCATAGTAAACCAAGCACTCCGGCACAAGCTGCCCGATTCCTCTATGTCAGCAGCCATGAATCCTAGTACTTCAGTTTAATATAATTTCCCCTTACTGTGATCATTTGTCAGTAGACATCAACACGTGGGATGGATACCCATGACAGCAGTAATACTGGGAAAGGGAAGGATGGCACATCTGTCATAAAAATAAAACAGCCACATTGTAGCCACAAGTAGATTTAAAAAAAAAAAGAAGCCATTTCAGAGCAGATGTCTGACGGTTCAGATTTATGTACAAAAAAATAAAAAATAGATAGATAAATAAATAAAAATAAGGAGATTGATTGTATGTTGACTGCCAGCTCTTACAGCCGGTGGGTAACAGAGATTTAATCTTAGAGCATTGCTCACTGTTGTATAAACTGACATTGCCTCATTCAACACGAAAAAATTCATTGTATGCACTGTAATTTGCTGTTTAGTGAACTAGAAAAGCACATGAAGCCGTCTGACCTCCTGCTCCCCTTCTGTCCACTCTGCAAACATTGGAAAAAATGAAACATAGAGGTTTATTTGGCTTTGATCAGACATTTACAGATAATTTCCATCATTATGTAGAGGACACTAACTACAACAATAATGCTTCATATGTTCAAAAATATAACTACTATAATACTGCTCCTATGTACAAGAATATAACTACTATAATACTGCTCCTATGTACAAGAATATAACTACTATAATACTGCCTCCTATGTATAAGAATATAACTACTATAATACTGCCTCCTATGTACAAGAATATAACTACTATAATACTGCTCCTATGTACAAGAATATAACTAATATAATACTGCCTCCTATGTACAAGAATATAACTACTATAATACTGCTCCTATGTACAGGAATATAACTACTATAATACTGCTCCTATGTACAAGAATATAACTACTATAATACTGCTCATATGTACAAGAATTTAACTACTATAATACTGCTCCTATGTACAAGAATATAACTACTATAATACTGCTCCTATGTACAAGAATATAACTACTATAATACTGCTCCTATGTACAAGAATATAACTACTATAATACTGCCTCCTATGTACAAGAATATACCTACTATAATACTGCCTCCTATGTACAAGAATATAACTACTATAATACTGCTCCTTTGTACAAGAATATAACTACTATAATACTGTTCCTATGTACAAGAATATAACTACTATAATACTGTTCCTATGTACAAGAATATAACTACTATAATACTGCTCCTATGTACAAGAATATAACTACTATAATACTGCTCCTATGTACAAGAATATAACTGCTATAATACTGCTCCTATGTACAAGAATATAACTACTATAATACTGCTCCTATATACAAGCATATAACTACTATAATACTGCTCCTATCTACAAGAATATAACTACTATAATACTGCTTCTATGTACAAGAATATAACTACTATAATACTGCTCCTATGTACAAGAATATAACTACTATAATACTGCTCCTATGTACAAGAATATAACTACTATAATACTGCTCCTATGTACAAGAATATAACTGCTATAATACTGCCCCTATGTACAAGAATATAACTACTATAATACTGCTCCTATGTACAAGAATATAACTACTATAATACTGCTCCTATGTACAAGAATATAACTACTATAATACTGCTCCTATGTACAAGAATATAACTACTATAATACTGCCTCTTATGTACAAGAATATAACTGCTATAATACTGCTCCTATATACAAGAATATAACTACTATAATACTGCTCCTATGTACAAGAATATAACTACTATAATACTGCCTCTTATGTACAAGAATATAACTACTATAATACTGCTCCTATGTACAAGAATATAACTACTATAATACTGCTCCTATGTACAAGAATATAACTACTTGAGCACAGATGCGGAAAAAGCCTTCGACAGGGTCAGCTGGCTCTTTATGTCGCGGACCCTGTCGAAGTTTGGCCTCCCGGACCAGTTTATCAGTGCTGTCAACACCCTTTATTCGGCCCCCTCTGCCATGGTCAAAGTCAATGGAGCATTATCCCCACCATTTCGCATCACCAACGGGACAAGACAGGGGTGCCCCCTCTCCCCGGCACTATTTGTACTGGTCATGGAAACCCTTCTGTGTAAAATTAGATCAGACCCTGTTATTAGAGGCCTCCAGATTGGCTCACAAACCCATGTTACTGCAGCATTCTCGGATGACCTTTTAGTCATGACCTCCAACCCTGCAGAAGCCTTGCCCAAGTTGTTGAATACTTTTGAGGACTTTGGATATGTATCCAACTTCAAAATAAATTATGGGAAATCCATGGCACTTAATATTTCTTGCCCCCAATCTGTAGTCAACAGTCTAAAACGCGCCACCCCATTTACCTGGGCCTCCAGAGACATTACATTTTTAGGAACGCATGTTTCGGCCAATATTCAAGACCTAGCATCCCTTAACTATGCCCCACTCCTGCAAGAGGTTCGCACCCACTTACAAAATTTGAAACTCCCTTTTGTTTCATGGATAGGGAGGAAAAACTATCTGAAAACTTTCATTCTCCCCAAATTTCTTTATTTGCTACAAGCCATTCCCATATGGCTGCCAAACTCATACTTCTCAGAAGTCCGCCGAGTGTTCACGCGCTTCCTCTGGAATGGTAAGTCTCCACGCATTGCCTACTCTGTCCTTACAAGAGATAAGAAGTTTGGAGGCTTTGGGATGCCTGATGTAAAGTCATATTACACTGCTGTTCAGTTATGTAGATGTGTATCTACCCTAACATGTAAATCTAGCTTCCTTTGCTCACGGCTTGAATCTGTATTACTCACCAACCAAGATCAGCTCACTCTATGGGGTGTTAGGCCCTTTTCAGCTAATCATTACGCCTCATCCCCAGTTTGGAAGGGAATGCTAGTAGAATGGTCTAAAATGGTCAAATCCCAGCAGTTTAGCTTTCCCTAACCCCTGTATGCCTCTTAAACTATTACAGAGCTATATCCATCCTTCTGTGTCAAGCCCCTCTGGGATTTGGTCTAGGCTCGCTGGCTTGTCCCTGCGGGATGTCCTTCTCCCAGATGGTAGTTTGCAGTGGGATTTTATAATGGATCGCCCCAAAATCAAGACAGCCCCCTTTTTCCATTTGGCAGATTTTAAGAGAGATACCAAGTTATGCGTTGGAACCTTTGCTAGTAGTAGCTCCCCCTCCTGGCTTGAGAAGAAAGTCTTGGCTCCTAGGCCTCCTATTAGGCCATTATCCCAGATGTATAAAGAAATGTTTTCCTTCTTACCACCAGAACTTGGGTATTTGTCTTCATGGGAGCGAGAGCTTTCTGTGACCCTGACGGAACCAGAGAGAGCCTTTGTTCTGGCTCATTCTCACGGCTTTGGTCGTTGTGTGAGGGTTCAGGAGAATTCTTTTAAGCTACTAAGTAGATGGTACAAAACTCCTGAATTCTTGCACAAACTTAATCCTGAGGTACCCGAGGTGTGCTGGAGATGTGGCATAGAAACCGGTTCACTATCACATATCTGGTGGCTCTGCCATAAGATTCAACCGTTTTGGAAATTGATAAAATCAATGATTAATAGCGTTTGCAAAACTAAAGTCGTACTAGATGCCAAACTTATCTTACTGTGGTGCCCTAATAGCACGATAACCCCTGCCAAAAATAACCTCCCTACAATGCTGATCACAGCTGCTAGATTACTGGTTCCCCTTTTGTGGAAAACCGATTCCCCTCCAAATCTCGATATGTGGACGGACAAGGTAGATCAAATCTACCGCTTTGAGGAACTGGCGCATTGGGAAACAAACTCTCGCCATTGTTTTCTAAAGCTATGGTCCCCGTGGAAATCACACAGGAATTTCACATGATAGAGCAGGATCCCCTCACTTCTCCTCCCTACCACCTTTTTCCCTTCTTTTTGTTTCTTTTGATGTATGTTTCTGATGAAGATGATAATAGCTGGTATTGTTTACACATGACTTGTATGCTGGATAACTATTGTGACTCTTAATGTTATGAAACAGTTGTCATGTGTGGGCGTGTGGCCTTGTTTTCTTAACTCAATAAAAAGAAATATGGTTAAGAATATAACTACTATAATACTGCCTCCTATGTGCAAGAATATAACTACTATAATACTGCCTCCTATGTACAAGAATATAACTACTATAATACTGCTCCTATGTACAAGAATATAACTACTATAATACTGCTCCTATGTACAAGAATATAACTACTATAATACTGCTCCTATGTACAAGAATATAACTACTATAATACTGCTCCTATGTACAAGAATATAACTGCTATAATACTGCTCCTATGTACAAGAATATAACTACTATAATGCTGCTCCTATGTACAAGAATATAACTACTATAATACTGCTCCTATGTACAAGAATATAACTACTATAATACTGCTCCTATGTACAGGAATATAACTACTATAATACTGCTCCTATGTACAAGAATATAACTACTATAATACTGCTCCTATGTACAAGAATATAACTACTATAATACTGTTCCTATGTACAAGAATATAACTACTATAATACTGCCTCCTATGTACAAGAATATAACTACTATAATACTGCTCCTATGTACAAGAATATAACTACTATAATACTGCTCCTATGTACAGGAATATAACTACTATAATACTGCTCCTATGTACAAGAATATAACTACTATAATACTGCTCCTATGTACAAGAATATAACTACTATAATACTGCTCCTATGTACAAGAATATAACTACTATAATACTGCCTCCTATGTACAAGAATATAACTACTATAATACTGCCTCCTATGTACAAGAATATAACTACTATAATACTGCTCCTATGTACAAGAATATAACTACTATAATACTGCCTCCTATGTACAAGAATATAACTACTATAATACTGCTCCTATGTACAAGAATATAACTGCTATAATACTGCCTCCTATGTACAAGAATATAACTACTATAATACTGCTCCTATGTACAAGAATATAACTACTATAATACTGCTCCTATGTACAAGAATATAACTACTATAATACTGCTCCTATGTACAAGAATATAACTACTATAATACTGCTCCTATGTACAAGAATACAACTACAATAATACTGCTCCTATGTAGAGATGTCCCGAACTATTCGCCGGCAAACAGTTCCCGGCGAACATCGCTTGTTCGCGTTCGCCACGGCGGGCGAACATATGCGATGTTCGGTCCGCCCCCTATACGTCATCATTGAGCAAACTTTGACCCTGTGCCCACTGCCAGTTCCCACCACTCATATCGGGTGGCACAGTACCTGGCAGATAAAAAAGTCATTTAATTTTTTCTCTGTAATATAATTGCAGTTGCCTGCCAGTGTGTGTCAGGCCCACTGACTGTACTGTGCTGTCACGGATGATGTTGCAGATAGCTGGAAGTTATGGATAAACATCCGACTGGCTTGATCCCAAACTAAGGAGCATAAAGGTGACCCCTATAAAACCCTAAGAGCTCACCCTGACTGCTAAGCACATACAAGGGTCTCAGAGGTAGACAATTGCATGCCCTCGTACCTAGACTGTGTGACACCTGAAAACCCTATAATAGTGAGGGGACACAACCACCGGCTCCCTGCAGTTAATACGGAGGGAGTCAGGGTCACCTAGAATCAAGCCAGCAAGGAAACACAATACATGAAAGGACTTATCTGAACAAGCAGTAACAAAAGTCTCCAGCAGTGAACACTTCAATCCAGGAAGTAGTATAAACCGCAAAGTGAGGCAGTATGGGAGGGAATATAAAGGGTGGCAATTAGTGTAAAAAGGTGACAGCTGGGAGAAAGAAAGGAGATGACAAAGTGAAACCAAAACAAAGAACATCATGCAAGAGGTACAGAAGAACGTCTGCCAGACCTTCTCAGAGAACTGGCGGTGACATGTGCCCACTGCCAGTGCCCACCACTCATATCGGGTGGCACAGTACCTTGCAGATAAAAAAAGTCATACAATTTTTTCTCTGTAATATAATTGCAGTTGCCTGCCAGTGTGTGTCAGGCCCACTGACTATACTGTGCCCACTGCCAGTGCCCACCACTCATATCGGGTGGCACAGTACCTTGCAGATAAAAAAATCATTTAATTTTTTCTCTGTAATATAATTGCAGTTGCCTGCCAGTGTGTGGCAGGCCCACTGACTGTACTGTGCCCACTCCCCACCACTCATATCGGGTGGCACAGTACCGTGCAGATAAAAAAGTCATTAAATTTTTTGTCTGTAATATAATTGCAGTTGCCTGCCAGTGAGTGTCAGGCCCACAGACTGTACTGTGCCCACTGCCCACCACTCATATCGGGTGGCACAGTACCTTGCAGATAAAAAAGTCATTTCATTTTATCTCTGTAATATTATTGCAGTTGCCTGCCAGTGTGTGTCAGGCCCACAGACTGTGCTGTGCCCACTGCCACTGGCCACCACTCATATCGGGTGGCACAGTACCTTGCAGATAAAAAAAGTCATTTCATTTTGTCTCTGTAATATAATTGAATGATTTTCCTAAAATATGACGTAAAGTCATGATTTTATGAAAGACACGGAGGCTCCTATTGCTTAACCCTTTCTTTACTGACACACAACAGCAGCAAAGAATTCAACAACAAAATCCACCAATGGGCACACAGCCCTCCCCCCTAGTCACAGTATAAAGGGAACACCCCTCAAGTCCTTCCTCCTCTTTCTTTGCTGCTGCACAAGCTAAGTATTCCACCCTCCTGCTTGCAGGGGTTGGTGGTATTGTGTTATTTGTATTTTTAGTGTTTTTATCCCATTCTATGGTGGTTTATTGCCCCCCTGGTTGTTAATAGCCTGTTTGAACTGCTCGGACTGTTGGTCCATAAGATTTGTTTTTGCCTTTTTCCCTTACAGGTCTCCTATCTGTTTCTCTCCCCCCCCCCCCCTTTTTCCCTCTTGGCTTGAGGATCGGGAGGTTTTGTCTGTTATTTTTAGTTTTTCTACTTGTACTCCGTGCGGCGCTTTTACCTTCACCTCCGCTGCACCGTCGCGTCCGAGATCTGGCGGATTCTCGCGGGATCTCGGGCGCCATCTCGTCTTCCCCTGCCGCTTGTTCCCGCCACTCCTGCTGCTACGTCCGAGATCTCGCATTGCTTTGCGGGATTTCGGACGTCATCTGAGGTGAGCCGCATCGCTGTATCCCCTCGGTGTGCGGTCTCTCTACAGCGGCAGTCCGGAACGGCGGCTCCTCTTACTGCAGAGTGACTAACTCTGCTTACTGTTCTCTCCTGGCCAGCCTTGGTTTTAGGTTTGGTTTTAGCTAATCTCAGGTAGTTTTTTCCCTACTATTATTGTTTCACCTTAGGCAGTATTGCCTACTATACGGTTCATATTATGTCTACCCAGAAGGTTCCACATGCGGCCCTAGGGACCCCCTCTCATGGGGACTCCCCTTGTCCCCCACATGATAGGGTTATTGGGGAAGTCCACTCGGGTCCCACATACCCTTTTCCCACCCCAAACACTCAACCAGCCCCACCCCCCTTTTTTACCCCAATAAATACACTGAGGCAGGTACTGGAATTAAATGGCCACAGCAGCCTTTTATTAGCATAACATAACATTAACAATAAACACATGTCCATCATGAACCCGACGAAGGAGGTCCTGAAAGCCCTAGTTACACTCTAAAACAAGTGCACCAAAAACACCCGGGTAAGTACAACTTGCCTCCAGCCGCACCACACCAGCTCGGAGACCCCCGAGTGTTGTATCCCCTTTTAACCGCCTGATTACCGAAACCTGGGAGTCCAGCCCCACCAATTGAGGCCCTCCCATCCACAAGACACCAAGTCATAGCCCAGCTTCCAGGACCTCCTACCGCCACCCCTGCCGTGACAAACAGACTCAATCACCCATCACCAAGCAATATTGAAACCCAAAAACCAGGGAGGGTGGGTGGGAGCTTGCTTCCAAAATCAAGATGGCGCCGGATAGCCCTTGGCGCCACCCCTATAAACCCTTAGCTCCGCCCCTCCACCTCGGCCGCTACATCCCACCATTTTTTAACCCCTACCTCACCTCGCCCGTCCACACTCCCTTACCCCACATCCCCTCGTTCCCCAAAACCCATCACGGCAGCCTCCCCTACAGGCTGTCGCCCCCCAGTACGGCTGCACTTGATAGGGTTATTGGGGAAGTCCACTCGGGTCCCACATACCCTTTTCCCACCCCAAACACTCAACCAGCCCCACCCCCCTTTTTTACCCCAATAAATACACTGAGGCAGGTACTGGAATTAAATGGCCACAGCAGCCTTTTATTAGCATAACATAACATTAACAATAAACACATGTCCATCATGAACCCGACGAAGGAGGTCCTGAAAGCCCTAGTTACACTCTAAAACAAGTGCACCAAAAACACCCGGGTAAGTACAACTTGCCTCCAGCCGCACCACACCAGCTCGGAGACCCCCTAGTGTTGTATCCCCTTTTAACCGCCCGATTACCGAAACCTGGGAGTCCAGCCCCACCAATTGAGGCCCTCCCATCCACAAGACACCAAGTCATAGCCCAGCTTCCAGGACCTCCTACCGCCACAGACGCGCAACTTGACCCGCCTACCTCAAGCTTGCGCGCCCCTCCACACCACCAATGCTCGCTCAATTCCACCCTGCAAACCCAGGGCCCACAAATCCACCCCCACCGCATTAAGGTGAACACCATCCGCTCTCCAATACGCTCCTTCCCCCGACTCCAGATCAAAATGCCTCACCACCACCGACCCATTCCGAGCCACAAACTTACCTACCGCCCTATTCACCTTAATACGAGCCCTATTGATCCGTTCCACCGAACGCGCCTCCCGCCAACACTTCCTTGGGACAATATCCGACCACACCACCACCAGCCCCGGGAACAAGGCCCACAACCTCAGAAAATCAAATTTAATGTCCCTTATCAACTCTCTTACCGGCTTTACCCCCAAATCGTTACCACCTGCGTGCACGACCAAGACATTCGGGGGACAGTCCAGCTGAACAAAACGATGCACTTCCCTCAACACCCCACCCCACAACATACCTCTATAGCCCATCCACCGGACGGCCGCAACCTCCCTGCCAATACCCAACTGCCGCCCGTTAAGCCTCACGTCCGCCCGAATCGCCCCCCAGAACACAAAGGAATGGCCGATAATCCACACCAACGCCGGCGAATGACCTAAAATACAAAAGAAACAATCAACATCAGAAAGCCACGCCCTGACCACCACCCCTCAAACCACCCCAAGCCTCACGTATGACCGGAACCTATCGGATTCCCACCGCCCAATCCTCCGAATTACCTCATCACTCACACCCCTCCGCGCCGCCTCAGTGGCTGCCCCAATCCTGAAAGAGTGACCCGTGTAACACCCTGGGTCCACCCCCAGGTTCCGCAAACACCTCTTCAACACAGCCACAAACTGAAACCGGGACAAGAAGGCCCCACTCTCATGCCTGAGTAAAGGGGCCCCCGTCTCCCGTAACCCCGCACCATACTCCCTCAAACAAACCACCGGGCACATAGCATAGCCTGGAACCGCAAACAAACAGACACAACGCCCCCGCCCTTCCTGATCCGTCTTCGACGCCCTCAGCCGAATCACCACTCGATCTGGGAACACATCCACATCCTCGTCCCGCAAACCCCCCGCACAGCGAACACTCCCACTCACCAGCTCCCCCAACCGAAATGCCCCAAAAAATGCCAGCGAATAAGCAGCCTTAAACAAACGAACCTCACTCCCTGAGCTGCAAACCAGCTCCACCTGTACCCCCAGCTTTAGCAACAAATCAAAGGACACCGGCCGACGCCGATCCTCCGACCTCCACCCCCGCCGCCAACCCTTTAACACCTGACGCACCACAAAAGCTTTGGTGCAATCCACCAACCCCCGCACCCGAAACCCAAATGCCAGCCCCGCCATGCACTTATTAATCCTCGCCACCGACCAACCCTCCTCCTTCTTCCATCCCAAGAACAACACTAAAGGAACCTCCCCAGCATCTACCTCCATACCCAATATCCCACACCACTCCCTCCAAGCAACCCATGCCGCCTCGTACGCCACCCACGTACCAGCCGACAGGGACGCCCTAAACAGCCTGCTCACCGTACCTCCAATATCTCCCACAACAACCCCGGGCACTCCATCCCGACGACATCCGCGTCCGGCGCCAACTGCCGAAAACGATCCCACTGCGAACGAGAAAGAGCATCCGCAATACCATTAGACACACCGGGCACATGTACCGCCACTGCCCAAACATTCAATGACAAACAACTCAAAACCATATGCTGCAACAACCTCACCACCTGCGGAGATGACGCCGACAACTGATTAATTGCCTGCACCACTCCCAAGTTGTCACAATGAAAACGCACCTTTTTATTCCTAAACATGTCCCCCCACAACTCCAATGCCAACACAATGGGAAACAATTCCAACAACGCGACGTTCTTGACCCAACCCCTCTCCACCCACAATGAAGGCCAGCGATCCGCGCACCACTGCCCGTTACAATAGACCCCAAAACCAACCCCCCCCGCCGCATCTGAAAAAAGGTCAAAATCCACACTATCCACTGCATCCCCCAAAACCAACGCCCTCCCATTGAACTCCTCCAAAAACCGGGCCCACACCACCAGATCCCCCCTCAACTCCTTCCCCAAACGAATAAAGTGATGCGGAGCAGTCACCCCCGCGGTCGCAGCCGCCAACCGCCTACAAAATATCCGCCCCATGGGCATAATCCGACATGCAAAGTTCAATTTACCTAGCAATGACTGCAAATCACGCAAACGAATCTTCACCAACCGACTTGCCCCGGCCACCACCGCCCGTAAATCCACCAGCTTGTCCTCCGGCAGCCTACACTCCATAGCCACCGTATCTAACACGATCCCCAAAAAACTAAGCTCCGTAGTGGGCCCCACCGTCTTACCCTCCGCCAAAGGGACCCCAAAAGACGCAAACACTGACTGCAACGTAGCAAGCAACACCGCACAAACCCGAGAATCCGCCGGACCCAAACACAAAAAATCATCCAAATAATGGATAACCGACACGCTCCCTGCCACCTCCTTCACCACCCACTCCAAGAAACAACTAAACGTCTCAAAGTACGCGCAGGACAGGGAGCAACCCATCGGCAAACACCTGTCTACATAAAAACCCCCCTCCCAAAAACACCCCAACAAATGCAGGCTATCTGGATGCACCGGAAGCAGCCGAAACGCCGCTTCGATATCCGTTTTTGCCAGCAAGGTCCCCGGCCCCAACCTCCGAACCCACTCCACAGCCGCATCAAACGAGGTGTAGACCACCGAACATAATTCGGGATCAATGCCCTCATTGACCGACGCCCCCTTTGGGTATGACAGGTGATGAATCAACCGAAACTTGTTCGGTTCTTTCTTCGGAACCACCCCCAAAGGTGAAACCCTAAAATTAGGCAAAGGCGGCACCAAAAATGGGCCATCCATCCTCCCCAATCCCACCTCCTTTGCCAATTTTTCCGCCACCACCCCCGGATGATCCCCCGCCGAGCGCAAATTTCGCCCCACGAACGGAGCTGGCCCCGGATCCGACGGGATCCTAAAACCCCAACTAAAACCTTCCCACAACAACTGCGCTGCAGCCCTATCCGGGTACCTATCTAGAAACGGCAACATCTCTGCCACCCGCACCGGCGTCCTGCCCTTTTCCACCATTCCCCCCCTGCTGTCGTCCCCCCTTGAAACACCGTGCCGCTCCATGCCCCCCCCCACAGTTGGTACACTCGTGCTTAAATTTGCACTTGGCACCGAATTTACAGGTTCCCTCATTGAAGAGGAAACACAGCCCCTTTGCCATTGCTGTTGCCGCACCTGATGCTCCCGCCCCGGGACCCCCCTCCCCCCGAAAGGACTGCCCCTGCCGCCCCGGCGCCGTCACCCGCATCCATAACCCAATATCCTTATGGTCCCACCTCATAGATGGGCGGACCGCTTTTCTCTGCCGAAATTGCTCATCGTACCGGAGCCAACCCACACCCCCATACACCCGGTACGCTTCCCCGATCGCATCCATGTAGCAAAATAACGCCGAGCAACACTCCGGCGCCCTTTCCCCAATCACGCTGGCCAGTATCGCAAAAGCCTGCAACCAATTTGAGAACGTGCGCGGGATCAAGCGATACCGCCGCTTCTCCTCCTCCTCCTTCTTCCCCTCCTCCCGACGCGTCCTATCTAAATTAAATCGTTCCAGCAGCAACACAGAGAAAATCTCTATATACTCCCCCTTCCAAACCTTTTCCTTCACCTCCTGCTTCAAATGCGCCCCCAAGGGACCCTCAAAACAAACATAAACTTCCCCCTGCGCCGCATCATCCACCTTGCGCCTCTCCTCCTCCCCACCGGCCTGCGTCTGCACCGAAACTGCCTCACTCAACCGGCCCGCCGCCACCGGAATCCCCCCGCCAACCCCGCCTGGCCCCTGAGAAGCCACCTGCCCCCCCCACGCCGGCAACGGAGACACACCTGCCGTCCCTGACCCCCCCAAGGCGGCCACCCATCCCGCCAAACTCCCTAACAGCTGGCTAATGCCTCCAATTAATTCTCCCTGACCTCCCCCAACACCCACACCTTGAACCCCTACCACATTCTGCAAAACATTCCCCATGGTCCTACCTGGCTGCCCGGGTGCTGTGAACCCCGCAGCCGTGGGTCCGGAATCCTGATGAACCATCCTCTGCGCAGAGACGTCGTCACATGGCACCTCCCTGGAACAGGAACCCCGCACCCCAGCCTCCAAGCTGCTGGGTGCGCCGGAAGATGGATAATCTGAGGCAAACAGCTCCTCCGCACGACCGCTCTCCATAGGGCCCGCGACATCACCCTCCAAGTCCAAAGGCCTGGGCCTACTGTGGCCGGACATCCCATGCCCAGCCTCGCTCCTGCCACTGGCGCCGCTCCCACGTCGCACGGGCCTCCCCACCCCCCTGGAGGGGGGGGACCCCGCAGGCCCTGGTCCGGATCCCACGTTGCTAGCAGGAGAGGGCAGGGGGAGGGAACCCCTGCCCTGCACAGGACTCCGCCGTACTGCGGGATTCCTCCCGCGCCGAGAGGATGATGCTGAGGGTCTCCTACCTCCTCCCCGGCGCGGAGGGTCCCCGGGGGGGCTCCCAATTCGGCGCCGAGTCCGTGGGGTCTCGCTCGGGCTAAGGCGCGCCGGCGGCCGTACCCGCCGCGGCCGTCTGCCCTCCGGCGGCGCGCTGGCTGTGCCCGCCGCCTCCCCACTCAGCAGGCTAGATACCTGCGCCTCCAGCCACTCCGGGCCCCGCTCCTCCGCTACCGCCCTCAGCCTTTCCAGCATGGCCTCCATCTCGAGCACCGCAGGCACTTGCTCACAGCTTGCTTCCAAAATCAAGATGGCGCCGGATAGCCCTTGGCGCCACCCCTATAAACCCTTAGCTCTGCCCCTCCACCTCGGCCGCTACATCCCACCATTTTTTAACCCCTACCTCACCTCGCCCGTCCACACTCCCTTACCCCACGTCCCCTCGTTCCCCAAAACCCATCACGGCAGCCTCCCCTAAAGGCTGTCGCCCCCCAGTACGGCTGCACTGAATATGGGGATTATCCCATCTACAGGTACCATCTGATTCTCAGGCCCTGACCCTGCAGAGATCTATTTCTGAGGCCATTATCTCTGCCATGGGCTCTATGTCCTCAGTGTTAACACACTCTATATCCCAGGCGCTAATCGCCAATACTTCATCTGCGGTGGCCCCTAACCCCATTCCTATACCAGCCCCTAATGCCTCCAGAAATGATATGACTGATGGCCTTGTTCCATCCAATAACAGCGCGCTTCGGCCGCGCAAAAGAGCCTGTCTGCGCCAGGCAGAAAAAGCACGGCATTGGAAGTCTGCTCGGTCCCAACCCGAGCTAGATTCTGATTCTAACGGAGAATCTGAGGAGGAGGCTTTGATTGAATCCTATAATGATTCAGAGGAATTTGACGATGATATATGTAATATAATTCAGGATTTTCCTAAGTTATGACGTAAAGTCATGATTTTATGAAAGACACGGAGGCGAGTATTTGCTTAACTCTTTCTTTACTGAGAATATAGCAGCAAAGACAATTGAAGAAAAAATCATCAGAGTAACCATGGTAACAGCTCCAACCCCATAGCCCCTATATAAGGCGCATCACTGGACGGACACCTCCTCTTTCTTTGTGGACTCCAATTGACGAGAACCTGGAACCTGGAGCCATCAACAACAGCCGGAACATCGACTGAAGAAAAAACCAAACCGAACTGGAAACCGTTGGTAAAAGGCGATCAACCTGGAAAAATCTGATAGGAGGTAATCAACCTGGAGGAAAAAATGTGAAAAAATGTTAATATAGTAATAAGCATCCGGATCCGAGAATTTAAACACGGATCAATAAATAAATGAAAAATACACAAATAATAACGTCAAAGTTAAAACAAGCGATAGTCAAGCAATACCCTAAATCAGTGGGATGGGTAAAAGAATTAACGGGTGGGAAATACTCGCCTCCGTGTCTTTCATAAAATCATGACTTTACGTCATAACTTAGGAAAATACTAAATTTTATATCAAGACACGGAGGCTCATATTTGCTAGTTCAAAGCTGAGCAATCACAGAGGAAAAAGCATGAGGAACAGGTCTAAAATAGAACTCTCGAAAGGTAGCGACTCGGGACCAATCCGCCAGTCTTAAAACATCCTCTAAACGAGCACCAGCTATGGACATAAAGGTAGCCGCTGCCCTGCGCACCGAATGTGCGGTAAATATGGATGTGTCAATACCCGAAAGGGACAAGATCCACTTAACCCAACGGGACAGGGTGACACTGGTAACCGGAGAAAAGGGCGACGGAAGGAAACAAACAGCTGAGGAGCATTCCCATCGCAGAAAGGTAGCGTGCGAGCTTCATACTCCCGCAAGCAAGCCACCGGACATAACTGCAGAGACGAAGTAAAACACGGATAAGAAACGGACTTAATACCCGTCTTAGTACGTCTAGATATATTGAACAGAACCCCATCCGGAGTAAAATAGCGTGCGTCAAAATCTAGAGCGCGGACGTCCGAGACCCGTTTGCACGAAATCAAGCAAAAAAGGGTCACTAACTTGGCCGAAAGTTGACGAAGAGACAACATAGAGTTGGAAGGCCAAGCCTCCAGAAATCTGAGAACTGTAGCAACGTCCCAAGTGGAAGTAAAACGAGGTCTTGGAGGCCGAGCTAACCGGCAACCACGTAACAATCTGCACACTAAGGCCCCTTTCACACGGGCGAGTTTTCCGCGCGGGTGCAATGCGGGAGGTGAACGCATTGCACCCGCACTGAATCCGGACCCATTCATTTCTATGGGGCTGTTCAGATGAGCGGTGATTTTCACGCATCACTTATGCGTTGCGTGAAAATCGCAGCATGTTCTATATTCTGCGTTTTTCACGCAAAGCAAGCAAGTGCGGATGCGGTGCGATTTTCACGCACGGTTGCTAGGAGACGATCGGGATGGAGCCGCGATCATTATTATTTTCCCTTATAACATGGTTATAAGGGAAAATAATAGCATTCTGATTACAGAATACATAGTAAAACAGCACTGGAGGGGTTAAAAAAAAAAAAAAAAAAATAATTTAACTCACCTTAATCCATTTGCTCGCGTAGCCGGCATCTCCGTTTGTCTCTTTTACTGTATAGGACCTGTGGTGAGCATTAACTATAGTTCAAGGACCTGGGATGACGTCACTCCGGTCATCACATGGTACGTCAGATGATCTTTTACCATGGTGATTCACCATGGTAAAAGATCATGTGACGTACCATGTGATGACCGGAGTGACGTCATCCCAGGTCCTTGAACTATAGTTAATGCTCACCACAGGTCTTTCAACAAAGGAGCCACAAGGAGATGCCGGGCTACGCGAGCAAGTGGATTAAGGTGAGTTAAATTATTTTTTATTTTTTTTTAACCCCTCCAGCGCTATTTTACTTTGCATTCTGTATTCAGAATGCTATTATTTTCCCTTATAACCATGTTATAAGGGAAAATAATACTATTTACAGAACACCGATCCCAAGCCCGAACTTCTGTGAAAACGCATTACAATGTTCTGCACTCGCGCGGAAAATCGCGGGTGTTCCCGCAACGCACCCGCACATTTTTCCGCAACGCCCGTGTAAAACCAGCCTAAGGGATGCTGGCCGGCGGGGAACCCGTCAAAACCGGCATGCCTGGAAGAAATGGCCGAACGGTACACGTTGAGAGTACGGAAAGCCTTCCACGCCTCAAAGAGAGAAGTGAGAAATTGAAGAATCTCCGTTACAGGAGCCTGTACGGGATCCAAATCCCGTGGACCGCACCAACGACACCAGACATCCCATGAGGCATGATAGGCTCGTCTAGTGCCCGGAGCCCATGCGGATTCCAATAGCTGCCTAGTCGCTGCCGAAAAACTCGAGGAATCCCAGGAACCCCTGAAATTCGACAAGCGAGAAGAAAAAGTGACCCGTCTAGAAGTAGAGGGTGAGGACGACCATAAGGGTCTAGTAGCAGCCGAGGAAAAGACGGTAAGAGCCGAGGCTCCTCCGACAATAGGTTCAGTAACTGGGGGAACCAAGACTGTGTCCTCCAGTAAGGCACTATCAAGACCAACTGAGCCTGTTGGTGACAAATGTGAGCAAGCACCCGTGGGATGAGTGCGAACGGAGGAAAAGCGTAGAGAAGAGAGTTCCCCCAGGGCTGGAGGAAGGCATCCACCGCTTCCGCCTCCGGGTCTGGACGCCAACTGAAGAATCTGGGGAGTTAAGCGTTCAAACGGGACGCGAATAAATCGATGGATAACGGGCCCCAAAGATATAGAATATCTTGGAAAACCGGCCATTCTAGCAGCCTCGGCTAAATCAAAAAACTTTGGCGAGAGGGCCGGTGACATCCAGGAGTTTATCCTGACATGCTTTTAAAGCAGAGTCAAGCCCCTTATGTGGGTTAAACCCAGACTTAGCTAGGAATTGGACCACCTTAGGGTCTACACTAGGGGTTTCACATATCCTGTTAGGGATAAGGGGACGAGGGCATTCAGCCCGAAGCTTGCTGCGGGCCTCTTTGGATAGAGGCGTGCGGATTCTAGCTTCTAGATACTGGGTCACATGGGTGGCGGGAAGCCACTCTGAGGACCGTGGGTGATGCGAGACCGTGGGTGATGCGATGTGAGAGAGAGAGAGAAAACAGTAGTGTGGCTCAGAAGAAACGCCGGAGGCACTGAGGGAACAACGGACTAGATGGGGAGTGGCTAACGCAAGCCTACACCTCCCCAGTGTAAGGGCCAATGAGCGGAGCGTCAGGTAAGATGACGTCCGCAAATCTCGCCCAGAATCGCGAGATCTCGGCGCCGGAGACAGTGAGTAAGGCTGCGGCCGAAAATCCCGCCCCTCGCGAGATCACAAAGCGCGCGAAGGCCGGGATAAGGGAGAAGAAGGTAAGGAGAAGAGAGGGGGGGGAAGAGAAAATGGCGGTAAGACCGCCCAGACTACGGAGTGAATGCACGGAGAGCCGGGATAAAGAAACACAATAGGTGGCAAGCCGATAAGAGGGCAAAGTGACTAAAGGGAAAAGTAAATAAACGGATCAAATAAGCCGAAACGGGAGGGAGGCAAACACAGTCGGAAGCTGTGGTGACAATAAGGGCAGACACAAGAGCCCTAAAACATAAAAGGGGTAAAAATTCACCAAGTAATAAAAGAAATAATAATGATATCGCTATAAACCTATAGAGAAAATAATGAAGGTACTTATCTGAGTTGAGCAGCAAAGAAAGAGGAGGTGTCCGTCCAGTGATGCGCCTTATATAGGGGCAATGGGGGTGGAGCTGTTACCATGGTTACTCTGATGATTTTTTCTTCAATTGTCTTTGCTGCTATATTTTCAGTAAAGAAAGAGTTAAGCAAATATGAGCCTCCGTGTCTTGATATAAAATTGCAGTTGCCTGCTAGTGTGTGTCAGGCCCACTGACTGTACTGTGCCCACTGCCAGTTCCCACCACTCATATCGGGTGGCACAGTACCTTGCAAATAAAAATTTCATTTAATTTTTTCTCTGTAATATAATTGCAGTTGCCTGCCAGTGTGTGTCAGGCCCACAGACTGTTCTGTGCCCACTGCCAGTGCCCACCACTCATATAGGGTGGCACAGTACCTTGCAGATAAAAAAGTCATTACATTTTTACCCTTTAATATAATTGCAGTTGCCTGCCAGTGTGTGTCAGAGTTGCCTGCCAGTGAGTGTCAGGCCCACAGACTGTACTGTGCCCACTGCCAGTGCCCACTACTCATATCGGGTGGCACAGTACCTTGCAGATAAAAAAGTCATTTAATTTTTACCCTTTAATATAATTGCAGTTGCCTGCCAGTGAGTTTTAGGCCCACACACTGTACTGTGCCCACTGCCAGTGCCCACCACTCATATTGGGTGGCACAGTACCTTGCAGATAAAAAAGTCATTGAATTTTTACCCTTTAATATAATTGCAGTTGCCTGCCAGTGTGTGTCAGGCCCACTGACTGTACTGTGCCCACTGCCAGTTCCCACCACTCATATCGGGTGGCACAGTACCTTGCAAATAAAAATTTCATTTAATTTTTTCTCTGTAATATAATTGCAGTTGCCTGCCAGTGTGTGTCAGGCCCACAGACTGTTCTGTGCCCACTGCCAGTGCCCACCACTCATATAGGGTGGCACAGTACCTTGCAGATAAAAAAGTCATTACATTTTTACCCTTTAATATAATTGCAGTTGCCTGCCAGTGTGTGTCAGAGTTGCCTGCCAGTGAGTGTCAGGCCCACAGACTGTACTGTGCCCACTGCCAGTGCCCACTACTCATATCGGGTGGCACAGTACCTTGCAGATAAAAAAGTCATTTAATTTTTACCCTTTAATATAATTGCAGTTGCCTGCCAGTGAGTTTTAGGCCCACACACTGTACTGTGCCCACTGCCAGTGCCCACCACTCATATTGGGTGGCACAGTACCTTGCAGATAAAAAAGTCATTGAATTTTTACCCTTTAATATAATTGCAGTTGCCTGCCAGTGTGTGTCAGGCCCACAGACTGTACTGTGCCCACTGCCAGTGCCCACCACTCATATCGGGTGGCACAGTACCTTGCAGATAAAAAAGTCATTTAATTTTTACCCTTTAATATAATTGCAGTTGCCTGCCAGTGAGTTTCAGGCCCACACACTGTACTGTGCCCACTGCCAGTGCCCACCACTCATATTGGGTGGCACAGTACCTTGCAGATAAAAAAGTCATTTAATTTTTACCCTTTATTATAATTGCAGTTGCCTGCCAGTGTGTGTCAGGCCCACAGACTATACTGTGCCCACTGCCCACCACTCATATCGGGTGGCACAGTACCTTGCAGATAAAAAAGTAATTTAATATTTTCTCTGTAATATAATTGCAGTTGCCTGCCAGTGAGTGTCAGGCCCACTGACTGTACTGTGCCCACTGCTAGTGCCACCACTCATATCGGGTGGCACTTTATCTTGCAGATTAAAAAGTCATTACATTTTTTTCTCTGTAATATAATTGCAGTTGCCTGCCAGTGAGTGTCAGTCCCACAGACTGTGCTGTGCCTAATGCCCACCACTCATATCGGGTGGCACAGTACCTTGCAGATATAAAAGTCATTACAGTTTTTCTCTGTAATATAATTGCAGTTGCTTGCCAGTGTGTGTCAGGCCCACTGACTGTACTGTGCCCACTGCCCACCACTCATATCGGGTCGCACAGTACCTTGCAGATAAAAAGTAATTTAATTTTTACCCTTTAATATAATTGCAGTTGCCTGCCAGTGAGTGTCAGGCCCACTGACTGTACTGTGCCCACTGCCAGTGCCCACCACTCATATCGGGTGGCACAGTACCTTGCAGATAAAAAGGTCATTTCATTTTTACCCTTTAATATAATTGCAGTTGCCTGCCAGTGTGTGTCAGGCCCACTGACTGTACTGTGCCCACTGCCAGTGCCCACCACTCATATCGGGTGGCACAGTACCTTGCAGATAAAAAGGTCATTAAATTTTTTCTCTGTAATATAATTGCAGTTGCTTGCCAGTGTGTGTCAGGCCCACTGACTGTACTGTACCCACTGCCAGTGCCCACCACTCATATCGGGTGGCACAGTACCTTGCACATAAAGTCCTTTAATTTTTTCTCTGTAATATAATTGCAGTTGCCTGCCAGTAAATGTCAGGCCCACAGACTGTACTGTGCCCACTGCCCACTCATATCTGGTGTCACAGTACCTTGCACGCATAGTACCACTAATCTAAAAAAAATTGACAGGCAGAGGCAGGCCGCCCCGCAGGGGCCGTCGTGGTGCTGTGATTTCCTTTGGCCCTAGATTAATGCCCAGTGTTTAGAGGCCACGTACCTTGAACTCGAAAAGTTCTGAGGACATAGTTGACTGGCTTACACAGGACACCCAATCTTCTACAGCTTCCGCTCGGAACCTTGACGCACCATCCTCCTCCAGCTCAGCTTCAGGCACCTCTCAAGTTGCCACTCGCCCGCCTGCCGCCACCACCAACACTTGCACCACAGCCGCTTTACTTGATCTGTCAGAGGAGTTATTTACACATCAGTTGGAAGAAATGAGTGATGCGCAACCATTATTGCCAGATTATGTAGATAACAAGGATATGTCTCAGTCAGGCAGCATTACACACATGGACGTACGGTGTGATGATGATGATGATGATGTTGTACCCGCTGCTGCTTCCTTTGCTGAGTTGTCAGATACAAGTGAGGCGGTTGATGATGACGATGTGTCTGTGGATGTCAGGTGGGTGCCCGCTCGAAAAGAACAGGGGGAAAGTTCAGATGGGGAGACAGAGAGGAGGAGGAGACAAGTTGGAAGCAGGGGGAGGTCGTCGCAAGGAGCTAGTGGCACAGTCAGACAGCATGTATCGGCACCGGGGTCAGCCAGACAGCACGCCAATCAACGCATGCTGTTGCCACCACCAGAATGCCGTCATTGCAAAGCTCAGCAGTGTGGTATATTTTTTGTGTGTCTGCCTCTGACAACAGCGATGCCATTTGCAACCTGTGTCAAAAGAAACTGAGTCGTGGGAAGTCCAACACCCACCTAGGTACAACGACTTTACGAAGGCACATGATCTCACATCACAAACGCCTATAAGAACAACACATGATGAGTACAAGCAGCACAGAAACTCAAAGCCACCATTCTCCTCCTGGTCCAGCATCTTCAGCCAGGTCAACCACTGCTGTCCTGCTTGCCCCCTCTCAACCACCCCCCACTCCGCCTCTCACCTTCAGCAGTTCCTGCTCATCTGCCCACAGTCAGGTGTCTGTCAAGGAAATGTTTGAGCGTAAGAAGCCAATGTCACAGAGTCACCCCATTGCCCGGCGTCTAACAGCTGGCTTGTCGGAACTCTTAGCTCACCAGCTTTTACCATACAAGCTGGTGGAGTCTGAGGCCTTCAAAAAATTTGTAGCTATTGGGACACCGCAGTGGAAGGTACCCAGCCGAATTTTTTTTTCACAAAAGGCAATCCCCAACCTGTACTGTATTGTGAAAAAGGAAGTCATGGCATGTCTGGCACACAGTGTTGGGGCAAGGGTCCATCTGACCACTGATACCTGGTCTGCAAAGCACGGTCAGGGCAGGTATATCACGTACACTGCGCATTGGGTAAACCTGCTGACTGTGGCCAAGCATGAAATGCGTGGCTCTACAGAGGAGTTGGTGACACTGCCACGACTTGCAGGCAGGCCTGCTGCCACCTCCTCTACTCTTCCTACTCCATCCTCTTCGCTAACCTCCTCAGCTGAGTCCTCTTCTGCTGCTGCATCTTGCTCCACATCAACTGCAACCCCCCAGCTCCCCAGGGGCTATTCCACATCCCGAATACGACAGTGTCACGCCGTCTTGGGGTTGACTTGCCTGAAAGCAGAGAGTCACACCGTACTAGCACTCCTGTCCGCCCTGAACCACAGGTGGATCAGTGGCTGACCCCGCACCAACTGGAGATCGGCAAAGTGGTGTGTGACAACGGAAGCAATTTGTTGGCGGCATTAAATTTGGGCAAGTTGACACATGTGCCGTGCATGGCACATGTGTTGAATCTGATCGTACAACCATTTGTGCATAAGTACCCAGGCTTACAAGACGTCCTCAAGCAGGCCAGGAAGGTGTGTGGCCATTTCAGGCGTTCCTACACGGCCATGGCGCACTTTTCCGATATTCAGTGGCGAAACAACATGCCAGTGAGGCGCTTGATTTGCGACAGCCCGACACTTTGGAATTCAACACTCCTAATGTTCGACCGCCTGCTCCAACAAGAAAAAGCCGTCAACGAGTATTTGTATGAGCGGGGTGCTAGGACAGCCTCTGCAGAGCTGGGTATTTTTTTGCCACGTTACTGGACGCTCATGCGCAATGCCTGTAGGCTCATGCCTCCTTTTGAGGAGGTGACAAACCTAGTCAGTCGCACCGAAGGCACCATCAGCGACATCATCCCATTTATTTTCTTCCTGGAGCGTGCCCTGCGAAGAGGGCTGGATCAGGCCGTAGATGAGTGTGAAGAGGAAGAGGAAGAGTTGTGGTCACCATCACCACCAGAAACAGCCTTATCATCATCGCTTGCTGGACCTGCGGAAACGCTGGAAGAGGAGTCAGAGGAGTCAGAGGAGGAATGTGGCTTTGAGGAGGAGGAAGACCAACCACAGCAGGCATCCCAGGGTGCTCGTTGTCACCTATCTGGTACTAGTAGTGTTGTACGTGGCTGGGGGGAAGAACAGACCTACAATGAGATCAGTGAGAATGAGGAACGGGACATGAGTAGCTCGGCATCCAACCTTGTGCAAATGTGGTCTTTCATGCTGTCATGCCTGTTGAGGGACCCTCGTATAAAAAGGCTGAAGGAGAACGACCTGTAGCCACGCTACTAGACCCCCAGTATAAGCAGAAAGTGGCTGAAATGTTACCGAATTACCGGAAGTCGGAAAGGATGCAGCAGTTCCAAAACAAGTTAAAAAGTATGCGTTACACAGCGTATAAGGGTGATGTCACAGCACAACGGGAATCTAACGGGGAAAGAGGTGAAAGTAATCCTCCTCCTACCACGACCACGCCGGCAAGGACAGGACGCTTTACAGACGTGTTGTTTATGCAGAGCTTTTTAAGTCCTACGCATGGCCACAGCCCTTCGGGGTCCACCCTCAGAGAACGACTCGACCGACAGGTAGCAGACTACCTCGCCTTAACTGCAGATATCGACACTCTGAGGAGCGATGAACCCCTTGACTACTGGGTGTGCAGGCTTGACCTGTGGTCTGAGCTATCCCAGTTTGCGATAGAACTTCTGGCCTGCCCCGCTTCAAGTGTCCTGTCAGAAAGGACCTTCAGTGCAGCAGGAGGTATTGTCACTGAGAAGAGAAGTCGCCTAGGTCAAAAAAGTCTATATTACCTCACCTTTATTAAGATGAATGAGGCATGGATCCCAAAGGGACTGACAGTGGGGGATGCATTTGACTAAAAAAGGCCTGATGAGATGCCTTGGGCTAAAAATGGTCCACACGCTGCTGTATTTAATCTCTGCATGCCGGATGACTTGCATGACTTCTCCGCTACCAACTAGGGTTCAAGCAGCAATGTTTTAGTGCACTTTCTGCCTGGAAAAAATAAATTTTTCCAGCCGCTGCTACAGCAGCGGCTGTAACAATACATAATTTTTCAGGCATGTGTACATGCCTAATTTTTCTGGCCTCTGGTGCTGCACTGTGGTTGCAAAAACAAAACAAAAAAAAGGCACATACATGTGTCAATTCCCCTTCGTGATCGTTACCTTGTTGTGGTGAAGGGGCTTGCATATCACAATGAAGCGATCACCTCTATGAGTGTGTTGGCATACCCCAGATGATAAGTTCGTTGCTTCATTGTGAACAGACCAAAAGCGAACGGCTGGATAATTTTGCATAGAAAAAACATTAATTTTCTTTGTGATCATCTAAGGTGATCATTAAAGCCTACTAGGCCAACAATGGGCCCACACTGCAGAATCATTGTTTTCTGGGTCACTTAACGGTCACTGAACTACCTCAGCACGACCATAGGCTTTGAAAAATCACCATCGCCTGCAATCTGCCAAACGTGCGCACGAGCACAGTCATCCCTACACCAAGATTGACGCATAGAGGAATAAAACTTATGTCATGAGTGTGTCAACTATTGACAACTCTTTGCGGTTGTCTAAACTCTATTCCATAGACGTCCCCTGATAGGGGATATAACAGGGATTAAACTGATAAGAATAGTACTACTTAACACAATATAACAATTACAGGTGCACTCTGCAATCTAACTAAACCCTCAAACTGATTTTAAAATTGAGAGATTAGTCAACATGTCCTACGGTGTAGAACATGTCTAAGCCCGGGCACCACGCCAAGGTTTCTCAAGTAGCCTGGGACCTAACTCTCCTACCTGAGCCGTATGGGCAATACCAGGAGCCAGTGGGCAAATTACAGGAGCATAAGGCCGACACACAAACAGCTCACCAGTTACCTCCAGCATGTGGCCATGCTTGCAATGGGAGGAGGGAGGAGTCTGTGAGTCCCACTCAAGACTGGCTGATATGTCCCAGGCCTCACAGGTGCACCTAAATGTGGCCTGTAGATGGAAAACAGGCACATTTAAATTGGAGTTTATACACCTCCAGGAATCTATATATACAAACTAAGAAGACAGGTTGGCATTAGCAGGAGCTGCTCAAACCCACATGCAGTTGTGCATATATATAGGGGAGCAAATCCTGCTCTTGTGGCCCATTGCTAATGGCAATACCCAGCAAAATGCATACGGTGGAGGATGCCCGCGGCGAACCACAAGTACCACAATAGACATCCTACACAAGGTAACAAGTGCGGATGTCGTAATTAATATAACAATATAACAAAACAATAACAAATACAGGTGCACTCTGCAGTAATACTAAATCCTCAAACTGAATTTAAAATTGAGAGATTAGTCAACATGTCCTACGGTGTAGAACATGTCTAAGCCCGGGCACCACGCCAAGGTTTCTCAAGTAGCCCGGGACCTAACACTCTCCTACCTGAGCCGTATGGGCAATACCAGGAGCCAGTGGGCAAATGCATATTGCTGGGAATTGCCATTAGCAACGGGCCACAAGTGCAGGATTTGCTCCCCTATATATATGCACAACTGCATGTGGGTTTGAGCAGCTCCTGCTAATGCCAACCTGTCTTCTTAGTTTGTATATATAGATTCCTGGAGGTGTATAAACTCCAATTTAAATGTGCCTGTTTTCCATCTAAAGGCCACATTTAGGTGCACCTGTGAAGCCTGGGACATATCAGCCAGTCTTGAGTGGGACTCGCAGACTCCTCCCTCCTCCCATTGCAAGCATGGCCACATGCTGGAGGTAACTGGTGAGCTGTTTGTGTGTCGGCCTTATGCTCCTGTAATTTGCCCACTGGCTCCTGGTATTGCCCATACGGCTCAGGTAGGAGAGTGTTAGGTCCCGGGCTACTTGAGAAACCTTGGCGTGGTGCCCGGGCTTAGACATGTTCTACACCGTAGGACATGTTGACTAATCTCTCAATTTTAAAATCAGTTTGAGGGTTTAGTGAGACTGCAGAGTGCACCTGTATTTGTTATTGTTTTGTTATATTGTTATATTAATTACGACATCCGCACTTGTTACCTTGTGTAGAATGTCTATTGTGGTACTTGTGGTTCGCCGCGGGCATCCTCCACCGTATGCATTTTGCTGGGGATTGCCATTAGCAACGGGCCACAAGTGCAGGATTTGCTCCCCTATATATATGCACAACTGCATGTGGGTTTAAGCAGCTCCTGCTAATGCCAACCTGTCTTCTTAGTTTGTACTACTTAACACACCACTCATATAGGGTGGCACAGTACATTGCACGGCGCACGCGCAGTGCCCCAAATTGGAAGTAAGAGGACCGACCATGCATATTTTTCCATCTCCCGGTTCCTAAAATCTATTCCATACTCCGGCCCCTGATAGGGGACAAAACAGAGATTAAATTGATAAGAACAGATTTTTTTTAATAAAAAAAAAAGAGGACAGCCTCTGCGGAGCTGGGTATTTTTTGGCCGCGTTACTGAACGCTCATGCACAATGGCTGTAGGCTCATGCGTCCTTTTGTGGAGGTGACAAACCTGGTCAGTCAAACCCAAGGCAACATCATCGACCTCATCCCATATGCATTTTTTCTGGAGCGTGCCCTGCGAAGAGTGCTGGATCAGGCCGTAGATGAGCATGAAGAGGAAGAGTTGTGGTCACCATCACCACCAGAAGCAGCCTTGTCGTCGTCGATTGCTGGACCTGCGGCAACGCAGAGAGAGGAGTCTGAAGAAGAGGAGTCAGAGGAGGAAGGTGGCTTTGAGGAGGTGGAAGACCAACCACAGAAGGCGTCCCAGGGGGCTTGTTGTCACCTTTTGGGGACACTTGGTGTTGTACGTGGCTAGGTGGAGGAAGAGACCTTCAATAACATCAGTGAGGACAAGGAACGGGACATGGCTAGCTTGGTATCCAACCTTGTGCAAATGGAGAGTTTGCGGTTGTGCAAATGGACTGTTTGCAGTTGTTTGCGGTGCGTTAAACGGGGAGTTTGGTCTGTCAGAGTTTGGTCTGTCACTGTGAAGCGGGCGTAACCCTTACACTACCTGATCGATACAACATCATACCTGATCGTATACACACAATGGATGTTTTAAAGCATGTTATTCCAAACAATTTAGGAATGTTAGGTGATTTATGCCCTTTATGGATTAAAACCCGACTCTGCGTCAACTACGTAAATTTCCATGGGAGTTTTGCCATGGATCCCGTTCCGGCATGCCACAGTCCAGGTGTTAGTCCCCTTGAAACAACTTTTCCATCACTATTGTGGCCAGAAAGAGTCCCTGTGGGTTTTAAAATTTGCCTGCCTATTGAAGTCTATGGCGGTTCGCCCGTTCGCGAACATTAGCGGAAATTCACGTTCGCCGTTCGCAAACGGAAAATTTTATGTTCGCAACATCTCTATTGAGAATTGGAAGGAGAGCAGACATGTCGCAGTAAGGGGATCTCCCCTCTCTTGCAGCAGGAGTCTTCCAGGAGAAGCAGCTTGCAAAGCACCCTGACTCCATACATTTTAAAGACAGAGTATAACAAGGGGGTCAACAGCCAAAGGCACCCCGCTCAAAGTTACCAGTACTTTGAGAAAGTCCAGCTACCAGACCGAAGCCAGAATCTCAGTAGACAGGCTTAATTCGTGCTGTAATTAAACAGATGTGCGCACCATAGGGTAATTCTGCATTGACAGGATAATATGAAATAAATATCAAGGCTCACCTAGTTGGGTTGTGCTAGTTATAGGCACAACTCTAATGAACGCTCATCAGAAGGGTCCTGAAAACCTGGAGGGTGGTGGTCTGCAGCCACAGGAAAGGTAGTCTTCTTATCGAAGATCCCTGGAATCCCCAAGAAGGTGCGTATTTGCAGAGATAAACATCCCACGGCGCAAAGACTAACCACAGGTCACCAGGATCAGGTATCAAGTATTTTATTGCAGCAATGCAACGCGTTTCGGGGAATCACTCCCCTTCATCAGGTACAAGAGGCGTCACACAGCCAGAGTCTAGCAGAGCAGAGAAAGATAAAGCAAGGTATCCAAGTTTGCCTGCTAGTTTACCCCAAAACCTGCTGGAGCCAAGAGAAAGACCAAGTTTTGTGTGGATGCGAGTTCATTCAAGGAAAGCTGTTGAACATTTACCAAGTCTGGACTCTTACTCCACCAACTATCACTCTCCCCTTTACTGCTGCAGAGCCTAACCCTGGGGACCGACGGTATCCAGGTAGAAGCACCGTGACACACACAAAACTGATAAGGCCGAATTACCATTCGGCATTCCTAAAAACCTGGGACTCAATCGGCCCTGGGGGGCGTCACGTTGCACTTTACAACTAGATTAAAGATGTGCACGCATGGCTTAGCCCTCTTTAACGCAGTGCCGACACAATATTCTTCCCGTTGTCGGTCACCATAGTTCCGATTTTCATTTGGAGAACAGAAAGAAAGGATTTGATTTTCTCTTGTAGGACGCAATTCCTCCCCAGTGTGACTCCGTTCCCCCAGGAAAACCAGGTGCAGGACAGCGTGACACCCCCGTGCTATAGGTGGTATTCTGAAGTAGCACTCCGAATTGTGCCTGCAGTGGAGGCTGAGGACAAGGTGGAGGATGATTAGGCAGAGCAGGACATTGGCACAGGACTCACAGCTTGAGAATGTGTTGGCGGCAGTGCCGTAATCTGGCCAGGTTGCTGGTGTGGATGGGCAGGACCAACATTTACCTAGTGTGCCATAAAAGATAGCTCCACATGTCGGCGCTGCCGTGAACTTTAGCAGACACCGACAGGCTCAAGGACTATCCCATCTTCTGCTCAACATACGTGTGCAGGGCTGGTACAGCCTTTTTGGAGAAGTAAAGACGACTTGGGACTTTCCACCTTTGCTCGACACAAGCCATCAGTTCTAAGAACGGTGCAGGGTCCACCACATGGAAAAGGAGGGACTGTAGTACCAGCAACTTGGCCAGGAGCATGTTCAGCTTCTGCACCGTTGGATGAGTGCATGTATACTGTTGTCTTTTTAGCAATTGTCTCGGTGATCAATTGCTGACGAACGAGTGATGAAGAGAAGGAGGAGGAGCAGGAGCATCAGGACCAGTAGATGATGGGAAGGAAACACAGCTCCCTTCTGCTGAAGTGGTAGAGACTTGGCTGCTGGAGAAGGTGTGCAGGCCACTGGGTGAAGCAGCGGTTGCTGCATCAGGCTGGACCACTACATTAGTGCCACGGTTTTCCCAGGCCACTTTATGGTGATGCTGCATGTGTTGACACAGGGCCGTGCCAACATCTTGGCCACGCTTCACCTTCTGCCCTCAGATTCTACAAATGGCCATGCTGACGTTCTTTGGCAGCTTGATAAAAAATTCCTACCCTGTCCTGTATGGCATTCTCCCCTTACCACTCCGTGCTGCCTGCCTGCTACTGCTGCCTCTGTGAACCAGTGCACTGCTAGTTCTTTCCGGACAGGTAGGGTCCTGAGTAGCAGGCGGTCTACACTGGGCATGTTTTTCTCCAGATCTCACACTGCTGCCACCCTGCTGATTCACAGCCACGCTACCACCCTGCTGGCTCAGCCGCTGCCTCGCACACAAGCAGCCACCCTCACCCCCTGATGATGATGAAGCACTCTCTTCACCCGGCTCCAACCAGGATTAGCTACATCATCATCCACTACTGTCTGCATGTCACTGATATCACCCGCACCAGACTTAGGTCCACGTGCCTGACCGCTCACAACACCAGCTCTCACGCAACTCTAATCATCACTACTTGCCTGCCTACCAGAGGAAGCAGCGGATCTCTCCTCCACATCTTGGCTGAGCAGTAGCTGCTATCTCTCCTCTAGAAGCCTGTCCTTGCTAAAAAGCAGAGCCAAGCAGACAGCAAATAATACTTCCCAAGCAGAAGGAACAGAAAATTAATGAGGCAGGTTCAGGATAGGTGGGGGTACAGAGCTTGTTCCCAGGCCGTACCAACTAAGCATGGTGTCAGTGGAACCCAACAACTCCTGGTTGGGAGTGTCTGATGTCACTTGAGATGATGTTAAAGACCGAGTCAACCATTCAAAGAAAGCTGGGTTGCTGGTGAAAACACGACCGCTGGATGACACTGACAGCTTTGGTCTGTCGCTGCGACTGCTGCTACCACCAACTGTTCTTCGGCTGCTACTTCTGCCGGCTCCAGAAACATTTTGGCCACTGCCCGTTCCCTTAGAAGGACCTGTCACCTGTCTGTTCGACATTCTGTACTGTAACTGTGTTACCTGTAAAGGCCAAAATTTTACCCCTGAAACAAGAATGAATAGATGTACTTATATATCAGAACATGAGCACCCAAAAATCTGTAGTATTAGGCTGCAATTTCACCCCAATTACACAATTAGGGATAAACAGATATATTTATGTATAATAAAATGTGAGCACCCTAAAATCTTTAGTATCAATTTTCAATTTCTCTACTTTTATAATAGATAATAATACCTCCAAAAATAGTTATTACTTTACATTCCTTATATGTCTACTTCATGTTTGGATCATTTTCTAAATTACATTTTATTTTTTTTAAGTTTAGAAGCAAATTTTAAAAATTTTCAGGAAATTTCCAAAACCCACTTTTTAAGGAGCAGTTCAGGTCTGAAGTCACTTTGTGAGGCTTACATAATAGAAACCACCAAAAAATGACCCCTTTTTAGAAACTACACCCATTAAGGTATTAAAAACTGATTTTACAAACGTTGTTAACCCTTTAGCTGTTCCACAAGAATTAATGGAAAATGGAGATGAAATTTCAGAATTTCACTTTTTGGCAGAATTTCCGATTTAATCATTTTTTACCGCTAACAAAGCAAGGGTTAACAGCCAAACAAAACTTAATATTTAGAAAAAATGTGGGGGATTCAGTTAGCACAACCCTGTATGCAGGTGCACATCGCTATGGCGAAATACACATACAAACGCAAAAACACAAATGCAATAGCACTCTGCAACCAGCACTCTGCCCTGCCTCTATGCTGGATGTTGAATGAGGCATTGGTGTACATTTTGGCCAAAGCGTAATAAGCCACTCACCACGTCAAGGTCGCCTCTAACACTAGTTCCTACCTGTTTATGGGCTATGATAGCCACACAAAGTCCAGGGAGCGCAGGTACAGCATGCAAGCCAGGCACACTCTGCTTTTAACCCTGTCCGGTGCCGTGACAGCTTTCATCGGATCCAGGGATGCAAGTACCAACATGCATGCTGAGCCCACTATATACTTCTCCTGGAGCCAAATGGCTACTGGTAGGCGCTGTAAATGTAGACTCAGTTTTATACTGACTTTAAAACCAGCCTCCAGGGCAGACTAACTGGTCAGGTGTGAATGACTGCATGGAGATCGCCACGCCTCCAATATATACTACAAAGAAAAAATGTGGGGGATTCAGTCAGCACAACCCTGTATGCAGGTGCACATCGCTATGGCGAAATACACATACAAACGCAAAAACACAAATGCAATAGCACTCTGCAACCAGCACTCTGCCCTGCCTCTATGCTGGATGTTGAATGAGGCATTGGTGTACATTTTGGCCAAAGCATAATAAGCCACTTACCACGTCAAGGTCGCCTCTATGAGTGGTCCCTAACACTAGTTCCTAACTGTTCATGGGCCATGATAGCCACACAAAGTCCACGGAGCGCAGGTACAGCATGCACGCCAGGCACACTCTGCTTTTAACCCCGCCCTGATTCTGTAGTTTACAGAAACACCCCATATGTGGTCGTAAACTGCTGTACGGGCACACGGCAGGGCGCAGAAGGAAATAAACGCCATATGGTTTTTGGAAGGCAGATTTTGCTGGACTGTTTTTTTGACACTGTAACGGCATGTTTCAGCAGACAAGGGGTTAAAATCTGTTTAGGCGATATGCCCCTTTCTGAGAGACAGGCCCAGCTACTGCAGAACACCAACGTCCCGAACTGGATACAAAGTAGCACTCCAAACTGGAACCTCACGAATAGCTGCTAGCAGACGAACAGGAATCAGCTTACACTCCTGGCAATCAGTCTCTAACAGCATACAGCGGATCCCCCCAATAACGAGACAAGGCTCCGTGTTGAGGGTCAAGCAGTGGTCTGAGGTGCTGGTACACCCAGCCTGGTTTTTATTACAGTCTTTTCAAATACAGGACCGCCCACAGGGAGGTATAAAACAACCAAGCCCATCTGGTGTACACGCCCCTAGGGGACCAGAATGAAGACTTGTGACATAGGACAGATATGCAGCACTGTAGGATACACAGAGACAATACATCCCCACAATGCATAATGGTTTCCTCCTCTCTGCCCTGGAGACACCCGAGGCGTTATCCAATTATCTCTCAAGACAAACAGAAGTCACCAATACACATGTGCAGACAACAGGACAGACATCACCCTTTAAACACACAATGGGACAATGGCACAATAGAAACACACCCAGCATTTTCCTTCCAAGCTGACAAGTTACACTTATTATAAATTGTTACAACTTTGTGAGTTGGCCATACATATAACTTACATCAATTTAAACAGTATAACTTGGGGACAAACCTATCCAAAATTCACTTGAATAGGCTCAGGGGTTTAAAAGTTAGTATATGGCCCATAATCCTGGGGCAAGAGGCCAGCAGCCAGGCCTCTCCAAAACCCAGTGGCGAGGTTGGTTTTGCCACAGACACCATGTCCCATTTGAAGCCCCCCTGATGCACCCCTAGAGTAGAAACTCCAAAAAGTGACCCCATTTTGGAAAGGTGACAATTTTGTTGGTACTATTTTAGGGTACATATGATTTTTGGTTGCTCTATATTACACTTTTTGTGAGGCAAAGTAACAAAAAATTTAAATTCTGAACGTTTATCTCCATTTGCCATTAACTCTTGTGGAACACTTAAAGGGTTAACAAAGTTTGTAAAATCAGTTTTGAATACGTTGAGGGGTGTAGTTTCTTAAATAGGGTCACTATTTTGGAGTTTCTACTCTAGGGGTGCATCAGGGGGAGCTTCAAATGGGACATGGTGTAAAAAAAACTGTCCAGCAAAAACTGCCTTCCAAAAACCATATGGCGTTCCTTTCCTTCTGTGCCCTGTAAGGTAACAAAACAAATTGTTTATCTAGCACAGTTTTTATTTTATTTCTTTGCCGGTGTTCATCTGAGGGGTTAGGTCATGTGATATGTTTATAGAGCCAACGATACGGACGCGGCAATACATTAATATGTGTACTTTTCTTTTTTTTCCTATTTTTTTACAAAAATTTTTTTACATTATTTTGGGAAAAGGAAGTTTTTTTTAATTTACTTGAAACTTAGAATTTTTTTGGGAAAAATGTATTTATTTAACTTTTATTTACACTTTATTTTTTGTGCCACTCTGGGACTTCAAGTTCTGCGCTCTGATCCCCTTTACAATGCATTCCAATACTTCTGCATTCTTCAACGGAAGGCAGCCACTATGCCTAAGGAAGGCATTGTGCTGTCTTCCATGTTGTCGGGTCCCCATTACAGCAGCACAGGCACCCGATGGCTTCCACAATCGCCGCCGGAATGACCAGTAAATGTTGCAAACCGCAGGTCTGAATTGACCTGCGGTTTGCAGCGATCACCAATACGGGGGGGTCACAGGACCCCTCTCGGCATTGTCATTGAATTATTTCAGCCGGCACTCTGTTCTGATCACCGCCCGCCGCGCGGCGGTGATCGGAAATACACAGGGCGTACAGGTACGTCCTGTGTCCTAAAGGACTCAGACAACAGGGCGCTTCTGACAAGAGTCCTGTAGACACAAGTGAGGGAAGCACAAGGAGCTCGAGTTTGTTTCTTGGGTAAATTGTTTGAACATTAAAAAAAACATGGCTCAGCTAATTTTGATTAACCTGAGAAAGGAAAGGGGAAAAAGGAAAAGCATCACAGGACCTCTGATGCTGAAGCTAAGGCAGCCACTCTATATCCTGCAGCTGTGATACGATAGTGCAGGTTTCCTGCCTGTCTGAGGCTGTGGCCCCTTCTGCCCAGATGATCCTGCTGGAGCAGAGGAGGACCTCTGGCTCCAGTGTTAATGGCAAATAGGCTTCAGGGGGCAATCTGGTACTGTTCTGGTGCTAATGCTGTGCTTATTTTGTAAATTTCTGATTCTTGGCAAATACATTTAGTAAAAGATTATTTGGGCCCATCTGCAGGCGTCAAGGCGATCTCTATAAGATGGGAACCTAACACTAAATACTACCTGGTATAGTGCCATATGGTCCGCCTTAAAATTCAGGGAATGAAGGTTCCACGTGCATGCTGGATCCACTCTGCCTTTTAACATTTTTTGTACCAAAATGGCCTCGATTAAATCCAGGGAATGCAGGTACCAACATGTATGCAAGTATGGACCCAGCATGCATGTGGAACTGGCATTTCTTGTATTTTATGGCGGCCAGTATGGTACTATAACAGGTAGTATTTAGTGTTAGATTCCTGTCTTACAGAGATCGCCTTGATGTTTGGTAGACGGGACCAAATAATTTTGTACAAATTGTATGGCGGCCAGTATGATACTATAACAGGTAGTATTTAGTGTTAGATACCTGTCTTACAGAGATCGCCTTGATGTTTGGTAGACGGGACCAAATAATTTTGTACAAATTGTATGGCGGCCAGTATGGTACTATAACAGGTAGCATTTAGTGTTAGATTCCTGTCTTACAGAGATCGCCTTGATGTTTGGTAGACGGGCCCAAATTTTGTACAAATTATATTTGCCAAGAATCTCAAATTTACAAAATAAACAAAGCATTAGCACCAGAATATTTTCTATAACTATGGCATTATTGTACTTTAATTGTGTTTGAAGAGTGCTGTTGCATTGTCTTTTTTTCTTTGTGTGTGCAGCTATGGCGGCATGCACCTTTTGCATTGGGATGTGCTAACTGACCCCTATTTTTATGTAAAAAAGGCCACACTGCATTTCTAAAGGTCTTCTAAGCATCAACAACCCATAAGCATAATAGGTGGTTGCGCTGGGTTTTGGGCCAGTACTGTGGACGCGACGGCCAGTCTAAGAGTTGAAAAGTTGCTTCTGCCCTAAGTAAGGCCTGTCTGAGCATCGCAGAGAAAACCGGGGATTATTAGCTGGAAACGATTCGCTAATGTTTTCACCTAGAGTTTATAATCGTGGTCAAGCAATGAAATTGGGCAGAAAGATTAAGTCTTCAAAGGATCTCTACCAGGTTCATGGAGATCAGTCCAGGAGTCAGTAACACAGTGAATTGGAGTCACATAAGTAAAAACCGAGTTAAATAGTCCAGTTAGGACCGGTATTGTGAGGGGACGGGATGTTTTGTAATACTCTGCCAAAAGACCATCTGGATCCGGTGTTTTACCATTCAATGCCACAAAAATGGCCCACCGAACCTCCTCCTCCATGATAACAGAATCCATTGAGTATAGAAAAGAATTAGAGGAGTTTTCCAACTTCAAACTTTTACTCATTCCCCATTAGAGTAGCCGGAACAGTATGGTCATACTTATTTGGTACCTGCGTTACGGCTTAGTTGCTCCATGGCTGCCTATGCAGGTCCAGGGTCTCTGGAAAACAACAGTAATTTGCTGCAGCGGTCAAGTGCCACCTCGTCAACAGGATGCTGATTCTCAAAGACCCCGGACCTGCAGAGGTGGATGTGGAGCGATGGAGCCGGAAACCAGTGGTGGAGACCAGATAAGTATGAACACCACCTGAGGTCTGGACACTCTGAAAGCATCTGTTAAAAGGTTTAAAGCTGGATAACCACTTTAATAATGGGGAGGAGAGCAGGGACTGCCCTGTAGAGGTCTTCATAGTAATCATTGAATATTTAAGCAATTTACACAGGATTAGAAGTAACTGTGCCAGTCAGAGGGTTCTGCAACTGGATGACTGGTTTATAAAGTTGACTAGATTTAGTAAGGGCCACTAATAATTTACCCGTCTGATTGCCCGAACAATAGAATTTAATTTATGACATCTGCATCTGACAATGAGACTATATATGAAAGAGTCCAGAAGATGTTTAGCCATGAAGTATTCTTGTGGTGTCTCCGTACAAGGGGATAAGACAAGCGCACCTCGGGCCTGTAACCAGGAGTTATGTATTTCATTAAACCTTTTCTCCTTCTTTCTAAACGAGAGATAATGGACTGTTATACTTTTTGTCCTTTATTTTTAGTTTTTTCTCTATTTATTAGATTTCTATATTCCATCTTTTATTACATATATTTCTTATTATATCTATGTCCGGACAGCAGGATGTTTCTCCCCATATAAAGGGGACTCAGGGCAGCCATCAGATAATATCTGTACACAGGGATGCAGGGAAGACATGGTTGGTGTGTCCTCTTTTTGCCCACCAGCCGCCTCTATTGAAAGAATTTCCTCTGATGTCAGCAGTTTCCTCCAGTGCAGGACCCAGCACCATCTTCATATTCTTCTCCTCTTTGCTGAGATCTTCAGGTGAAGTTCATGGTGTATCTGAGGATGCTATGAGGACCAGACTTCTCATATTCCGCTTATTCGTCGGTGTCATCATAACTGCAGCAGCAGAAGAACCTGAGGCATCTGCAGGAGATAAGACCAGAGTGGACAGGTCAAGTGGTGACAGTGGGGACTGAAGAAGGGAGATGTAGTAGGTCAGAGAGATACGAGCTGATTACGGTGAGTCCTGCTGCTGGGTCCCCCCACAATCAGCTGGTATTACTGGAGGAAATGTTTAGGGAACTCTTCTGGGAAAGTCAAGTGTTCACCAGAGGGTAGGAAATGTCCTCTATAGCGAGAGGGGCCCTCTGTGATGCCTCACTGCTCGGGATGATAGAGAGGATGCTGATGGGGGGACCTCAAATATTTTCTGCATTTGTCCTCATAGAAGTAGTAAAGGGGTCAAGTAAAGTCGTGTACTTACCTTGCTAGTCTGTTCCTGCTGCTCTTTCTGATGCTGCTTGGAAAAGTAAGAATAGATTTAAAAAAAAGATTCCCTGCATCGGCAAACACAGTGGGGTCCTAGTGCCCCAAAAAACAATCAATTATTTCTGTGGCCAATAGGGGGAGCTCATTGCATGCTGATGTATCATAGAGTTCACTGTGTAAACCCCTATGCAGTGAGCTCCTTCAAGTGGCAGTTACAGGTAAACTGAAGGTAAATTATTACTTACCTGATGCTCTTGTTTTGTCTTCTCAGGCAATTTGGTGTCCACCAACCGCGTCTTGTCCTAAAGGAAAGATTAAAGTAGATAAGATCAGCTCCATGTGATGACAGGATCAGTCTATACAGTTCTGTACACGGAGACTGTCCTGTGTCATGTCCTGTGGACACTAAATGAGGCAGAGCTCAAAGCAGGAAAGTATGTGACCACTAAAGTTCAGTCTTACTTATTCTATAAACTTACTGGGTGGTCTCCTCAGTTGGTCGGGCTGGTATCACCTCTATGTCCAATGGTCTATAATGAAAAAAAACTGCTCTGACACCAATGTATGGGCTCCGATCACATGATTATATATACCTTTATCTGGAAATATTATCAGCTCAATATATATAGACTCTGTACTCACCTTGCTGTGTTCTCAGCTTGTTCATCCTCTACAATATCTTTCTCCTCTACTTCCTCTACTCCCACCTTTTCTTTTTCCATTTCCTTTCTACCCTTTTCCATTTTCACTTCCTCCTCTTCTGCCTTTTCCTCCTCCGCCACCTTCTTCTCCTCCTCTTCTTCCTCCAGTTCTATTTCCTCCTTGCTATTAGACATAGAACATACATTATATCAGGACTTTGTTCTCACCTTTATTAGGGGAGGAGTTTAGATGGAGATCGGGTGGTAATTTCGTTTTCTATATTTTTTCCTCTTAGAGAATGGGATAAACCTCAATAATCCTCAGTGTGATGCTCTATGGTCTGGTTTTAAGGTAAAAAAAGTTTGTGCCCCCCCCCTTGCCCAGGCTCCAGCATTGCCAGTTCCTCCCTGCCCGGTTTATACACTTACATAGTGTCCATCTTAAAGGGTGGCTCCAATTTCTTCACTGTTCGTATCCTATAATAGAAAACAGCTCTGGTTACTGGAACTGCTCAATATACACCCCAAATATAAGATGTGGCAAGACTGGTGCCCCCTTTGATCATTATTACATTTACTAGTAATAATTTGTATCCATGACATCACAACATAATTAACCCCTTGCATCTGGAAAGTTTTATCTCAAATAAATATACTGATAACAAATTCAGAAGCTTTCCTTCTACCTTCCTATAGAGGACACAGGAGAATTGTCCTTTCTATAAATATACATGTCACATATGGTGGGGGACAACTCATCCATCACCTTGTAAGGCAGACGCCTATATCGCCCTATTATTCTATGATATAATCACCTTACTGGCAGCTCGGAGCCCTCCACCGTCCACCTCCACCTGTTAGGGAAATACAATGAGATTATGTCTACAGGTTAGGAATATTCTCATTCATAGACACGATACAATATGACATCATTTGAGATTTCCAAAGTAACAGCCAATCAGATCTCTGTGTTCATTTTCCCGCATTTTTATGTATGAGGCCTGATGACTGTATGAAATGTTTTGTGGTTGCCTGAAGTGTGTTTTCTGTGCACTCTGCAACGCATGGAGATTTAAACTGTGTTCTTTCCACTATGGACGTCTCATATATGAAGGTGGAGCTGTGGATGAAGAATGCTTTTATCTATTAATATTCAGATCTAGAGATAGAAATATTATAGATTATATCTGACCTTTTGACCTTGGGGTGCTTTACCTATAGGTAGAATGTGGGGTGATGTTCAGGACAATAAATGTTGCATGTTGTGGATCAGTAATTCTTCTACACAGTGTGGAAGATTTATCAAACTGCTGCAAGATCAGATTGTAGCTCTGAAAGTCAGTTGGAAAATGTATATTGTGACCTGATTAGCTGCTATGGAGAACTGCTCCACAGGTTCTTTGCCTTATTCTTGATTAATCAATTCAATTACTGTCCTAAATCAATATACAGAACTTTACATTGATGTACTTACATGAGAGCCTGATATTTTTCCTCCTCACTTTCTTCCTTTGATTCTTCCTCTTCCACCACCGCACCTTCATTCTCCTCCTCAGTATTGATGACTTCCACCATCACTTCCAGTACTTCTTCTTCCTTGATGTTCTTCTCCTCTACCTCCTTGATTCTATTGTCCTCTACTTTCCCCTGCTTTTTGATGTTTATCTTAATCTCCTGCACCTCCACGATCTTAATCTCCACTTCCTTGATCTTAATCACCTCCACATCCTCGATCTTAACTTCCTCTGCCTCTATGATCTTAATCTCCTCCGGCTCCTCAACCTTAATCTCCTCCACGACCTCCCTGATGTTTATCTGCTCCAACTCCTCCTCAGTGTTAATCTCCTGCAACTCCTCAATGTTAAACTCCTCTATCTCATCCTCCATGGTTATATCCTCCAAGATGTTAATCTTCTCATTCTCCTTCTTGATGTTACCATACTCCACCTCCTCATCGATGTTAATCTTCTCCATCTCCTTCTCCTCAATCTTAATCTCCTCCATCTCCTTCTCTTCAATCTTAATCTCCCCCTCCTCCTTTTTCTCCTCCTTGACTTCCTCCAATCTAAAAGTAGATAAGACAGTGAGAGTCCAGGACATGCTCTGTGTGCTCTATTGATATAGAAATGATGAACAGTCGTGTGGAAATGAGTAATGGACAAGCCCCATTTACCAGATCTATCCTCAACTTGTACCCATACCTCAGGACCTGAGCCTATAACAAAAAATTTCTATCAATATTTATGTATTATCTAAACTTCAAGACCTACCCTCAAATCTTCAGTCTTCACTTATTGGTCCTTGCATTTTATCCCTTATCTGACCATCAAAACCCTAACCTATAGCAGCGACTAAGGAACTCCCCAGCACTCAAAACCCTAAGGACCCACTTACTGTTACCGATACACAAAAAGTACTGGGGTAATACAGAGATAATAAACACAGTGATGTCACAGTACAGAGACTGTGTACAGGTGAAAAAATAATGAAGTTCAGACACAGGAATGATGCACACAACAGAGATGACCATGGGGCATCTATAATAACACTGAGGACGGAGCCACATTCTATTTTCCACACCACCTTCCATCCTCTATAGTCACCATTAGCTGCACCTTATATCTCACTGGAAATGGGCCTTTAGTTGTTTGACCCCATAGCAACTGAAATGTCTGCAAACCCAGCAGTTATATTCCTGATCCACATAGCAAAACACAGAGTGTCCCTTCCAAATCTCCTATTTCCCTAACACAGCAGCTGGCAGCCACCACTAGGGGGAGCTCAGTGCATACGGATTTATAAAACTACAATCAAACGGCATGTGAGCTGTATACAGTGAGCTCCCCCTAGTGACCACTGCAGGAAAAAACACAACAGGAAGCAGAAAAAGCAAATGCATAGAGCAGCCCCTGTCCCATAGCAGTCACCAAGTCTCCCTCTGCGGTAGGTACACCACTGCCACCCGCATCCCTTCTACTAGGTCCATCTGTGAAGCTTCTACATGCGGTTATACTCAGGTGCTGAGAGTAATCAGACATATTGTACACTTATAGGAAAGATGGGCTTACCTGACTCTACGCAATTCACCAACCAAAGCTGCAGAAGAGGAAAAGGAAAGAGGCGGCCATTACTGAAGAGGAGGAGACATGATAGAAGAAGATGACAGACACAACAGGAGCTGAGGACACAGCAGACTTACCTCAAGCACCAACTACAACCCTCAGGGGAGTGTCAGCTCTGCAGCCCCTTATATAATATGTGTGATGTCATAATGTGCAGGGGAGGATCCAACAGCACAACATTCCATAACATCATAAAGAGGCCGGAGGAGGTAGCCAATTAGAATTTGCGGGGAGGAGCCAAAAGAACAATATTCTATGACATCATAAAGATGCCGGAAGAGGCAGCCAATCAGAATGTGTGGGGAGGAGCCAACAGCACAGTATTCCGTGACATCATAAAGTGGCCGGAGAAGGGAGCCAATCAGGTGTAATCTATATTGAATGTATGTAAATTTCCCACTTTAGCCCTGTACAATGGAAGACAGTATATATATATAATGTATATCTAGGCGGTATATAGACAGGACATTATAGATAATTCTACTGTATAATAGACGCTTGTTTCTGGACCTGCTGCTATTTCTCCGAAAACTTTTTTATGTTTGTCTTTTTTTCCCCAATAAACTTTATTCATTTTTCCGCAGATACAATACATAGCGGCCTATAGGCGCATATCCATAGCGTCCCTTTAGTGGGTCTTCCCCATGCATGATGGGAGTTATTCCCCAGCAGCGGGATATCAGTGGCGGCGCCATCCATGCTCCATATATTATCATTGTATTTTATTGTCGCTCTCGACATTGATACAATTTTCTCCTGATTCATTATTTTGTGTCACTGACACCTGAACCAGTGATGTGTAACCTGCTGTTCTCCAGCTGATGTTTAACTACAACTCCCAGCATGCCATGGAAAATGCAGACTGTCAGCCTATGCTGGGACTTGTAGCTCCACAACAGCTGCACGTTGCAAATCTGTAATGTTAACAAAGAATTAATATACCATGAAGGCAGCAGCTATGGGGTCAGTGATGGGGCCATGGGATCCTGGATGTGGGGTGGCAGGGTGCAGTCAGGTTCTGCTCCATGTCCTGCTGCTGCTGTTGGTGGGTGGTTTCTTCAGTAGGTGGGTGAAGAAAAGTGCTCATTAGAGACTCCAGACTTTTGCTGCTGATGGAGCTGGTGCTGCTCCTGAAACCCCCCCCCCCCCCCCCCTGCAGCATTCATTGCAGTGAAGCATGAGCGCAGAGGATATCCTTACATAGGATGTCTCAATAGTAGTTAAGTTTATCCTTCCTCTCATCGGGTGAAAAAAAGGCCCCCATTTTTGAGCCTTTAAGTCATCCCTAAAAGCTTGCATCTGGCCATTTGTGCAAGGTACTTGGAGGGACTCCCTGCCTCCATCTCCACTGCATACTGCCACAGTGTCTCGAGGTCATCTGCCTGGTCTTCCTCATCATCATCCAGCTCCTCATGCTCCTCCTGTTCCTATCCTGTCACTTGTGCAGAAAAACCACCAATTTCTGTATACATTGCTTGTGCGTGAATGTCCTTCTCAGCCAGTTCAGCACCCACAGGGCTCAGGTGGCTTTGAGATGTAGACGCCACGTCTCCTGTCCCCTGGTCAGACAGATTTATCAGCATCTGCTCCAGGACATGAAGGAATGGAATGATGTCATTCATCTCGTAGTCCTGGCGGCTGAGAAATAAAGTGGCCTCCTCAAAGGGCCTCAGGAAACAGCAGTTGTCACACATGAGCTGCCACTGGCTAACTTAGAAGTTACACAGGGGAGTACTTCTGTCCACCCTGTCGGGGGGTAATAATTAAATTAAGAATGATTAATTATGGTCATAAAAATAATTAACCATAAAAAATAAATTTATAAAATTTGTCATAAATTCCTAAAATCATGACCTGGTGAATTGTAAACAACCTAACTGATACAATTCACATCTGAGTCCGACTATTTCCTCAGATAAATAAGTTCTTTTTGACGTGAGATGACGTTAATGATAAAATGTAGTTCTGAATTATATAATAATACACAGGTATTATAAAAATATGCAGATTTATTGGTTACAAGATTATAAACATATAAGTAAATAAACACAATGATACATGCAAATGAATATATATAGCGTTAATATAAAGCATTACAAGCTTAACAATACATGTGAGTGGAAATAACTTGTCACATTATAACCAAGCTATTATTATTTTAGGATATCAAAGTATGAACATAAGTTATATACATTACTTCTGTTCAGAGAAAACCTCATGATATCAGGATGGGCATGTCTAATCCTAGACATCAATATAGAATGCTAAATACATTCTGCCCCCCTCTAACCAACTACACATCACATGACCTCAAGATGGGCAAATCCATCCAAGGATATAACTTAGAAGAGATAACTGTATCCTTCCGCCCCATCCTGGACTATTTTCACATATAAAACTTTGGTAAGACTATTAAGACAAATAACAGGGATCTAGGATCTTGCTAGACCATATCTTAAATGGGAAGGATTTGAAATAAGTCTTTCCTGTGGGAATCCATCACTTAGCTTGGCGAAGAATGTTCTATCAATATATATATATATATATATATATATATATATATATATATAAGCAATTATTTAATGCTTTGCTAGATTATGAGTCTGGATTCTTCTGCAGGTAGAATGAAGCCTCACAATATCCTAAGATTACATCTCAATATGGAGATGATCAATTATTTTAATCATTTATTTATTCGCCAATCTAGATGGTATAATTTCACCCACACTATCAAATTAGTCTTATTAAAATGCAATATAATTTTCTGTGTCTCTTACCAAGTCCTAGTAGGAATCTCACTTCTGCTCCTAGGAAAGCTGGGTGGTCCATCATAGCACATCTCACCATGGCTTTCATCTTGATAGACCCCTCTAGAGACTCAACTTCTCTTCTTCTCTCCTTTTCTCTCTTTACTTTTCCTTTTTTTCTTCTACCTCCTGTGTATGGTTTATGATCACAAACTTATCAGTTAGACACACCTTCCTAGTTTGGAACTTTCCAATCATTGTCGGATGGGCGTGACCATTGATAAAATGTGACATCATAACCTTACCCAGAATGCATTTTTGCTACTGTTGTAATGTCACCTACTCATACCTAGGTGGCACTGCTGTATAAGCTATCTGCATCATAGTATAAAGGGTTAACTTATGTAAGTCTGAATATACATTTTGACCTTAGAAGCTTTAATTCAAAGCCATAGGGATTAATTGTAGCAATTAGAGACAGACCTCTAGGCGTCTCTTTAAACGTTTCTCACACTGCTAATTTATGGATCGTAAATGGCCTTGTTTTCTCACAGAGATATCAGTACCTCCTCTGTCATACCAAAGATGTGATTAATTGTTGCAAAACACACATCTTCACAGACACTCTTCTAATGAGAAATATATACAATATACTGGATACATGTTGTCTTCGTAACATATAACTATATAATATAAACAAATATATATATATATATGTCCTACTGATTGTCTTATGCTAAGGACTAACTAAGGCTAATTAAATGAATACATACATATTATATATTTTGCTTCATTAATAAATGCTTAATTGTATAGGTAATTATCACCAGCTGCATAGAGCTTATCTTTATCTTCCGTCATAAATTTAAAAGTAGACAAGGATGCCTCTTCTCAGACTGGTACATTCTTTAGAAGAATAACACTGAAGTAGAAACCTTTGTGTGACCTTAATTTGGCCTACTCAAGACATACAAAATTGTAACTATAGTCGAGCATGGCTCTTAAAGGCAATGAAGATCCATCTTGACAATAATGAATTGGATATGAATGTATTTACCTATGAAAAGGAACAACAACCCGCAACATCAAGAAATTGTTTACGGCCTTCCTCTTCCTCTTTAGTCGGTCCAACATGTGGAGGATGGAGTTCCAACAGGCGGAAACACGGCATATCAGGCGATGTTGCGGAATGCTATTCTGCCTTTGCAGCTCAAGGAGGACGTGTTTTGCAGTGTAAGAGGGGCTGAATTGTATCCACAGTTTCCTGACAATTTTTTTGATGTCTTGTAGTTGGGTGGAAGACTTTAGGAACTGCGTTTGTAGTACCCCAGAGCGGGCACTACCATTCCTACACCTTCCTACTGTCTCTAATGGCTAACCAATACGATCATCCGTGTATTTATTCCAGTTTTTTTTATATTGTGCTTTAGTAACATGGCTATGTAACCTATGTATTGTAGTACATTCACTGTGCCTGGTTGTCAGGCAGACGGCAGTGTATCTGGCAGTGAGAGATCTAGGGGGAGATTCCATTCTCCCTCTTTTGGGCAGAAGTGGGCTAGTCTCTTCCTACCAAGGGAGAGGTTGTGGGAAGCTATAGTCAGTTGAGAGTGAAGTTGAGAATTGGAAGGAGAGCAGACATGTCGTAGTAAGGAGCTCTCCCCTCTTTTGCAGCAGGAGTCTTCCAGGAGAAGCAGCTTGCAAAGCACCCTGACTCCTTACATTTTAAAGACAGAGTATAACAAGGGGGTCAACAGCCAAAGGCACCCCGCTCAAAGTTACCAGTACTTTGAGAAAGTCCAGCTACCAGACCGAAGCCAGAGTCTCAGTAGACAGGCTTAATTCGTGCTGTAATTAAACAGATGTGCGCACCATAGGGTAATTCTGCATTGACAGGATAATATGAAATAAATATCAAGGCTCATCTTGTTGGGTTGTGCTAGTTATAGGCACAACTCTAATGAACGCTCATCAGAAGGGTCCTGAAAACCTGGAGGGTGGTGGTCTGCAGCCACAGGAAAGGTAGTCTTCTTATCGGAGATCCCTGGAATCCCCAAGAAGGTGCGTATTTTCAGAGATAAATATCCCACGGCGCAAAGACCAACCACAGGTCACCAGAATCAGGAATCAAGTATTTTATTGCAGCAATGCAACGCGTTTCGGGGAATCACTCCCCTTCATCAGGTACAAGAGGCTGCACACAGCCAGAGTCTAGCAGAGCAGAGAAAGATAAAGCAAGGTATCCAAGTTTGCCTGCTAGTTTACCCCAAAACCTGCTGGAGCCAAGAGAAAGACCAAGTTTTGTGTGGGATGCAAGTTCATTCAAGGAAAGCTGTTGAACATTTACCAAGTCTGGACTCTTACTCCACCAACTATCACTCTCCCCTTTACTGCTGCAGAGCTTAACCCTGGGGACCGACGGTATCCAGGTAGGAGCACCGTGACACACTCAAAAGTGATAAGGCCGAATTACCATTCGGCATTCCTAAAAACCTGGGACTCAATCGGCCCTGGGGGGCGTCACGTTGCACTTGACAACCAGATTAAAGATGTGCACGCATGGCTTAGCCCTCTTTAACGCAGTGCCGACACAATATTCTTCCCGTTGTCGGTCACCATAGTTCCGATTTTCATTTGGAGAACAGAAAGAAAGGATTTGATTTTCTCTTGTAGGACGTGGGCAATTCCTCCCCAGTGTGACTCCGTTCGGCCAGGAAAACCAAGTGCAGGACAGCGTGACACCCCCGTGCTATAGGTGGTATTCTGAAGTAGCACTCCGAATTGTGCCTGCAGTGGAGGCTAAGGACAAGGTGGAGGATGATTAGGCAGAGCAGGACATTGGCACAGGACTCACAGCTTGAGAATGTGTTGGTGGCAGTGCCGTAACCTGGCCAGGTTGCTGGTGTGGATGGGCAGGACCAACATTTACTTAGTGGGCCATAAAGGATAGCTCCACATGTCGGCGCTGCCGTGAACTTTAGTAGACACCGACAGGCTCAAGGACTATCCCATCTTCTGCTCAACATACGTGTGCAGGGCTGGTACAGCCTTTTTGGAGAAGTAAAGACGACTTGGGACTTTCCACCTTTGCTCGACACAAGCCATCAGTTCTAAGAACGGTGCAGGGTCCACCACATGGAAAAGGAGGGACTGTAGTACCAGCAACTTGGCCAGGAGCATGTTCAGCTTCTGCACCGTTGGATGAGTGCATGTATACTGTTGTCTTTTTAGCAATTGTCTCGATGATCAATTGCTGACGAACGAATGATGAAGCGAAGGAGGAGGAGCAGGAGCATCAGGACCAGTAGATGATGGGAAGGAAACACAGCTCCCTTCTGCTGAAGTGGTAGAGACTTGGCTGCTAGAGAAGGTGTGCAGGCCACTGGGTGAAGCAGCGGTTGCTGCATTAGGCTGGACCACTACATTAGTGCCACGGTTTTCCCAGGCCACTTTATGGTGATGCTGCATGTGCTGACAAAGGGCCGTGCCAACATCTTGGCCACGCTTCACCTTCTGCCCTCAGATTCTACAAATGGCCATGCTGACGTTCTTTGGCAGCTTGATGAAAAATTCCTACACCGCCGTGTATGGCATTCTCCCCTTACCACTCCGTGCTGCCTGCCTGCTACTGCTGCCTCTGTGAACCAGTGCACCGCTAGTTCTTTCCGGACAGGTAGGGTCCTGAGTAGCAGGCGGTCTACACTGGGCATGTTTTTCTCCAGATCTCACACTGCTGCCACCCTGCTGATTCACAGCCACATTACCACCCTGCTGGCTCTATATACTATATATATTATATACTTCTCCTGGAGCCAAATGGCTACTGGTAGGCGCTGTAAAAGTAGACTCAGTTTTATACTGACTTTAAAACCAGCCTCCAGGGCAGACTAACTGGTCAGGTGTACATGACTGCATGGAGATCGCCACGCCTCCGATATATACTACAAAGAAAAAATGTGGGGGATTCAGTCAGCACAACCCTGTATGCAGGTGCACATTGCTATGGCAAAATACACATACAAACGCAAAAACACAAATGCAATAGCACTCTGCAACCAGCACTCTGCCCTGCCTCTATGCTGGATGTTGAATGAGGCATTGGTGTACATTTTGTCCAAAGCGTAATAAGCCACTCACCACGTCAAGGTCGCCTCTATGAGTGGTCCCTAACACTAGTTCCTACCTGTTTATAGGCCATGATAGCCACACAAAGTCCAGGGAGCACAGGTACAGCATGCACGCCAGACACACTCTGATTTTAACCCCGCCCTGATTCTGTAGTTTACAAAAACACCCCATATGTGGTCATAAACTGCTGTACGGGCACACGGCAGGGCGCAGAAGGAAATAAACGCCATATGGTTTTTGGAAGGCAGATTTTGCTAGACTGTTTTTTTGACACCATGTCCCATTTGAAGCCCCCCTGATGCACCCCTAGAGTAGAAACTCCAAAAAGTGCCCTTATTTGAAAAGGTGACAGTTTTGTTGGTACTAATTTAGGGTACATATGATTTTTGGTTGCTCTATATTACACTTTTTGTGAGGCAAAGTAACAAAAATTTTTAATTCTGAACGTTCATCTCCATTTGCCATTAACTCTTGTGGAACACTTAAAGGGTTAACAAAGTTTGTAAAATTAGTTTTGAATACGTTGAGGGGTGTAGTTTCTTAAATAGGGTCACTATTTTGGAGTTTCTACTCTAGGGGTGCATCAGGGGGAGCTTCAAATGGGACAAAGGTTTAAAAGTAATATAAGGAAGTATTACTTTACTGAGAGAGTAGTGGATGCATGGAATAGCCTTCCTGCAGAAGTGGTAGCTGCAAATACAGTGAAGGGGTTTAAGCATGCATGGGATAGGCATAAGGCCATCCTTCATATAAGATAGGGCCGGGGGCTATCCATAGTATTCAGTATATTGGGCAGACTAGATGGGCCAAATGGTTCTTATCTGCCGACACATTCTATGTTTCTATGTATGTTTCTATGGTGTAAAAAAAACTGTCCTGCAAAAACTGCCTTCCAAAAACCATATGGCGTTCCTTTCCTTCTGTGCCCTGTAAGGTAACAAAAAAAATTGTTTATCTAGCACAGTTTTTATTTTATTTCTTAGACGGTGTTCATCTGAGGGGTTAGGTCATGTGATATGTTTATAGAGCCAACGATACGGACGCGGCAATACATTAATATGTGTACTTTTCTTTTTTTTTCCTATTTTTTTACAAATTTTTTTTTTACATTATTTTGGAAAAAGGAAGTTTTTTTTAATTTACTTGAAACTTAGAATTTTTTTGGGAAAAATGTATTTATTTAACTTTTATTTACACTTTATTTTTTGTGCCACTCTGGGACTTCAACTTCTGCGGTCTGATCCCCTTTACAATGCATTCCAATACTTCTGCATTCTTCACCGGAAGGCAGCCACGATGCCTAAGGAAGGCATTGCGCTGTCTTCCATGTTGTCGGGTCCCCATTACAGCGGGCGCGGGGACCCGATGGCTTCCACAATCGCTGCCGGAATGACCAGTAAACGCTGCAAACCGCAGGTCTGAATTGACCTGCGGTTTGCAGCGATCACCAATACGGGGGGGTTACAGGACCCCTCTCGGCATTGTCACAGGATGCCTGCTGAATTATTTCAGCCGGCACTCTGTTCTGATTACCGCCCGCCGCGCGGCGGTGATCGGAAATACACAGGGCGTACAGGTACGCCCTGTGTCCTAAAGGACTCGGACAACAGGGCGCTTCTGACAAGAGTCCTGTAGACACAAGTGAGGGAAGCACAAGGAGCTCGAGTTTGTTCCTTGGGTAAATTGTTTAAACATTAATAAAACATGGCTCAGCTAATTATGATTAACCTGAGAAAGGAAAGGGGAAAAAGGAATAGCATCACAGGACCTCTGATGCTGAAGCTAAGGCAGCCATTCTATATCCTGCAGCTGTGATACGATAGTGCAGGTTTCCTGCCTGCCTGAGGCTGTGGCCCCTTCTGCCCAGATGATCCTGCTGGAGCAGAGGAGGACCTCTGGCTCCAGTGTTGATGGCAAATAGGCTTCAGGGGGCAATCTGGTACTGTTCTGGTGCTAATGCTATGCTTATTTTGTAAATTTCTGATTCTTGGCAAATACATTTAGTAAAAAATTATTTGGGCCCATCTGCAGGCGTCAAGGCGATCTCTATAAGATGGGAACCTAACACTAAATACTACCTGGTATAGTGCCATATGGTACGCCTTAAAATTCAGGGAATGAAGGTTCCACGTGCATGCTGGAACTACTCTGCCTTTTAACATTTTTTGTACCAAAATGGCCTCGATTAAATCCAGGGAATGCAGGTACCAACATGTATGCGAGTATGGACCCAGCATGCATGTGGAACTGGCATTTCTTGTATTTTATGGCGGCCAATATGGTACTATAACAGGTAGTATTTAGTGTTAGATTCCTGTCTTACAGAGATCGCCTTGATGTTTGGTAGACGGGCACAAATAATTTTGTACAAATTGTATGGCGGCCAGTATGGCACTATAACAGGTAGTATTTAGTGTTAGATACCTGTCTTACAGAGATCGCCTTGATGTTTGGTAGACGGGCCCAAATAATTTTGTACAAATTATATGGCGGCCAGTATGGTACTATAACAGGTAGTATTTAGTGTTAGATACCTGTCTTACAGAGATCGCCTTGATGTTTGGTAGACGGGCCCAAATAATTTTGTACAAATTGTATGGCGGCCAGTATGGTACTATAACAGGTAGTATTTAGTGTTAGATTCCTGTCTTACAGAGATCGCCTTGATGTTTTGGTAGACGGGCCCAAACAATTTTGTACAAATTATATTTGCCAAGAATCTCAAATTTACAAAATAAACAAAGCATTAGCACCAGAATATTTTCTATAACTATGGCATTATTGTACTTTAATTGTGTTTGAAGAGTGCTGTTGCATTGTTTTTCTTTGTTTGTGTGTGCAGCTATGGCGGCGTGCACCTTTGCATTGGGATGTGCTAACTGACCCCTATTTTTATGTAAAAAAGGCCACACTGCATTTCTAAAGGTCTTCTAAGCATCAACAACCCATAAGCATAATAGGTGGTTGCGCTGGGTTTTGGGCCAGTACTGTGGACGCGACGGCCAGTCTAAGAGTTGAAAAGTTGCTTCTGCCCTAAGTAAGGCCTGTCTGAGCATCGCAGAGAAAACCGGGGATTATTAGCTGGAAACTATTCACTAATGTTTTCACCTAGAATTTATAATCGTGGTCAAGCAATAAAATTGGGCAGAAAGATTAAGTCTTCAAAGGATCTCTACCAGGTTCATGGAGATCTGTCCAGGAGTCAGTAACACAGTGAATTGGAGTCACATAAGTAAAAACCGAGTTAAATAGTCCAGTTAGGACCGGTATTGTGAGGGGATGGGATGTTTTGTAATACTCTGCCAAAAGACCATCTGGATCCGGTGTTTTACCATTCAATGCCACAAAAATGGCCCACCGAACCTCCTCCTCCATGATAGCAGAATCCATTGAGTATAGAAAAGAATTAGAGGAGTTTTCCAACTTCAAACTTTTACTCATTCCCCATTAGAGTAGCCGGAACAGTAGGGTGGTCATACTTACTTGGTACCTGCGTTACGCTTAGTTTCTCCATGGCTGCCTATGCAGGTTCAGGGTCTCTGGAAAACAACAGTAATTTGCTACAGCGGTCAAGTGCCACCTCGTCAACAGAATGCTGATTCTCAAAGACCCCGGACCTGCGGATGTGGAGCGATGGAGCCGGAAACCAGTGGTGGAGACTAGAGTTGTGCGAACACCTAGATGTTCGGGTTCGAGAAGTTCGGCCGAACTTCCCGGAAATGTTCGGGTTCGGGATCCGAACCCGACCCGAACTTCGTCCCGAACCCGATTCCCATTGACGTCAATGGGGACCCGAACTTTTCGGCACTAAAAAGGCTGTAAAACAGCCCAGGAAAGGGCTAGAGGGCTGCAAAATGCAGCAAAATGTAGTTAAATCCCCTGCAAACAAATGTGGATAGGGAAATGAATTAAAATAAAAATAAAATAAATACAAATTTACCAATATCAATTGGAGAGAGGTCCCATAGCAGATAATCTGGCTTCATGTCAGCAGAGAATCAGTCTTCATGTCATAGCAGAGAATCAGGCTTCATGTCAACCAACACTGGAACAGTCCATTGTCAGATATTTAGGCCCAGGCACCCAGGCAGAGGAGAGAGGTCCCATAGCAGAGAATCTGGCTTCATGTCAGCAGAGAATCAGTCTTCATGTCATAGCAGAGAATCAGGCTTCACGTCACCCAACACTGGAACAGTCCATTGTCAGATATTTAGGCCCAGGCACCCAGGCAGAGGAGAGAGGTCCCATAGCAGAGAATCTGGCTTCATGTCAGCAGAGAATCAGTCTTCATGTCATAGCAGAGAATCAGGCTTCACGTCACCCAACACTGGAACAGTCCATTGTCAGATATTTAGGCCCAGGCACCCAGGCAGAGGAGAGAGGTCCCATAGCAGAGATTCAGGCATCATGTCAGCAGAGAATCAGTCTTCATGTCATAGCAGAGAATCAGGCTTCACGTCACCCAACACTGGAACAGTCCATTGTCATATATTTAGGCCCCGGCACCCAGGCAGAGGAGAGAGGTCCTATAACAGAGATTCAGGCTTCATGTCAGCAGAGAATCAGTCTTCATGTCATAGCAGAGAATCATGCTTCACATCACCCACCACTGGAACAGTCCATTGTCAGATATTTAGGCCCCGGCACCCAGGCAGAGGAGAGAGGTCCCATAACAGAGATTCAGGCTTCATGTCAGCAGAGAATCAGTCTTCATGTCATAGCAGAGAATCATGCTTCACGTCACCCACCACTGGAACAGTCCATTGTCAGATATTTAGGCCCAGGCACCCAGGCAGAGGAGAGAGGTCCCATAGCAGAGAATCTGGCTTCATGTCAGCAGAGAATCAGTCTTCATGTCATAGCAGAGAATCATGCTTCACGTCACCCACCACTGGACCAGTCCATTGTCAGATATTTAGGCCCAGGCACCCAGGCAGAGGAGAGAGGTCCCATAGCAGAGAATCTGGCTTCATGTCAGCAGAGAATCAGTCTTCATGTCATAGCAGAGAATCATGCTTCACGTCACCCACCACTGGAACAGTCCATTGTCAGATATTTAGGCCCTGGCACCCAGACAGAGGAGAGAGGTCCCATAACAGAGATTCAGGCTTCATGTCAGCAGAGAATCAGTCTTCATGTCATAGCAGAGAATCATGCTTCACGTCACCCACCACTGGAACAGTCCATTGTCAGATATTTAGGCCCAGGCACCCAGGCAGAGGAGAGAGGTCCCATAGCAGAGAATCTGGCTTCATGTCAGCAGAGAATCAGTCTTCATGTCATAGCAGAGAATCATGCTTCACGTCACCCACCACTGGAACAGTCCATTGTCAGATATTTAGGCCCAGGCACCCAGGCAGAGGAGAGAGGTCCCATAGCAGTGAATCTGGCTTCATGTCAGCAGAGAATCAGTCTTCATGTCATAGCAGAGAATCATGCTTCACGTCACCCAACACTGGAACAGGCCACTGTCAGATATTTTTAGGCCCCGGCACCCAGACAGAGGAGAGGTTCATTCAACTTTGGGTTGCCCCGCAATATAATGGTAAAATGAAAATAAAAATAGGATTGAATGAGGAAGTGCCCTGGAGTACAATAATATATGGTTAAGGGGAGGTAGTTAATGTCTAATCTGCACAAGGGATGGACAGGTCCTGTGGGATCCTTGCCTGGTTCATTTTTATGAACGTCAGCTTGTCCACATTGGCTGTAGACAGGCGGCTGCGTTTGTCTGTAAAGACGCCCCCTGCCGTGCTGAATACACTTTCAGACAAAACACTGGCCGCCGGGCAGGCCAGCACCTCCAAGGCATAAAAGGCTAGCTCTGGCCACGTGGACAATTTGGAGACCCAGAAGTTGAATGGGGCCGAACCATCAGTCAGTACGTGGAGGGGTGTGCACAGGTACTGTTCCACCATGTTAGTGAAATGTTGCCTCCTGCTAACACGTCCTGTATCAGGTGGTGGTGCAGTTAGCTGTGGCGTGGTGACAAAACTTTTCCACATCTCTGTGTCACGGGGTTCCGAAGGTGCACTCGGTCCCCCATTGCCCGCAGACCTGTTGCTTAGCTTTGGGAATGAGGATTTGTGCTTGACCTCATTCCCAGGGCGGCTTTGCTGGCTGGGTGGCTCCCTGCTCCTAGTCTGCCTTAAGCGCCGAGCTGATCACTCGGTGCTCGACTGGTTAACCTGTCGGTCATGTGACGCTGGCCACATCACATGACCCTCACTCCCCACTATAAATACAGGAAGCCTGCTGGCCACAGGTTGCCTGTTAATTTCTAGGTTCCTGGCTATTTGTTGGACTACTGAATACTTACCTGATCCTGTTCCCTGACGATCCTCTGCCTGCTCCTCCTGTACTGCGCATCCATCCTGGTATTGTGACCTCGGCTCCCACCTGACTACTCTCTTAGGACTCCTCTTGTACTTCGCTACTTTCCTGGTATTTGACTCCGGCTTCTCCTGACCATTCTTTGCTTAATCCGTTGTACTGCGTAGCTGTCACGGATGGTGTACAGGAAACAAGACAATGCAATATAATCAATGACTCACTGGATCCACATCTAAGGAAAAAAAGGGAGACCCCTGCATGAGACCTGCCACTCTCCCTGACTGCTCAGCCTATGCGAACAACCCAAAGGTGGATGGGCGCATATCCACGTACCTCGGCTATCTAATACCTGAAGACCCTACAATAGTGAGGGGACACGACCACCGGCTCCCTACACTAGACACGGAGGGAGTCAGGGTCTCCTTAAATCCAGCAGACAGAAAATAAAATAAAGGAACAGCACTTATCTTGCAGAGGACTGGGAAATAGGAACAGCATGCACACACACTCCAGGAAGTTGTATAAGCCGCACACTACTGCATTATGGGGAGGAACTTAAAGGGAAGCAATCAGTCCAACTGCATGACAGCTGAGATAGACTAACGAGATGAGGAACTGAAACCAAAACAAAGAAACTCAAGGAGGAAGATCTGGAAGGCTCCTGTCAGAGCTTCTCAGCTGTCTGGTTGTGACAGTAGCTCTCTTGGTTCTGACCCGGTCCGTTCATGTTCCGTATTTTGTCTTGTCTGTCTTCCCTGCACATATCCTAAGTTAGGGACTGCCGTCCAGTTGTCCCCTGTCATCAGCACTCGTGAGGCAAGTAGGCAGGGCCAGGGGTGAGGGTGGAGCGCAGTGGTCACTACCCTTCCCCCTGTGTGTGTGTGGACGTGACCGTTACACTCTGCCATGCTAACCCTGCCCTCAGAGGAGCTGGCCGTGACACATCTGCGTTGGCGACCTCTTGCTCCTCCTCTGCCTTCGCCTTGGGCTTCCACTTGTTCCCCTGTGACATTTGGGAATGCTCTCAGTAGCGCGTCTACCAACGTGCGCTTGTACTCGCGCATCTTCCTATCACGCTCCAGTGCAGAAAGTAAGGTGGGCACATTGTCTTTGTACCGTGGATCCAGCAGGGTGGCAACCCAGTAGTCCGCACATGTTAAAATGTGGGCAACTCTGCTGTCGTTGCACAGGCACTGCAGCATGTAGTCGCTCATGTGTGCCAGGCTGCCCAGAGGTAAGGACAAGCTGTCCTCTGTGGGAGGCGTATCGTCATCATCCTGCGTTTCCCCCCAGCCACGCACCTGCGTTGGGTGCCACCCCGCTGTGAACATGCTTCATCCTCATCCTCCTCCACCTCCTCCTCATCCTCGTCCTCCTTGTCCTCCAGTAGAGGGCCCTGTCTGGCCACATTTGTACCTGGCCTCTGCTGTTGCAAAAAAACTCCCTCTGAGTCACTTCGAAGAGACTGGCCTAAAAGTGCTAAAAATGACCCCTCTTCCTCCTCCTCCTCCTCCTCCTCCTCCTGGGCCACCTCCTCTTCCATCATCGCCCTAAGTGTTTTCTCAAGGAGACATAGAAGTGGTATTGTAACGCTGATAACGGCGTCATCGCCACTGGCCATGTTGGTGGAGTACTCGAAACAGCGCAACAAGGCACACAGGTCTCGCATGGAGACCCAGTCATTGGTGGTGAAGTGGTGCTGTTCCGCAGTGCGACTGACCCGTGCGTGCTGCAGCTGAAACTCCACTATGGCCTGCTGCTGCTCGCACAGTCTGTCCAGCATGTGCAAGGTGGAGTACCTGGTGGGCACGTCGCATATGAGGCGGTGAGCAGGAAGGCCGAAGTTACGCTGTATCGCAGACAAGCGAGCAGCGGCAGGATGTGAACGCCGGAAGCACGAACAGACGGCCCGCACTTTATGCAGCAGCTCTGACATGTCGGGGTAGTTGTGAATGAACTTCTGCACCACCAAATTCAGCACATGCGCCAGGCAAGGGATGTGCGTCAAACCGGCTAGTCCCAGAGCTGCAACGAGATTTCGCCCATTATCGCACACCACCAGGCCGGGCTTGAGGCTCACCGGCAACAACCACTCGTCGGTCTGTTGTTCTATACCCCGCCACAACTCCTGTGCGGTGTGGGGCCTGTCCCCCAAACATATGAGTTTCAGAATGGCCTGCTGACGTTCACCCCGGGCTGTGCTGAAGTTGGTGGTGAAGGTGTGTGGCTGACTGGATGAGCAGGTGGGAGAAGAGGAGGAGGAAGCAGAGTAGGAGGAGGAGGAGACAGGAGGCAAAGAATGTTGCCCTGCGATCCTTGGCGGCGGAAGGACGTGCGCCAAACAGCTCTCCGTCTGGGGCCCAGCCGCCACTACATTTACCCAGTGTGCAGTTAGGGAGATATAGCGTCCCTGGCCGTGCTTACTGGTCCACGTATCTGTGGTTAGGTGGACCTTGCCACAGATGGCGTTGCGCAGTGCACACTTGATTTTATCGGATACTTGGTTGTGCAGGGAAGGCACGGCTCTCTTGGAGAAGTAGTGCCGGCTGGGAACAACATACTGTGGGACAGCAAGCGACATGAGCTGTTTGAAGCTGTCTGTGTCCACCAGCCTAAATGACAGCATTTCATAGGCCAGTAGTTTAGAAATGCCGGCCATTAAGGGCCAGGGATCGATGGTGGCTAGGTGGAAATTTACGCTTTCTCTCAAATGTTTGTGAGATGGAGAGCTGAACGCTGCCGTGTGACATGGTTGAGATGCTTGGTGACGCAGGTGGTGGTGTTGGTGGTACATCCCATGTTTGCTGGGCGGCAGGTGCCAACGTTCCTCCAGAGGCGGAGGAAGAGGCCGAGGCGGCAGCAGCAGAAGAGGTAGCAGGGGGAACCTGGGTGACTTCCTTGTTTTTAAGGTGTTTACTCCACTGCAGTTCATGCTTTGCATGCAGGTGCCTGGTCATGCAGGTTGTGCTAAGGTTCAGAGCGTTAATGCCTCGCTTCAGGCTCTGATGGCACAGCGTGCAAACCACTCGGGTCTTGTCGTCAGCACATTGTTTGAAGAAGTGCCATGCCAGGGAACTCCTTGAAGCTGCCTTTGGGGTGCTCGGTCCCAGATGGCGGCGGTCAGTAGCAGGCGGAGTCTCTTGGCGGCAGGTGTTCTGCTTTTGCCCACTGCTCCCTCTTTTGCTACGCTGTTGGCTCGGTCTCACCACTGCCTCTTCCTCCGAACTGTGAAAGTCAGTGGCACGATCTTCATTCCATGTGGGGTCTAGGACCTCATCGTCCCCTGCATCGTCTTCCACCCAGTCTTGATCCCTGACCTCCTTTTCAGTCTGCAGAAAGACGCAGCAGTTGGCACCTGTGTTTCGTCATCATCAGAGACGTGCTGAGGTGGTATTCCCATGTCCTCATCATCAGGAAACATAAGTGGTTGTGCGTCAGTGCATTCTATGTCTTCCACCGCTGGGGAAGGGCTAGGTGGATGCCCTTGGGAAACCCTGCCAGCAGAGTCTTCAAACAGCATAAGAGACTGCTGCATAACTTGAGGCTCAGACAGTTTCCCTGGTATGCATGGGGGTGATGTGACAGACTGATGGGCTTGGTTTTCAGGCGCCATCTGTGCGCTTTCTGCAGAAGACTGGGTGGGAGATAATGTGAACGTGCTAGATCCACTGTCGGCCACCCAATTGACTAATGCCTGTACCTGCTCAGGCCTTACCATCCTTAGAACGGCATTGGGCCCCACCAAATATCGCTGTAAATTCTGGCGGCTACTGGGACCTGAGGTAGTTGGTACACTAGGACGTGTGGCTGTGGCAGAACGGCCATGTCCTCTCCCAGCACCAGAGGGTCCACTAACACCACCACTACCATGTCCGCGTCCGCGTCCCTTACTAGATGTTTTCCTCATTGTTACCATTCACCACAATAAGAAAACTATTATTTGGCCCAATGTATTGAATTCAAATTCAGGCCTTTTTTTACAGACACCTAACACTATCTGGCTATCTATTTAGGTACCGTATTACACTAATACAGGCACAGCAGTAATGACAGATTTAGCTGAATATAAATTTGAGAATGACCCTATCAGCACCTGGAATCTAATATACCCTTTTAGGGATAGATTTAAAGAAGGCCTGATACAGCAGAAACCACTAATTTAGGAAATTGCTAGGTTGGGAATTGTATTTCAACCCAGAACAAAAACTGTGCTTTGACGGACACAAAATAACTTGACCAGCTACAGCAATAACCACAGATTTAGCTGAATATAAATTTGAGGCCTATTATTTAGGCGCTGGGTGACAGGTATACGTTTACGGACAGAATTAGACTTGGATATGCACAGTAGCGTGTGTGTGAAGTTATTGAGAATGACCCTATCAGCACCTTGAATCTAATATACCCTTTTATGGATAGATTTAAAGTAGGCCTGATACAGCAGAAACCACTAATTTAGGAAATTGCTAGGTTGGGAATTGTATTTCAACCCAGAACAAAAACTGTGCTTTGACGGACACAATATAACTTGACCAGCTACAGCAATAACCACAGATTTAGCTGAATATAAATTTGAGGCCTATTATTTAGGCGCTGGGTGACAGGTATACGTTTACGGACAGAATTAGACTTGGATATGCACAGTAGCGTGTGTGTGAAGTTATTGAGAATGACCCTATCAGCACCTTGAATCTAATATACCCTTTTAGGGATAGATTTAAAGTAGGCCTGATACAGCAGAAACCACTAATTTAGGAAATTGCTAGGTTGGGAATTGTATTTCAACCCAGAACAAAAACTGTGCTTTGACGGACACAATATAACTTGACCAGCTACAGCAATAACCACAGATTTAGCTGAATATAAATTTGAGCCTATTATTTAGGCGCTGGGTGACAGGTATACGTTTACGGACAGAATTAGACTTGGATATGCACAGTAGCGTGTGTGTGAAGTTATTGAGAATGACCCTATCAGCACCTTGAATCTAATATACCCTTTTAGGGATAGATTTAAAGTAGGCCTGATACAGCAGAAACCACTAATTTAGGAAATTGCTAGGTTGGGAATTGTATTTCAACCCAGAACAAAAACTGTGCTTTGACGGACACAATATAACTTGACCAGCTACAGCAATAACCACAGATTTAGCTGAATATAAATTTGAGGCCTATTATTTAGGCGCTGGGTGACAGGTATACGTTTACGGACAGAATTAGACTTGGATATGCACAGTAGCGTGTGTGTGAAGTTATTGAGAATGACCCTATCAGCACCTTGAATCTAATATACCCTTTTAGGGATAGATTTAAAGTAGGCCTGATACAGCAGAAACTACTAATTTAGGAAATTGCTAGGTTGGGAATTGTATTTCAACCCAGAACAAAAACTGTGCTTTGACGGGCGCAAAATAACTTGACCAGCTACAGAAATAACCACAGATTTAGCTGAATATAAATTTGAGGCCTATTATTTAGGCGCTGGGTGACAGGTATACGTTTACGGACAGAATTAGACTTGGATATGCACAGTAGCGTGTGTGTGAAGTTATTGAGAATGACCCTATCAGCACCTTGAATCTAATATACCCTTTTAGGGATAGATTTAAAGTAGGCCTGATACAGCAGAAACCACTAATTTAGGAAATTGCTAGGTTGGGAATTGTATTTCAACCCAGAACAAAAATATATCCTTTGCCAGACAGCAGACAGTATTACAATTGGCTGACCACAGCTGAAACACCAGATTTAGGGTACTGCTATTTTGGCAATTGTATTTCACCCCTCAATAAAATAGCAAGCACAGCCAAGCCCCTGATGTAGGATATAGCAAAAAAATAACCACACTATTGATGGTTAAATGGACTTGGTGGCAGCTTGCCCCTGATGTAGGATATAGCCAAAAAATAACCACACTATTGATGGTTAAATGGACTTGGTGGCAGCTTGCCCCTGATGTAGGATATAGCCAAAAAATAACCACACTATTGATGGTTAAATGGACTTGGTGACAGCTTGCCCCTGATGTAGGATATAGCAAAAAAATAACCACACTATTGATGGTTAAATGGACTTGGTGACAGCTTGCCCCTGATGTAGGATATAGCAAAAAAATAACCACACTATTGATGGTTAAATGGATTTGGTGGCAGCTTGCCCCTGATGTAGGATATAGCCAAAAAATAACCACACTATTGATGGTTAAATGGACTTGGTGACAGCTTGCCCCTGATGTAGGATATAGCAAAAAAAAATAACCACACTATTGATGGTTAAATAGACTTGGTGGCAGCTTGCCCCTGATGTAGGATATAGCAAAAAAATAACCACACTATTGATGGTTAAATGGACTTTGTGGCAGCTTTCCCCTGATGTAGGATATAGCCAAAAAATAACCACACTATTGATGGTTAAATGGACTTGGTGGCAGATTGCCCCTGATGTAGGATATAGCAAAAAAATAACCACACTATTGATGGTTAAATGGACTTGGTGGCAGCTTGCCCCTGATGTAGGATATAGCCAAAAAATAACCACACTATTGATGGTTAAATGGACTTGGTGGCAGCTTGTGCTGGCGCACCACAAGACACAAAATGGCCGCCGATCACCCCAGAAAAAAGTGACTGAAAAACGCTCTGGGCAGCCTAAAAACAGTGAGCAATTGAATAGCAGCAGTTCAATGATCCACAGCTGTAGATCGATCACTGACTTAAGTGTTTTGGAGGAGTTAATCACTGCCTAATCTCGCCCTAACGTCGCAGCTGCAACCTCTCCCTACACTGATCATAGCAGAGTGACGTGCGGCGCTACGTGACTCCAGCTTAAATAGAGGCTGGGTCACATGCTACACTGGCCAATCACAGCCATGCCAATAGTAGGCATGGCTGTGATGGCCTCGTGGGGCAAGTAGTATGACGCTTGATGATTGGCTGCTTTGCAGCCTTTCAAAAAGCGCCAAGAAAACGACGAACACCGAACCCGAACCCAGACTTTTACTAAAATGTTCGGGTTTGGGTTCGGGTCCGTGTCACGGACACCACAAAATTCGGTACGAACCCGAACTACACAGTTCGGGTTCGCTCATCCCTAGTGGAGACCAGATAAGTATGAACACCACCTGAGGTCTGGACACTCTAAAAGCATCTGTTAAAAGGTTTAAAGCTGGATAACCACTTTAATAATGGAAGGAGAGCAGGGACTTCCCTGTAGAGGTCTTCATAGTAATCATTGAATATTTAAGCAATTTATACAGGATTAGAAGTAACTGTGCCAGTCAGAGGGTTCTGCAACTGGATGACTAGATTTAGTAAGGGCCGCTAATAATTTACCCGTCTGATTGCCCGAACAATAGAATTTAATTTATGACATCTGCATCTGACAATGAGACTATATATGAAAGAGTCCAGAAGATGTTCAGCCATGAAGTATTCTTGTGTTGTCTCCGTACAAAGGGATAAGACAAGCGCACCTCGGGCCTGTAACCAGGAGTTATGTATTTCATCAAACCTTTTCTCCTTCTTTCTAAACGAGAGATAATGGACTGTTATACTTTTTGTCCTTTATTTTTAGTTTTTTCTCCATTTATTAGATTTCTATATTCTATCTTTTATTACATATATTTCTTATTATATCTATGTCCGGGCAGCAGGATGTTTCTCCCCATATAAAGGGGACTCAGGGCAGCCATCAGATAATATCTGTACACAGAGATGCAGGGAAGACATGGTTGGTGTGTCCTCTGCCTGCCCACCAGCCGCCTCTATTGAAGAGATCCTATGATGTTAGCAGTTTCCTCCAGTGCAGGACCCAGCACCATCCTAATATTCTTCTCCTCTTTGCTGAGATCTTCAGGTGAAGTTCATGGTGTATCTGAGGATGCTATGAGGACCAGACTTCTCATATTCCGCTTATTCGCCGGTGTCATCATAACTGCAGCAGCAGAAGAACCTGAGGCATCTGCAGGAGATAAGACCGGAGGGGGGTCATGAGAGTGGACAGGTCAAGTGGTGACAGTGGGGACTGAAGAAGGGAGATGTAGTAGGTCCGAGAGATACGAGCTGATTACGGTGAGTCCTGCTGCTGGGTCCCCCCACAATCAGCTGGTATTACTGGAGGAAACGTTTAGGGAACTCTTCTGGGAAAGTCAAGTGTTCACCAGAGGGTAGGAAATGTCCTCTATAGCGAGAGGGGCCCTCTGTGATGCATCTCTGCTCGGGATGATAGAGAGGATGCTGACGGGGGGACCTCAAATATTTTCTGCATTTGTCCTCATAGAAGTAGTAAAGGAGTCAAGTAAAGTCGTGAACTTACCTTGCTAGTCTGTTCCTGCTGCTCTTTCTGATGCTGCTTGGAAAAGTAAGAATAGATTAAAAAAAAAGATTCCCTGCATCGGCAAACACAGTGGGGTCCTAGTGCCCCAACAAACAATCAATTATTTCTGTGGCCAATAGGGGGAGCTCATTGCATGCTGATGTATCATAGAGTTCACTGTGTAAACCCCTATGCAGTGAGCTCCTTCAAGTGGCAGTTACAGGTAGACTGAAGGTAAATTATTACTTACCTGCTGCTCTTGTTTTGTCTTCTCAGGCAATTTGGTGTCCACCAACCGCGTCTTGTCCTAAAGGAAAGATTAAAGTAGATAAGATCAGCTCCATGTGATGACAGGATCAGTCTATACAGTTCTGTACACGGAGACTGTCCTGTGTCATGTCCTGTGGACTCTAAATGAGACAAAGCTTAAAGCAGGAAAGTATGTGACCACTAAAATTCAGTCTTACTTATTCTATAAACTTACTGGGTGGTCTCCTCAGTTGGTCGGGCCGGCATCACCTCTATGTCCAATGGTCTATAATGAAAAAAAACTGCTCTGACAACAATGTATGGGCTCCGATCACATAGTTATATATACCTTTATCTGGAAATATTATCAGCTCATTATATATAGAGTCTGTACTCACCTTGTTGTGTTCTCAGCTTGTTCCTCCTCTACAATCTCTTTCTCCTCTACTTCCTCTACTCCCACCTTTTCCTTTTCCATTTCCTTTCTACCCTTTTCCATTTTCGCTTCCTCCTCTTCTGCCTTTTCCTCCTCCGCCACCTTCTCCTCCTCCTCTTCTTCCTCCAGTTCTATTTCCTCCTTGCTATTAGACATAGAACATACATTATATCAGGACTTTGTTCTCACCTTTATTAGGGGAGGAGTTTAGATTGAGATCGGGTGGGAATTTAGTTTTCTATATTTTTTCCTCTTAGAGAATGGGATAAACCTCAATAATCCTCAGTGTGATGCTCTATGGTCTGGTTTTAAAGTAAAAAAAAATTTTTCCCCCCCCCCCCCCCCCCTTTGCCCAGGCTCCAGAATTGCCAGTTCCTCCCTGCCCGGTTTATACACTTACATAGTGTCCATCTTAAAGGGTGGCTCCAATTTCTTCACTGTTCGTATCCTATAATAGAAAACAGCTCTGGTTACTGGAACTGCCCAATATACACCCCAAATATAAGATGTGGCAAGACTGGTGCCCCCTTTTATCATTATCACATTTACTAGTAATAATTTATATCCATGACATCACAACATAATTAACCCCTTGCATCTGGAAAGTTTTATCTCAGATAAATATACTGATATCAAATTCAGAAGCTTTCCTTCTACCTTCCTTTAGAGGACACAGGAGAATTGTCCTTTCTATAAATATACATGTCACATATGGTGGGGGACAACTCGTGGATCACCTTGTAAGGCAGACGCCTATATCGCCCTATTATTCTATGATATAATCACCTTACTGGCAGCTCGGAGCCCTCCACCGTCCACCTCCACCTGTTAGGGAAATACAATGAGATTATGTCTACAGGTTAGGAATATTCTCATTCATAGACATGATACAATATGACATCATTTGATATTTCCAAAGTAACAGCCAATCAGATCTCTGTGTTCATTTTCCCGCATTTTTATGTATGAGGCCTGATGACTGTATGAAATGTTTTGTGGTTGCCTGAAGTGTGTTTTCTGTGCACTCTGCAACGCATGGAGATTTAAACTGTGTCCTTTCCACTATGGACGTCTAATATATGAAGGTGGAGCTGTGGATGAAGAATACTTTTATCTATTAATATTCAGATCTAGAGATAGAAATATTATATTTTATATCTGACCTTTTGACCTTGGGGTGCTTTACCTATAGGTAGAATGTGGGGTGATGTTCAGGACAATAAATGTTGCATGTTGTGGATCAGTAATTCTTCTACACAGTGAGAAAGATTTATCAAACTACTGCAAGATCAGATTGTAGCTCTGAAAGCCAGTTTGAAAATGTAAATTGTGACCTGATTAGCTGCTATGGAGAACTGCTAGTAACATAGTAACATAGTACATAAGGCCGAAAAAAGACATTTGTCCATCCAGTTCGGCCTGTCATCCTACAAGTTGATCCAGAGGAAGGCAAAAAAACCCTGTGAGGTAGAAGCCAATTTTCCTCACTTTAGGGGAATAAAAAATTCCTTCCCGACTCCAATCAGGCAATCAGAATAACTCCCTGGATCAACGACCCCTCTCTAGTAGCTATAGCCTGTAAAATTATTACACTCCAGAAATACATCCAGGCCCCTCTTGAATTCCTTTATTGTACTCACCATCACCACCTCCTCAGGCAGAGAGTTCCATAGTCTCACTGCTCTTACCGTAAAGAACCCTTTTCTATGTTTGTGTACAAACCTTCTTTCCTCCAGACGCAGAGGATGTCCCCTCGTCACAGTCACAGTCCTGGGGATAAATAGATGATGGGAGAGATCTCTGTACTGCCCCCTGATATATTTATACATAGTAATTAGATCTCCCCTCAGTCGTCTTTTTTCTAACGTGAATAACCCTAATTTTGATAATCTTTCAGGGTACTGTAGTTGCCCCATTCCAGTTATTACTTTAGTTGCCCTCCTCTGGACCCTCTCCAGCTCTGCTATGTCTGCCTTGTTTACAGGAGCCCAGAACTGTACACAGTCCTCCATGTGTGGTCTGACCAGTGATTTGTAAAGTAGTAGGAATATGTTCTTATCACCGGCATCTATGCCCCTTTTGATGCAACCCATTATCTTATTGGCCTTGGCAGCCGCTGCCTGACACTGTTTTTTGCAGCTTAGTTTGCTGTTTATTAAAATTCCTAGATCCTTTTCCATGTCAGTGTTACCGAGTGTTTTACCATTTAGTATGTACGGGTGACTTGCATTATTCCTTCCCATGTGCATAACTTTACATTTCTCAGTGTTAAACCTCATCTGCCACTTATCTGCCCAAGCCTCCAATCTATCCAGATCCCTCTGTAGTAGTATACTGTCCTCTGTAGTGTATATATATATACAGTATACTGTCTTCTGTAGTATATATACAGTATACTGTCCTCTTCAGTGTTAATTACTTTACACAGTTTAGTGTCATCTGCGAAAATTGATATTTTACTATGCAAGCCTTCTACAAGATCATTAATAAATATATTGAAGAGAATAGGGCCCAATACTGACCCCTGAGGTACTCCACTAGTGACAGTGACCCAATCTGAGTATGTACCGTTAATAACCACCCTCTGTTTTCTATCCCTCAGCCAGTTACTTACCCACTTACAGACGTTTTCTCCGAGTCCGAGCATTCTCATTTTATATACTAACCTTTTATGAGGTACAGTGTCAAATGCTTTGGAGAAGTCCAGATATACGACATCCATTGATTCGCCGCTGTCAAGTCTAGTACTTACCTCCTCATAGAAACTGATTAAATTAGTTTGACATGACCGATCCCTCACGGGTTCTTTGCCATATTCTTGATTAATCAATTCAATCACTGTCCTAAATCAATATACAGAACTTTACATTGATGTACTTACATGAGAGCCTGATATTTTTCCTCCTCACTTTCTTCTTCTGATTCTTCCTCTTCCACCACCGCGCCTTCATTCTCCTCCTCAGTATTGATGACTTCCACCATCACTTCCAGTACTTCTTCTTCCTTGATGTTCTTCTCCTCTACCTTCTTGATTCTATTGTCCTCCACTTTCCCATGCTTTTTGATGTTTATCTCCTCCTCAGTCTTAATCTCTTCCTCCTTCCTGATCATAACCTTCTCTACCTCCTCGATCTTATTCTCCATATTTTTGATCTCCTCCACCTCCACGATATTAATCTCCACTTTCTTGATCTTAATCACCTCCATCTCCTCGATCTTAACTTCCTCGGCCTCTATGATCTTAATCTCCTCCGCCTCCTCAACCTTAATCTCCTCCATGACCTCCCTGATGTTTATCTGCTCCAACTCCTCCTCAGTGTTAATCTCCTGCAACTCCTCAATGTTAATCTCCTCTATCTCATCCTCCATGGTTATATCCTCCAAGATGTTAATCTTCTCATTCTCTTTCTTGATGTTACCATACTCCACCTCCTCATCGATGTTAATCTTCTCCATCTCCTTCTCCTCAATCTTAATCTCCTCCTCCTCCTTTTTCTCCTCCTTGACTTTCTTCAATCTAAAAGTAGATAAGACAGTGAGAGTCCAGGACATGCTCTATGTGCTCTATTGATATAGAAATGATGAATAGTCATGTGGAAATGAGTAATGGACAAGCCCCAATTACCAGATCTATCCTCAACTTGTACCCATACCTCAGGACCTGAGCCTATAACGAAAAAATTCTATCAATATTTATATATTATCTAAACTTCAAGACCTATCCTCAAATCTTCAGTCTTCACTTATTGGTCCTTGCATTTTATCCCTTATCTGACCATCAAAACCCTAACCTATAGCAGCGACTGAGGAACTCCCCAGCACTCAAAACCCTAAGGACCCACTTACTGTTACCGATACCCAAAAAGTACTGGGGTAATACAGAGATAATAAACACAGTGATGTCACAGTACAGAGACTCTGTATAGGTGAAAACATAATGAATAGTGGTAGGTTGTGGTGGCTCTCTAGCAAGTAGTTAAGGTATGGTGCTGCAAGCTCATATAGAGGGAATCACCCCACCCTCTTTTAAAGGCAAATGTAGTAATAGAGTAATGAGCGAGCACTCATACACTTGGCAACCAGATTGACATATGCAGAAAATATTTATTAAATCCCCATAAAATACAAGTAATAAAATTTATAAGAACAATGTAGCAATAATATACAACATTACAGTCACATATATTGTAGTAGATATGATCGACACTATATTCATATGACTCAATAGTGTCGATAAATTCAATAATATATATCACACCAAAAAACTTCAAGTATACGCTGTTATTTGGGAAGAGGGGGTATTATCTTCTAGAGCTCTATCCCAATTTGGGAAACTGAATGTCACTGAAAATGTTGTAGGTGTATTCACTGGGAGCGCAATATGTTCATAAAGTGTCCACAGGAATCCTGATAATGTGAAAAGTCTCTTATAGCATATCCTTTTAAGCTCGATATGAGCTTTGGATTGAAGAAAACCACTGAGGAAGGGAGAGTGAATCTACCCGTAACGCGTATGGTGAAACAAGTGATGTACCTGCATTGAAAAGCCTCCGATAATGCTGTATGGCCATACAGAAGAAAATCTCTACAGTAAAGGATTAACTATTCTTATTGTCGAAAGCTGCACCAAAGGAAATTGCGGAACAGAGTGGCAACTCCTGCGATCTTTGGAACTCCCGTGAAATTTAAACCAGCTTGCTGTATGGAGCGACTGAATAAGCCGGCAAATATTTAAAGCTCCATTGAAGCAATAGGGAGACAGCAGACGCTAGACGGTAAGCCAAACAACGATTTAAAGTTTTCTTCAATCCAAAGCTCATATCGAGCTTAAAAGGATATGCTATAAGAGACTTTTCACATTATCAGGATTCCTGTGGACACTTTATGAACATATTGCGCTCCCAGTGAATACACCTACAACATTTTCAGTGACATTCAGTTTCCCAAATTGGGATAGAGCTCTAGAAGATAATACCCCCTCTTCCCAAATAACAGCATATACTTGAAGTTTTTTGGTGTGATATATATTATTGAATTTATCGACACTATTGAGTCATATGAATATAGTGTCGATCATATCTACCACAATATATGTGACTCTAATGTTGTATATTATTGCTACATTGTTCTTATAAATTTTATTACTTGTATTTTATGGGGATTTAATAAATATTTTCTGCATATGTCAATCTGGTTGCCAAGTGTATGAGTGCTCGCTCATTATTCTATGAAAACATAATGAAGTTCAGACACAGGAATGATGCACACAACAGAGATGACCATGGGGCATCTATAATAACACTGAGGACGGGGCCACATTCTATTTTCCACACCACCTTCCATCCTCTATAGTCACCAATAACTGCACCTTATATCTCACTGGAAATGGGCCTTTAGTTGTTTGACCCCATAGCAACTGAAATGTCTGCAAACCCAGCAGTTATATTCCTGATCCACATAGCAAAACACAGAGTGTCCCTTCCAAATCTCCTATTTCCCTAACACAGCAGCTGGCAGCCACCACTAGGGGGAGCTCAGTGCATACGGATTTATAAAACTACAATCAAACGGCATGTGAGCTGTATACAGTGAGCTCCCCCTAGTGACCACTGCAGGAAAAAACACAACAGGAAGCAGAAAAAGCAAATGCATAGAGCAGCCCCTGTCCCATAGCAGTCACCAAGTCTCCCTCTGCGGTAGGTACACCACTGCCACCCGCATCCCTTCTACTGGGTCCATCTGTGAAGCTTCTACATGCGGTTATACTCAGGTGCTGAGAGTAATCAGACATATTGTACACTTACAGGAAAGAAGGACTTACCTGACTCTACGCAATTCACCAACCAAAGCTGTAGAAGAGGAAAAGGAAAGAGGCGGCCATTACTGAAGAGGAGGAGACATGATAGAAGAAGATGACAGACACAACAGGAGCTGAGGACACAGCAGACTTACCTCCAGCACCAACTACAACCCTCAGGGGAGTGTCAGCTCTGCAGCCCCTTATATAATGTGTGTGATGTCATATTGTGCGGGGGAGGAGCCAACAGCACAACATTCCATAACATCATAAAGAGTCCGGAGGAGGTAGCCAATCAGAATTTGCGGGGAGGAGCCAAAAGAACAATATTCTATGACATCATAAAGAGGCCGGAAGAGGCAGCCAATCAGAATGTGTGGGGAGGAGCCAACAGCACAGTATTCCGTGACATCATAAAGTGGCCGGAGGAGGCAGCCAATCAGGTGTAATCTATATTGAATGTATGTAAATTTTCCACTTTAGCCCTGTACAATGGAAGACAGTATATATATAATGTATATCTAGGCGGTATATAGACAGGACATTATAGATTATTCTACTGTATAATAGACGCTTGTTTCTGGACCTGCTGCTATTTCTCCGAAAACTTTTTTATGTTTGTCTTTTTTTTCCCAATAAACTTTATTCATTTTTCCGCAGATACAATACACTGGGGCCTATAGGCACATATCCATAGTGTCCCATAAGTGGGTCTTCCCCATGCATGATGGGAGTTATTCCCCAGCAGCGGGATATCAGTGGCGGCGCCATCCCTGCTCCATATATTATCATTGTATTGTATTGTCGCTCTCGACATTGATACAATTTTCTCCTAATTCATTATTTTGTGTCACTGACACCTGAACCAGTGATGTGTAACCTGCTGTTCTCCAGCTGATGTTTAACTACAACTCCCAGCATGCCATGGAAAATGCAGACTGTCAGCCTATGCTGGGACTTGTAGCTCCACAACAGCTGCACGTTGCAAATCTGTAATGTTAACAAAGAATTAATATACCATGAAGGCAGCAGCTATGGGGTCAGTGATGGGGCCATGGGATCCTGGATGTGGGGTGGCAGGGTGCAGTCAGGTTCTGCTCCATGTCCTGCTGCTGCTGTTGGTGGGTGGTTTCTTCAGTAGGTGGGTGAAGAAAAGTGCTCATTAGAGACTCCAGACTTTTGCTGCTGATGGAGCTGGTGCTGCTCCTGATCCCCCCCCCCTGCAGCATTCATTGCAGTGAAGCATGAGCGCAGAGGCCCCCCCTTCCCCAGTCAGACCTTCATGAGGATGGGCAATGGCGCACATAGGCAGCAGCCAATTGACTTACATAGGATGTGTCAATAGTAGTGAAGTTTATCCTTCCTCTCATCAGGTGAAAAAAAGGTCCCCATTTTTGAGCCTTTAAGTCATCCCTAAAAGCTTGCATCTGGCCTTTTGTTCAAGGTACTTGGAGGGACTCCCTGCCTCCATCTCCACTGCATACTACTGTGCCCACTGCCAGTGCCCACCACTCATATTGGGTGGCACAGTACCTTGCAGATAAAAAAGTCATTACATTTTTTCTTTGTAATATAATTGCAGTTACCTGCCAATGTTTGTCAGGCCCACAGACTGTACTGTGCCCACTGCCAGTGCCCACAACTCATATCGGGTGGCACAGTACCTTGCAGATAAAAAGTCATTTAAATTTTCTTTGTAATATAGTTGCAGTTGCCTGCCAGTGTGTGTCAGGCCCACAGACTGTACTGTGCCCACTGCCCACCTCTCATATCGGGTCGCACAGTACATTGCATGCATAGTACCACTAATTAAAAAAAATGACAGGCAGAGACAGGCCACCCCGCAGGGGCCGTCGTGGTCGTGGTGCTGTGACTTCCTTTGGCCCTAGAATAATGCCCAGTGTTCAGAGGCCACGTACCCTGAACTCGAAAAGTTCTGAGGACATAGTTGACCGGCTTACACAGGACACCCAATCTTCTACAGCTTCCACTCGGAACCTTGACGCACCATCCTCCTCCAGCTCAGCTTCGGGCACCTCTCAAGTTATCGCCCGCCTGCCGCCACCACCAACACTAGCACCACAGCCACCATAGCCGCTTCACTTGATCTGTCAGAGGAGTTATTTACACATCAGTTGGAAGAAATGAGTGATGCGCAACCATTATTGCCAGAGGATGTAGATAACAGGGATATGTCTCAGTCAGGCAGCATTACACACATGGACGTACGGTGTGATGATGATGATGATGATGATATTGTACCCGCTGCTGCTTCCTTTGCTGAGTTGTCAGATACAAGTGAAGCGGTTGATGATGACGATGTGTCCGTGGATGTCACGTAGATGCCCGCTCGAAGAGAAGAAGAACAGGGGGAAAGTTCAGATGGGGAGAGAGAGAGGAGGAGGAGACGAGTTGGAAGCAGGGGGAGGTCGTCGCAAGGAGCTAGTGGCACAGTCAGACAGCATGTATCGGCACCCGGGGTCAGCCAGACAGCACGCCAATCAACGCATGCTGTTACGCCATGGCCGTGCCAGTGAGGCGCTTGATTTGCGACAGCCCGACACGTTGGAATTCAGCACTCCTAATGTTTGACCGCCTGCTCCAACAAGAAAAAGCCGTCAACGAGTATTTGTATGACCGGGGTGCTAGGACAGACTCTGCAGAGCTGGGTATTTTTTTGCCACGTTACTGGACGCTCATGCACAATGGCTGTAGGCTCATGCGTCCTTTTGAGGAAGTGACAAACCTAGTCAGTCGCACCGAAGGCACCATCAGCGACATCATCCCATTTGTTTTCTTCCTGGAGCGTGCCCTGCGAAGAGTGCTGAATCAGGCCGTAGATGAGCGTGAAGAGGAAGAGTTGTGGTCACCATCACCACCAGAAACAGCCTTATCAGCATTGCTTGCTAGACCTGCGGCAACGCTGGAAGAGGAGTCTGAGGAAGAGGAGTCAGAGGAGGAATGTGGCTTTGAGGAGGAGGAAGACCAACCACAGCAGGCATCCCAGGGTGCTCGTTGTCACCTATCTGGTACCCGTGGTGTTGTACGTGGCTGGGGGGAAGAACAGACCTTCAATGAGATTAGTGAGGACAAGGAACGGGACATGAGTAGCTCGGCATCTAACCTTGTGCAAATGGGGAGTTTGCGGTTGTGCAAATGGACTGTTTGCGGTTGTTTGCGGTGCGTTAAACGGGGAGTTTGGTCTGTCACTGTGAAGCGGGCGTAACCCTTACACTACCTGATCGATACAACATCATACCTGATCGTATACACACACTGGATGTTTTAAAGCACGTTATTCCAAACAATTTAGGAATGTTAGGTGATTTATGCCCTTTATGGATTAAAACCCGACTCTGCGTCAACTACGTAATTTTCCATGGGAGTTTTGCCATGGATCCCCCTCCGGCATGCCACAGTCCAGGTGTTAGTCCCCTTGAAACAACTTTTCCATCACTATTGTGGCCAGAAAGAGTCCCTGTGGGTTTTAAAATTCGCCTGCCTATTAAAGCCGTTCGCGAACATTTGCGGAAATTCGCGTTCGCCGTTCGCCAAAGGAAAATTTTATGTTCGCGACATCTCTAGTCCTGACTAATATGAACTCCCAAAAATCTGAAACTTTGAACTATCTCCACGTTTCCACCATTAATACTAATGGGATGGTGTCCATTTCGTTTCTTCTTCCTAAAATCCAGAATCAGCTCCTTTGTTTTCTTGGTATTGAGTAGGAGGTTGTTGTTCTTCCTCCATCTCTCTAGGTTCTCAACCTCTTTCCTATAGGCTGTTTCATCATTGTTGGAGATCAGGCCTATCACGGTCATGTCATCTGCAAATGTTATAATGGTATTGGTATTGTGAATAGGTTTGCGGTCATTTGTGAAGAGGGAGTAAAGGAGAGGGCTCAACACATAGCCTTGCGGTACCCCAGTGTTTAGTGTTAAGGATGAAGAGAAGTGCTTGCCCATGCGTACGATTTGTGGTCTTTTTGCAAGAAAATCCAGTATCCAGTTGCACAGGTGTGAGCTGAGACCCAAGTTGTTCAGTTTTGTTGCCAACTTGTTGGGGGGGATGTGCAGCGTCCCACTAGCTTATGTGGGAACTGCAAAAGCTTGTTGTTGTTGTTAGCTGTAATATCATGCTGTCTTGTATTATCATGTGAAATCCCTATTTTACAAGGCTGTCAGGTGCACCACATACATCTCACCAAAAGATGGGGTAGCACCACAGTTAATATAGGACAGGTCAGGCCAAGTTAGGGAGTTGGGAAGATGTAGTGGTTGAGTACAGGAGTGTGGAGGAGGTAGGAGAGGGCTCCTCTCCTCTCAGCTCTCTCTTGGGCTCCAAAGCCCAGAGAAGCCATCGTGGATCTCAGTGTCAAGCCAGGAAGACAGGCAGAGGAAAGTCTACATTCTACCATTCACTCTTCAGGAGTAGCAAGTGAATTCTGGTCAAGTTTATTGTTGGATAAAGACAAAGGAAGGACAAAGCCAATTATTCTAGGCTCTAGGCGCCTTTGTATCTAGGTGAAGGACTTCTTAGCTTCTGGCAGCCTCACCGTTATTCTAAGGACAGATAAGATTTCTGTTGAATCACTTGTGAGTAGAAGATTAAGACTTGAACTACCTCGAAGTAAGGCAAAGAGCTGAATATCAGTGAGTACATAACTAACTACCCTAGCCTGACACATTACTACCAGCACAGCCTGTTACTGGGATTCATCACATCTAACTTGCATGTGTATCAGAGACTGTCTTATTGCTGGATGTAAACTGTTATCAAGAACCTGGTTATAGTAAAGTTCCCAGTTGGATTTAAACCTGCCTCATTCGTCTAACTTCATACTACGACCACTCTCAACATTTTGCACCATCAAGGTGCTGGCGTCACGACACTACCTAAGTCAGGGGCCCAGCCGCACAAGCACTCAGAAACCCAATCACCATCAAGGGCACCTCGATCTCCACCTGGCCGGTGTCCCATGTAGTAGAGTGTGCCCCGGAGAATACAGTGCTGCTCTCCCCTTCACTGCACTGCTGGCCCAGGGAGGCGTCTACTAAACCGCGAGTAACCGATGAACTGTTTGTATGCTTTGGCCCACCGTGAACCTCACGTGTTCTACCCCTGCGGACTGGCACGTTGCAGATGGTGTTAAAGATGGAGCTGTAATCAATGAACAGCATCCGCACATCGCTGTCTCTCTGCCCCAGGTGTGAAGGGCAAGTGAAACAGCATCCTCAGTTGACTTATGTGCTCTGTAAGCAGACTGGTAGTGGTCCATGGAGGTGCAGATCTTGCTCTTCGTGTGCCTGAGGACAAGTTGTTCAAAGCACTTCATAACAATAGGAGTGAGAGCCACCGGGCGATAATCACTTAAAGAGGACCTTTCACCTGAAAATTAAAGTTAAACTAAAGATATAGCCTTACTTACATGCCCCCGGTATTGCTTATTCAGTCATTAATTTTTCAATCAGTGCCCCCGTTTGTCCACGCTGCCCCCTCACGAATCTCGCGAGAACTGGAGCGTCTTCTCTCTGGCTAAGAGCGGAGCGCGCTGATTGGATGCCCTCCATGCCAGGGAGAAGAATGACACGCCCGGGAGAACTTTTGAAGGCCCGCCCAGTTGAGCCGAATGGCTCATTAGCATACAAGGTGGCAAATATTCCGGGGGGCAGCGCGGACAAACGGGGGCACTGATTGAAAAATGAATGACTGAATAAGCAATACCGGGGGCATGTAAGTAAGGCTATATCTTTAGTTTAACTTTCATTTTCAGGTGAAAGGTCCTCTTTAAGGTCTTCACCCCGGCCTGTTTTGGAATTGGGACAATTGTGGAGGGTTTCATGCAAGTGGGGACAATGGCCTGGTCTAGTGAGCTGTTAAATATACTGGTAAACACGGTTTTCAGCAGTTTAGCACAATTCTTTAGGACTTTTCCAGGAACTTCATCAGGGCCAGCTGCTCTCAGCATCAGGGAACATGATGGAGCCCCTTGCTGGGCTAATTTGATGATAGGCAGCTCATTGTCTTTGTCAAATCGTGCAAAAAAATGATTTAGGTGATCAAGAGAGAAAGAATTTCCAGTGTTGATAGAACAGGTGTTGCTCTTATAATTGGTAATGTACTTGATACCCTGCCACATGCGTGGGGAATCAGAGTATGGTGCAGAGTATGTCTGTATAAACTAAAGACTGCAAATCCTGAGAGTAACACCTTGTATGATGGCAGGCTGCATTTACTGAGCGTAGAGCTGGCTGGGGTGGTGAGGGAGATGGACTGTGTCCTGCAGAAGATGGGGCCCCTGGCACAGTCCTATAAGAACCACGAACGGTTTGCCACATATAGGCAGAGCATTGATCCTATAATAATATCCCAGATGACCCCCAGCAGAGGACATGGCCTGCTGGCTGCAAGCTTCTCCTTCCAAGAGGGTGATACACGCAGAGGGAAGCAAGCACAACAACCCGCACCACAAGTCTCAGCAGAAACTGTGCAAGATCAGCCACAGAGACCTACACCACAAGTCCCGGCAGGCACTGTACACTAGCAGTCACAGAGACTTGCAACAGGAGTCCCAGCAGGCTCTGTGCAACAACAAGCACCACAAGTCTCAGCAGAAACTGTGCAACAGCAGCCTCAGAGTTCTGCAGCTATCCCTGAGCAGCAGTATGAAGCCCAAGAACTAGCAGATGCACCAGAAGTCCCAGCAGGCACTGCACAGCAGCAGGACAGTGGACATTCATCCAGGTGTTAGGGTGATGTGGTGACAGAGTAGAGCTCTATTGCTGGAGAACAGACTGGGACTGATGGCGGACATGGACCTGCTAGGTCAGAGGCGGGAGGGGACATACAGTCTGTGTGGGAATTATCTGATGGTGACATAGAGGTGGACGGGGTGGGAGAAGCCGTGCAGAGTAATGTGCAGGATTTTCCCCCTTTACCTACAACCACACAAGGTAGTACAGATCCCTCTAGAGCTGATACTCCCCCTGTAGATCAGGCCCGTGAGACTCGCCAGGACCCCCCAGAAATGCCTGGAGCTGCGGCACTCCATAATTCGCCTCCAGTGCAAGCTATACAGGCCAGGCCTTTAAAAGAAGAAGCGTGGTGAGGTTCAAACACTGAGGCGCCAAAGAAGACCTCCCTGATTGGAGGTTTGTGGTGAGGGAACTTCTGTGTCGCCAGATGGGGTTCGTGCCAGCTGACATCTTGGCAGTGATAAACCTACCAGATAGACAGGGTTATGATGTCAGCTTTAACCCCTTAGGGACACAGCCTTATTTCACCTTAAGGACCAGGCCATTTTTTTGTAAATCTGACCAGTGTCACTTTAAGTGCTGATAACTTTAAAGCGCTTTGACTTATCCAGGCCATTCTGAGATTATTTTTTCGTCACATATTGTACTTCATGACACTGGCAAAATGAAGTAAAAAAAATTCATTTTTATTTATAAAAAAATAGCAAATTTACCAATTTATTTTAAAAAAAAATAGCAAATTTCCAAGTTTCCATTTCTCTACTTCTATAATACATAGTAATACCTACAAAAATAGTTATTACTTTACATTCCCCATATATCTACTTCATGTTTGGATCAATTTGGGAATAGTATTTTATTTTTGGGGGATGTTACAAGGCTTAGAAGTTTAGAAGCAAATCTTGAAATTTTTCAGAAATTTTCAAAAACCCACTTTTTAGGGACCAGTTCAGGTCTGAAGTCACTTTGTGAGGCTTACATAATAGAAACCACCCAAAAATGACCCCATTCTCGAAACTACACCCCTCAAGGTATTCAAAAATGATTTTACAAACGTCGTTAACCCTTTAGGTCTTCCACAAGAGTTAATGGCAAATGGTGATAAAATTTCAGAATTTAGATTTTTTGGCAAATTTTCCATTTTAATCAATTTTTTCCAGTAACAAAGCAAGGGTTAACAGCCAAACAAAATGCTATATTTATTGCCCCGATTCTGTGGTTTGCAGAAACACCCCATATGTGGCCATAAACTACTGTACGGGCACACGGCAGGGTGTAGAGGGAAAGGTGAGCCGTATGGTTTTTAGAAGGCAGATTTTGCTGAACTGGTTTTTTTGACACCATGTCCCATTTGAAGCCCCCCTGATGCACCCCTAGAGTATAAACTCCAAAAAAAGGGACCCATCTAAGAAACTACACCCCTCAAGGTATTCCAAACTGATTTTACAAACTTTCTTAACCCTTTAGGTGTTGCACAAGAGTTATTGGCAAATGGAGATAAAATTTGAGAATTTCAATTTTTGGCAAATTCTCCATTTTATTCCATTTTTTCCAGTAACAAAGCAAGGGTTAACAGCCAAACAAAATGCTATATTTATTGCCCCGATTCTTTAGTTTTCAGAAACACCCCATATGTGGCCGTAAACTACTGTACGGGCACACAGCAGGGCGTAGAGGGAAAGGTGCGCCGTATGGTTTTTGGAAGGCAGATTTTGCTGGACTGGTTTCTTTGACACCATGTCCCATTTGAAGACCCCCTGATGCACCCCTACAGTAGAAACTCCATAAAAGTGACCCCATCTAAGAAACGACACCCCTCAAGGTATTCAAAACTGATTTTACAAACTTTGTTAACTCTTTAGGTGTTCCACAAGATTTAATGGAAAATAGAGATACAAGTTCAAAATTTCACTTTTTTGGCAGATTTTCCATTTTAATAATTTTTTTCAGTTCCAAAACAATGGTTAGCAGCCAAACAAAACTCAATATTTATGGCTCTGATTCTGTAGTTTATAGAAACACCCCATATGTGATTGTAAACCGCTGTACGGGCACACGGCAGGGTGCAGAAGGAAAAGAATGCCATACGGTTTTGGAAGGCAGATTTTGCTGGACCGTTTTTTTTTGACACAATGTCCCATTTGAAGCCCCCCTGATGCACCCCTAGAGTAGAAACTCCCAAAAATTGACCCCATTTTATAAACTATGGGATAGGATGGCAGTATTGTTGGTACTAGTTTAGGGTACATATGATTTTTGGTTGCTCTATATTAAACTTTTTGTGAGGCAAGGTAACAAGAAATAGCTGTTTTGGCACCGTTTTTTTTTTTTTGTTATTTTCAACATTCATCTGACAGGTTAGATCATGTAATATTTTTATAGAGCAGGTTGTCATGGACGCGGCGATACCTAATATGTATACAATTTTTTTTAGTTATGTAAGTTTTACACAATGATTTCATTTTTGAAACAAAAAAAATCATGTTTTAGTGTCTCCATAGTCTAGTTTTTTACGGTGTTCACCTGAGGGGTTAGATCATGTAATATTTTTATAGAGCAGGTTGTCACGGACGCGGCGATACCTAATATGTATACTATTTTTTTATTTATGTAAGTTTTACACAATGATTTCATTTTTGAAACAAAAAAAATCATGTTTTAGTGTCTCCATAGTCTGAGAGCCATAGTTTTTTCAGTTTTTGGGCAAATATCTTGGGTAGGGTACAATTTTTGCGGGATGAGATGATGGTTTGATTGGCACTATTTTGGGGTGCGTATGACTTTTTGATCGCTTGCTATTACACTTTTTGTGAAGTAAGGTGACAAAAAATAGCAATGTTTTTTTACAACGTTTTATTTTTATTTTCTTACGGTATTCACCTGAGGGATTAGGTCATGTGATATTTTTATAGAGCAGGTTATTACGGACGCGGCGATACCTAATATGTATACTTTTTTTTATTTATGTAAGTTTTACACAATTATTTCATTTTTGAAACAAAAAAATCTAGTTTTAGTGTCTCCATATTCTGAGACCCTACCTAAGCGATTATCTTAGGTAGGGTCTCATTTTTTGCGGGATTAGGTGACGGTTTGATTGGTACTATTTTGGCGTACATAAAACTTTTTTGATCACTTTTATTACCTTTTTTGGGAAGTAAGGTGGGCAAAATTTCAATTTCATCATAGTTTTTTATTTTTTATTTTTATGGTCGTTACGGACGCGGTGATATCAAACATGTGTAGGGAATTTTATTTTTTTCATTTGTAATCAGTGATAAATGTGTTTTTTTATTTTTACTTTTTTAAACTTTTTTTTAACTTTTTTTTTACCCAGACCCACTTGGTTCTTGAAGATCCAGTGGGTCTGATGTCTGTGTAATACAGTACAGTACACTATATAGTGTATTGTACTGTATTTTACTTACACTTTGTCTGAACATATCTAGCACAGATCTGTTCAGCACCATGGACAGCAGGATGCCTGAGAAGGAGTCCTGTTGCCATGGGAACCTTCCCCGTCTGCCACAACTGAGCTGGGGGGGCTGTCTGGGGGCTCCCTCCCTCTGTGACCCCATCCTGTCTGGGGACTGCAAAGGCACAGCAGCCCCCCGATGGGAGAGGGAGGGAGCTCCCTGACTGTTAACCTTTTCCATACCGCGGTCCGTTCGTATCACAGATGTCAGACGTTTATACCAGAGTGTCAGCAATGTGCTGACACTCTGGTATACCCACTGGACACCAATGATTATTCAAGAGGAGGCGGGCGGGGGATCGCGATCCCGCCTGCCGCACCTCCCGCCTCCCGCACCGCCTGCAACCCCCCCCCCCCGGCAGCTCCCGCCGACATAAAATCATTCAGGGGTGCAGGGGGGGACCGCGGGGATCAGAAACTGCAGAAAGCGCAGCAAACCGCAGGTCTGAATTGACCTGCGGTTTGCTGCGATCGCCGACATAGGGGGGTCACCCCCCCCGCGCATTTAGCCTGGGTGCCTGCTCAATGATTTGAGCAGGCACCTTGTTCCGATCACCGCCCGCCGCACGGCTGTGATCGGAACAACACATGACGTACCGGTACGTCAGGTGTCCTGAAGAGGTTAAGCTCATGTCTAATCTGGATAGGTTCTGGGCTAATTTCCCCAGGTTTTGGGACACCAAAGGTTAATAACTGAAATAAAGTGACCTAAATGGGAGGAAATGCTCAAAAACCCCAAACACTGTAGCGTGTTTATAACCGGGGGAGCAATTCCTCTGCATGTGAGGGATTAGCCAGTGTTGTCAGTTGCATATCATTGTGGTGCACCTTTCACAGTGATTTATGTATTTTTATATTCTCATCCACACATTATCCCATCTTGTGTAGGATGCCATTGTGGTGCATATGGTCCGCTGCCGACATCCTCCATTGTATGCATTTTTACTGGGGATCACAAGTGGAAGAATTGCTCCCCCGGTTATAAACACGCCACAGTGTTTGGGGTTTTTGAGCATTTCCTCCCATTTAGGCCACTTTATTTCAGTTATTTTTCTTAATATGTTTAGAATGTGCCCTTGGGTACTGCTGGTAGCATTCTGTTGCACCTGGTCGCCTGTGTCACATGACCTGTTATAGGTGGGGCTCGCAGCCTTATCATCTCTCCCACTACCTGAGTGATTTCACTATGGAGGTATGTGGGAGCTTGGCTGTAAGTTGTATATTAGCTCCTCTCAGTCCGTGTTCACACACCGTAGGTGGTTTAGTGGTAGGAACCCACGCTGAGATACCTTGACGGTGGTGCAAAAGGGCTCCGATGTGTTCCTGACTGGAATACATTGGCTAAAGTCTCAGTTCTTAACATCATCTTGCGGGATTAGCCAGAGTTGTCAGTTGCATATCATTGTGGTGCACCTTTCGCAGGGATTTACATAGAAGGTTGGAGTAAATTATTTTTTCCAATCTTCTCCAAACCGGACACAGTTACAGTTAACATCATATACTTATAATGAGGCCGTCCCTCCCCAGGATATTGTGGTGTGGCTCCGGAGACACTGCGATCTTATGTCTGACCTGACTAAGAACTGGGATGATGACGGTATCTGGACGCCAAGGGTGGAAGGTCCTGGAAAGACTGCACCAACACAATAATATCACAGGGCATCTACCCAACTCTTTCTACATTGGGAGAGAGAAAGGCGTCTGCTTCTACCCTAGTCAACCCAGAAAGTGCTTCCGATGTGGTAAGGACGATCATCTGGCCAGTGCCTGCACTGTGGTGAAGTGCAATCTATGTGGTGAGGTCAGCCATACAAGTGCAAGCTGTCAGACCATCAGATGTAATCTGTGTGGAAATATGGGCCACCCTCACAGAGATTGCCCAGATGCATGGCACAACATCTGTAAAGAGCTCCCTGATGAGGAACTGGTGGAAGGGGCAGAGGCTGTAGAGGAGGAGGCCTTGATGTCAGGGACAATACTGACGAGGCAAGAAGTCCAGCAGAGGTCAGATAGTGTAGAGACAGAATATCAGGGCTTCAGGTTAACATGAAGCTCTAGAGTTCCGTGGTTAAAGTTCTTGCCTCTAATGTAAAAGGTTGTGAGTTCAAATCCTGGCAGAAACATTTCAGAAATAGATGCTAAATTAAATTTAGACATTTTTTTTTGTGATTGTAAAAAAATGTATGGCACAAAATAAATAAATATATACACTGCTCAAAAAAATAAAGGGAACACTTAAACAACACAATGTAACTCCAAGTCAATCACACGTCTGTGAAATCAAACTGTCCACTTAGGAAGCAACACTGAGTGACAATCAATTTCACATGCTGTTGTGCAAATGGGATAGACGACAGGTGGAAATTATAGGCAATTAGCAAGACACCCCCAATAAAGGAATGGTTCTGCAGGTGGTGACCACAGACCACTTCTCGCTTCCTGGCTGATGTTTTGGTCACTTTTGAATGCTGGCGGTGCTTTCACTCTAGTGGTAGCATGAGACGGAGTCTACAACCCACACAAGTGGCTCAGGTAGTGCAGCTTATCCAGGATGGCACATCAATGCGAGCTGTGGCAAGAAGGTTTGCTGTGTCTGTCAGCGTAGTGTCCAGAGCATGGAGGCGCTACCAGGAGACAGGCCAGTACATCAGGAGACGTGGAGGAGGCCATAGGAGGGCAACAACCCAGCAGCAGGACCGCTACCTCCGCCTTTGTGCAAGGAGGAATAGGAGGAGCACTGCCAGAGCCCCTCCAGCAGGCCACAAATGTGCATGTGTCTGCTCAAACGGTCAGAAACAGACTCCATGAGGGTGATATGAGGGCCCAACACCGTGCAGGACGTTTGGCATTTGCCAGAGAGCACCAAGATTGGCAAATTCGCCACTGGCACCCTGTGCTCTTCACAGATGAAAGCAGGTTCACACTGAGCACATGTGACAGACGTGACAGAGTCTTGAGACTCCGTGGAGAACGTTCTGCTGCCTGCAACATCTTCCAGCATGACCGGTTTGGCATTTGGTCAGTAATGGTGTGGGGTGGCATTTCTTTGGTGGGCCGCACAGCCCTCCATGTGCTCGCCAGAGGTAGCCTGACTGCCATTAGGTACCGAGATGAGATCCTCAGACCCCTTGTAAGACCATATGCTGGTGCGGTTGGCCCTGGGTTCCTCCTAATGCAAGACAATGCTAGACCTCATGTGGCTGGAGTGTGTCAGCAGTTCCTGCAAGACGAAGGCATTGATGCTATGGACTGGCCCGCCCGTTCCCCAGACCTGAATCCAATTGAGCACATCTGGGACATCATGTCTCGCTCTATCCACCAACGTCACGTTGCACCACAGACTGTGCAGGAGTTGGCAGATGCTTTAGTCCAGGTCTGGGAGGAGATCCCCCAGGAGACCGTCCGCCACCTCATTAGGAGCATGCACAGGCGTTGTAGGGAGGTCATACAGGCACGTGGAGGCCACACACACTACTGAGCCTCATTTTGACTTGTTTTAAGGACATTACATCAATGTTGGATCAGCCTGTAGTGTGTTTTTTCCACTTTAATTTTGAGTGTGACTCCAAATCCAGACCTCCATGGGTTGAAAAATTTGATTTCCATTTTTTTATTTTTGTGTGATTTTGTTGTCAGCACATTCAACTATGTAAAGAACAAAGTATTTCAGAAGAATATTTAATTAATACAGATCTAGGATGTGTTATTTTTGTGTTCCCTTTATTTTTTTGAGCAGTGTATATATATATATATTAATACTTCTGATATATATGAATGCATAATATGTGGCAAACTACTACTGAGGTTTTTAGCCATAATATACTGTATTTAAAGCAGGTTTGTAGTAACTGCAGGTTATTATGAAGCTCTATAGCTCAGTGGTTAAGGTTCTTGACTTTAATGTACATAGTTGTGAGTTCAAATCCTAACAGAATAATTTCAAAAATAGAGGCTAAATAAAACTTAAATACACATGCCAACCTTTTTAATTTGTGCAACCAGTACCTTTTGTTGGGAAAGGTGGCAACCCTAACAGAACCCCGCTCCCCTATAAAAAAAAAATGCCACAAAGGGGCCCACTAAGATTTATCGCCCAAGGGCCCACATGAACCTGGAGCCTGCCCTGGCTTTTAGGTGAGGCAGAAAGAGATTCGAGGTCTGGTCCTTCTTTCTAGTCACTGGCTGTGGAGCCTTATGCCGGGGTGGCTGTCATGTTCACCACCAATAATGTGACAGTACATCGGTTAACAGAGGTGGCTATGGAAAGATGTTCTAGAAGTCACTATTCATGGTAGAAGGCTCGGGCTCATTAATATCTATGGCCCACAGTCAGTGGCAGAAAGAATCGAGTTGTTCAGTGAGGTTAAGCAATATCTCTTTACCTCAGTTCCTGTGGCAATGGCTGGAGATTTTAATGTTGCTAGAACATCGGGTGACAGATCCTCTGGCCAAACAGTGACCAGGGACTCCAAGGTCTTAAATAACATGATCTTGCAGGCAGGCCTCACTGATGTCTTCACCCAGGGAGGCAGGAAGCCTAACTTCACCTACTCTTGTGCCCAAACAGAAAAAGTAGGATAGATTTGGCTTTTGTTAGTCCGGCAGACACTCCGAAGTGAGTAGTCCATTATTTAGATCATCTAGCCTTCTTTTTCTGCTTGGGATCCATGAAGCGACCTGATATTGGTAGGGGGTTATAGAGACTTAACTCCAGTCTTCTGGACGATCCTTATGTCCAGGATTCTGTCCTCTCTCTTTTTCGGCATCAACTACAGAGAGTAGACTTTTACGAAAAAAATGGCTGACTAGTGGGAGGACATCAAGGAGGAGATCAGATACCTCTTAAGGAGACTGTCATTTAAAAAAGGGAGGAGTAGGTATAGCAAGTATCTCAAGCTGCGAAAAGTATTGGAGTCACTGTATTCAGCGGGTGGGGATGAAAAACAAAAGATCAACCCACTGAAATCTAAAATAAGTCAGTACCAGTACAGCAAGTATGCCTCCCTGGTTCTTGAAGGAGATTATGAGTCCTTAGGGTCACCTGATCCTTTTGAGAACTGCCTGGAGCATGTGGCAAAAAAAAAGTGGTCAGAGGTCTCACTGACTCCCAGGGTATTTAGCAGGAATCTTGGGAGGGTATCCTGGGGGTAGTGAGATCTTACTATGCTGACCTGTTTCAGATGAAGGTTTTGGATAAAGTGAAGGTGGCTCAATTCTTGGAGGCAACTCTAGGCCTAATACTATCGATTTGGACTTTTCTCCTTTAACAGCAGAATTGAAGGTGGAGGAGGTTAAAGTGGCCATTGATCAGTTACATCTGAAGAAGGCACCAGGTCCAGATGGTATAACAGCAGAATTTTATAAGAAGTTCAGACAGCACTTAGCTCCAATCCTTGTGGACATGTACAAAAATTTTCTAGAAAACCACCAAAATCGCTAATTTTGCTGTCTAAAGGTAAGGAGCCTAGTGACATCAAGAACTGGAGGCTAATTGCCCTCTTGAATGTTGACAGGAAGATTCTGGCAAAAATCCTGTTCTCTAGTCTGCTTGTCCCGGGCACTGTTGGCAGGCTGTCAGTTCGGCACAGTAAAAGGACGGAACATCTCTAGAGCAGTCATCTTGATAAGGAAGATGTTTGAGAGATGTAAAGCTCTGAGGTGTGGGAAATATGTTGTTGGTCTTGACCAGGCAAAAGCCTTCGACAGAGTAGACAATGAGTATCTATGGGCCACCTTGTCAAAGTATGGTATTCCGGGACAATTTATTGATTGGCTAAAAACCTTGTAAAGAGAGGCGGAGAGCTTTCCTCTGATCAATGGTTGGCAGGATGACACGTTCAGAGTTGAGGCAGGGGTCAGACAGGGTTGCTCGTTGAGTCCACTGCTGTATGTGTTTGCCTTAGACCCATTTCTGAGGTCACTGCAGGAGTGTGATTTTCGGGGGGGTGGGGGGGGGTGCCGGTCCCCTACTGCTTGCCTCTGAGTGTTGTTACCTACGCGGATGATGTGACTGTGGTGATATCTGAGCTTTGTGAGGTGCAGATGTTGTCTGTAGCCATCAGAAGCTACTCGGAGGCCTCAGGGTCTCTGGTCAATCTTGAGAAGGGTCAAGCTTCCTGGACACTGAATTCTGATCATGACTGATCTGCCACAATTTGCGAAAGCCTCCACCTATATTAAAATCCTTGGAGCTAAATTTGGGAAGGAAGATAATGCCAGGCTAAATTGAGAAGAAAGATTGGAAGCCGGAAATGCAAAGGTTCAGCGATGGATGAACTGGAGGCTGACCTATAGAGAAAGAGTTGAAATGTTGAAGACTTACCTGGTCCCTGTCTTCTTATATGTCTCTGTTGTCTTTAATTTGCCAGAATCTTTCTCCGCTAGGCTCTTTAGCCTGTTCTTCTAGCTTCTTTGGGGGAACATGTTGAACCCAGTTAAAGGAGGGAGAATCTTGGGTACGAGGTAGCAGTCTCAATAGGGGGAGATCGACTCGTGACTACCTCCCCCAGTACCTGGACTATGGTCTTGGATGCTTGAAGAAGTGGGGTATAGAGAAGTCTTACAGTCAGAATAAGACCAGGAAAGAGCTGTACTTCAGGGTTTGTAAGATCTGTTTACAGCCCACACTGAAAGACTTTACAGCCACCAACTTACAGAACAGTCTGATGTTTTCTTAACGCGGTTAGGCTCCCTCCAAAAAAAATTCTTGGCTGCTTGACAGCCAATATTGCTTCGCTGTCCTTGCATAGGAAGATTTTTGTTAAAGAAAATTTAAAATTTTTGGGCGTGTCAGATCGCATGTGTCTCTTGGGTTGTCAGCAGTAGTAGGCAATGGCACATTTTATATCAGAGTGCTGGGGAGGAAGAAAAATATGGCAGGTAGTATCCCATAAACTAAAAATACTAGAGATGGGACGGGGGATTCGTCGAATCCACGAATCCCTCGAATCTTGCTGGATTCGTGGGATTCGTGGACTCGAATCCCGACGTAATTTGCCTGAAACTAATCCGACGAATCCGGTGGGAGGGACTGGGAGGCGGAGCTGTCGGCCGGTGCGTTCACTGTGCTCCGGCCCCTCCGCTCCAGTAGTTATAAAATGTGTAATTCTGATTAATAATCATGCTGCCCCTCTGTCTGTAGTATAACATTCAATGAATCTTACTTACAGGGCTACTGCTATCGTAATGCAGGCCGGCCGGGCAGACGAGCGGCAGCGTCACTGACTGACGTCACCTGCTTGCGCCGCCTGCTTTATGAATGAAGCAGGCGGCGCAAGAAGGTGACGTCAGTCAGTGACGCTACCGCTCGTCTGCCCGGCCGGCCTGCATTACGATAGCAGTAGCCCTGTAAGTAAGATTCATTGAATGTTATACTACAGACAGAGGGGGCAGCATGATTATTAATCAGAATTACACATTTTTTAACTACTGGAGCGGCAATGGGGGGGTCTGTGGATGACACTGTTAAGGGGTGGGGGGTGGGTCTGTGGATAGCACTGTTATAGGGTGGGGGGGGTCTGTGGATGGCACTGTTATAGGGTGGGGGGGGTCTGTGGATGGCACTGTTAAGGGGTGGGGGGTGGGTCTGTGGATGGCACTGTTATAGGGTGGGGGGGTCTGTGGATTGCACTGTTATGGGGTGGGGGGGGTCTGTGGATGGCACTGTTATAGGGTGGGGGGGGTCTGTGGATGGCACTGTTATAGGGTGGGGGGTCTGTGGATGGCACTGTTATAGGGTGGGGGGGTCTGTGGATGGCACTGTTATAGGGTGGGGGGGTCTGTGGATGGCACTGTTATAGGGTGGGGGGGTCTGTGGATGGCACTGTTATAGGGTGGGGGGGGGGCTGTGGATGGCACTGTTATAGGGTCGGGGGGGGGGGTCTGTGGATGGCACTGTTATAGGGTGGGGGGGGGTCTGTGAATGGCACTGTTATAGGGTGGGGGGGGGTCTGTGGATGGCACTGTTATAGGGTGGGGGGGGGTCTGTGGATGGCACTGTTATAGGGTGGGGGGGTCTGTGGATGGCACTGTTATAGGATTGGGGGGTCTGTGGATGGCACTGTTATAGGATGGGGGGGTCTGTGGATGGCACTGTTATGGGGTGGGGGGGGGTCTGTGGATGGCACTGTTATGGGGTGGGGGGTCTGTGGATGGCACTGTTATGGGGTGGGGGGGTCTGTGGATGGCACTGTTATAGGATGGGGGGATCTGTGAATACCAGGGGGAGAGGTGAGAGGCACTATGATACTACTGGCACATTGGGGGGAGGCACTATGATACGGGCACATTATGGGGGGAGATGGCACTATGATGCGGGCACATTATGGGGGGAGGTGGCACTATGATACGGGCACATTGGGGGGGAGATGGCACTATGATACCGGCACATGGGGGAGGAGAGAGGCACTCCGCACTTGATACTGGCACATGATTAGGGGGGCATCTATGGGGACACTTACTGGCACATTATTGGGTGGCACTGTGGGGCCACTTCTTATTGGCACATTATTGGGGGGCACTATGGGGGCATCTACTGAGGCCACAAAGAAGGGGTATTTTATATGGGGGGGCTCTGTGTGGTACTAGTATTATCAGGGGTATTATCTGTTTCTGCAGTATAGTATTGGGAAGCACAGCGGCACAGTATTGGGGGTGTTAGGATGATTTGTCCAGAAGATGGGAGGATGATGGAAAAGTAGTAAACTAAGATTTTTTTTTTGTCAAGCTGCAGAGACGAAAAATGGCTGAAAAATGGTGGTCTGGTCTGAAGGTCTGAAAGGAGAAGATGAGGAAAGAGAACATCTACAAGAGACGTCACTGGATGTAAGAGGTATGTGGCTGTATTACCCTGTATGTTCTGTAGTGATAGGAGCAGGGGTCATCGCGGTCATAGAGGGTGCGACCGTGACTGGGAGGTGGAGGTTCAGACAAACTGACGCGGTCTGACTTTGTTTCTTACACCGTTCACACAATTATGTACAGGATTCGTAGGATTCGAGATTCGAAAGATTCGATATATTCGAGAACCTTTTCGGATTCGGATTCGAAAAAAATTGGATTCGTCCCACCTCTAAAAAAAACCAATACCCAGATATCATCTACGGGGTACCATCTAATGTAGGTGACATTGACTGGGGGACCATGTATCTGATCATTACCATCATCAAGTACTATCACTGGAATACCAGAACCAGAGTGTCCATCAGTAACGAGACATTCCAGCACACAAAAGCAGTGAACCTCATTATGTCAGAGCTGAGGTGGATCAAATCCCTGGAAATTAGGAAAAATAATAACCACGTGACATTGTGGAGGAATGTGTATTGTGACACAGTGAGAGGTTTTGTCTGGGAAAACAGGTATTTTCCTCCCAGCATGTGCTGCTGGGCTGATTTACAACCAGGTGAGGTCAAATACCGGACCGTTTTTTAAGTGCCGGTCCAGGTTTTGGCAGCACCTGGCTGTCCTTAAATAGGCAGCTGGGCTCAGAAGCCAGGTCTCTGTGTTGGGATCTGGGAGCCTTGTGTCTGGATAAAGGCTTGCTACCTGTTTGGCGTGAAAACAGGTTGGTGCTGCTATGGTCAAGGACTCTTTGAGGCAGAATTGCCGCATGGTGTGAATTACCACCAACACCGCAAGGTGACTTTTTGTTTGATTATGACTGCTTGTTTTGTCACTTGCCTAAAGTGTGAATAAAACACTGAACTGTTTGATCCAAAGAACTTGCTGTTGCCTCTATACTGCGCCCGCTAATCCTGTCTACCAGAGTGAAACCCCACAATTGGTGGAGGATGCGGGCATGAGCAGTGAGGCTGGCGTGAACGCAGATTTTTTTTGGTTTCTGCATTTCTCAGGCACGGTTGCATGTCGTCCATCAAACCAGCTGTATTACAACCAGTGCCCCATGACAAAATGGAGGCTGTTGTGAAGGCCCTCATGGAGGCTAACCTGCAGCAGCGAGAGACAAACCTGCAGCAACGTAAGGCTAATAAGCAGCAGCAGGAGACTAACCAGTTGCTGCTACAACATGTGATGGCTTTGCAGACAGCAGGAGCAACCCTGAGCGTCCACGATGCCCGGAAATCAGTCCGTGCCGCGATTCCTAAGATGACCCCCGCAGACGAAATCGAAACCAACCTGGCGATGTATGAGAAAGTGGCCATCAGTGAAAAGCTACACCTTGACCAGTGGGCTGAGGTCGTCGCTCCGGTCCTGGCATCCGATTCCCAGCGGGTGTATTTCGACTTGCCGAACGATCAAGCAGCCGACTACCAGAAAGTCAAGGGTGAGATTCTGGCAACACGGGGTGAATGTGTTGGTCCGGGCCAAGCGGATGCATCAGTGGGGGTTTAACCCGGCTGAGCCTGCAAGACCCCAGTATGCTATGCTGGATCGTATGTTAGCCGATATGTTCTGGAGGGCTTTGCCATACCCTCTCCAGCACTGGATCGGTCAGGTGTCTCCTGGAAATCCCTTTAGATAGTGGACCTGGTGGAACGCTATGAAGCTACCAGGAATCTAAAGGAGGGTTCTGTCGGGAGGGGGGTCGGCAAACCCCGCAAATCTCCACCCCAGGCCCAGGGATTTGAGCCAATAAAACCCGCCCAGGATGTACCCACGGCAGACCTGGCTCCAATAGACTGCTGGCGGTGAGGGGCCTGGCCATGTAAGGGCTGACTGTCCCTATCGAGTTGAGCCCATGGACACTAACTATGGCTACCGTCAGTCGCTATATGCCAGGAGGCTGTGTGCAATGGGTGCCCCAGGGTCTCTAGTCTCTTGTCCATCGTTTTCGATGAGGACCTTCACATCTGATAGATAGATCTTCAGCCATTAGCGATATATCCTTAGATGGCTAATAAGGTCTATGTTAGCATTAAATATTTTGTTACATACTGAACAGAGAAATATGGATGTTTTTGTTTCAGCATTTGCAGCTTTATGTTTACAAAGTGTACGCTTCTCCTGTGCTAGGATTGTCCTTCTGGATTCGTATGTCTGGCAACCCTGATAGATCAGGTAACGCCATGTATAACCATCATGCGCCAGAGATTCCCACGAGGTGATGTTGATATCCAGGGACTTGAGAGAGGCTTTCAGTGTATCTTTGTATCTTTCCCAGTGAACTGTTCTGAAAGGCATCTGACAGCAAGGCTGAAAACATTATGCTGAATAGGGTTGGAGCACACACCCTTGTTTCACGCCATTTGTGACAGGGAAGGCCTCTGAAGATTCACCATTGCTCAGAACCCGAGCCGCCATACCATCATGGAATTTCTGTACCATCTGGATGAATCTGTCTGGGCATCCAAACTTCGACATAATGCGCCATAAGCCTTAACGACTAACTGTGTCAAAAGCCTTGGTAAGATCTATAAAGGTGGTGTATAGTTCACGATTTTGCTCCTGACATTTCTCCTGAAGCTGTCGAGCTGCAAATATCATGTCCACCGTGCCACGCTCTTTGCGAAAACCACACTGTGTCTCAGGTAACAGACCCCGTTCCAGATGATCAATCAGAGGACTTAGCAACATTCGTGCCAAGATCTTGCCTGCATTGGATAAAAGTGATAGTCCTCTATAATTATCGCAGATTTGTCTATTTCCTTTCCTCTTATAAAGGTATACGATGGACATGTCTTTCAGTTTCTGAGGTGTGGAACCTTGATTCCAGAAAGACTGGAACAATTGGGTGTGTTTTTCAACAAGCACTGCACCACCAGCATTATAGACTTCCACCGGAATTCCATCAGATCCTGGCACCTTACCGCTGGACAATTGACTGGTGGCCTGTAATGTTTCAGCCTCTGATGGTGGGACATCCAGGCTATAGTTGATATCCACCTGGAGTATTCTGTCAATTGCCTCATTATTGATGGTAGATAAGCGGTTCAGAACAGAGTGGAAATGTTCAGCCCAACGATGTAGAATCAGAGTTCTCTCGGTGATGAGTGTTGTACCATTCGAATCCAGTAGGGGAGAGCTTCCTGAAGACTGAGGTCCATACAGGGATCTGATGGCTTCATAGAAACGTTTGGTATCGTTTCTATCAGCAAACTTCTGAATGCACAAGGAAGCAGGGAAAGGAAAATTACAGCGGCACTACGCAAATACACCTCTGTATATATGCGTCCGTATCAAACCCAGGGACGGCAGCCGTCTGTGAAGACCATGTAGGAGGTGGTGCTCAGCGTAGCAAAGTGGTATAACGATGAAAAGTAGAGAGAGACGCGGCACTCACCAATATTCTTTTGCTGGTTGCTTTTTATTGCAGAAAAGACAGCATGCTGCGCAGGCAGGGGGGCGGGATGGCCACAGTGTGCGTCGGCGGCGACGGCCGTTTCGCGCAAGGATAGCGCTTCTTCTGGCCGGATATGACGTGCAGGTGCACGGATAACCTTTTATCAAGGAGGAAATGCTGGGCGTGTCTATGGTAATCCCAGACCTCCCCTGTGTGCAGCTGCGAAAAATATACAGACATAGACACAAGTAAATAGTACAAAAAGTATCATTTAGCAAAACCATGCAACAATAAGGTACTCATTCTATGCTTGGGCGACAAGTTTCAGGGGCCGGGTCGAGAGCAAGGGCGTCTGAGAGGTATAAAAACTTCTGTATGCTTTGGCACTCAGCCAGGAGTCCTGCATCTTACGGAGTGTTGATAAAAGCATTTTTCTTTGCAGTTGACGACTTTTGATGAGCACGGTGAAGGCAATGTTTTTTGGCTAGTAAGGCCTTAATCTCTTCATCGCTTTCATCAAACCAGTCCAGCTGTTTCCTGCATGCGGGAGCCTTAAGTGCAGACAAATGCAAGATGTTCCGGAAGCATTCCCAGTCCTTCTCAGCACTTTCCTGCATTTGCAGGTTCGTGGGTTGATTTTCAAGACTTTTTACCAATGAGGCTGCGATATTGGGATTTACCAATGTATTGACATTGATCTTCTTTATCACAACTCTGTTTCCCTGTGGCCGCTTCTTAGATTTGATGTGAATATTTAGTTTACAAATGATGAGTCTATGGTCAGTCCAGCAGTCAGCCCTCGGCATGGCCTTAGTTACTCTTACATCCTGTATGTCTTTCCTCCGCACTGTGACATAATCAATTAGATGCCAGTGCTTGGAACGTGAGTGCTTCCAGGACGTCTTTTTGCGAGTAGGTAGGCGGAATATGGTGTTAGTAATGACCAGGTCATGAGCAGCACATGTCTTCAATAGTAACAGACCATTGCTGTTACATGTGCTGATTCCGTTTTTGCCAATGACGCCATCCCAGGTGAAGTGATTGGATCCCACTCTCGCATTAAAATCACCAAGTAGAATAATTCTGTCAGTGTGCTTCACAGATGAAAGTAGGGCATCGAGATCATTGTGTGTGCATAGGCACTGATCAGCGTAGCTTGTTTTCCACTTAGTAATGGGAGTTGCAGTTACATGAGCCGATCGTTTACACCCTTAGAAAGATTGGCAAGTTGGCGAACCAGATGATGAACTGCAAAGCCAACTCCAGACTCACGATGTTGGTCACTGCCACGTCCACACCAAAAGAATGTATAGCCGCCTCCTGTTTCTGTGAGTTGACCTTCATTTGCTAAGCGAGTTTCACACAGGGCAACAATGTCGATGTTGAAACTTGCAAGCTCTCTAGCTACCAGAGCTGTTCTTCTTTCTGGGCGATCTGCTAATGGGTTGTCTTGAAGCGTACGTACATTCCATGTACCAATAGCAAGTGGTAATACCCTTTGTCTCACCTTGGGTTTTGTATTTCGACCGCATGAAATGGGATTCCTTCCAGTCGCGGTAAGCTGGACAGGGTTTTAAGAGAAGCAACAATGTTTAGGACACCTTTTCTAGCCCCTTCCTCATACTACAGAGGTGAGCAGTGTTATCCTAAAGAGGGCTGCTCAGTCACTCAGGTAGACGCCGAGTCCAGCTGTTGCTTCGTTAGCATGAAGACGACCATTAGACCTGAGCCGCTTGTGTGCAGTTCCGCATCCACAGCTCCAAGTGATTGCACACCTGCTGCTTCATCGCTCACCTATCGCCACAGGACTTTGAACTGGTCGAGATGTCAAGACTTGCGTGTGAATTGGATTTTAGTGAAGGAGAGGTGCGCAGAGTCAGCCTCACTCTCTCTCTCTTCCCAGATTACATCTTGCTCCAATGGCGGGACAGAAGTCGAGATGGTTGGAGATGGGCTGGGCGCAGTGGTTGACCAGGACATCTTTCGTGTCTTGCTGTGCTTTTAGCGTACCACATCGCTTGCAGATACTGCCTTTATGACCGTTGGTCCTATTTAGTAGCGCTTATCTGCTCACTCCGACAGACTCTGTCTTCACATGCTCGGGATAGACAAATTCCTCTGTTACTGAAGGTCAATGACCCGACGGCTACTCTCAACCTGGTTTAGCCAGCTTGTCGTAGCTGTTGCCTGCAGTGTGGCCGCTGCGCATGTTACAGCTGCTGGAGCCACAGGTGAGAGCTGAGTGTCAGGTGGGGACCAAAGGTATACAAGCTGCCCTGAAAAGAGCACGACATGCCCTCCACCAGAGGTACTACACCTCCCTAGACACCCCAGACATCCCTATGTAGAAGAATATAACTACTATAATACTGCTCCTATGTAGAAGAATATAACTACTATAATACTGCTCCTATGTAGATGAATATAACTACTATAATACTGCTCCTATATACAAGAATATAACTACTATAATACTGCTCCTATGTACAAGAATATAACTACTATAATACTGCCTCCTATGTACAAGAATATAAATACTATAATACTACTCCTATGTACAAGAATATAACTACTATAATACTGCCTCCTATGTACAAGAATATAACTACTATAATACTGCCTCCTATGTACAGGAATATAACTACTATAATACTGCCTCCTATGTACAGGAATATAACTACTATAATACTGCCTCCTATGTACAAGAATATAACTACTATAATACTGCTCCTATGTACAAGAATATAACTACTATAATACTGCTCCTATGTACAAGAATATAACTACTGTAATACTGCCTCCTATGTACAAGAATATAACTACTATAATACTGCTCCCTATGTACAAGAATATAACTACTATAATACTGCTCCTATGTACAAGAATATAACTACTATAATACTGCTCCTATGTACAAGAATATAACTACTATAATACTGCTCCTATGTACAAGAATATAACTACTATAGGGGGCGGAGCCGAGCCACGCTGCTGAATGGCCGCACGAGCTTGAGCTCCTCCAGCATTCCGGCTCATTTGCCCTATATAAGCTTATAATTTGCCCCATTATGGGGAAATCTGGCAAGGATAAGATCAGAGGAAGTTCAGAGTCAACCCCACGGCACCCTAAACAACCAGAAGTTTCTCCGGAAAACGCCGAGAGCTGCCGCACAGAAAGGCGCCAATATGGCGGCGTCTATTGCCCATGACTCTGACGCAGGAGAACTATCCGATGCGGGCAGCGGCTCTGATATTTCAGACAGGAGGCCCAGAGATCCGCCTCTATCAGAGCGGACCCTTCGCCGGGTTCTTGAATCGGCCCTTACGCCTCTTAAACAAGATTTGGCGGACATCAAAGATGATATGAAACATCTAGGCCAGAGAGTGGTCACGCTGGAGGGCACGCAAGAAGCCATCATGACCTATGAAGGCAAAGCGTCAGAGGTGCTAGCATCTCACAAGGCCCTATTGAATGAGGCCTTCCTGAAACTGGAGGATCAAGAGAACCGGAGTCGCCGGCGCAACATACGCATCCGCGGCCTACCTGAATCAATCGCGGCGGAGGCCTTACCGACAGTGGCGCGTGAGCTGTTCTCCACAATGCTTGGGCCAGACAGAGCGGAGGGGATCGTGGTGGAGCGCATACACAGGGCGCTGCGCCCTAGGCCTAAACCACAAGAGCCACCACGCGACGTAATCTGCGGCCTACTGAGCTACATAGACACCGCAGCCCTCCTGAAAAGGCAACGAGAGATGGAGGTGCTGGAGTATGAAAATGTGCCCATACAGATGTTCCAGGATCTTGCGCCATCCACCTTGGCTAAGCGCCGCTTATTCAAGCCTCTCCTCGATGTTCTCAGGAAGACGTCGACTCCGTTCCGGTGGCTATATCCTTTTGGGCTGGCGGTTTCCAGGAATGGAAAACTGCTCACAGTGCGTTCACCAGCGGACCTGGAGTCAGTCTGGAGGTCCCTAGATGTCCCTCCAGTGGAGATTCCCTCGTGGTTACCAGCCGACCAAGATGGCCCCCTGCCTGTCCCACCGCGGGTATCTGCTTGGCAGACGGCATCCGCAGGCAGGCCAGATCGCCCGGGACGCAACAAGATGGACAGGGTCCTTACTTGAGCCTGAACCACGGTGACATCGGCTGTGTTTGTAAGCATGAACTGCTAATACCATGCTTTGTCTCATTTCTCTAATATAGAGATGTTTTTATCTCTTGCCCTCCTGGCAGAGTGTTTTGTTTGGGCGAGCTCGGCCTTTCCTAATGGCCCTGTATTTGGCTAATACCATGCTTATAGCCTAATGCTCCCATAAGAAGTTATGCCTTAGTTGGGACACTTTCCTGATGTTGTAGGACTCTGCCTCCAAGGAGGTGATCTTTCTCTCCCCATGTGCAGGGTAATGACCGGATAGATTCCGGTGCTGGGTGTATTTTCATTTTTTGTTCTTGTTGGTCTTTTTGTTATAGACCATAAGTGCTTTGCTTGCCCCCTCGCCAGTCCATTTCTATCCTGGCTGGTGATAAGTAAAGCGCTCTTCACTTCTCGGATGGGTATCGTGTCCGAGCTGGTCATTTGCCAGTTTAATATGTTTAATGTTATCCCCCTTATTTTTTGTCTTTTATTCCCCCTCCCCCCTCCCCTCTCCTCTGCCCATTTTATCTTAATGCGTTTCTTTACAGTCTGGGGTATCATATGCTTATATGCAGTTGTATGTATGCAAATATGTCTTCCATAGTAGTAGCCTCACTTAATGCGCATAGGCTGAACGAGCCATGCAAAAGGTCTCAGACACTCTCTCTCCTCCTGAAAGATAGGGTCTCAGTGGTTTTCCTACAGGAGACTCATTTTAGAACAGGCAAAATCCCCAAATTTCCCCCTAGGAAATTTGTACAATGGTTCCACAGTACACATGACTCGGCCAGTAGGGGGGTCAGTATAGCCGTGCATAAATGTCTACCCTTCAAGCCTAAAGCAACATCTGCAGACCCTGATGGCAGGTTCCTTTTTGTAAAAGGTGCTTTAGGCGACTCTCCTGTGACGTTCGCCAACCTATATGCCCCTAATAAAGGCCAAGTACCATGGCTCGTTCAGACCCTAACTGCATTATCCGCCTTCTCAGAAGGGTTATTAATTCTTGGGGGCGACTTTAATGTTGCCATAGAACCAGCGGTGGACACCTCGGTGGGCAGACCTTCTGTGTCTTATAGGTTATTGAAAAGGCTAAAAACTTCACTGAGGAAACTTAAGGTTTTGGACGTTTGGCGGACCATGAACCCAAATGGCCGAGACTACACATTTTATTCACACGCTAAGATGTCCTTCCATAGATTGGATTATCTGTTCTTGTCTGATTCGCATATACGTAATGTCTCTGGAGCCCGGATAGGCAATATAACATTATCCGATCATGCCCCTGTTATTATTACCTTCTCCCTGTCAGGTCCACAAAGGAAAGAGCGTTTTTGGCGCCTCAATGACACTTTGGTCTTGGACCCCACACACGCCAGCAAAATTAAGGCCTCGATCTCGGAATTCTTTAGGCTCAACGATACCCCAGAATCCCCCCCGTCTCCTGCTATACTGTGGGAATCACATAAAGTAGTTCTTAGAGGGGAACTTATTGCCTTGGGGGCTTATGTAAAAAAGCAAAGGACGAAGGCCTTGGATGCCTTGTTAGCTTCCATTGCTCGTCTGGAATCCTCTCACAAGGAATCACAGGCTATACGCACCTTAACAGAATTGTCTGAAGCTAGAACGCGTCTTAAAAACTTATTAAATATCACTTCTGCAAAATTAGTGTTACGATCAAGATTTAAGGCCTATGCCCATGGGAATAGAGGAAACAGACTGATGTCGGCTATTGCCAAAAAGCAGTTTTCTGACTCCTTTGTTTCCTCTATTAAAGATTCCAAAGAAAAGATACATAAGTCCACCCCAGACGTTGCCAAGGCATTTTGCTCCTTCTATGAAGCTTTGTACAACTTACCCCCCCCATCAGGGGCTACACCTAGTGACTTATCAGAGGCCACAGATAAATTCCTGCAGACTCTTAACCTTCCTTCTATTTCATCATCTAAGGCCTCCCAACTAACTAGACCCATCTCAGAGTCGGAGATCCGTAAGATTCTCATGTCCATTCCCTCAGGCAAAAGTCCCGGCCCTGATGGCTTCTCCATCGTGTATTATAAATCATTTCAAGATGTTTTAATCCCCCGTTTTAAGAACTTGTGCAATCACCTCCTGACTGGTGGCTCTCTTGCACCTCACTCCTTATTGGCGCACATTACTGTCCTCCATAAGGAAAATAAGGATCCGACTTGCTGCAGTAACTATAGGCCGATATCTCTGCTCAACAATGATGTGAAGTGGTGGGCGAAGATTCTGGCTTCTAGGCTTCAGGATGTTCTACCTGATATTGTCCATGAGGAACAGGTGGGCTTTGTCCATGGCAGACAGGGGTCAGAAAACACGGTACGGCTCCTACATCTTGTAAATTGGGCCAAAAGATCCTCTAAGCCTTTGGTCTTGGTGAGTACAGATGCGGAGAAGGCCTTCGACAGGGTCAGCTGGCACTTTATGTCTCGGACCCTGTCGAGGTTCGGCATCCCGGATCAGTTTGTTACTGCTATCAATACCTTATATTCGGCCCCCTCTGCCATGGTCAAAGTTAACGGAGCACTGTCCCCACCATTTCGCATCACTAACGGGACAAGGCAGGGATGTCCTCTTTCTCCTGCACTATTCATTTTAGTGATGGAGACCCTCCTGTGTAAAATTAGAGCAGATCCAGATATTAAAGGCCTCCAGGTTGGCTCCTGCAATCATGTTACTGCAGCATTCGCGGACGACCTTTTAGTCATGACCTCCAATCCTTCGGAGTCTTTGCCCAAGCTGTTGAATATATTTGAGGAATTTGGATTCATATCCAATTTTAAAATAAACTATGGGAAATCCATGGCTCTCAATATTTCCTGCCCTCAAGCTTTGATTAATAATCTTAAGCGCAATACCCCGTTTACCTGGGCCTCCAGAGACATTATGTTCTTGGGGATGCGAATTTCGGCTAACGTCCATGATCTGGCCTCCCTCAATTATGCTCCACTTTTGCAAAATGTACGCAACCATCTACAAAACCTGAAACTCCCATTTGTATCCTGGGTTGGAAGAAAGAACTACCTTAAGACGTTTATTCTTCCCAAATTTTTATATATGCTGCAATCCCTCCCTATTTGGCTCCCAAACTCATATTTCACAGAAGTCCGCCGAGTGTTCACACGCTTCCTATGGAATGGCAGATCACCGCGTATTGCCTACTCTACCCTGACAAGGGATAGGAGGTTCGGGGGTTTTGGGATGCCAGATGTAAAATTATATTATACTGCTGTCCAATTGTGTAGATGTGTAACAGTACTATCCCGGTCATCTAGTTCACTCTGTTCACGTCTTGAGTCTGTATTGCTCACAAATCAGGAGCGGCTTACTCTGTGGGGTGTCAGGCCCTTCTCAGCCAATCACTGCTCTTCTTCCCCATTTAGAAGGGGATGCTGGTAGAATGGTCCAAAATGGTCAAATCCCACCTGTTCAGCTTTCCTAACCCTTGTATGCCACTCAAATTTCTGCAATCCCGTATCCATCCTTCAGTGCAAAACCCCTCTGGGATTTGGTCCAGGCTCGCTGACCTGTCTCTGCGGGATGTCCTTCTCCCAGATGGTAGTTTGCACTGGAATTTGATAATGGACCGCCCTGAAGTTAAAGCTGCACCCTTCTTTCACCTGGCAGATTTTAAAAGAGATATAACTCAGTGTACTGGATCCTTTGCTGGGAGCGGTTCTCCTTCCTGGCTGGAGAAGAAAGTTTTGGCTATTAAACCTCCACTTAGGCCACTATCTCTGATGTATAAGGAAATGCTTTCCTCCTTTCCACCGGAGCTCCGATACGTGACCTCCTGGGAAAAGGAGCTCTCTCTGACCCTGAAAGAGCCAGAGAAGGCCTTTGTCCTAGCTCACTCGCACGGTTTTAACCGTTGTGTTAGGATTCAGGAGAATTCTTTTAAGCTCCTTAGTAGATTGTATAAAACGCCTGAATTCTTGCATAAACTAAACCCAGATATCCCCGAAACATGCTGGAGATGTGGCATAGAAACTGGATCCCTGTCTCATATTTGGTGGCTCTGTCATAAGATTCAGCCGTTCTGGAAGCTGATAGAGTCCCTGATTAATGATATATGTAAGACCAAGATCACCCTAGACGCCAAACTTATTCTATTATGGTGTCCTAATGACACTCTTACTCCTGCTAAGAATAATCTCCCGACAATGCTACTCACTGCAGCGAAGCTGCTTGTCCCCTTTTTGTGGAAAACTGATTCCCCGCCGTCTCTCCAAATGTGGACGGATAAGGTAGACCAGATCTACCGTTTCGAGGAACTTGCGCATTGGGAAAATAACTCACGCTCTCGCTTCTTAAAACTGTGGTCCCCATGGAAGACACATAGAAACTTTACGTGCTAGAGCAGCATTCCCTCCCTCCCTTGTTTCCCCCTCCTTTCCTTCCTCTCCTTTCCTCCCCTTTTCCCTCTTCCCCTATGTATAAGTGTATCTGATTGACGCCTCTGATTTTATGTAATGCTCGTACATGACGTTGACTGTCACTTATGACTCTCTGACATATTTTTGCTGTTATGTGTGAGCTCACAGCTCTGATTCCTTTTCAATAAAAAGAAATATGGTTAAGAATATAACTACTATAATACTGCTCCTATGTACAAGAATATAACTACTATAATACTGCCTCCTATGTACAGGAATATAACTACTATAATACTGCTCCTATGTACAAGAATATAACTACTATAATACTGCTCCTATGTACAAGAATATAACTACTATAATACTGCTCCTATGTACAAGAATATAACTACTATAATACTGCCTCCTATGTACAGGAATATAACTACTATAATACTGCTCCTATGTACAAGAATATAACTACTATAATACTGCTCCTATGTACAATAATATAACTACTATAATACTGCTCCTATGTACAAGAATATAACTACTATAATACTGCCTCCTATGTACAAGGATATAACTACTATAATACTGCCTCCTATGTACAAGAATATAACTACTATAATACTGCTCCTATGTACAGGAATATAACTACTATAATACTGCTCCTATGTACAAGAATATAACTACTATAATACTGCTCCTATGTACAAGAATATAACTACTATAATACTGCTCCTATGTACAAGAATATAACTACTATAATACTGCTCCTATGTACAAGAATATAACTACTATAATACTGCCTCCTATGTACAAGAATATAACTACTATAATACTGCTCCTATGTACAAGAATATATCTACTATAATACTGCTCCTATGTACAAGAATATAACTACTATAATACTGCTCCTATGTACAGGAATATAACTACTATAATACTGCCCCTATGTACAAGAATATAACTACTATAATACTGCTCCTATGTACAAGAATATAACTACTATAATACTGCTCCTATGTACAAGAATATAACTACTATAATACTGCTCATATGTACAAGAATATAACTACTATAATACTGCCCCTATGTACAAGAATATAACTACTATAATACTGCCCCTATGTACAAGAATATAACTACTATAATACTGCTCCTATGTACAAGAATATAACTACTATAATACTGCTCATATGTACAAGAATATAACTACTATAATACTGCTCCTATGTACAAGACTATAACTACTATAATACTGCTCATATGTACAAGAATATAACTACTATAATACTGCTCCTATATACAAGAATATAACTACTATAATACTGCTCCTATGTACAAGAATATAACTACTATAATACTGCTCCTATGTACAAGAATATAACTACTATAATACTGCTCCTATGTACAAGAATATAACTACTATAATACTGCTCCTATGTACAATAATATAACTACTATAATACTGCTCCTATGTACAAGAATATAACTACTATAATACTGCCTCCTATGTACAAGGATATAACTACTATAATACTGCCTCCTATGTACAAGAATATAACTACTATAATACTGCTCCTATGTACAGGAATATAACTACTATAATACTGCTCCTATGTACAAGAATATAACTACTATAATACTGCTCCTATGTACAAGAATATAACTACTATAATACTGCTCCTATGTACAAGAATATAACTACTATAATACTGCTCCTATGTACAAGAATATAACTACTATAATACTGCCTCCTATGTACAAGAATATAACTACTATAATACTGCTCCTATGTACAAGAATATATCTACTATAATACTGCTCCTATGTACAAGAATATAACTACTATAATACTGCTCCTATGTACAGGAATATAACTACTATAATACTGCCCCTATGTACAAGAATATAACTACTATAATACTGCTCCTATGTACAAGAATATAACTACTATAATACTGCTCCTATGTACAAGAATATAACTACTATAATACTGCTCATATGTACAAGAATATAACTACTATAATACTGCCCCTATGTACAAGAATATAACTACTATAATACTGCCCCTATGTACAAGAATATAACTACTATAATACTGCTCCTATGTACAAGAATATAACTACTATAATACTGCTCATATGTACAAGAATATAACTACTATAATACTGCTCCTATGTACAAGACTATAACTACTATAATACTGCTCATATGTACAAGAATATAACTACTATAATACTGCTCCTATATACAAGAATATAACTACTATAATACTGCTCCTATGTACAAGAATATAACTACTATAATACTGCTCCTATGTACAAGAATATAACTACTATAATACTGCTCATATGTACAAGAATATAACTACTATAATACTGCTCCTATGTAGAAGAATATAACTTCTATAATACTGCTCCTATGTACAAGAATATAACTACTATAATACTTCCTCTTATGTACAAGAATATAACTACTATAATACTGCTCCTATGTACAAGAATATAACTGCTATAATACTGCCTCCTATGTGCAAGAATATAACTACTATAATACTGCCTCCTTTGTACAAGAATATAACTACTATAATACTGCTCCTATGTACAAGAATATAACTGCTATAATACTGCTTCTATGTAAAAGAATATAACTTCTATAATATTTCCTCTTATGTACAAGAATATAACTACTATAATACTGCCTCCTATGTACAAGAATATAACTACTATATTACTGCTTCTATGTACAAGAATATAACTACTATAATTCTGCTCCTATGTACAAGAATATAACTACTATAATACTGCTCCTATGTACAAGAATATAACTACTATAATACTGCTCCTATGTACAAGAATATAACTACTATAATACTGCTCATATGTACAAGAATATAACTACTATAATACTGCTCCTATGTAGAAGAATATAACTTCTATAATACTGCTCCTATGTACAAGAATATAACTACTATAATACTTCCTCTTATGTACAAGAATATAACTACTATAATACTGCTCCTATGTACAAGAATATAACTGCTATAATACTGCCTCCTATGTGCAAGAATATAACTACTATAATACTGCCTCCTTTGTACAAGAATATAACTACTATAATACTGCTCCTATGTACAAGAATATAACTGCTATAATACTGCTTCTATGTAAAAGAATATAACTTCTATAATATTTCCTCTTATGTACAAGAATATAACTACTATAATACTCCTCCTATGTACAAGAATATAACTACTATATTACTGCTTCTATGTACAAGAATATAACTACTATAATTCTGCTCCTATGTACAAGAATATAACTACTATAATACTGCCTCCTATGTACAAGAATATAACTACTATATTACTGCTTCTATGTACAAGAATATAACTACTATAATACTGCTCCTATGTAGAAGAATATAACTACTATAATACTGCTCCTATGTACAAGAATATAACTACTATAATACTGCTCCTATGTACAAGAATATACCTACTAGGAGGGGCGGAGCCTGACTGCTGACCGAGTCAGACGCATGTAGGAGAGCTCTCCTCCTTGCATCCCTATAAACTGGCTAAATCTGCAGCCTAAATCAGCACAGAATGGGTAAAATTGGGAGAAGCTTACCCAGAGACAAACCAGATACCAGCAAACTTGACAGAAGCGTCTCCGACATGGAGAAATTCCTTAGCAAAAAAACTTCTGCCGTAACGCCGAGTGCTCCCAAGATGGCGCCGACGGAGCATGAAGATGGGACGCCAGACCTGGAGGAGGAAGAGGGAGCCGCTGCAGACCAACCGAAGGAGCCTGCTATGTCAAGCACAGCTCCGATCTCCAGACAATTCCTACAAGCTTTGACGTCTGCCCTCACTCCGGTCATGCATGACCTTAAAGAAATAAAGGCAGACGTGAAGCACATAGGCCAGCGAGTGGAGTCTCTTGAAGACAACCAAACTGCCATCCTGGACTATGTCAGGGCTGCCAGCGACAACACCACAGCGCTTGTAGCCTCTCTAGACGCGGCCTACGCACTTATAGAGGATCAAGAAAACCGTAGTCGGAGGAAATATCTCCGCATACGAGGCCTACCTGAAAGTGTCTTGCATGAAGCTCTGCCGGACACTGCTGGCGCCATTTTCCCCCTCCTTGTGGGGCCTACAAGAGCGACTGAGATCCACATAGAACGCATCCACAGAGCTTTAAGGCCGAAATCAAAGGACACAGAAAACCCCAGAGATGTGGTGTGTGGCCTACTTAAGTATGTAGATACAACAGCACTGATGCAAGCCGCAAGAAACCAAAAAGAGATCATCTTTGAGGGATCCAAAGTCTCTATCTATCAGGACCTGGCTTCCTCTACACTAAATAAACGGAGAGCACTTAGACCCCTCACGGACTATCTGCGCCACATCAAGATCCCCTACAAGTGGCTCTTCCCCTTTGGCCTTACATTTGCTATAGGAGGACAACGCTGCATCATCCGCTTGCCATCGGATCTTCAAGCCGCGTGGGAGCTGCTGCGCACTGACCCCTTAGACATCCCCTCATGGCTGCCCTCTGCAGGAACCAGAGTCCCACTTCCAGAGCTGCCGGAGACGCCGAAGTGGACAAAGGCCCCAACGCGGAAAAGGGCTGCGCACAGGCCCCGGGACACTTGACGTTAAGGGCCTTCCTCAGGCTTTGTTACTGTGGCCTAAAGATGCTGCACTCGCGAGTGCTAATTCCCGGAAAGTTACACTTTCCAGCTCTGCTCCTACCAAGCACGCAAGTATATTTGTACTTTAATTGCTTACTGCATTTCTCCCCCATTCTAGTTGATTAGCTGTTGCGGAGGGGCCCCAGGTTCAGCCTGGGCCCTGCCGCGCTTTACTGTAAAGTTGGCCAGATTTATTTGAGCGTTAGTCAATTCTGCGCCAGGTTTGCGGGGTGTGCTGTATACCACAAGGATAATGCAGATGCGCACTGTCCCCTTTTTTACCAGGAAAATCTTAGCGCAGACCTGGTACGCGCGCTCTCCTAAGATGGTCTCTTACGCCCGCTCCGTCGCATCTAATTGACCTGCTGCGACGCGGCTGGCATAGGAGCCATCATACCAGAGTGCTTGCCACTCTACTTCATGTCCTGTTTGAATATGTTTATCTTACTGTTAATGTTTCTCACCCTCCCCCACGATCGACAATGTTATATAACACATCCCAGCCACCACCACATTTAACCTCTACTCATGGCTGCACAGATTAAGTGTACTACTTTTAATGTACGGGGTTTCAATACCCCACAAAAACGCTCTCAGGTCATCCGTCTACTGAAAAAATCATACACTGATGTATGCTTCTTCCAAGAGCTACATTTTAGGGAGTCCAATGATCCCGCTATACAGAACTCTTATTTTCAACACTGGTTTCTCAGTGTCTATGGGACAGCTAAGCGAGGGGCGGGCATAGCAATTTCTAAAAGAGTCCCTTTCAATTTGACAACTACACAGACGGACCCTGAGGGTCGTTTCATTTTTGTGAAGGGCGTCATTGGTACGCAAAAGGTCACCTTGGCCAGCCTCTACAGCCCCAACCGAGGCCAAAAGAGATGGATCAGGAATACCCTTCACAAGTTAGGGACGTTCGCTGAAGGCATTTGGCTGTTAGGAGGGGACCTTAACGTCACCTTGAACCCTCACACTGACTCCTCTGACGGTACCTCCCAACTGACCCAGTCAGCACTGGGATGCATAAATAGATACTTCTCTGATGCCCACTTAGTGGACACATGGAGACTGGTACATCCAAATGGACGTGATTATACCTTTTCTATGGCACCACACAATACACACAAAAGACTGGACTACATATTTATCTCCAGCAACTCTATTGATATAGTAGATAGCTCCTCCATTAACCCCATAACGGTGTCAGATCACGCCCCAGTCTCAACAGTCATATCCCTCTCCAGTCTTCCCACTCCATACAAACAATGGCGACTGAATGAAACGCTACTAGATAAGCCCGCAGACGTCAAATCCCTAGAACAGAAACTGACGTGGTTCTTCTCAGAAAACGCCACACCAGGAATGTCACTCATAACTCTATGGGAGACACACAAAGTAGTAATGAGGGGAGAGCTTATAGCTCTAGGCAGCAAGATCAAGAGAGACCGACAGCAAACCATACACTCCCTCCTCAAACAGATAGCCGACAAAGAGTCCATACACAAACGCTCCAAAACACTTGAGGTCAAAATGGAATTGACCCAATTAAGAACCCAACTAAAAGACCACCTTAAGGTCTGCTGTGCAAAGGCCTACCAATATTCCCAGTTCAAATTTTACTCCCACGGGGATAAAGGAACAAAACTTATGTCGTCCCTTATCAAGCCAAAGAAAGAATCTATGTATATATCTAGTATTAAAACGAAGCAGGGAACCATGCTGCATAAAACGGCCGACATAGCTACTGAATTCCAACAATTTTATCAGCAGCTATACGGGCTAGCGGACCCACAGGCCCCACCAGACATCCCACTAGAGAAAATGAGGGACCAATTCCTAGAAAAAGCAAACTTACCACAAATCACTCCTCAGGAAGGGGACACCCTTTTGGCACCTGTTACGGAGCCTGAATTAAAGAAAATTCTAAACTCAATGCTGCTAGGCAAATGCCCAGGCCCTGACGGCTTCCCAGTAGGCTACTACAGGAAATTCTCTAAACTCCTGACCCCATATTTAGTATCCTGGTGTAATGCACTCCTCACCGGCTCACACCTACATAAACAGTCATTAGAAGCCATGGTCACCATCCTCCCCAAGCCCGGAAAAGACCCCACCCTTTGTAGCAGCTACAGACCGATATCCAGGGCTTTTTTTCTGGCGGAACGTCACGGAACGTCACGGAACGGCGTTCCGCCACCTATTTTCGCTGACTCGCCCCGCCCCCCTTTAGTTACTGGGCCCAGCCGGCCCGCTGCTAGTGGCGTCGCTAGAGGGGGGCGAGGGGGGGGGGGCAATCGTCCCCCCCTATGTTGTTCTTTGCCCCCCCCGGGTGCCCCCCCGCTGATTCTCCCAGGTGAATACTAATAAGCGCTTCCATTATGGAAGCCTCATTAGTACCAAAGGACCAGGAAGTGGTGAACGCTCTGTACTTACCACTTCCTGGTCCTCGGCTGTCGGCTGTGCAGGGCTGCGCACAGCGTGAGGGCGCTCTGTGACCTCACGCTGTGCGTGCCAGTTCAGAGCTCAGTCGACTGAGGAGAAAGAAAATTGCAGGCGGCGTCCGTCCAGGAGCAGGAGAGGTAAGTGTTTTTTTATTTTATAAAAAATGTGGCTGCTGTGGGCAAAATGGGGACTAATTGGAGGCATATGGGGGCTAATTGGAGGCATATGGGGGCTATGGGGGCTAGATGGAGGCATATGGGGGCTAATTGGAGGCATATGGGGGCTAATTGGAGGCATATGGGGGCTATGGGGCCTAATTGGAGACATATGGGGTTAATTGGAGGCATATGGGGGCTAATTGGAGGCATATGGGGGCTAATTGGAGGCATATGGGGGCTAATGAGGCATATGGGGCTAATGATGCATAATGGGGGCTAATGAGAGGCATCATGGGAGCTAATTAGAGACACAATGGGGGCTAATTAGGCATATGGGAGCTAATAAGAGGCATACTGTGGGCAAATGAGGCATAATGGCTTATAATAGGGGCTAATAAGAGGCATAATGTGGGCTAATGAAGCATAATTGCTTATAATGGGGGCTAATGAGGCATAAGGGCTGATATGGGAGTGATGAGAGGCATAATGAGGGCTAATGAGAGGCATAATGTGTCATCCACAGATGCCCCCATAACAGTGTGTCTTCCACAGATCCACCATAACAGTACACGCAAGCAGAGGACGGCACAGCAGACGACTGAATGGCTTCTTTTGTAAGTAAATAGTTTTATTATAAATGTATCCCTGCAGACCGCAATTCTCTCGTATTTTGTAATCTTATTTATATATACTTATTTTGTTTTTGCCCCCCCATTTTTGACTGTGGTATCTTTGTGCCCCCCCTATATATTGTTCCTAGAGTCGCCACTGCCGCGGGCACTGGCAGCCTGGCTGTCACGACCGTCACTGGCAATTTTACTTGCATCCCTGTTCTCTAAAGGGGGGGTTTTAGGGGCGGTCCTAGGGGTGGGTAGGGGCGTGGCCAGGGGAGGGGGGGTGAGTTTGTAGTGTAAGGGGACTGTAATGCCCGTCACTACAAAAGTGTCACTTGGTGTGCTGTCGTCCCCCCTTATTTATGGGGAAGTTGGTATATGTCCTCTTTATAAAATGTCATGTAATATAATGCTATGTATTTCCCTGTTACTGTGAAACTTGCATGTACAGGCCTGCTAGGGGTGTCATTCCAGCTTCTAGTCACTAGAGGGAGCTAGAGAGCCCTAGTTTATATAAGGCCCAGTCAGGGAAGTGAGAGGGAGTCTAGTCTAAGTGTCTGTCTAAAGCTGCAGCCTGTAGTCTGAAGCTGGAGCTTAGACTATGTCAGAGACAAGTCCAGGCCTGAAGCCTGCGGACCAGGAGAGGGTATTGCAGTCCCTGTAACCGGGTTCCGAATCCAAGGAGAAGGTTCCCCTCCTGAATATATATATATGCAGAAGCAGGAAGACCACCGTTCAGAAGCTTCTAGAGTCTGAGGAAAGAGGGAGAGAGACAGAGGCATGTCAAGAGAAGCAAGAGGTACTCAAGATAACAGAGGAGGTACTTTATAAAGCTAAAACCAAGGATATACGCCAGAGTTAAGGTATTGGGCCTTGGAGAAGATTTGCTATGTTCCAGGATCAGTCAGAGATAGAGTGCAAGCTCCTGTACTGCAAGTCCTGTGTGTTTAACACTCTGTAGTCACCTTGCTCAATCTGTATTGCCTGCATCGACCGTATTGAAAAATCGACTGTATGCAAAGGAACTGTGCTTCCGTTAATGTCTCTATGAAAACTACTAAAGTTGGAGTTCTGTTTTAACATCACGGTGTTCCTCATTTATTCCTGCTATCAGCAAACGGCGTGCCACCGTTTAATTGGCACTGGCGTCACGAACATTTTCCTACCATCACCTGCCTATGCAGAGAGTCAGCCGTCTCAGGTTAGTGTTTATTGCACTACTACACCCAGGAACACATTTCTACACACAACTTGAGTACGCTGCACCTCTCTTTTGGCGTCACGAACAGGATACGCACGCTTTATAGTGCAAGAAGCGTGAACTTTGTGCCTTATACAGTTGCCCTGTGACCAAAGTGACAAATTACCTGTTTATTGAAAGTGGACTTTGTGGACTGAAAAATATACCCAAAGTGTACCTAAAACTTCTAAAAAGCGCTGTGCAGTGTTGCGCTACCAAGAGGAAGGAAATCGCCACATCGGAGTGTGGTTTTGTGGACTTTTCATCATCCTGCTTGCTGTCAGTGAATAGACAGCGTTTCTTGCTAAAGATGGCCGCTGAGCTTGCTGAAATAACTGCTGCGTCATCTTCATCCCGAAAAGGCGGGAAAAATTGGCGCCTTTCTGAGGAAATAGCGGGAAGGAGTTCAAGGTCAGGCGCCACTGCTTATCTGGACATTTGCATGTCTGCCAGCATGGACACTGCCTTCCATATACTGGAATACCTGGGGGGGCGGCCTCCCAGTGCGAGGGGAGGAGCTGGCTGATTTAATTGACGCGACCCTATCGCTCTCCAGAGAAGGATCGAGCATGTTGGAAAGTGAACAGAGCGCTGCTGCAACATCCGCACCTGAGATTGCAAAGATGTCTGATATTGGTGTAGAGCCAGAGGAGGCTCCACCGGCCTACTCTCCGGGACCGGAGAAACCCGCCTGCCGCCCAAGGGAGAAAGAACCAGAGCCCTGCTATGGCTCGTGGAGAGACTTTTTTCAGCCCTCTTTCAAATGGTCCTCACTAATGGCAGAGATCCGGGAGGCCGCTATAAAGCGGAATACCAAGACCAAGATCTACTACGAAGAGTTGACTAAGACTATCCATGAAAGACACACCAACACCCAACCCCGCCTGGAAAGGAGAAAGGGAGTGGTGGTGTCCTTTGACAAAACCCGTGGCTACGGGTTCATCCAAGACTATCTGACTGGCAGAGACCTATATGTGAATAGAAGGTCTGTCAAGAGAGACTACCTCCCTTCCTATCAACACAGCCTCCGCGAGGGAGAGGAAGTGGAGTTCACCCCTGCCGAGAGCCTGAGAGGCCCTTATGCAACTGCCGTGACCCGTCCCAAGCGAGCACCTGAGGACTGGGAGGCAGAAGAAGAAGACTACTCTGGCTGCGAGCGAGAACCGGAACGCTCTCCAGAGCCGGCCCATCACGCCTTCCAGGAGCGGAGCTCCTTCATTGGGCCTAACGTCTTCTGGCAGCCAACCGTGTTGGAGAAATGGGTGAGCCCCTATCCTTCCCCCGAGCTGCCTCGTCGGGAGAAGACCATACAAGATATGGAAAACTTGCAAGGACTTCATGCTACCTTGGAGAACATCCGGAAGGGTCGGAGACCCGATGCGCCACCAGAACCTGCAGAGGCCGAGTCCGAGCCGTCATTCCCTGTACCTGCGCCGGCGATGCCAGCAGATGACAGCGACTCTGACACGGGGAGCATCGGTGAGCAGATTGTCCGGCTGGAGGAGAAGTTGCGGGAGCTGCGCAAGATCGCGACCGCCAGGATCCAGACGCCGCCAAAGAAGGACGAGGTAAGGGTGCCTGTCACCACCCGTAGACTACCTTCTGCTGCCACCGCTCCGCCAGTGCCCCAAAGAAGACCTCCGGTTGCTGTGAATAGCTGCGCAGAGCCCACCGGACCGCTTGCGGCGGCGGTAACCGCTCCAATCCATCCCACAATTATCATGCCGGGACCGGTACGGTCCACCCAAGGGTTTACCCCTAGGCCCATGGGGCCAATACCTATTAGGGGCCCCTTCACCTTGCAGCTGCCCCCTAATACAGTTATGTGGGCCCATCCTCCTGTAGAGGACTACTACAGGCCGTACTTGCCAGCAGAGCCAAGTGGTTATGATATGCCACTGTGAATCAGCCTGCTAGGCCTTTGATTTATTTCACCGAAGAAGTATGGTATTAACCCTTTCAGGACAGGAGTCCTACGTTTTCCTGGTCCTTTGTTGCGGCTGCCAGTTCATCCACGGCTCAGTGGTAGGTGTTGGCCACTGAAGTAATAAAGCCAACAAAGCCACGTTTGTTTCCAGGACCTCCTGCCTGATTTTGCTATCCCACGCCAAGTTGTGCCTGTTCCTTAGTTGCACCTTTTACCCTTTACCCCCTTTTCAGGTTGATCAGGGGTATTACAGCACTTGTTTTATATTCTACAATTTTATTGTGCAACTTCATACTAAGGAACCGTGCCCGGAGACAGACTCAAAAGAACCTGAGCCTCTGAGATTTTTGCTCTTTTAAAAGGAAATGTGCCCAGAGATGGACTCCACCGCACGAGAGCCTCTGTGATTTAATAGGAAAATAACCTGGGTACGGACTCATGTTTGTTCTTTGAGCCTCCAAGAACTTTTATACTGTTTTATCTATTGTGCTGTTCTATTATGGACTTATTCATTGTCATGGACTATCCTGGTTATAATGTTACGCTGTGCCAGGTCAGCGCCCCCGTTCCATTCACTATCCTGAGGAGAAGAGAACGACGCCCCTTGTCACTACCCTTCACTTTTGCCAATTGGACCTGATATGAATGTAAATGCAGATGAATTACATGTATGTATGCCTGCATGTCTCTTTTTTCTGTTTCAGGTAGAGATTCCAGTTGGGCGAGCCCTGATGGAGTACGAGGTCGTACTCAGCTTAAAGCAGTGGGGTATGTAGTGTACGGGGACTGTAATGCCCGTCACTACAAAAGTGTCACTTGGTGTGCTGTCGTCCCCCCTTATTTATGGGGAAGTTGGTATATGTCCTCTTTATAAAATGTCATGTAATATAATGCTATGTATTTCCCTGTTACTGTGAAACTTGCATGTACAGGCCTGCTAGGGGTGTCATTCCAGCTTCTAGTCACTAGAGGGAGCTACAGCGCCCTAGTTTATATAAGGCCCAGTCAGGGAAGTGAGAGGGAGTCTAGTCTAAGTGTCTGTCTAAAGCTGCAGCCTGTAGTCTGAAGCTGGAGCTTAGACTATGTCAGAGACAAGTCCAGGCCTGAAGCCTGCGGACCAGGAGAGGGTATTGCAGTCCCTGTAACCGGGTTCCGAATCCAAGGAGAAGGTTCCCCTCCTGAATATATATATATATGCAGAAGCAGGAAGACCACCGTTCAGAAGCTTCTAGAGTCTGAGGAAAGAGGGAGAGAGACAGAGGCATGTCAAGAGAAGCAAGAGGTACTCAAGATAACAGAGGAGGTACTTTATAAAGCTAAAACCAAGGATATACGCCAGAGTTAAGGTATTAGGCCTTGGAGAAGATTTGCTATGTTCCAGGATCAGTCAGAGATAGAGTGCAAGCTCCTGTACTGCAAGTCCTGTGTGTTTAACACTCAGTAGTCACCTTGCTCAATCTGTATTGCCTGCATCGACCGTATTGAAAAATCGACTGTATGCAAAGGAACTGCGCTTCCGTTAATGTCTCTATGAAAACTACTAAAGTTGGAGTTCTGTTTTAACATCACAGTGTTCCTCATTTATTCCTGCTATCAGCAAACGGCGTGCCACCGTTTAATTGGCACTGGCGTCACGAACATTTTCCTACCATCACCTGCCTATGCAGAGAGTCAGCCGTCTCAGGTTAGTGTTTATTGCACTACTACACCCAGGAACACATTTCTACACACAACTTGAGTACGCTGCAAGTTCCACCACCTTTTCTCTGAGGAAAAAAAGCCCTGCCGATATCACTCCTAAATGTTGATATTAAGGTCTGGGCCAAACTACTAGCCACACGCCTGAGCCTATTGCTGCCAAAGCTCATTCACCCAGATCAAGCAGGCTTTGTGCCGGGGAGGGAGGGGAACCACAATTCCTGTAGGGTCTTTACCGCCATACAATGGTCAAGGAAGAAGCACCTTCTGTTGACCTTCCTCAGTGTAGATGCGGAAAAGGCCTTTGACCGGGTAAACTGGAACTTCATGAAGAAGACTTTGCACAGGTTCGGTGTGCCGGTGCGGTTCCAGGAGGCAGTCATAACGCTCTATAGCGACCCAAGTGCCATTATAAGGGTGAATGGCATCTTATCATCGTCCTTTCCTATACGCAATGGGACGCGCCAGGGCTGCCCCTTGTCTCCAGCTTTGTACATCCTAGTGATGGAAACTCTTCTTTAGGCAATTAGAGACCACCCCAAAATACGTGGAGTACGGGCTGCTAATGATTCCATAGAATACATAAACGTAACTTATGCAGATGACCTGCTGATAATGGTTTCTAACCTTCCCGCATCTCTTATCACTATTTGACCAGTATGGCAAAGTGTCGAATTATAAAGTAAACTACTCCAAATCAGAAGCCATGAACATAACGGCCCCTGCGAGCTCCATTGCCGCTCTTAAATTGACAACTCCTTTCCAGTGGCAGTCCTCCCACATCTCTTATCTATGCATTAAAATCCCTGCATCCCTAGACAACTTACTTCATCTTAACTATACCCCTCTGCTGATGGAGATCCAGCAACAGCTACATTCCCTACGCCTCCCGTTCACCTCCTGGATGGGCAGGAAAAATATCCTAAAAGCGTTTGTCCTCCCTAAAATTTTATACGTCTTACAAATGTTGCCCATTTTTCTCCCTACCTTATATTTCACCAGACTCAGGAGACTTTTTTCTACATACCTATGGGGAGGGAAGGGAGCTAGAATAGCACATCATAGACTAATTTTTCACCGAAGCCATGGCGGTTTTGAGTTACCTGACCCACAGTTGTACTACCAAGCCATACACCTGAAAAGGTGGTTGCAACTCCACGTTCCCTGCTACCGCATTCTAGGCACAGAACTAGAACTCCTACAACTTAACCAACCTCAGAGAGCCGCTTTATGGGATCTGACGCCCACTTCACTTCACCCACAAGTTTTACTTAAAGGCACTAGACTGGTTATTATGCACCTCAATAGTGATAAAGGGCTTTTACCCAATCCCTCCTCTGAAATGCCGGCTGACCTTACCCCATACTCTATCAGACCTGGGGAGACACATATGCCCCCAATCTGGAATAGGCTACGGGACTACTCAACAGCTGAATTCATAAAAGGAACTAAGGGTGATTTGCAAAAACAACATCCCCTCACCCAAATTTGGGGCAACTCCAACTTCCTAGACCAGATCACATTGAGATCAGTCATAGGGGCGTTGCGGCCAGGAAACATACTTACTACCACGCCAACGTGGTTTGAAAAACTATTGACGCCCCCGGCACCCCAACGGAAGATGATCTCCCTGCTATACCTTGCCTTAAACACCCCTCAAACTCGGGTGACTCCACAATACATACATACATGGGCCAAGGATCTGAATGTGACCTTTACAGAGACAGATATTCTCCGCATGCACGCTCACTCACATGGATTCTCCCGTTGTGTGAAGGTGCAAGAGCACTCGTACAAGGTACTCACACAGTGGTATTGCACCCCTGCACAGCTATTCCTGAGTGGCTTGAGTGATACTGATAATTGCTGGAGGTGCAAAGAGGTCAAGGGTACTCTACTCCACATTTTCTGGTCTTGCCCAAGAATAAGACCATATTGGGATGGGGTCTCGAAGATCATTAACACAATACTGGGTAATAACCTGCCATTGTCTCCAGAACTGGTGCTCCTATGGCTCCCCTCAAAAGCCCTGTCCCCTTCAGAAGGCAACCTGGCCACCCATTTGATACAAGCAGCTCGTCTGCTTATTCCCCACAAATGGCTAAGCCCAGAACCCCCTACACTCTCTCAATGGTTAGCTAAAGTGGATTGCCTTTATCGCTTGGAGGAATTAGCCAGCTGGGAGGCTAGGGCACATGAAAAACATCAGAAGCTTTGGACTCAGTGGACTTCCTATAGACATACATCCAGATTCTAACTTTCGCTAGCATCAGGCCCAAGCGGATTAACTCTCATACACAACTCTCATACATACCCCTCTTACACTTGGATCTGTGTGTCATGATTTCCCCATAACTTGATGTAATAGACACATCAAGAGCGCTTGACGGTCACACTGAGACAACATATGCTCGTCGATCGTTGTTGTCCAGTTCTGAGGGACACATTTTTCCCCTACCCCTGTTCACCACCTTTATTACTTTTATCGATGATATGTAGCTGAATAAAAACTGCAATTGTATAACACATATATGTACATTGGATTTTCAGGCTTTAAAATATTGATGCACAGTATGAAATTATGGAACTTGTACTATTAACTTTTCCTGAACGCAGGCATGCACCTATATGTACCTGTATCTATGCTTAACCTTAATAAAAAGATAATTGACAAAGAATATATCTACTATAATACTACTCATATGTGCAAGAATATAACTACTATAATACTGCTCCTATGTACAAGAATATAACTACTATAATACTGCTCCTATGTACAAGAATATAACTACTATAATACTGCTCCTATGTACAAGAATATAACTACTATAATACTGCCTCCTATGTACAAGAATATAACTACTATAATACTGCCTCCTATGTACAAGAATATAACTACTATAATACTACTCATATGTACAAGAATATAACTACTATAATACTGCCTCCTATGTACAAGAATATAACTACTATAATACTGCTCATATGTACAAGAATATAACTACTATAATACTGCTCCCATGTACAAGAATATAACTACTATAATACTACTCATATGTACAAGAATATAACTACTATAATACTGCCTCCTATGTACAAGAATATAACTACTATAATACTGCCTCCTATGTAAAAGAATATTACTACTATAATACTGCCTCCTATGTACAAGAATATAACTACTATAATACTGCTCATATGTACAAGAATATAACTACTATAATACTGCTCCTATGTACAAGAATATAACTACTATAATACTGCTCCTATGTACAAGAATATAACTACTATGGGGCGGAGCTTGGCCGCTGAGCTGTATGGCTGCTGGTTTCTGAGCTCCTCATCCTAGCTGGCACAAATCCCCTATTACAGCACCTTAAGGCTCCATTCACACGTCCGCAAAATGGGTCCGCATCCGTTCCGCAATTTTGCGGAACGGGTGCGGACCCATTCATTCTCTATGGGGACGGAATAGATGCGGACAGCACACAGTGTGCTGTCCGCATCCGCATTTGCGGTGCGCGGCCCCGATCTTTGGGTCCGCAGCCCCGCAAAAAGATAGAGCATGTCCTATTCTTGTCCGCAGCTTGCGGACAAGAATAGGCATTTCTATTGGGGTGCCGGGCTGGTGTGTTGCGGACCCGCAATTTGCGGGTCCGCAACACACCACGAACGTGTGAATGCAGCCTTAAGCCGCACAAAATGGGCAAAGTGGGGAGAGATCGCCCCAGGGAACCTGCCGACCCACCTGTGAGCCGCTCCAAGCAGCCTGATATGGAGCAATTCCTGAGGAAATCTTCCAAGGGCCTCGCTGCGGAGACACCTAAGATGGCGCCGGCTCCCTCTCTTCATTCTGATGCGGACGAATTTTCAGAAGCGGCAAGTATATCGGATGCTTCCGAATATAAAAATCGCAAGCGTGGAGCGACTCTCTCCAAAGCGATTCTTCGCAAAATCCTGGATTCTGCCCTGGCACCTCTAAAGCAAGACTTGGCAGAAATAAAGTCCAATCTTCGCTCCATCGGCCAGAGAGTCGCTGCGTTGGAAAATTTGCAGGACTCGATTATTCGCTTCGGTGAGGAAACCTGCTCGACACTTTGCTCTCATAGAGAGCTTATCAACGATGCCCTTTTGCGAATCGAAGACCAGGAAAATCGAAGCCGCAGACGTAATATTCGTATCCGCGGCCTTCCAGAAATATTTGCATCGGAAGTTCTCGAAAAAGTTGCGAAAGAAATATTCGCGAATCTTTTAAACCCAGAAAGAGCGGCAACTATCATCATTGAGCGCATACACCGTGCTCTTCGTCCCAAGCCAAAAGTGTCGGATCCTCCGAGGGATGTTATCTGCGGCCTCCTCCGTTTTGTGGACACTGCGGCCCTATTGAAAGCCAGTAGAGAGGCTGACCGCCTGGAATATGAAGGCTCGCTGCTGCAGTTCTTTCAGGACTTAGCACCCTCCACGCTGGCATAGAGACGTATTTTGCGTCCGCTTCTTGATGCTCTCAAATCCTCGGGGACCCAGTTTCGATGGTTGTACCCCTTTGGCTTGGCTGTCTTCAAAAACGGAAGGCAGATCACCATACGCACTCCCCAGGACTTATCCGGGGCCTGGGTCCATCTGGTTATAGCGCCGATTGAAATTCCGTCCTGGATGCCGGCGGACCAGGGAGATCCTGTACCCTCGCCTCCGAAAGCAGACTCCTGGTCCCTTGTGCCTACCGGGAAGAAATCCCGACCCAGTCAGAGTTCCCAGGCCTCCGCCGCAGCGGGTCACTCTCCTCATCGCTGAAGCCTATCTGCTGAGATGTTCTCCATTTTTGCCGGATACAATACCGGTGTACTCCTGAGGTGGATTTCCGAAGTTGCGGATCTCTCTCTTTCTTGTTGTTCAGGACATGCACCAGGGCCTTTTAGTCCTTGACATGGCTTTTTGGACGTATCCAGGCCTTTGTTTCCTTCTCTAAGGACTTCACCTTCCTGAGTGCTTTCTACCTCTCCCCTCCCACCCCCTTCTGCACAGGTGATTTGTTAGCCACTGTTCTCCTCGTTTACTGCCTTGTTACCTGATGGCCTTCCCTTGGCCTACCTCAGCTCTACGAGACCCCCCGCCTGATGGATCCCGGCACCAGTCCGTGATGAGAAAGGATCCTCTGATTTCCAGGTGCTCTGTAGAGTTCTTAGTTCTGCGCTATGTGAATATGCTTTCCTGTTTGTCTTTGTTCTTTTTTTTCTCTCAATGTCTACCTTCTTATCCTTTTGCCCCTATGTGTTTCCCCTTTTGTGTCCTCTTATACCATCTTTACGCTCTTATTTGGCTCGCTCGGATATTGTTTGCTGTGTGCTTCCCTACTGACTTCAAATGGCTTCTCTTGTAGTTTTCTCCCTTAATGTCCGGGGCCTGAATGAGCCGTGCAAAAGATCCCAGGTGATTTCCTTGCTACAAAAAGATAAAGTTTCCATCGCTTTTTTCCAAGAAACACATTTTCGGGCAGGTAAGATCCCTAATCTTCCTTCCAAGAAATTCACTCAATGGTTCCATAGTGCGCAGACCTCCGCTAGTCGGGGTGTCAGCATCGCCATTCACAAGCAGGTGCTCTTTGCGGTTACAGCCTCCTCCTCGGATCCTGATGGCCGGTACTTGTTTGTGAAGGGCTCTATAGCAGGCACACCGGTCACATTGGCCAATATATACGCGCCTAATAGGGAACAAGTTGCATGGCTGGTTCAGACCCTCTGCGCTTGCTGCATTCAAACATGGTATGGTAATTCTGGGGGGAGATTTTATTGTGACCCTAGACCCACTCCTGGACTCCTCCTCGGGGAGATCGGCCATCACTCATGTTCGTCTTAGACGCCTGAAAGCAGCTCTGCGTAATTTGGGTGTCATTGACATCTGGCGTACCCTGAACCCTACAGGTCGTGACTACTCGTTCTACTTCCATGCCAAGTCCTCACACCATAGATTAGATTATGTCTTCCTTTCCTCTGAACATGTTAAACAGATTGTACACACTCGAATAGGCAACATTACGCTGTCGGACCATGCCCCTTTCTTTTTGACGGTCTCGCTGTCCACTCTTCCTACAAGAGAATTGAACTGGTGTCTCAATGAAACCCTAATTCAGGATCAGGTATCCTCCGAGAAAATAGCCTCCTCTCTACGGGAGTTTTTCAGTAACAACACCGCAGGTCCCTCCCTCCCCTGCTGTAATCTGGGAGACTCATAAGGCTGTGATCCGTGGAGAGTTTATCGCCCTCGGCTCCCATATTAAAAAACAAGGAGCCCAAGCTATATCCACCCTTCTGTCCCGTATCGCCACTCTTGAGCTCAGCCATAAGCAATCCCAAGCTATAAGCCTTGCGGAGGAGCTTTCGGTCGCGCGAACCCAACTCAAAAATCTGCTAAACGTTACCTCGGCTAAACTACTCCTACGCGCGCGCTTTAAATCTTACGCCCACAGGGACAGAGGGAACAAACTTATGGCGGCACTAACTAAACAACAATATTCTGACTCCTTCATACCAGCAATCAAAGACGCGGCAGGTAATCATCTTAAATCTACCCCTGACATAGCCAAAGCATTTTGCGCTTTTTACGAGGACCTTTACAATCTCCCGGCCCCTCCTGGCTCATCTCCCTGCTCTATCACATTCACCGATGCCTCGAATAAGTTCCTCTCCTCCCTTCAGCTCCCCTCTATATCCTCAGAACAGTCCTCCCAATTACTAGCTTCCATTTCCGGCCCCGAAGCCCTGAAGGTCCTGGCCACTATCCCCTCCGGACGCAGTCCTGGACCCGACTGTTTCACCATCTCCTATTATAAAGCTTGTAAACCCATACTGGTCCCTCACTTTAGCTCTTTATGTAATTATCTTCTGGACGGTGGCCACCTCCCTCCCCAATCACTTACAGCCCATATCACCATTATTCGTAAAGAGAACAAAGACCCGTTGCACTGTGGCAGTTACCGCTCTATCTCCCTACTAAATACAGATATTAAATGGTGGGCTAAGATCTTGGCCCAGCGGATTCAAAAAGTCCTTCCGGACATTATTCACAAAGAGCAAGTTGGCTTGGTCTCTGGCAGACAAGTAAATTAAAATACCGTTCGCCTCCTACATCTCATGAATTGGGTGCGGACTACTTCTACTCTGCTAGCTCTGCTAAGCACTGATGCAGAGAAAGCTTTCGACAGAGTGAGCTGGCAGTATATGTCCCTGACTCTGTCGAAGTTTGGCTATCCTGATCAACTTATCTCGGCTATTCTTTCTCTGTACTCAGCCCCCTCTGCCAGGGTCAAGGTCAACGGCACCCTCTCACCCGCCTTTGCCATTACAAATGGCACTAGACAAGGTTGCCCTCTCTCCCCCTCCCTCTTCGTGATAGTCATGGAAACTCTCCTGTGCAAAATCAGGCAAGATCCCGATATTGAAGGTCTTGGGAGAGCCTCCCACACGCACCTCACGGCTCCGTTTGCGGATGACCTCCTTATTATGACTACTAACCCTGAGAGATCCTTCCCCCGGCTACACTCTATATTTGAGGAATTTGGCTGGATCTCCAATTTTAAGATCAACTATAGCAAATTCCTTGCCTTGAATGTCACCTGTAAACCTGCTCTTGTGGCGTCGCTTAAACGCTCCACCCCCTTCGAATGGGCCACCTGTGATATCACATTTTTGGGGATCCACATTTCTGCCAACCTGAATGACCTTTTCAGCCTTAACTACGCCCCTATGCTTAATTCTATTAAGTCCCACCTACAGTCGGTTAAACTTTTATTCATTTCTTGGATAGGCAGGAAGAACTATCTTAAGACGTTTATCGTCCCCAAACTCCTATATCTGCTGCAGACGTTGCCTATATGGCTCCCGCGCTCATACTTTACAGAACTGCGTCGGAGGTTATCCCTTTTTCTTTGGTCGAACAAACCATATAGGATAGCTTACGCCACATTGACTAGGGAAAAGAGGTTTGGGGGCTTTGGCCTACCTGATGACCACCTGTATTATGCTGCTACGCACCTGAACAGGTGCTTCTCTCTCTTTTCTCGAAGTTTCCCGAACTTATGCACGGACCTGGAACGTGACCTTATCACATACAAGGATAAACTCATCCTATGGGGGGTTCGTAGCTGCTCGCCCTCACACTCCTTTGTCTCTCCCATCTGGAAAGGCATGCTCGTTGAATGGGCTAAACTCTACAAATCTAAAGATCTTAGATTTCCAAGTCCCCACCTCCCTCTACACCTCTTACAAAATGTAGTGCACCCTGAAACCTCTGCCCCTTCAGGTGTTTGGTATAGGCTGTCTGACCACACCCTACAAGAGATTGTGTCCACGGCTGGGGACTTGGCATGGAACGCAATTCAGGCTTTACCCGAGGTTTAAAAGCAATCTTTCCTGGCTCTTGCTGCCTGCCGCAAAGATATTGCGATTTTAAAACTTCCTCCTCTTTGCACTGAAGAACCCACCTGGCTGGAAAAGAAACTAGATAGACCGATCTCCCCAAGGAAGCCCCTGTCAACTCTTTACAAGGAGTTACTCTCTTCCACACCTCCAGTACTATCCTTTATAGCTTCCTGGGAGAAGGAACTCTCTTTCTGCCTTTCGGAACCAGAAAAAGCATTTATTCTCGAATTCTTTCAAGTTACTGACGCGTTGGTGCAAAACGCCCGAATTCCTCCATAACCTCAACCAAGAGATCCCTGATCAGTGCTGGCAGTGTGGAACAGAGAAGGGGTCCCTATCTCATATATGCTGGTCCTGTAGTCTAATCCGTCCCTTCTGGGAAAAGATTGAGAGCCTACTCAATCGAATTTGCGGTTCTCCCATAAGACTGGACGCGCAACTGGTTCTGCTCTGGTGTCCCAATATGTCCCTAACCCCTTCCAAGAACAACTTACCAACATTGCTTCTTACTTCTGCCCGCCTGCTGATCCCTGTGCTGTGGAGGAATGATTCTGCGCCCACTATGTTGATGTGGCAAGAGAAAATTGACCAGATATGTCGTTTTGAAGAATTGGCTCACTGGGAATCTCACTCCCGCCCTCAATTCCTAGACACATGGAGCCCCTGGAAGGTTTACCGCCACCCGGCAAACTGAGCGACCCCATCACCATTGTAGTTCTTCCCCCCCCCCCCCCTCCCCCTATCCCTCTTTCTTCTCTTGTGTGTCTATCTTCTTCTTGTTTGGTAGTATCGTCTGTTCGTCTGTGTTCATCCCCCATAAGTTTAAATACCAGTGTATTGATTGCATTTGTCTGATGCGATCTGCATATGGCTTTTGTCATACAACGACGTTACTCAACTATTTGCATTCTCAATAAAAAGAGATTTGGTTAAGAATATAACTACTATAATACTACTCGTATATGTACAAGAAAATAACTACTATAATACTGCTCCTATGTACAAGAATATAACTACTATTATACTGCTCCTATGTACAAGAATATAACTACTATAATACTGCTCCTATGGGCAAGAATATAACTACTATAATACTGCTCCTATGTACAAGAATATAACTACTATTATACTGCTCCTATGTACAAGAATATAACTACTATAATACTGCTCCTATGGGCAAGAATATAACTACTATAATACTGCTCCTATGTACAAGAATATAACTACTATAATACTGCCTCCTATGTACAAGAATATAACTACTATAATACTGCTCCTATATAGAAGAATATAACTACTATAATACTGCTCCTATGTACAAGAATATAACTACTATAATACTGCCTCCTATGTACAAGAATATAACTACTATAATACTGCTCCTATGTACAAGAATATAACTACTATAATACTGCTCCTATGTACAAGAATATAACTACTATAATACTGCCTCCTATGTACAAGAATATAACTACTATAATACTGCCTCCTATGTACAAGAATATAACTACTATAATACTGCTCCTATGTACAAGAATATAACTACTATAATACTGCCTCCTATGTATAAGAATATAACTACTATAATACTGCTCCTATGTACAACAATATAACTATTATAATACTGCTCCTATACATTTTTATCACCCTTTGATTCATTCTTTATTCTACAGTGCCAGGTGTGTGATACTTGTCCGGGTACTGTCTTGTTTGGTATTGAAGTGGGTTCATTGTTTTCATCCTTCTGGAGACTCTTAACATTTCCTAGTAATTTTTTATTTCACTAATTGGAGTGCCACTTTTTTAAATTGACAGAAGGGTTCTCAAAGTGCCCTGTAGAATGCATTTGCTCCACCAGATGAGGTGATTGGTCCTTATTGTTTTTTGAGAGGCTCAGTGTTACTAATTTGCAGAAGCAGTTTTCCTTATACTTACAAAAGATCAGTAAAGTATCATCAGCGTCCAGATTACTGTTCACACTTGATTCATATGTAATTAATGACTAAAGTTTAAAGATAAAAAAAAAAAAGGGTGTGTGCATGTATATATATATATATATATATATATATAGTGCCTTGAAAAAGTATTCATACCCCTTGATCTTTTTCATATTTTTTCTCACTGCAACCACAAACTTAAGGATTTTATGTGATAGACCAACACAAAGTATGTGTGAAGTGAGAAGAAAATGATACATAATTATTTAAAATTTAAGAAATAAAAATCTGGAAAGTGTGTTGTGCATTTGTATTCAGACCCCTGTACTCTGATACCCCTAAATAACATCCAGTGTGACCAATTACCTTCAGAAGTCACCTAATTAGTACATAGAGCCAACCTGTGTGTAATGCATGACTTATTGGGGATGTAAGATTACCTCAGCCAACTACCCGCCAACCCCACCAATACGTTCGTCCCTTTCACCCCCAAGAATCTGTCACGGATGAAATTGCAGATAGCTGGAACTTATAAATAAATGACCGACTGGCTTGATCCCAAACTAAGGAGCAAATAGGTGAGCCCTTTAAAACCCTAAGAGCTCTCCCTGACTGCTATGCACATGCAAGGGTCTCAATGGTAGACGATTGCATGCCCACGTACCTAAGACTGTGTGACACCTAAAAACCCTATAATAGTGAGGGGACACGACCACCGACTCCCTGCACTGAATACGGACGGAGTCAGGGTCACCTAGCATCAAGCCAGCAAGGAAACACAATAAAGGAAAAGACTTATCTGAACAAACAGCAGCAGCAGCCTCCAGCAGTGAACACTTCATCCAGGAAGTAGTATAAACCACAAAGTGAGGCAGTATGGGAGGGAATATAAAGGAAGACGATTAGTCTAAATAAGTGACACCTGGCAGAAGGAAAGGAGCTGACAAAGTGAAACCAAAACAAAGAACGTCATACAAGAGGTAGAGAAGAACGTCTGTCAGACCTTCTCACAGAGCTGGCGGTGAAAGAATCCCATAAAATTAATCCCTTCCTGCCTTTGCACTTCCCCCTAAGTCAGTATGCACTTCGCTACTGGCTGCGCCTCGCTCCATTGCTCCAATGACTTATTGGGGATGTAAGATTACCTCAGCCAACTACCCGCCAACCCCACCAATACGTTCGTCCCTCCCCCCCCCCACTGGAATTAATACTCTGAAACCGACTTCTTGGTATAAATGGCCACAACGGCCCGTTAATTAAAAAACCACCACATACTCCTCCAACTTTTAACACTGATATAACATAACAGTGAACACATAACACAAAATTAAAGTGCAATTACATTCCAACACTGTGTAAAGAATCCTAGAAGGCAACCCAAGCAAGCTGCGTTCATCACACCCCATCTCCACTTGACTTTTTACCTTACCCTCGGCCGCAGTCACCGACCCAAGGGCACCAAACCTTCCAAAATTCTCTCTCCATAAACCCCTGTAGGCCTTTTATCCCCCAACAGGAGCCCCATCCGTCGGCTTACCAACTTCCTGAGATGCACGCTCCAACGTGTCATGCACCTGTTTAAAACATTGAATTGCCTTCCAGGACCCTCCATTAACATGCCACAAACGAACATTGGTGACACCTCACCTATGGACGTCCTGCCAAACCTTCAAGGCTGTTTCCAAGCCCTCTTGGATCCCCAAGGCCCACATATCCGTGCCGACGTCATTCAAGTGCACACCATCGGCCCTCAAGAATTGAGACGAGGCAGCCTCCAATTCCTTATGCCGCACCACAAAGCCACCCTGACGACGATCAAAACGCCCGACTTCTTTATTCAGCTTCACCCGCGCCCTGTTAATACGATCCACCGACCTCGCGAATCGCCATGACCTCCGAGCCACCACGTCAGGCCAGACGACCAACAAATCCGGAAAATCACCTAACAACCGCAACAAGTCCAGCTTGATATCCCGAATCATATCTCTGGACCGCCGAACACCCAAATCATTACCCCCCACATGTAAGACCAAAATGTCGGGAGGCCTATCTAACGACGCAGATGCATGGAACTCAGGTAGCACCCTACCCCACAAGAGACCTCGCAAACCTATCCACCTCACTTGCAACTCCTCAGGCAGGAACCCCAATTGCCTTCCATTTCTCCGCACGTCGGCTCGCAACACACCCCAGTGAACATAGGAATGTCCCAGAATTCACGCCAAGCATGATGAGGACCCTGTAAATAAACAAAAATTAAAACTATGCCTCAACAGGCAACTAATACAAATGACATAATGACTCAAAACACAGTACAATAAAACCAATCCTTATAACATATGAGGCCGAATACTTCCGAAAACATGCCAATTCCCAACGGCCAATCCGCTTAATAGCCTCATCCCCTAGACCCCATCTGGCCGCCTCGGTCGCCGCGCCTATCCGGAAGGAATGAGACGCAAACGGATAACCTCTCGCATCTAGACACTTCCTGAACACCGCAAAAAAACGAGACAAGGCCGTTCCATCCTGGTGCACCAACAAAGACCCCCCAACATTTGGCCGCAAAGACAAAAACTCTTCCACACAACGTACAGGGCAAAGCACTGACCCACACAAAGGGTGCAACAAAATGGCCACTCCCCTGCCTTCCTGGTTAGTTTTTGACCTACGCAACACACATCGCACACCTTCATCACTCAAACGTATGTCCTCATGCAACAAACCCCAACCTCACACCCGACTGCTGGCTACTAACTCGGAAACCCTAAATGCACCAAAAAAGGCCAAAGAAAACGCAGCCCGAAACAAACAAATCTCATACCCCGACTTACACACTACACCAACCTCATCCCACAAAACCTGCAACACCGGAAAAGAAACTGGACGACGAGTGTCTGTCCTCACTCCACTGCGTCTATAACCCTTCAACGCCTGGCGAACCAAAAAACTTCTGGACACATCAGCCAAACCACGCAGGCGCAGCCATAACGCCACAGCCGCAACCCTTTTAGAAGCAACAGAGAAAGAAACACCCGAACTGTAAGACATCCCCACAAAATAAACCAGTAACAAATGCAAGTCCTATACTACCACGCCACCCCCGACCTGATCCATTAACTGTTCCCATTGGGACCACACAGACGAATAAGCTCACCACGTACTCCTACTCACGGACCGCCTGATCAGATCTGATGAGACCCCAAGGCCACGCTCCAGAGCCACTGAGGACAAGGCAGACCCGTCGCATCCGCGCTCGGCACCAATCTGTGAAAACGATCCCACTGAAAACGAGAAAGGGAATCCGCAATTGAATTATTAGCGCCAGGAACATGCACCGCTACAAAGCACGCATTCATCTTTAAACCCTTCAGAACCAAGTGCCTAAGCAAGCGCAACACCGGGGGCGAATTGGCGGACTGACTATTAACCTCTTGTAGTACTCCCAAATTATCGCAACAAAAACGCACCCGTTTTTTCCTTAACAAATCGCCCCACAACTCAGTTGCCAACACATTCGGGAACAATTCTAACAACACTAAGTTACCCAGAAAACCGGCCACTGCCCATTCCTCCGGCCAGGGACCCGCACTCTATTGCCCTTGACAAAACCCCACATAACCACAAGAACCTGACGCGTCCGTAAACAGCTCTAGGTCTACACTGCAAATCGGCTCCTACATCCACACTGAACGACCATTAAATTAACACAAAAAACGGTCCCAAACTACTAAATCCGCCCGCACCTCAGCAGACAGCCGCAAGAAATGAAAAGGCACCTTCACACCCGCTGTAGCCATGGCCAAGCGCCTACAAAACACCCGGCCCATAGGCAATATCCTGCAAGCAAAATTCAGTTTGCCTAACACCGACTGCACCCTACGTAACTGCACTTTCTTTGCTTTACCCAAGAATGCTACCTTGCCGCGCAAATCCACCACCTTCTCCTCGGGTAACCTGCATTCCATTGCCACACTATCAATTACTATTCCCAAAAACTTAACAGAGGTAGCCGGCCTCTCAGTTTTTTCCGGTGCCAACGGCACCCCAAACCTGGCCGCCACCCGCTCCATAGTGTGCAGTAAAACCGAACAGACCCTCGACCCCGCAGGCCCCAAAAACTAAAAATCATCAAGATAGTGCAACACTGAGTTCCAACCCGCCTCTCGCTTCACCACGAACTATACTTTTCAAACAAAGAACACAAAATAGCACAGCCCATCGGCAAACAACAATCCACATAAAATTGCCCAGCCCATTTAAATCCCAACAAATAAAAACTATCCGGATGAATGGGCAGTAAACGAAACGCTGCTTCAATATTAGTCTTTGCCAACAGAGACCCCTGCCCGAAACGGCGCACCCACCGCACCGCCTCATCAAACGACGTGTACGACACAGAACACAACTCGTCGTCAATACCATCATTTACTGAACCTCCTGCAGGAACTTACAGATTATGAATGAGCCGGTAATTATTCGGCTCCTTTTTTGGGACCAACCCCAACGGTGACACCCACAAACCCTGCAAAGGACACTCTGCAAACGGACCAGCAATGGTCCCAGCAGCCACTTCCTTTGCAATCTTGTCCTCAACCACCTCCGGACGCTGCAACGCGTCCACCCTCACCGGAGTCACCCCTCTTCTGCACAGCCTCATATCCCTGTCCTTTCCCACGCCTAAAACACTGCGACAAGCTGTGGGCACCTCCGCAACCTGAGCATTCATGCTTGAACCGGCAATCGGCCAAATACCTACAATACCCTTCGTTGAATTGCCAACAGCATTCCTTTTTTCCCCCACTATTAGAATCCGCCGCCGAGGAACCCCCGGCCGCACCCCGAAAGGGCTGGTTACCCCCTTTTGGAGCCACCATCAGCCGCATCCACAGGCTAATGTCTTTGTGGTCCCACCTAATTCCCGGCCGGACCGCCTTCCTCTGGCGAAACTGTTCATCGTACCGGAGCCAAGCTACCCCCCCATACGTCCGGTACGCGTCCTCCACAGCATCCATGTAGCAAAAGAGCGCCGAACAGTGTTCTGGCGTCTTTTCGCCAACAACACTTGCTAAGATAGCGAAAGCCTGCAGCCAATTAGAAAAAGGGTGCAGTATAAGTCTATACCGCCGCTTCTCCTCCTCCTCTCTTTTGCTCTCCTCAGGCTTCACCCTATCCAAATGAAACTTTTCTAAAGGAAGTAACGAAAATATTTCCACGTACTCGTCCTTCCAAATCTTCTCACGGACCTCGGGCTTCAAGTGGGCCCCTCAAAGCAGACATAAATCTCCCCCTCTGCTGCGTCCGCCAGCCTAACATCTTCCCCCGCTTTAGCTTTTCCGCCCCCAATAGCCTCAGTTTCTCCTACCGCTCCCCCGGCCGCCGCATCAGATGGACTCACCACATGAACCGCACTATCCCGCTCCCCAGCCCCCGCCACCTGCGCAGGAGCCCAAACTGCAGCTGGAGATGTGACCGCCCCAGACCCCAAACGCGACAATAGTGACAACATGCCCGACAACAATTCTTGCGCTAAACCCTCCGACCCAGACCTGCACAACTGATCAGATGTGACCCCACCCCAACCCAACACATAAGCCTGACTCAACGTCCTCTCACCTGGCTGACCCTGGGGTATCCGCCCAGCAGCCGCAGACCGCGCTGACACTCCACTCGGCGTAGCTCCGACCGGTGACAAAGACGTCGTCGGACAGGTGTCTTCAGCGTCCACCACTCGAATGTCCTCTTCCCACTCTTCTTGGCTAAGTTCCCCTTCTTCTAGCGACTGTTCTGGCAGAAGACCCCCGTCCACGTCCGAAAGACGGGGTCGCGGCTCTGCCGATTCGATGTCTAAGTGCCCACCGCCTTGTGGCCCCTGTCCCCGAACATCCCTGGCCTCCTCCACGAAATCCCTGTAAACGGGCTTCGTGGCCTGACAGCCAAGAGCCGCACTGCGCCGCCCTGATGTATCCGACTCAACCTGCTGCGCTGTGGGAGGAGCTAAACCGGTTCCCACAGCCAGCGCTCTTCCCCTTGTCCTCCTGCCTGCAGTACCAGGCCTCGCCACTGGTCTCGCTGTTGCTCCTCCCCTTGTCATCCTGCCTGCAGTACCCGGCCTCACCACTGGTGTCGCTGTTGCTCCTCTCCTTGACGTCAGGCCTGCAGTACCAGGCCGCACCACAGGTATCGCTGTCTCTCCTTCCCTTGTCGGCAGGCCTGCAGTACCAGGCCGCACCACTGATGCCGCTGCCGCATTCCGTCTACTCACACTCTGGCAGGGAGAAGACCGCCGCCGACCCGCCGATACAGGCCGCGGCGCCACCCGCACCCGCTCAGTGAGGCCGCAACCGACCGGACTCCCGCTTGCCGACAAAGGTAAGACCCCATGCGCCCGCTCCTCCGATGGGCCAGTCTGCGCTGATGTCGCCGCTCCGCGACCCCCCCTGCCGAGTAGGAGACAGAAGACGGGTGCTAGCCCGTCTTTCCCCTGCAGGTGCCCGACGCTGTATAGGATTCCTCCTTCTGCGATGGCCGGCCGTAACCCTGTCAGCGCCGACTGACCGCAGCGGAGGGTCCCTGGTGGGGCTCCTTAAGCGTCGCCGCACCCGGGGGGTCGCCTCAGGGCTACGTCTATCCGGTGGCACTGACCTCCGCGCCCTGCTTCTCACAGTCGGCGCAGCTGGGGACACAGCCTGTGCCTCCATAGCCGCTTGAAAGCTCTGCTCCAGCCAGGCAGAGCCATGCTGTTCTGCCGCTGCCCTAACCGCCGCAAGCAACTCATCCAAAGAGGACATGACCGCAAAAAACTACGCTACCTCGCACTACTCACGTTTTTCTAGCCCAACTCGCAGGTCTAACCCCGGACACTAATGCACGTGCCCCCCCCCCCAGCAACCCTTTATATACAGCCCGCAAAATTAACTAATACCGCCCCCCCCCCTTACCACCAATCAGACTACAGCACCAAGAATCACATAAAATTAACCCCTTCCTGCCTTCGTACTTCCCCCCAAGTCAGTATGCACTTCGCTACTGGCTACGCCTCGCTCCATTGCTCCAATTCTCAGTATAACTACATCTATTCTGTGAAGTCCTTTAGAGGGTTGTTAGAGAACATTAGTGATCAAACAGCATCATGAGAACCAAGTAATACACCAGTCAGGTCTGTGGAGAAGTGTAAAGCAAGGGTAAGGTTATAAAAAAAATATACCAAGCTCTGAACATCTAATGGAGCACTGTTCAATCCATCATCCGAAAATGGAAGGAGTATGGCACAACTGCAAACCTACCAAGACATGGCCGTCCACCTAAACTGACAGCCCAGGCAAGGAGAGCATTGATTAGAGAAGCAGCCAAAAGATCTATGGTCACTCTGGAGAAGCTGCGGAGATCCACAGCTCAGGTGGGAGAATCTGTCCAGAGGACAACTTTTAGTCGTGAACTCCACAAATCTGGCCTTTATGGAAGAGTAATAAGAAGAAAGCCATTTTTCCTGTTTGCAATTTTCCACAATCCATGTAGGGGACACAGCAAACATGTGGAAGAAGGTGCTCTGATCAGATGAGACCAAAGCTGAACTTTGTGACCTAAATGCAAAATGCTATGTGTGTTGGAAAACGAACACCTCACATCGCCCTGAACACACCATCCCCACCGTGAAACATGGTGGTGGCAGCATCATGCTGGGGGAGGCTTTTTTTTTCAGCAGGGATAGGGAAGTTGGTCAGAGGTGATGGGAAGATGGATGGAGCTAAATACAGGGCAATCCTGGATTACTGCATGCAGTACTTTTAGTCCGGCTGCCCCTCACCGTGCGCTGCCGTGCCGCTGCCGGAGCTCTGCCCCCGCCCCCATTATAGTCAATGGGGACGGAGCGGCAGTCCGGGGGCACACGTGAACTAGCGGCAGGACAGATCCGACAGGCTGTTCACCTGCCGGAACAGCCTGCCGGAGTTCCCTGCCGCTAGTGTGAAACTAGCCTTAGTGAGGAGCAATGTGAAGCTGCAACTTATAGAAATGCACTGGAGATTCCACAGACAGCAAACACTTACAGATAGTATAGACATCTAGTCAGGTGAGAGCAGTGTGAAGTTGCATCTCATAGGAATACATTGGAGATTCTGCGCACTGCTCACACAAATAGTATAGACAGCCATTGAGAGTCAGATGAGAGCACTTTGAAACCACACCTGACAATTCTGTGCACAGCATGCACATATAGTATAGACAGTGTGAGAGCAGTGGAAAGCTGCATCTCATAGAAATACACTGGAGATTCTGCACAAAGAACTCAAAGATATTATAGACAGTGGAAGTCAGTGAGAAGCAATGTGAAGCTGCAACTTATAGAAATGCACTGGAGATTCTAAACACAGTAGACACTTGCAGATAGTATAGACAGCTAGTCAGGTGAGAGAAGTGTGAAGTTGCATCTCATAGGAATACATTGGAGATTCTGCACACTGCTCACACAGATAGTACGGACAGGTATTGTGAGTCAGATGAGAGCACTTTAAAACCACACCTCAGAGAAATACACTGACATATGCACAGCATGCACATATAGTATAGACAGTATGAGTCATTGGAGAGCAGTGCAAAGCTGAATCTCATAGAAAAACACTGGAGATTCTGCACAAAGAACTCACAGATAGTATAGACAGTGGGAGTCAGTGAGGCGCAATGTGAAGCTGCAACTTATAAAAATGAACTGCAGATTCTGCATACAACAAACATACAGATAAGAAACCTATCACAACGACCAATAGGGGCCACATAAAGCAATATACAACCTATAATACGTGATGTGTTAGCCCAAGTAATAATTCATCACCGAACAATTAATATAAATATAAGTTTATTTTTGTCAACATTTAAAAAACAATATACATGATGGATACAAGTTATGGTCCATAAAATCCAAGGGGGAACAAATAACAAGTGAGGGGGCAAAAATATCTGGGAAGGGGAGGCAAACTGGCACTGCACAGTATATCAATACATGATTATATAAAGTACTAACATTAGGGCATATAAAATCTTGAAGTCAGACTGCATATATGGTATTATAAACAAGTAAAGTGCAAGTGCATGGCCCAAATGTAGCAGCAGACAGGCAGACACCAAGCTACCCACCTTCCCAGTGCCTGTTTTATTAACTGTTACTATGTAATGCTGCTACATTTGGGCCAGCCCGATGAAGGCTGTTCTCGGAACTGCCTGCTCCCGGTGACCGCATGTGTTTCAGAGCGGCTCGCGGGGCAGTCACAGGTAAGGACTTACCTCTGCATCGCCGGACTTGGGAATAAAGATGGCAGATCGCATGTGTTCGTCGGCGAACACTGCGAACTGGCCATCACTGATGATATTACTTGGGCTAACACATCCCGTATTATAGGTTGTATATGTAAACATACAGATAGTATAGATAATTGGTGGGAGTAAGGTGAGAGCAGTGTGAAATGATATCTCATAGAAATACAGTGCGCTGGGCATTTTGCACACAGTCAGCACAGATAGTATAGACAGTGTGAGTTGAGGATTTTTATGACTCTGAAGCGAATCATTGCAGAGATCCATCTATTATATCACTGTATTCCTGGTCTGTTATAATGTAGAAATGATATCTTCAGCAGGATTTTATACACAGCGGATGGGTCATAGAGAGGAACAGGGTGGGTATAGTTTGGTTGAGAGGGAAGGTGTCTGAGAGCTGCCTGGACCAATTTGATAGGTGATGTAATCCTGCAGTTCACAGGAAGTCAGCAACACAGGAGAGTCCAACGACTTACCTCCATCAAGACAGGAAGCTCTGCTAGAATAGTGTGACGTTTGTGAGCCTCGGTTATTTGTGGTTAAGCACCGAGCTGTCCTTTGTGCTCACATTAGCTATAAAAAGAATACACTTAAATCCATAGTATAATCCTTCGGCAGAAATAGCAACTGCTCACCAACTTGCTACAGATGCTTTTTACACTACGAGGAGTCAAAGCAAACAAAAAATGTGTGTATCTTACAGAGATACTAAATTTGTCACTTTTTTACTCTAGGGCTAGTGGCACGTTTAGGGAAATCTGCTGGATTTGGTCCATCTGGATAATGAAGTATAACCCCGTAACAAGCGCTGATTGATATTGCGGGACACAGTCAGCAGTGTTGGCAATGCACATTTTAAAAATATCACCGTCATTTGCTTCCAGGTCCAAAATTCTGTGCTGATTTCTTTCTAGATTACATCTTTATAGAAGTTGGAGCTCCAAAACCTCTGCACGTGCAAAGAGTTAAATGTCAAATTTCTGTCTGCCTTTAGCCGCCACTAGAGGTTGCTCAGGAGCAGACGTCTTTTGGAAAAATTCTAATCCCATCCATTTAACCCCTCAAATGCTGTGATCGCAAACTACTGTGGTTGGAGAGAGGAAGGGGGCTCTTTTTGATTCCCAAACACCCCACCACCTGCACACAATCACAGGTCATCAAGCTATTAAATGTTGGCTTTTAACCCCTTCCTGAATTATGATGTACCTGTACGTCATAATGTGTGAAGGGATGTATGGAGCGGGCGGGTGCTGGCATACATACATCATACAGCTGGCAGCCCCCCCCCCAGTCATTTAACCCTTCAACGCTGATCACGGCACCTGTGAGTGAAGGCAGAGGAATGCGCCTCCCTCTGCCTTCCGATCGGAGCCCTCGCTGTGAAATCGCGGTGCTCCGATCGGTTGCCATGGCAGTCTGGACGCTGCTGAAGTGATCCAGGCCTGTCATGGCGTTCTCCATGCTGAGCTATGCACGAGGCACAGCTCAGCAAGGAGAGTGTAAAAATCCTATTCACCCTAATAGATCTCTATTAGGGTGAGTAGGAGAGGGGATCAAAAGATCCCATGTACTAGACCTCTATAGGGCCTAATAGTTTTAAAAAAAAAGTTTTAAAAAATTAAAAAACACCAATATATTAAAAGTTTAAATCACCCCCTTTCCCACATTTACATATTTAAATTATAAACAATAGAAAAATTAAATATTAGGTATCGCCGCATCCAAAAATGTCTGAACTATTAAAATATTTTTTTTTAATTCCTATTCGGTGAATGCCGTAACGGAAAAATAATTGAAAAAAACTCTCAATTCGCCATTTTTTTGGTCATCTTGTCCCCTCAAAATATTCAATAATAGAGATCCAAAAGACTTATATACCACAAACATGGTACCAATAAAAAATACAGTTCTTTACGCAAAACACAAGCCCTCATACATCTCTGTAGACTGAAATATAAAAAAGTTATGGCTGTCAGAAAATGGCAATGCTAAGAAAATTTTTATTTTTTTCAAAGGTTTTTATTTTAAGTAGTAAAGTAGGAAAAACCTATACAACTTTGGTATCGCTGCATTCGTTTTCAGCCGCAGAATGAGGATTTCATTTTTAGCGCACAGTGAATGTTGTGATGTCAAAACCCCAAAAACCATAGTGGAATTCTGTTTTTGTTTTTCAATTTTGCCACACAAATCATTTCTTTCCGTTTTCCAATCTGAGATATGGTAAATTAAATGGTGGCAATAAAAAATGCATCTTGGCCTGCAAAAAAAATATAGCTATGTGAACGGAAAAATTTAAAAGTTATGGTTATTGGAACGTGGGGAGGAAAAATCCAAAATGCAAAAATGGGACTTGACCTTAAGAGGTTAATAGTACAACTCACCCACAAAAAAAGTCACCAAGATTCGCTTGGTCCTTAAGGGGTTAAATAAGCAAAAACCGGAAGATTGGATGGTTGTTCTAAGAGTCTGGGACATCTCCTATTTTTTTCTAAGATTCTCCCAAACATTCCAGGAAAAGCTACTGGAATAAAGGAATAACTACTGCCCTCATCATTTTATTGACAGGAGTGTGGGTATCTTTAAGACAGAACATATTCTCCAAAGGGATTTAAAAATTCACCAGAATTTTGTGAGGCTGTGATAAGCAACACCGCTCATCGTGGACCTGAGATAAGACGTCTGTTCCTAGCTGTGGGTTTAATAAGGAGCGATAAGATCTCTTCCCTCTGAGACTTAATCCTCTTTCATGTGGATCAATAGCTCGATGAGAACTCGCACGTTCATTCCACTTCTGAGAGTCCGTCACATCACAGGACTGTGACATCCACCGGTGACAATCGCTGCAAGTCACACACAGGGTTAACAGTGCACAGTGGCCACCCCCGGGACCGCTCCATTCATTGTATCTTGCATTTCATTCCATGTGATTCTTATATTTTCGGTGAAGAAATAAATTTATTATAATGCTTTGCAGATTATGACAACACGTTGTGAAATACTCATAAGAAATGATGAAGCTGAGCCGCGGAGCCGTGTAATGGGTCTGTGGAGAGAGGAACTTGTAGGATTCAGGTGAAGAAGAAGAAATTTCCTCTTGGAATTTGAGCACTGTTTTAAAGAGTCTTTGGAGTTGTGCACTTGTTGGATGATGGAGTTGTGCACTTGTTGGATGATGGAGCTGTGCACTTGTAAGATAATGGACCTGTACACTTGTTGGATGATGGAGCTATGCACTTGTGGGATGGTTGACCTGTGTACTTGTAGGATGGTGGAGCTGTGCTTTTGTAGAACTGGGGCGCTGTGCACTTGTAGGATGATGGACCTGTGCACTTGTTGGATGATGGAGCTATGCACATGTGTGTAGGATGATTGACCTGTGTACTTGTAGGATGATGGAGCTGTGCACTTGTAGGATAATGGAGTTATGCACTTGTAGGATGATAGACATGTGTACTTGTAGGATGGTGGAGCTGTGCCTTTGTAGAACTGGGGAGCTGTGCACTTGTAGGATGATGGAGCTGTGTACTTGTAGGATGATGGAGCTGTGCACTTGTAGGATGGTGGAGCTGTGCATTTGTAGAACTGGGGAGCTGTGCACTTGTCATGCACTTGTAAGATGATGGAGCTGTGCACTTGAAGGATGGTGGAGCCGTGCACTTGTAGGATGATGGTGCCATGCACTTATAGGATGATGGTGCCATGCACTTGTAGGATGATGGAGCTGTGCACTTGGAGGATGATGGAGCGGTGCACTTGTAAAACTGGGGAGCTGTGCACTTGTTGGAGAGTGGAGCTATACAGCCCTTAAATGGTAAATACAGCCCCATGCGGGGTATTAGCTGGTGGGGGTGTGGAGCTGCTTCCTTCCCTTCCTTACTCTCCCGCATGGCCCCCCTGTATTTACTCTCCCTCCTTCCATAGTTGTTTGTCTTGGAGACGTTTGTAATTGACAGGCAGGATTCGGGGAATTTGTGCAGCTTGTCATTGGAAGGAATAAATCTCTTTCGCTAAAGGTTAGTTGAAATTTGTTTGTGCACCGTAAATGCCGGCAGAGATTTAATGTCTCAGGTGTAAAGTAAGTGGAGGCCGGGAATTGTATGAAATATTAATGCTCTGGGGAATGCCAAAGTCATGCAGAAATGGAAAGGGATCTGCAGCCCCCCATGTGCTCCGTCTTCATTATCCACATTCTGCCTGGTTTCAGTAGGGGCCATTATGTGCTTGTCTACTGTAGGTGTGAACACTGATGTGGACGGTGACCTGACAAGCCGAGGGTTTATATCCTGAAGCGATCAAGTGAGAAAACCTTCCCTGCTCTTACTGTGAAGAATCCCCTCCTTGACTCTGAATGCAGTTTCTTTCAACAAATAAAACTCCAGTCTTCCAGACTTGCGCTTAAATTCTTCACCATTTTTTTAGATCTCTGATTCCTGTCAGTGAATGTAAGCATCCTTGTTTATATCAGCACAATTTACAGGGAATTTTTCAAAGTTCTCAAGTTTTCTTAGATGGTAGGGCATGGTGGGATCCGCCTGATTTTCACCAGTTCTCCGGAACCGTTTGGACGCAGGATCCCGACCAAGTTCCCTGCTGGTTTCAATGCTATTTGCATTCTTTGGACGCTGATACAACTGTGCATACACATGCAGGCATGCGCAGGAGACCCTGGCACCTAACTGTGTTATATTAGGGGGGCATAGCATGCCATGTTAAAGACACATTTTTTGACACTATTATTTTTATTGGGCACTGTGCGTGGCACCATTATATTCACGGGGTACAGTGTGTGGCACTGTTTTATTTAGGGGAACAGTGTGTGACACTTTGATATTCGGGGGTACAGTGCATAGCACGTTGATATTTAGGGGGTACAGTTTGTGACACCATTACCTTTAGAGGGTACAGTTTGTGGGACTGTTTTATTCAGGGGGTACAGAGTGGGGCACTGTTATACTCAGAGGTACAGTGTGTGGCACTGTTATATTCAGGAGTACTTTGCAAGTTACTTTTATATTCAGGGGTACAGTTTGTGACACTGCTATATTAAGAGGGCATAGTGTGTGGCATTGTTATATTCAGGCATAGTGTGTTGCACTGTCATATGCAGGGGTATTGTGTGTGACAGTGTCATATGTAGGGGGGTATTGTGTGTGGTAATGTCATATGCAGGGGGTATTGTGTCTGTCAGTGTCATATGCAGGGGGTATTGTGTGTGGCAGTGTCATATGCAGGGGGTATTGTGTGTGGTAGTGTCATATGCAGGGGGTATTGTGTCTGTCAGTGTCATATGCAGGGGGTATTGTGTCTGTCAGTGTCATATGCAGGGGGTATTGTGTGTGGAAGTGTCATATGCAGGGGGTATTGTGTGTGGCAGTGTCATATGCAGGGGGTATTGTGTGTGGCAATGTCATATGCAAGGAGTATTGTGTGTGGCAGCGTCATATGCAGGGGGTATTGTGTGTGGCAGTGTCATATGCAGGTGGTATTGTGTGTGGCAGTGTCATATGCAGGGGTATTGTGTGTGGCACTGTCATATGCAGGAGGTATTGTGTGTGGCAGTGTCATATGCAGGAGGTATTGTGTGTGGCAGTGTCATATGCAGGGGGTATGGTGTGTGGCACTGTCATATGGAGGATGTATTGTGTGTGGCAGTGTCAAATGCAAGGAGTACTGTGTGTGGCACTCTCATATGCAGGGAGTTATGTGTGTGGCAAACTGCAGACGGGCAGCAATGTTCTTTTCGGAGAGCAATTGCTTTCTCCTTGCAGGCCTGCCATGCACACCATTATTGTTCAGTGTCCTCCTGATGATGGACTCATGAACATTAACATTACCTAATAAAAGAAAGGCCTTTAGTTGCTTACAGATTACCTTGAGTTCCTCTGTAGCCTTGCAGACTATTACCCACCTTTTTCTTGGTGTAATCTTTGTTGGTCGACCATTCCTGAGGAAGGTAATACATTTTAAAAGGGTCTTGAATTTCCTTCATCTGTACACAATCCAACTGGATTGGTCGAGTCTAAGCTCTTTAGAGATGGTTTTATAACCTTTTCCAGCCTGATGAGCATCAATAGTTCTTCTTCTGAGGTCCTCAGAAATCCTCTTTTTGTGCCATGATACACTTCCACAAACATGTGTTGTGAAGAACAGACTTTGATAGATCCCTGTGATTTACATAAAACAGGTTGCCACCACTCACCTGATTGCAGGGGCAGATTAACAACTTAAAGTGGCCCTGTAAAAAACCTAAAAGTGGCCCCATGTTGTAAGCTTGTCCAAATTGACAGGTGGGAAAACAGAACTAGGCTGTCCAGCAATACCTTAGTGCAGCACAAAATACCACCCCAGTGGAACCAAATACCACAGTGGAGCACAAAATACTGCTGCCCCTGCAGTATTCAACTGTATCATCGTCCTGAGGATTGCGATACAGTTGAATTCTAGAGGGGACATATGGCCGCCGGCCAGGTTCATAAGTACCTGATGCTTCTAGCATTAATTAATGCTGAGAGCATCAGATCATTATGTACCTGGCCGGGCGGCCCCCTGGACATCGGCCCACCGGGAAATTTCTCTGTAGGGTCTATGGCCAGTCCGCTCGTCCTGATTGTCAACCCATTGATTAAAAACACCTGACTTATATTTCACCTTACAATCAGGGACTAATCCTAAAGGTTCACATACTTTTGCCATTCACAGACATGTGATATTGGATCATTTTCCTAAATAAATGTCTAATATTTTTGACTCATTTGTTTTATTTGGTTATTATTACCTACTTTTAGAACTTGTGCGAAAATCTGATGTCGTTTTTTGAACAATGTATGCAAAAAAAAAAAAAATTCTGAAGGGTTCACAAACTTTCAAGTGCCACGGTATGTACTGAAATTTGATTATTAATTTACGGATATTCTTCAGCGGCATACAACGCGTCAGACACCTCACATGCATGTTTCGGTAAGCCAAGCAGGGACCTGTTGTGGTGTAGAGAGGTCACAGAGATGGGACTTTCAGTGTTCTGTATGTGCATGTGACTGTTTTTTTACAATTACGCCTGCACAGTTATTTTGTATAACATTAAAAGATGTGCTGTAAACCTTTTCCGATGATTCTCCAGCATTCGACCCGGTGCTCAGTGCTGAATAATGCACATGCAGCCAGCCAGTCGCAGGGGGTACACGTGAGGTTCACGGTAGACCGATGAGGGGTCAAATGGTATAACACACAGTTCATCAGTTTACTCACGGTTAGCAGATAGCCTCCCTGGGCAGCACAGTGTTGAGGTGGACAGCACGAAATCCTCGGGGGCACGCTCTGTGGTAGGAAGCATCAGCCAAGATGGTGGTTGACGTCCCCTTGATGTTAAGGGTGCTTAGGGTGCTTGTTGCGGCTGAGTCCTTTGATGATTTTTGTCGTGACGCCAGTACCGTTAATGGTGGTACAACCATAGGTAGTAATAATGAGGTAGACAGTGGTAAGATGCAACTCACAACTTTTACTTTAGTGGCTTTTCAGTTTCTGTGGTACAATTATGCAGTCGTTAGATGGTACAGAGACGATACTGCAAATCCACTGTTTAGGGCTTGTCAGGTGCTTGGTTGGTTTTGGAGCAGTGGGTTACTTCAATTTCAGTGGAATCTTGGTGAGGTTGCCGGAGGCTAGGGTATCCTTCACCTAAAATATCCCAAAGGTCCTTTCTGCCTGGGTTATGGCTGTTATCCTTTGGACGAAGTTAAATTGGTTCTTTTCTCTTGTCCCTCTCTGGACTAGAACTTTTCTTTAGAGCTGAAGTGCTGGATCTGCACCTTTTCACTCTCTGAACTTCACACTGACCTGTGGTATCAACTGGCTCCACTAACCACTGACCTGAACTGATCTAATCTCATCTGATCGCCTCCTCTCCTTAACTCTTCTGTTCACTGTCTAATCCCATCTCTAATCTGTCTCACTAGGCCTGACTTGAGTATATATAGGACCTGCACTTTATCCCCATCTAGTGGTGGGATGTATAAATTGCACCTAATAGGCCTGTTAACAGGGATTTTGTAGTCACACAAATGCAAAGTTATACATTACAGTACAATGCGATTATCATGATCAAAAGTACTTTTAAGCAGTGCCCACACACACGTAGTGGGACGCTGCATACCCCTATGGTAAAATGGTAGTCGACCTCGACACATTCTTGACTCGATGTTGTTTCATCCTGAAAGATATAAAAAGGGAGAAGCATGCATGCATAGGGAAATAATGCCATAACTTACGTTCTTGTACTTCTTGTACCTATAAATAAAACAGGTTAGGCAAGCATATCTCAGGCAACAACGAAATGCATCAAATGGGGTAACACATTATTGTCTCTGAATACTGCTATGATACCGGCAACTAAAATAGTCCATAAAGATAAGGAAAACTCCAAAAAATGTCTCAGGAGGCTCACATGGTATGAGTCCGTTCCCTGGGCACCAATAAATGTAACAATGGAATATCACGGCGGCTCAGGTACGTGAAAGTCTATCTCCTGGTGCGGACTTGAACATTGCAAAACAGGCAAATTAGTCCCTTAAAAAGTCCTTTAAGGAAAATAGAACAAGATAAACAGTCTCTTAGTCCTATTTCTGAATAAACATGGCGGGGATCTTAACTTCTCGGCTGCTGAAGCAGGAAATCTCCATAACGGACTGGAGGTTGTCCTCTTGTGCTCCTCTCAGATCTCCGGAGTGGCTGTGATTCTTCAGATCTTGTTTCCGGGGAACTTGGGGTTTCCTGAGTAGCAGTTACTTCAGTTTCAGGTTGAAGTGTTGGGGCATTAGTTTTAGCAGGCACTAGAATGTTGAGCCATGGGGTTAAGAACCATTGCAAAGGATCAGAAGCTAGCAATGTTTTTCCCAGGGACTGTATTGTTCCCTCTGGCTCAGTTGGTTTTTCCATTTCTGGTTCAATGGGTTGAATTTCCTCTGGAACAGCTTCCTTTTGAGAAGTTTCTTCTGGGATGTCCTCTTTAAGGCACAATTGTAGGCGATTTCTGTGTACTACACGTGATTTATCCTCTTGGGTAATCTCATATGTGTCATTTTCTGGATTTAACCACCTCAGCCCCCATAGCTTAAACACCCTGAAAGACCAGGCCACTTTTTACACTTCTGACCTACCCTACTTTCACCATTTATTGCTCGGTCATGCAACTTACCACCCAAATGAATTTTACCTCCTTTTCTTCTCACTACCAGAGCTTTAATTTGGTGGTATTTCATTGCTGCTGACATTTTTACATTTTTTGTTATTAATCGAAATTTAACGATTTTTTTGCAAAAAAATGTTATTTTTCACTTTCAGTTGTAAAATTTTGCAAAAAAAAACGACATCCATATATAAATTTTTCTCTAAATTTATTGTTCTACATGTCTTCGATAAAAAAAAAAATGGTTTAGGTAAAAGTTATAGCGTTTACAAACTATGGTACAAAAATGTGAATTTCCGCTTTTTGAAGCAGCTCTGACTTTCTGAGCACCTGTCATGTTTCCTGAGGTTCTACAATGCCCAGACAGTACAAACAACCCACAAATGACCCCATTTCGGAAAGTAGACACCCTAAGGTATTCACTGATGGGCATAGTGAGTTCATAGAACTTTTTATTTTTTGTCACAAGTTAGCGGAAAATTATGATTTTTTTTTTCTTACAAAGTCTCATATTCCACTAACTTGTGACAAAAAATAAAAAGTTCTGGGTGTCTTCTTTCCAAAATGGGGTCACTTGTGGGGTAGTTATACTGCCCTGGCATTCTAGGGGCCCAAATGTGTGGTAAGGAGTTTGAAATTAAATTCTGTAAAAAATGGCCGGTGAAATCCGAAAGGTGCTCTTTGGAATGTGGGCCCCTTTGCCCACCTAGGCTGCAAAAAAGTGTCACACATGTGGTATCTCCGTATTCAGGAGAAGTTGGGGAATGTGTTTTGGGGTGTCATTTTACATATACCCATGCTGGGTGAGAGAAATATCTTGGTCAAATGCCAACTTTGTATAAAAAAATGGGAAAAGTTGTCTTTTGCCAAGATATTTCTCTCACCCAGCATGGGTATATGTAAAAACTTGTGACAAAAAATAAAAACTTCCATGAACTCACTATGCCCATCAGCAAATACCTTGGGGTGTCTTCTTTCCAAAATGGGATCACTTGTGGGGTAGTTATACTGCCCTGGCATTCTAGGGGCCCAAATGTGTGGTAAGGAGTTTGAAATTTAATTCTGTAAAAAATGGCCGGTGAAATCCAAAAGGTGCTCTTTGGAATATGGGCCCCTTTGCCCACCTAGGCTGCAAAAAAGTGTCACACATGTGGTATCTCCGTATTCAAGAGAAGTTGGGGAATGTGTTTTGGGGTGTCATTTTACATATACCCATGCTGGGTGAGAGAAATATCTTGGTCAAATGCCAACTTTGTATAAAAAAATGGGAAAAGTTGTCTTTTGCCAAGATATTTCTCTCACCCAGCATGGGTATATGTAAAAACTTGTGACAAAAAATAAAAACTTCCATGAACTCACTATGCCCATCAGCGAATACCTTGGGGTGTCTTCTTTCCAAAATGGGGTCACTTGTGGGGTAGTTATACTGCCCTGGCATTCTAGGGGCCCAAATGTGTGGTAAGGAGTAGTGTTGAGCGAACAGTTCGAGCATAGTTCGGGTCCGTACCGAATTTTGGGGTGTTCGTGACACGGACCCGAACCCGAACTTTTTCGTAAAAGTTCGGGTTCGGGTTCGTCGTTCGGCATGTATTTTGGCGCATTTTGAAAGGCTGCAAAGCAGCCAATCAACATGCATCATACTACTTGCCCTAAGATGCCATCGCAGCCATGCCTACTATTGGCAAGGCTGTGATTGGCCAAGTGCAGCATGTGACTCAGCCTCTTATAAGCTTGTGCGCACGTCGGGACGTGCTCACTCCCGATGTGAATAGAACAGGGTTAGACGCAGCTGATGCTAGGGCGAGAATAGGCAGGGATAATTGAATAACTGGAAGCAAATTTCTCTCCTCCACCTGTGATTCATCTGAACAACTGCAGCTGAGCTGCTTTTTTGATAGGGATTGGCTATTTTTAGAGTGGCCAGAGTGATTTTTCCATCCACATGTACCTGGGCTGACCGCCGGCCGCCATTTTGCGACTTGTAGTGCTGCAGCAGAAGCTGCCACAGTGTGCATTCCAAAGCTCCAAACAAGTCAGACATCTACACCTGGGATTCAGACCAATAGCGATTTAGCAGCACAGTCCAAGGCTATTTTTTTTAAAGGTTGTGCAGACCATTTTGTGGCACATGTTACTGGGCTGATAGGCGGCGGCCATCTTGGGACTAGTGCTGCAGCACAATCTCTCCCAACGTCCATTAATCACTTGTAATAGTGGTCTGTGCCATAGAAATCCTACATCAGGGACTTGGGTGTGCTTGTGTCACCCCTACTAATACCAGTCCACCTGTAATCCATACAGTGAAAAGCCATAAAGTATTCCAGTGAGGGAATTTTTTTTTTATTTAAAAAAGGCCAAGTTAGTTTATCTGGCGTTCAATATACTAGATACAGTTAGGCCTGCGTTTCATACATCTGGAATTAGCAAACTAATGTGCTGGGGTTGGGAAAACATATATGTACCCATACTAGAATCTGTCAAAGAAAGCGGTACTCACATATAACAGTCATTCCATCTGTAATCCATACAGTCAAAAGACTGAAAGTATTCCAGTGAGGGGATTTTTTTTATTTAAAAAAGGCCAAGTTAGTTTATCTGGCGTTCAATATACTAGATACAGTTAGGCCTGCGTTTCATACATCTGGAATTAGCAAACTAATGTGCTGGGGTTGGGAAAACATATATGTACCCATACTAGAATCTGTCAAAGAAAGCGGTACTCACATATAACAGTCATTCCATCTGTAATCCATACAGTCAAAAGCCATAAAGTATTCCAGTGAGGGGATTTTTTTTTTATTTAAAAAAGGCCAAGTTAGTTTATCTGGCGTTCAAAATACTAGATACAGTTAGGCCTGCGTTTCATACATCTGGAATTAGCAAACTAATGTGCTGGGGTTGGGAAAACATATATGTACCCATACTAGAATCTGTCAAAGAAAGCGGTACTCACATATAACAGTCATTCCATCTGTAATCCATACAGTCAAAAGACTGAAAGTATTCCAGTGAGGGGATTTTTTTTATTTAAAAAAGGCCAAGTTAGTTTATCTGGCGTTCAATATACTAGATACAGTTAGGCCTGCGTTTCATACATCTGGAATTAGCAAACTAATGTGCTGGGGTTGGGAAAACATATATGTACCCATACTAGAATCTGTCAAAGAAAGCGGTACTCACATATAACAGTCATTCCATCTGTAATCCATACAGTCAAAAGACTGAAAGTATTCCAGTGAGGGGATTTTTTTTATTTAAAAAAGGCCAAGTTAGTTTATCTGGCGTTCAATATACTAGATACAGTTAGGCCTGCGTTTCATACATCTGGAATTAGCAAACTAATGTGCTGGGGTTGGGAAAACATATATGTACCCATACTAGAATCTGTCAAAGAAAGCGGTACTCACATATAACAGTCATTCCACCTGTAATCCATACAGTCAAAAGACTGAAAGTATTCCAGTGAGGGAATTTTTTTTATTTAAAAAAGGCCAAGTTAGTTTATCTGGCGTTCAATATACTAGATACAGTTAGGCCTGCGTTTCATACATCTGGAATTAGCAAACTAATGTGCTGGGGTTGGGAAAACATATATGTACCCATACTAGAATCTGTCAAAGAAAGCGGTACTCACATATAACAGTCATTCCATCTGTAATCCATACAGTCAAAAGACTGAAAGTATTCCAGTGAGGGGATTTTTTTTATTTAAAAAAGGCCAAGTTAGTTTATCTGGCGTTCAATATACTAGATACAGTTAGGCCTGCATTTCATACATCTGGAATTAGCAAACTAATGTGCTGGGGTTGGGAAAACATATATGTACCCATACTAGAATCTGTCAAAGAAAGCGGTACTCACATATAACAGTCATTCCATCTGTAATCCATACAGTCAAAAGACTGAAAGTATTCCAGTGAGGGAATTTTTTTTATTTAAAAAAGGCCAAGTTAGTTTATCTGGCGTTCAATATACTAGATACAGTTAGGCCTGCGTTTCATACATCTGGAATTAGCAAACTAATGTGCTGGGGTTGGGAAAACATATATGTACCCATACTAGAATCTGTCAAAGAAAGCGGTACTCACATATAACAGTCATTCCATCTGTAATCCATACAGTCAAAAGACTGAAAGTATTCCAGTGAGGGAATTTTTTTTATTTAAAAAAGGCCAAGTTAGTTTATCTGGCGTTCAATATACTAGATACAGTTAGGCCTGCGTTTCATACATCTGGAATTAGCAAACTAATGTGCTGGGGTTGGGAAAACATATATGTACCCATACTAGAATCTGTCAAAGAAAGCGGTACTCACATATAACAGTCATTCCATCTGTAATCCATACAGTCAAAAGACTGAAAGTATTCCAGTGAGGGAATTTTTTTTATTTAAAAAAGGCCAAGTTAGTTTATCTGGCGTTCAATATACTAGATACAGTTAGGCCTGCGTTTCATACATCTGGAATTAGCAAACTAATGTGCTGGGGTTGGGAAAACATATATGTACCCATACTAGAATCTGTCAAAGAAAGCGGTACTCACATATAACAGTCATTCCATCTGTAATCCATACAGTCAAAAGACTGAAAGTATTCCAGTGAGGGAATTTTTTTTATTTAAAAAAGGCCAAGTTAGTTTATCTGGCGTTCAATATACTAGATACAGTTAGGCCTGCGTTTCATACATCTGGAATTAGCAAACTAATGTGCTGGGGTTGGGAAAACATATATGTAACCATACTAGAATCTGTCAAAGAAAGCGGTACTCACATATAACAGTTATTCCATCTGTAATCCATACAGTCAAAAGACTGAAAGTATTCCAGTGAGGGAATTTTTTTATTTAAAAAAGGCCAAGTTAGTTTATCTGGCGTTCAATATACTAGATACAGTTAGGCCTGCGTTTCATACATCTGGAATTAGCAAACTAATTTGCTGGGGTTGGGAAAACATATATGTACCCATACTAGAATCTGTCAAAGAAAGCGGTACTCACATATAACAGTCATTCCATCTGTAATCCATACAGTCAAAAGACTGAAAGTATTCCAGTGAGGGAATTTTTTTTATTTAAAAAAGGCTAAGTTAGTTTATCTGGCGTTCAATATACTAGATACAGTTAGGCCTGCGTTTCATACATCTGGAATTAGCAAACTAATTTGCTGGGGTTGGGAAAACATATATGTACCCATACTAGAATCTGTCAAAGAAAGCGGTACTCACATATAACAGTCATTCCATCTGTAATCCATACAGTCAAAAGACTGAAAGTATTCCAGTGAGGGAATTTTTTTTATTTAAAAAAGGCCAAGTTAGTTTATCTGGCGTTCAATATACTAGATACAGTTAGGCCTGCGTTTCATACATCTGGAATTAGCAAACTAATTTGCTGGGGTTGGGAAAACATATATGTACCCATACTAGAATCTGTCAAAGAAAGCGGTACTCACATATAACAGTCATTCCATCTGTAATCCATACAGTCAAAAGACTGAAAGTATTCCAGTGAGGGAATTTTTTTTTTATTTAAAAAAGGCCAAGTTAGTTTATCTGGCGTTCAATATACTAGATACAGTTAGGCCTGCGTTTCATACATCTGGAATTAGCAAACTAATGTGCTGGGGTTGGGAAAACATATATGTACCCATACTAGAATCTGTCAAAGAAAGCGGTACTCACATATAACAGTCATTCCATCTGTAATCCATACAGTCAAAAGACTGAAAGTATTCCAGTGAGGGAATTTTTATTTTATTTAAAAAAGGCCAAGTTAGTTTATCTGGCGTTCAATATACTAGATACAGTTAGGCCTGCGTTTCATACATCTGGAATTAGCAAACTAATGTGCTGGGGTTGGGAAAACATATATGTACCCATACTAGAATCTGTCAAAGAAAGCGGTACTCACATATAACAGTCATTCCATCTGTAATCCATACAGTCAAAAGACTGAAAGTATTCCAGTGAGGGGATTTTGCTTATAAAAAATAATATATTTCATTGTGGTGCGAGTTGAATCGCAACAATGAAGAAAAATACTATTAAGGGACGAGGACGCGGTCGTGGTGGTGTCCGTGGAGCCTCTGTTGCTGGTAGAGGACGTGGCCGTTCGGCCCCAGGCGCACACAGTAGGGAACGAACTCCCTCAACTAGCCGGCAGAATGTACCGCAATATCTCGTGGGGCACAATGCCGCTCTTAGGATGGTAAGGCCTGAGCAGGTACAGGCATTAATCGATTGGGTGGCCGACAGTGCTTCCAGCACGTTCACCACATGGTCTTCCACCCAGTCTTCTGCGGAAAGCGCACAGGTGGCACCTGAAAACCAAGCCCATCAGTCTGTCACATCACCCCCAAGCATATCAGGGAAACGGTCTGAGCCACAAGTTATGCAGCAGTCTCTTCTTCTGTTTGAAGACTCTGCTTCCAGGGTTTCCCAGGGGCGTCCACCTAGCCCTTCCCCAGTGGAGGAAGACATACCATGCACTGACGCACAACCACTTATGTCTCCAGATGAAGAGGACATGGGAATACCACCACAGCAGAGTCACCGACTCTCTGATGATGACGAAACACAGGTGCCCACTGCCGCGTCTTTTTGCAGTGTGCAGACTGAACAGGAGGAGGTCAGGGAGGGAGACTGGGTGGAAGACGATGCAGAGGACGATGAGGTCTTAGACCCCACATGGACTGAAGGTCGTGGCGATGACTTTCACAGTTCAGAGGAAGAGGTAGTGGTGAGACCGAGACAACAGCGAAGCCAAAGAGGGAGCAGGGGGCCAAAGCAGACGAGCCGCCGCCCCCAGAGTTCGCCTGCTACTGGACATCGCCAACAGGGACCCAGCCCCACAAAGGCAGCTTCAAAGAGTTCCCTGGCATGGCACTTCTTTAAACAATGTCCTACCGACAAGACCCGAGTAACTTGCACGCTCTGCCATCAGAGCCTGAGGCGAGGCATTAACGTTCTGAACCTCAGCACAACCTGCATGACCAGGCATCTACATGCAAAGCATGAACTGCAGTGGGGTACACACCTTAAAAACCAGGCACTCGCTGAGGCTCCCCCTGCTCCCTCTACCGCTGCTGCCTCGGCTTCCGCCTCGAGAGGAATGTTGCCACCTGCCGAGCAGCAAACAGAGGATGTGCCACCGACACCACCACCACCGCCACCGTCAACTAGCGTCTCCACTATATCACACAGCAGCGTTCAGCTCTCAATATCTCAAACCTTAGAGAGGAAGCGCAAATTCCCCCCGAGTCACCCTCGAGCCCTTGGCCTGAACGCCAGCATTTCTAAACTGCTGGCCTTTGAAATGCTGTCATTCCGGCTGGTGGACACAGACAGCTTCAAAAAGCTGATGGCCATGGCTGTCCCGCAGTATGTGGTTCCCAGCCGCCACTACTTCTCCAAGACAGCCGTGCCTTCCCTGCACATGCAAGTGTCCGATAAAATCAAGTGTGCACTGCGCAACGCCATTTGTGGCAAGGTCCACCTAACCACAGATACGTGGACCAGTAAGCACGGCCAGGGACGCTATATCTCACTAACTGCACACTGGATGAATGTAGTGGCGGCTGGGCCCCCGGCGGACAGTTCCTTGGCGCACGTCCTTCCGCCCCCTAGGATCGCAGGGCATCATTCTCTGCCTCCTGTAGCCTCCTCCTCCTACTCGGCTTCCTCCTCCACTGCTTCCACCAGCTCATCCGGTCAGCCACACACCTTCACCACCAACTTCAGCACAGCCCGGGGTAAACGTCAGCAGGCCATTCTGAAACTCATATGTTTGGGGGACAGGCCCCACACCGCACAGGAGTTGTGGCGGGGTATTGAACAACAGACCGACGAGTGGTTTCTGCCGGTGGGCCTCAAGCCAGGCCTGGTGGTATGCGATAATGGGCGAAATCTCGTGGCAGCTCTGGGACTAGCCGGTTTGACGCACATCCCTTGCCTGGCGCATGTGCTGAACTTGGTGGTGCAGAGGTTCATTCACCACTACCCCAACATGTCAGAGCTGCTGCATAAAGTGCGGGCCGTCTGTGCGCGCTTCCGCCGTTCACATCCTGCCGCTGCTCGCCTGTCTGCGCTACAGCGGAACTTCGGCCTTCCCGCTCACCGCCTCATATGCGACGTGCCCACCCGGTGGAACTCCACCTTGCACATGCTGGAGAGACTGTGCGAGCAGCAGCAGGCCATAGTGGAGTTTCAGCTGCAGCACGCTCGCGTCAGTCGTACTGCCGAACAGCACCACTTCACCACCAATGATTGGGCCTCCATGCGAGACCTGTGTGCCCTGCTGCGCTGTTTCGAGTACTCCACCAACATGGCCAGTGGCGATGACACTGTTATCAGCGTTACAATACCACTTCTATGTCTCCTTGAGAAAACACTTAGGGCAATGATGTTAGAGGAGGTGGCCCAGGTGGAGGAGGATGAGGGCTCGTTTCTAACACTTTCGGGCCAGTCTGTTCGAAGTGGCTCAGAGGGAGGTTTGTTTAAGCAGCAGAGGACAGGTTCACAAGTCGCCAGCCAAGGCACTGTACTGGAGGACGAGGAGGATGAGGAGGAGGAGGTGGAGGGGGACGAGGATGACGCAAGTTCACAGCGGGGTGGCAGCCCAGGCCCATCACTGGTGCGTGGCTGGGGGGATACGGTGGACGATGACGATACGCCTCCCACAGAGGACAGCTTGTCCTTACCCATGGGTAGCCTGGCCCACATGAGCGAATATATGCTCCAATGCCTGCGCAACGACAGCAGAGTTGCCCACGTTTTAACGTGTGCAGACTACTGGGTGGCCACCCTGCTGGATCCCCGGTATAAAGACAATGTGCCCACTTTAATTCCTGAACTGGAGCGCGACCGTAAGATGCGCGAGTACAAGCGCACGCTGATAGAGGCGCTCTTGAGAGCATTCCCACATGTCACAGGGGAACAGGTGGAAGGTGAAGGCAGAGGAGTGGCAAGAGGTCGCCAACGCAGCTGTGTCACGGCCAGCTCATCTGAGGGCAGGGTTAGCATGGCAGAAATGTGGAAAAGTTTTGTCTCCACGCCACAGCTATCTGCACCGACACCTGATACGGAACGTGTTAGCAGGAGGCAGCATTTCACTAACATGGTTGAACAGTATGTCTGCACACCCCTCCACATCCTGACGGATGGTTCGGCCCCATTCAACTACTGGGTTTCGAAATTGTCCACGTGGCCAGAGTTAGCATGTTATGCCTTGGAGGTGCTTTCCTGCCCGGCGGCCAGCGTTTTATCTGAACGCGTATTCAGCACGGCAGGGGGCGTCATTACTGACAAGCACAGCCGCCTGTCCACAGCCAACGTGGACAAGCTGACCTTCATAAAGATGAACCAGGCATGGATCCCACAGGACCTGTCCCTCCCTTGTGCAGAGTAGTCCTTATTAACTGCCTAAAACATGTCTTGTTGTGCTACGGGCCACTTCTTTATTTGATACAAATTTTATGAAACCCACAGTTGAATGAAACTCTTCTCTGTCTGGGCGCCGGGGCCTAACCAGATGAAAGTGGCCGGTTAAACTAACGGGTGACATGAAGCCATAACCTCTGCCATGCTACCTCTGTCTTCTGTCTGGGTGCTGAGGCCTAAGTCAAATAAAGCGGTCTTCTGCTGTGCTGGGGGATATGAAGCTAATCTCTGACCTCTCTCCTCTGTCTGGGTCCAAAGGCCTAAATCACTGAAAGAGGCCTTCTCCTGTGGTGTGTGATATGATGCCAGAATATGTGCTGTGGGGCCTCTCTCCTCTTCCTGGGTGCAGGGGTCAAATAAACTAAATTGTGGCCTACTCCTGTGGTGGCTGATATGATGCCAGAATATGTGCTGTGGTGCCTCTCTCCTCTTCCTGGGTGCAGGGGTCAAAGTAACTAAATGGTGGCTTCTCCTGTGGTGGCTGATATGATGCCAGAATATGTGCTGTGGGGCCTCTCTCCTCTTCCTGGGTGCAGGGGTCAAAGTAACTCAATGGTGGCTTCTCCTGTGGTGGCTGATATGATGCCAGAATATGTGCTGTGGTGCCTCTCTCCTCTGTCTGGGTCCAAAGGCCTAAATCACTGAAAGAGGCCTTCTCCTGTGGTGTGTGATATGATGCCTGAATATGTGCTGTGGTGCCTCTCTCCTCTTCCTGGGTGCAGGGGTCAAAGTAACTCAATGGTGGCTTCTCCTGTGGTGGCTGATATGATGCCAGAATATGTGCTGTGGGGCCTCTCTCCTCTTCCTGGGTGCAGGGGTCAAATAAACTAAATTGTGGCCTACTCCTGTGGTGGCTGATATGATGCCAGAATATGTGCTGTGGTGCCTCTCTCCTCTTCCTGGGTGCAGGGGTCAAAGTAACTAAATCGTGGCTTCTCCTGTGGTGGCTGATATGATGCCAGAATATGTGCTGTGGGGCCTCTCTCCTCTTCCTGGGTGCAGGGGTCAAAGTAACTCAATGGTGGCTTCTCCTGTGGTGGCTGATATGATGCCAGAATATGTGCTGTGGTGCCTCTCTCCTCTTCCTGGGTGCGGGGGTCAAAGTAACTCAATGGTGGCTTCTCCTGTGGTGGCTGATATGATGCCAGAATATGTGCTGTGGTGCCTCTCTCCTCTTCCTGGGTGCAGGGGTCAAAGTAACTAAATGGTGGCTTCTCCTGTGGTGGTTGATATGATGCCTGATTCTCTGCTGTGAAACCTCTCTCCTCCATCTGGGTGTAGGGGTCAAAGTCTTTCAAAGTCGCCTTCTCCTGTGCTGATTGATATAAAGCTGATGGTTGTGCCATCTGACATGGTTGCCAGGGTCTGATTCAATGGGGGCCTACTCCTGTGGTGGGTGATCTAAATGCCTGATTCTCTGCTGTGAAACCTCTCTCCTCCGTCTGGGTGTAGGGGTCAAAGTCTTTCAAAGTCGCCTTCTCCTGTGCTGATTGATATGAAGCTGATGGTTGTGCCATCTGACATGGTTGCCGGGGTCCCATTAAATTGTGGCCTACTCCTGTGGTGGTTGATATGATGCCTGATTCTCTGATGTGGAACCTCTCTCCTCTGTTTGGGTGAAGGGGTCAAAGTAACTAAATGGTGGCTTCTCCTGTGGTGGCTGATATGATGCCAGAATATGTGCTGTGGGGCCTCTCTCCTCTTCCTGGGTGCAGGGGTCAAAGTAACTCAATGGTGGCTTCTCCTGTGGTGGCTGATATGATGCCAGAATATGTGCTGTGGTGCCTCTCTCCTCTTCCTGGGTGCGGGGGTCAAAGTAACTCAATGGTGGCTTCTCCTGTGGTGGCTGATATGATGCCAGAATATGTGCTGTGGTGCCTCTCTCCTCTTCCTGGGTGCGGGGGTCAAAGTAACTCAATGGTGGCTTCTCCTGTGGTGGCTGATATGATGCCAGAATATGTGCTGTGGTGCCTCTCTCCTTTTCCTGGGTGCAGGGGTCAAAGTAACTAAATGGTGGCTTCTCCTGTGGTGGTTGATATGATGCCTGATTCTCTGCTGTGAAACCTCTCTCCTCCATCTGGGTGTAGGGGTCAAAGTCTTTCAAAGTCGCCTTCTCCTGTGCTGATTGATATAAAGCTGATGGTTGTGCATCTGACATGGTT